>NC_056551.1:19325000-19942500 GCF_910596095.1 Thunnus maccoyii
TTAGCTGATGTTAGCGTTGAGCGGAGTTACAAGCTAACCTAGTGGACGGATTAAAAACAGCCCACACCTCTCGATCCTTGAGGCCCAAGAGCAACACTTCCTCCATCAGTGTGAGTCTGGTTTCCTTTGAGTCTCCCTTGTCGTCTTCCTCCTCGTCCCCGCGGCGCGCGTCGTCCTCCTCCCCGCCGGACTCCCGCTCCTTGTCGG
Organism: Thunnus maccoyii; assembly: GCF_910596095.1. Taxonomy (NCBI): domain Eukaryota; kingdom Metazoa; phylum Chordata; class Actinopteri; order Scombriformes; family Scombridae; genus Thunnus; species Thunnus maccoyii. The sequence continues at coordinate 19,325,208 of NC_056551.1, forward strand.
CGGCGGCGCTGCGGATGGCCTCGGTCCTCCGCTGGACGAGGCCGGAGGTCCTCTGCGCGAGAGAAGTCATATCTGATGCTGCAAAAACCGATCAAATCCGGAGAAAAGCGCCTACCTCGACCAGCTAGAAAGCGACACAGTGTACAACCTGAGTGTTAAAGGTGAAAAACGGTCGACCGATCGAGTAAAGACGGTCGTTAACGTTAAGCTCGGCTCGGCATTCCTGCTTCGACTCTGCCCACTTCCTGATCCAACATGGTGGAAGTGGCAGTGACGTCGAACGAGGTCTGAGGTCTGAACTGACCGTGAACGCATCTCCCCTGTTGCCTTCATGCGCCTCGGGGAAAATTGTAAATCTAGAAGTTGAACTCATCTCTTCACAGTGTAACACCAGGGTGCGACCTATGGGGGAGCCAGAGTGAGCTTGGCTCATCTTAGTAAGACATGAGCTACCCCGAAAACATGATTTGTGATTTTTTTTTTTTGAGAAGGGGGTGGGGTCTCTAAAATATTATTATTAAATAATATTTTTGCCATGCATTTCTATTTCTCTGTATCTAATCTCTGTATAAAATTAGGCTATTATTGATGTATGATTCATGCATGAGGGTTATTCATCACCAATTCACTTTAATCAAGATACTGGCATGCATGCGATTCTTGCCATCACCATCGAAGCGTGGCAATGCAATATCATAAATTTAACTCACTTTAACTTAAAGATAATAGGAAAAAAACCTTTCTTAGTCCCACAGTGTGCGCATTAATCTACAATACTCTGCATTACTCCAAATCGCCATTACTCATTTCTCAGATAGATAGACAGATATGCCAAAAGAAAACAAGGAAGCTTACTTGCAAATTCACCCAAAATTTCCCGCCTGATTAAAAAAAAAGTGAGCCCCCCTGAAAGCTATGGCATAGTTCACACCATGTGTAACACAATGAGAAAACTCCATTTCAATTTCTTGACACAAAGCCTTTGCAAAGAAATAGTTGAAAACATTTGACCCTTCTGAAAGATTATAAAAAATGTTATATATTAGGCTACATATAGTATATAGATATATTTTTTATATAAAAGTTGCAAAAAAACAATAGAAAAAAGAGAAAAAGTTCAAATTTGATACTGAAAGATACACTCCTTGTTTTTGTTATTGACAGTATAGTGACCTCCAAATCCCCCAAATTCCTCCCAGCTCACAGTTTATGTTTCAAAACTTATTTAGATATATATACAGTGTTACTAATAGGCTACACTTTGACCTTTTTTACAAATGAACATTACTCCCTCCCTCCCTTATTACCACTGTTGAGGTTGCCAGCAAACCCAGAGATTAATTTATTTTAAGATTTTATTGCTTGTTTTTAAGGTTTTAAATGGGCTGGCGCCATCTTACCTAGCAAGACTCTTACATCATCATACTCCAGTTAGAGCACTGAGGTCGACCTTACCAGATGCTCTTGGATGTTCCAAGATCCAGGCACAAAAATAGAGGTGACCGAGCCTTTGCAGTGGCTTCCCCTAATCTCTGGAACGGCTTACCTATTCATATAAGAACTGCTTAGACCCTAAAAACTTTTAAATCGCTGTTTAAGACCCACCTCTTCTTGTTGGCATTCAATTCGAGTTGAGCTTGACACTTTGACTTCATCTTCTATTGTGCCACAATTCTTTTATTATTCTTATTATGTTTATTGTTTTTCTTTTATTCTTATTTGTTATTTAGTTTTATATTTATGTATTTGGCATTTTAAGCCTGTTCAGCACTTTGGTCAACTGTGGTTGTTTTAAATGTGCTATACAAATAAATTTTGACTTGACTTGACTATAAATCAGACTGTGGTTTACTGGACATCTTCCAAGCGTATGTGTGGAACTGTGTGCGAGTGTGGAACAGTATATCTCTCATCAATGTACTCTAGTTAAATGTTTTAAAAACAGGTCTCTGATGTGGAAGAGCCCTCCATCTCCATTTTTTTGTCATTTTAGGTGTTTCATATAACACATAACGTTTATACATTATCTTTATATTCAGAAAATATACATTTTATTGAGACAAAAAAGCTACCAGACACTGTGTAATACACACTGTCAGCACAAGATGGCAGGCTGCGTGCAGGAAATAGATGTCTTCCTCTCCTCTCCCTTTCCTTGAAACTGACGCTGCTGAGTGCTCCTTTAAAAGAGGATGCGCAGGAACATCTTCTTCAGGAAAATGTCTGGGTTTTTTTAATTTATTTAATTGTGTTGTTGGTGGGATTAAGGAGGGCACATTGTAACCACTGACAAAAAAAATATAGATTATATAATCATCTGAAGACAAACTTTAAATAACCTTAACAAAGCTAAATACCAGCTCATTTATGTTCACACATCACATCAGTGTTATTTTCTATGATTTTTATGACTTTCTGTGCTGTGTATATACTCTCTCTATATATATTACCTCTTAGGCTGCATACTGTTGGCTTGAGCTACACGACCGCTTCATCGTTGGCACAGGTCCACTGTTGATGATGACGTAGCAGATAAATTGCCAATGTCCTCCACTTCACCTCACGTACCTCCCATATCCTCCTTCCTTTGCGATTGGACTCGTCACAAAGGAAGTTGTGGCAAGCTTTGGGCAAAACCCATGGACACAGGCTGGATTGCCAGTGGGTTTTATAGATCTTTCTCATGGCTGATATTTTGCTGTATAGCAGGGAATGCACAGGTGTAATCTATAATATTAATGATCCAGCATGCACAGCACCAGGTGCTTTGGAACTGTAATTGAGTGCAGCCATAATTATTAGTCCTTTGCTTTTCCTGCTATTATGTCTACATGTCTTCCGTTCAAAAAAAGACCTTTGTTACACATCACAAGAAACTGAGGTTTTAATGGAAATACATATAACTATGTATGTAATATCTCAGATATGCTATGTTTGTTTGTGTTTTACCTACAGAACTAGAACATGCTCATTGGTAATTTTATGCAAAAAGGCATAAAATACAGTACCAGTCAAGTTTGGACACACTTACTCATTCAAGGGTTTTTCTTTATTTTTTGCTATTTTCTACGTTGGAGAACAATACTGAAGACATTAAAACTATGAAACACAAATCCTTGAATAAGTAGGTGTGTCCAAACCTTTGACTAGTACTATAAATAGCAACAAAAAAAACAACAATTAATAGTACGGCCATGTACATAGAGGCTGGATGTTTTTCTGTGTAGTACAGTGCATACTATGGTGACAATGTAGTACATATCAGGAAGAGCAACAATAGCAGATGTGAAAGGAGGTCCAATAAGTAGTAGTAACAGTGAAAGGCCCCATTGAACTGTTTTCATGTCTGGAATACCGGTGATTAATGCAGTATTGTCTTGCATGGCTGTAAAAATACTGCAGAGGCCATTAAATTGCAGGTGCTTCTTCTCTGCAGAAACCCTATAATCCTATCCCAATACACAAAAAGTAACATACTTCATATTGCATGATCCCTAATTCCCAGAGTAACGTCATGTTTTACATTAATTCATGAGTTGAATGTCCTGTGCTTCCATCTTAAGAGCAATTGTGATCTACGTCTTTTACATGTCATTAAAGAACACACATGCTGACATGTTTCTTTCTAATGTATGTATATAGAAAAAACTGCAAAAATGCACAAAATATAAAATTGTTCTACACTGTAATAAATTGCTGTAAAAATACAGCCAAATTCTAACAGTAAGGTACTGTTCTTTCTAAATTCGGTAAAATACTGTGAAATGTTATGCTTTTTGGAGCCAAAACCAAGAACAGACATTAACAGTAGCTACTGTAAGATTTGACGGTAAAATACAGCTTTTTCATTTTCGCTGCTGCAGTAATGGAAGCCACATGCAATCATCGACATCATACAATCATTGTTCATCCACCTTTGTGGAATCAAACCAAAGAGTCATTAACATCAGACTGATAAAATAGAATTGCATTTGTGCATCTGGTTACCCAATTAGTGACTACGTTTAATTTTTGCTAACATTCAGTTGGTATAATCCTAGCAAGCACCTGGCAGGCACAAAAGAGCTTTTTTTTAGGTAGTATTCTTCAGTTGGAAGTTTGTATTACTGGTATTTAAACATTATTCTCACTGCTGCTTGTAAGTCTAGTTTAAAGATTATTTTAGGATGGTTGTTTTCTCTTGAACTACACATCAGTGAATACTAATGTTAGTCCAGCCTGGTCTATACGTACACCTTGTTTATCCTACTTGCATTTCATAATTAATAATAGCCTACTTTCTAAAGCACAATATAATTGAAGTTTATTCATATATGTAGCCAAGTTGATTAAGATATGTTTGCTGCTGGACCCCAAAAGACAGAATGGTTATATTGGTTATCTTAGCTCAACCCAAGTGTGTTTCTAAGCTGCAGTTTGCCGCAAAGATACTGTAGTTTGTTGCCAAGCTGTACTAAACCATGGGACATTTTAGGTGATTTGTTATAAGTTGTTTTCATTGTGATTATCTCTGAGAGGGAAACAGAGCCAGCCGGGAATTAACAAATGAATTCCTAAGAAGACAGGAAAGCTGACAGTGAATTCTCATCACCACTCTTCTGAAGAACATCAACACGTCACTTCAACAAGGGAAGTTAGTTGTCCTTGTTTAAAATGTTTATCACTCCCATTTGTTTCATTTCCCTTTCTCTCACTCTGTGCTCGATTTTCATCCTTGTTTCTTTCTTGCTCAGTGAGCTGCGAGCCTGGAAGTCTGGATGATGACCTTCTGCTATTTATAATGGAGGACGTTTGAAGGCATTACAAATTGTTCATCCTTCAATCTGTTTGTGCTATTATATTTTTTTAACAGTAGTTTTGCTGGCAGTTTACATTTTACATTGTGGGTCATCGACCCCCTTTGAAAGGACATGAGCCTGGAGAATTATTTTTTCAAACATACTTGAATATACTTGATATATTTGAAAGCCTTTGAATAAATGTCCAGTTCCTCAAAGCTGCGACTTGTCTCATCCTCTTTTGTGCCAGATGTTAATGGTTATATGTTTTTAAATGTAAAATTGATCTCATTACTGGACCATTAAGATTGAAGACACATTGTTATTTACAGTATACATCTGCAATTTATTGTTGTTTTTATTAATATGAATAAGAGGAAAACTTTTCATTTGTTTACTGTAACATTTACAGTAAGAAACTGTTCATCGCAGTCTACAGCAGAATACTGTTATAATTTTTTACAGCAATTAACTGTTGACGTAAATTACAGTAGTGACAGAGACAGACAAAGATAATAACAAAGGTAATTTGTTCAGTGGAATTTGTGTATCATATCAATATCAATGTTGAAAACTGTAAGTTTGTGGCTGTTGCTGCTGCAAGTGGTGAGCCTGCATTCAATTTGTCAGTGAGGAGGAGTCCCACACTGGCCTTGGGAGATGTAGCTGTCCTTGTATGGTCACTTGTGTCAGGTATCAGGAACTCAATCTCTCCAAGCTGTGATAAATTTACATACAGACAGACAGAAACATGCTGTGGGAACACATGACTACTCAGTTTGTTGCTTTGATTTTCCTTTCCTCAAATATCAGGTTTTAAAGTTTGTACAAAATAAAGAAAATCACACATATGGAAAAGTTTCTCAATGATTTTTTTTTACAACATTTCTGAGCTGAAAGAAGGAATTGTGTGAAAGATTCAAGATTTGAATCCCTGAAAACAAGAAAATCTTCCAAGACTGAAAAAGAAGAGTGAGGTACTTCCAAACTTTTCAATAAGACTCATTATTATGTTATGAGAGTCTCAGTTAGATAAACATTGTTCTATAATGTTCAGTTTCTGAATGCAAACCATTTGTGACACACATCTGCTCTTGGTGATGTGTGTGTGTGTGTGTGTGTGTGTCTCAGGATGTGAGTTCAATTATTCAGGCTGTTATAGGATATTAGCTTATTTACATGAGGAGCTTTGAAACAAGCCTCTGATCACATTCAGCAGCAACAACAGATCATAATGAAACTGGTGATCCTTGTGGGGAAATGAGGTCATAGCAGCACCAAGCAGTGATTCAGTGAGGTTAAATATACAGAACATAAGCATAAATCTCTGATATAAAAAGAAGCAATAAAAATAGTGGAAAACATCACAATAATTACATACTAAAACAAACTGAAATAAGTGGATGTGGATTTATTATTAAGGTAAATATATCTGGCTGACATTAAAAATATTTAGTGATTTAGAGTGCATTTAACATTTAACATTTGTGTTCTTTTTCACAAAAAATATTATAGTATAAAAGATATTATGGTGAAAAACATACACTATAAGTACTAACATTGTTTTGCAGCTGAAGCAGAGAGTTCAGCTGGATTATTTCCTGCAGACAGTGGAGATAAAAAGGTTTGAACAAAAATTGATGCTTTATTGATGATGGAAGTCTGAGACCAGTCTCATATTCAGTGAGCAGATACATTTTTCTTTCTCTCTCTTTTTATAATTAAAAGGTCTATAAAAAGAATTTCTTTTTGTCAAGTCAGCCCATGCTCTCCAGAGCTACAGTATACAGTCAGTATACAGTCAGTCACTGTATAAAAGAGCTTCAATGATTAGTCAATTAATCGATTAGTCTAACTAATCTTTAACTATTTTGATAATCAAATAATCATTTGATTTTTTCTCAATTTTCAAGCAAAAAGGTCAAATATTCTCTGGTTTCAGCTTTTAAAATGTGATGATTTGCTGCTTTTCTTTATCATATGTGACAGTAGATTAGAAATATTTAGGTTTTGGACTGTTGGGTGGACAAAACAAGCAAATAAAGACATTACTGCAGGCTCTGAGAAATTTTGAATGCCATTTTTCACAATTATTTTTACATTTTATAAACTAAATGATTAATCAAGAAACTAATTGGCAGTTTAATTGATGATGACAATAATCATTAGTTGCAGCCCTACTGAATAATATTAATTTGAGCGAAATAAATATGCAACAGTTGACTAAATTGTATTTATTATTAAGCTAAATTTCCAGCAACTAACATGCTATTTAGAGAGAACAATGGTATGGCAATAGTGCTCTTGAATACCTACATATCACTTTAATGTGAATATAAGTTTTATCCATACTGGGAGGAATGGTGACTCCATTTTCTTACCATCTGGATGGTGAAGGGGGTCGTTTTCCGTTTGAACTTGAGCCGTTTCGTGACACCTAAAAGCTTCAGTAAAGAAAGGTAGTTAACCCACTAATCCTGCTTTGTGAGGCCCTGGGAGGGTTCTGCTCAAAGTAAGCCGAAGCTTTGTTTTTGTTGTTGTGGTATAAATGTGATATAACTGTACATAAGCTACAGTACATATACACGCCTGTGATACCTTATTCAGCTATTTTGTTAAGAGCTAGCATCTGCATATCTCCATTCTGAAGAGAATATTTAGGATAACCTCTTACTCTATAAATATTTCTTACACATTTTTTCCAATTTAATAATTTATTGTTCACAACATTTTCCTATGTTATACTTTGTTGTTAGTTTACCCTTCTTTTTGCCAGTAAAATACTCCATTAAAAGTCCTGCATTCAAAGTGTTACTTAAGTAAACATATGACATTATACTTAAAGTATCAAAAGTAAAAGTACTCAATGTAGAACAGCCCCTGTAAGAATTATGCTATTATGTCATTGAGTCAATACTGATGAATCTATGTGTGATAAGCATTTTATTGTTGTAGTTTGTCAAGGTGGAGCAATGCAACATATTTTATAAACTCATCCTACGTTTTGTATGTAAAATCGTTATTTGTAAAGTAACTAGCAACTATGGCTGGCAAGTAAATGTAGGCCTAATGGAGTAAAAAGTACAATATTTCCCATTTTATTGTAGTGCAGTGGAAGTATAAAGTTGCATAAAATGGAAATACTCAAGTAAAGTACCTCAAATTTTTACTTGTAATTGAGTAAAAGTACTCAGTTATATTCCACCACTGTTGAGCAAATACATTCATCTCCCTGAATATTGTGTATTGTGAATATATGAACTGTTTGCATCACACAGATTAGTTAAATAATCTTTTGTTCATCTTAGGCGAATTCTGCCAAGAAAGTACTAACACATCACAAACAGGCTACAAGTAATAAACACTGTCTTCCTTTCTGACGTTAAAGAGCCCTTAAGTGTGGCTCTAAAAATTCCTTGGAGAGATGTTTCCCCAGACGGTTGGAAATATGCTCTGTATAAACAACCATCTTGTACTACCATCACAGCCAGGCAGTCGACCGACACTCTGACCATCTAGGTAGCATATTTGCACGCAGTCCAAGATGACAAGATGCACAAGCATCAGGCCTGGAAATAGTCTCGTGGCAAATGTCTTCATGCTAAAATCTGTGTGTACAGATGTAAACAGAGCTGAAAATGGTATTGAAGATTTAATTAGATACTGCCTTTTTTTCAAGCACAGTTCATTTTTGCTTGCCTACTGTCTGTTAACGCATCGACTTTCATTGAAATATAATACATTAGGGACAGAATCTGAATTTTTTTCACCCACAGCTCCTTTAAAATTTAGATTTCCTTAATGGAAACTTATATTAAAAATAATATAATATAAATAATATTAATTCAGCATAATATTAATCTGAGATCCAACTAAAAGAATGTATACACATACATACATATACAGATACGCATGTGAGGTGGAACTGTATGTACACATACAGTTACATCAACCCCCTCCCAATGAAGAAAATCGAAAGAACAAAACAAAAAAGAAAAAAAAACTAATATAAGAAGGGCGATAACGATAAGATAAGAAAAGAAAGAAAAAAATGATTTCTGTTTTTTTTGCCTAAACACACAAACACACTAAATACATGTTACTAGATTCCAATAAAAAATCTTTAAAAGCATGAAAACAAGCAGAAGTTAGAGCTCCATCCATTGAAAAACCACCATCTTTTAAAAATATAAATATTAGATTGGACATAAATTATTTCTGACATATCAGCTCATCATCTGCTTCCCCACCGACACGATTAATAAACCTTTGGGTCCCTGTGAAGCCTAGCAGAGATCTATGGTTTCAAATGGCCCGAACAAAACATCTGTATTTTTCACTTTGTACATTTTTGCTCACTGATCCTGGAGTTCTGGTCTTGACAAGAAGCTTAAATCACTCCCCAGAGTTTTAAAGGAGGCCACGCTCAGACCCATATTGGAGCCATTTCCTGTCTCTGGAGTGGGCAAAGGGTTGACCCTCAGTGCCCCCCTCTATATAAATGCACAAGAACGCACTCACACACACACATGCACACAGTCTTTTAAGACAACACCCCCACAGAGAGAACTAGGGGAGTCACTTACCACTGCACTGCAGTAAGTGAATTACTGAATCTCTCAATAGGGCACTACACTGCATCTCACTGGAGAATAATGGCTGAGAAAATATAATTATATTTAATAGCTTGTGATATTCGGAAAGCCCAAGTGAATACTAGAAGGCTGAGAAAAAGCAGAATCACAATTTTGGGATCGTGTGTAAAGGCCTCGAAAATGAAGATCCTCCCAATTTTCTCGCAGATTGTTGCAATAATGAGAAACGAGATAGGAGAGGAGGCCTAAATAATTGCAGAATAAAAGGATACATCTGCAAATTTCTCTGTAGCTGATATTGTTGTAAACTTGAAGGTGAAACAGAAGCTCGGGACAATTCACAGTGCTATTATAATAGCAGCACATCCAAGGACATGAGCACACTTGGTCCGGGGCCAGGTGGGCTATAAATACGGCTGTTTGCCAGAGACACAGCCACAACCGTAAGAATACAAAACAAGAAAGAGAGTGACAGATGAAGAATAATGAAGTTAAAGAAAGAAAGCAACAAAATAATGTCTCTTTCAACATCTGCTCCAACTCTGCACAATTACGGGAAGTGCTTTGCCATTTCCCCATTCCCATTGACATGAATAATAAACATAACAATGAGGCAATACATCTACAGTATATAATTCGATTGACCAACGAGTAATTTCACTTCACAGCAGAGGCTTGAATACATGTATTGAAAGCCTTGTATCTAGGACACTGATCAGTCAACGGACTACGGAAGTGTTTTATCACGTGCATTCGGCTGAATGAAGTCGTTGTCTCAGGACCAGCCAGATGCAGAAAAAAATGACTCAAATTTTTTCTTACAACAATTCAAGCTAAATCTAAATCTAGAGTTAGCTTGATTACAACTGCAGGTTAAGTTTTAGTTTTAGTTTCATTGTTACAATAAAATGTGTGGGTTGATTCACTTATTGTTTAGCTAATGCACAAACTAACAGTTGTTATTTTTTTATGCCAAAAATGAAAATGTTCTTTTTCTATTTAGCCTCCATCATTTGTGTGATCCTCCCTTTCCTCTGTTCTCCCCGGTAGATTTCTGCAGGAAGTCTTTAACAATGGGACCCCTCCAGAGGTTCTAAAACCCAGCTGTACGGTAAGAAAGTCCACACAGACACACATGCGTGACCACGTCTATGTTTGCACGTACACACACACACACTTACAGTATACACAGAGGAAGTGAGCGTGCAGTCACCCTTTAACTTGAGCATGATGTAGAAACTTTTATTGTTAGTATGATTAAACTACCAGCTTGATTGTTGACCAACATTGTTCAGTTAGGAGATTTCTGATAAGTATCTAGAGAGCGGGAACAGCTGATGAATCAGCAGCACAGATGACCTCATGCTTAACATTTGGTTTATTTTCTCAACAGGAGTGATGAAGTATTCAAGGCAGTGTTTTCTCAGTTTAAATTTATACAATGTAAAAGTGCCTCAAGTGTTGATGATACACAGGTTCACAGACGAGTTACGCAGTGCCAGCTAATAATCCTGACCAGATGACTTGTGGGCAGAGGCCAACTGATGTTCACCCTGAAACATGGGATCTGAGGTTGAAAAAGTCAAGTCAAAGTGAACATGATGAGGGCGCATGGAGACCTTATGATCTTAATCATCATCTGGTTACTCAAGGGGGTGGTAGAGTATAGAAGGGTCAAACACACGCAGACATACAAACAGGCACACACCAGATATTCCCTGTGAGCATCACAGCATATACCTGAGGAGATGTGACCCCTTGAGGGTCTGAACTGGAGCATTTGAGCCCCTCTCAGACCCTGAATTAATATTCACCATAGGAGACCTATTGCCACAATAAGCAAAACTAAATCTGTTTAAAATTAACTGGTATAAAAAAGGTATTCGCAAACAAAAAGTAAACTGCCAGCAAAGTTAAAACTCCTTGTCTATATTTTGACTGTAAAGGAATATGCTGTTCACTGTACATTACTGCTACATATGGTGTAGAGTCCCTGATGTGGGTGTGTTATGAATATTTCGCTGACAGTACTCAGCTTTACCACCTGTGACAGCCAACTGGTAAACAAATCTCTTCCCTGTTATTTTGGAGAGCCTCTGGGTAGGATGGACAGACTGAATTGGTAAAATAGAATGTAATAAAAGTCAGGAGCATACCCTATACAATTTAAACAGTCACTATAGTATTACACTGAAACCATATGGGGGAAAATACCATAAACTCACTGTTGAGTAGCTGCAACACAAAGCACTGTATATAATAATAGAAAGTTCTGTAAGTTAATATATGATATTGTGAGTAAAATTGCATTCTTCATACAGTCTTGTTATAAAACTCTGTCACTTACTAAGCAGATAAATATAATATATAATGAATTTAACACATAATTATTATTTCTAATGCAGGAGGAAGTGGAAGTGGTTCAAAGCCTCTTAGAAAGAAAATACACTAAATGAGCCATTTTTAAGATGTAAAAGATACATTTTCTTATTTTGCAGATGATACTGGACTCAGCGTTTCCCCAGCGTTGGATTATCGTCGATTAAAGTCTATGGCTAAAATGTTAAACTCTGATGTTTATATGGTTGGTAGACTGACTGCTTATCTACGCCTTCAGACCTCTTACCTACTACATACAGTTGTTTTACTTGGTAATTATTTCTACCAAGTCTTAAAGCCTTTTTGTAACACAATATGCCTTTTTTTATAGCAGACATTTTTGTCATAGTAGGAAAAGCACAGGTGTTACTAATAACATTAACAATGGCTCTGTTTTATAGAGGTGTCACAGTAAGCTGTGACCATCATTCATTTCATTATTTACACTTGTGCTTTTCCTACTGTGACAAGTTAAAATGTTTTAACATGAAAAAGGCCTATTGGGAGTTTGTTTCTGCTATGAATTTTGCGCAAGTTCCCTTCTAATATGTCTAAAGCCATGGTTAGTGATTGAGACATAAGAATTACTGCTTTTGTTGTCTGGATTCTCTGTTGCTCGCAAGAAATACTGAAGCACAGTTTGAGGTTTGTCTCCAGTTTGTAAATCATGATAAGTTGGTGAAATGTGGTGGATGGCTACAGTCATCTACTGTAAAGCAACTCTTGATATATCAGTGACTGGGGGGTTCAATGATCGATTTTTAAAAAATTAAAAAACAATGGGATGCATGCTGCTTGAGGCATGGATCACGCACAGCACTATCTTGTGCTAAATTGTGAACCGAACTTTAGAAATCGACCTCGGTGGTCCCCAGCGTGACCCCCACTCCGGTCTCCTCCCGTCTCTACAATGTTGTCATGTCAAATGTCACGCCAAGAAATTACTGCACTCTGAGGAGAATATGATATCCTCCAATCACAATAGCTATGTGAATATGCCAGGAATGCGATGTCACATGCTGGAAACAACTGTGCAAGTGTGCGCACTTGTGTACATGCCTACTGACATACGTGAAAGTATGTCTGTCTACTGGGATACAAGGGAAAAGTCATTATGGCAGTTCATTTGTCATTAGCAGATTCTCACGGTATCAAAGGCTACATGCTATAACGTTTTAAGGGAAAACTAGTTTGAAACTGCCTTCAGGGAGTGACTGCAGTACAGTTTTGGCACTCATCATTCTTTAAACAATCCATTCCACTGAGCGAAGCCCCCACCAATTTTATATACTGACACCAGGGTCCGGGAACAAACTTTGACAGAAATCACATTCCTGTCATTGTCAGGCAGTCAAAGCCATACAGAGCAGAATTTTACAACACAATGGCTTCTGACTTTTGACTTAACTTCCACAACAAGCTGTTTAGTTTTGTCAGGGACACAGGAAGGAACAAAACTATGGCTTTGTCCAAAATCACTCCCTCTTTCACCCATTCACTACTCCCTGTACGACAGACAGTCAGTAGTCGACTCAGTAGTGAGCAGCAAATCAAGATTTCAGACAATAAATCAGTCCCTCCAGGATTCCGCAAATTTTTTTTTGTGATTATTGTGGCCAAAATGCTGGATTTTGCAGTGGTTTTTCTCAAAAATTGTGATACAATTTGTGATATTTGAGGTGTTCTTTTTGTGGTAACATTGTGGGAAATGGGAAAAAATTGCAAGCAAAAAAAACTACTACCAATGAAGACTCATATGTAATCACTTCCTTTGATAAAAAAAAGCATACTCCATATCACAGAAACAACTATATTTCAGTTTTTTAATCTATTTTTTGAACATGGGAACCATTATATATAACCAAAGTTATATAAAAAAGAACATACTATACTTGAGTTCCATTTATAAGCCTTTATTAAATAAACATTAGCACCAAATAAAATGCCATTAATAATGCCATTGAAATAAATTCATTAACATAAAAATATAGTTTCATTTTTGGGCGTGAAAGTGCCCATTTTTATTTTTTAGATAGATTATGTCCATCTTTGCTGTCTGACCAATGCATCATTTTTGGTGTGTTCTGTGTGTTTTATTTTTGTTTTGTTTTTTTGTGTTGTTGTGCTGTTGTATGTTTTGATTGTGGGGGACTACGGATGCAAATTAGCTTTGAGCTAACTCCGGTGCAGTGCATCTTTAATGTTTAAAACTACACACTGTCCCAATCAATAAATCAAATCAATCAATCAGTTTCCTGGAGGGAATGGTTAATAATCATTTTGTGTCACCATAGTGACAGGTGTTGAGCATAGACTGTATAGATGGATGTAGCAAAGAGTGACATCACCCATTACTTTGCATTGGAGGCAGTTTGAAGCCCAGAGTTGCAGTTTTCCCGTTTGGAGCCAGGAGTTTCCAAATAAGGAGTGCGGGTTGTTGCCTTTCACGTTATTGAAATATGCCTCACTACCACACTAGCTTACTGGGAACACCAGGTACACACATGGGCTAATGTTAGCTAAATAATGCTAACACACTGGTATTGTATTAAACATACTTAAATATTGCAACAATAGTCTGTCTCAGTGCAAGTCCCAAACTGTCAATGGACACCCACGACTGACATCAAAGCTAATGTAAGTCTTCAAATCTTATTAATTGAGCAATAATTTCCAAAATGACCACCAGCACACTAATTAGAGGGGCCAAATTTAGCGATTGAGACCATAATGACAAAACATTATTGACTTAGTATTTCTAGTGAGAAATTGACACATTTTGAATGGGAGTCAGTGGGAGCATCTAGCAGCTGTCAGTGGTATTGCACTTTAAGATACTTCAAGCTGTGGTAGTTGCCATTTGGGTTTTGAGCAGTGGTAGAAGGAGCACTGAGATCATTAACTTCAGTAAAAGTAGAAATACCACAGTATAATACTCAATTACAAGTAAAAGTCCTGCATTCAAAATCCTACCTAAGTAAAAGTACAGAAGTAGTTGCAAAATTGACTTAAAGTATCAAAAGTAAAAGTACTCATTATGCAAAATGGGTTGATAGATTGTTGATAGTTAATAGATAGTTGATAGAACCTTTGTCAAAACAACTACTAGAGGTTGGTAAGAAAGAGATGAAGAAGTATTCGCACCAGTGTTCGGGGCTCGCTCCTCAGCAGCAGCAGCTTGTATGTCTGTGTCGAGTGTGCCATGATCTGAGCATTAAATAAAGTGTGACAGTACTGTATTGAGAATTGTCTCTTTTAGGTTCAAAAGGTAAATTGTATTCACACACTCAGAATTGAGAGACTCAAGTAAAGTGTCAGATTGCAACAAAATGCAACAAAAACATGAATAAAAATGTTTAAAATGGACAGCAGCCTGTCTCAAGTCCTTTGCCTTGAATACATTTTTGTGGCGGATAGGAATATATTAATTTCATGGAAATTTAAAATGAATTCAGAAAGGCTGGGATGCAGAATTTAATTTAAAGCATATTAAATGGCATTACATGTCATGAGGGCTCAAATATTCAGTGTTGTGCATGGCTATGCTCACCAGAGAAGAAGGATTTGCCACTGCTGTAATGTGTGTCTATGGGAGACAGAGAGTGGGTAGCCAGGCTGTAACTGAAGCTCTGACTCCATGTTGACGGAGTCAAAGGGTCGACACCCTGTTCTGGCCCTTTGTAGAGTGAAGTGAAGCTCCTAGTCCTGTCAGCAGGTCAGAGGGGAGATAGATCCCCAGGAAGGAGGAGACTGAAGACACCGCTAATTGATGCCCATGTGTCAGATTGTTGTTTTCGCCTGCCTAGGGGGGACTGGAGGTTGACTTTGAAGATAGTGTGCTAATTTATACTCACATGCTCCCATGCAACCATCAAAGTCTGAATTAGGAATTAATAAACAACGGATTGACCAGCTTAAACTTGCTTTTTTGGCAATTGCCTAATACATGCCCTCCTTTAACTTTTTTGCCTTTACACTTCATGGAGTTCCCTAATAGAAAAAGAAGTTTAAAAAAATCTAGATCTGGGTTTACAATGGGTATACAAGGGCCAAAAACTTGTGTACTTTTGGCAGAAATTCAAGTTTTACAAGTTTTGCATAGTTTGAATTTAAAGTGTAGTGTACCATGAGCCCTAATGGTCTGAGACAATCTCTTATACACAGAAAATAAAGCACAGATCCAATTATCACATTGGTTTCCATCTGTTTCTTATTAGTCATTTCCTGTTTGTTGATGGCTTCCCAAATATCTGTTATAGACACATTTTCAATATATAAGACTAAATAAATAAAAGAAAGGAACAAGAAAGAGTGAGGACCATAGGGGGGTTGAACTCAAGATATTTCCATTTGCTCTCCTCCTTGGTCTGGTTAATGTTCGAGTTAAAAACATAGTCAAATGCTGTTCTCATCAAAGAGGAATCAGTAAGGAAGGATCTGCTTTCTCTCTGAGCTGACTTAGTTTTTTCCCTGAAGTTCACCCCCAGTAGTATTGCTAAGTCACGCTTGAGAGCAACCACCAACGGAGCTGCATAGTCATGGAGCGTAACCATGAGAAAGTACTCTTATCATACACATTCATTGTCTTTACTGTTTATTGGAGATTAAGAAAAAGGAAGAAATAAATTGAGCAGTTCAGAGAAAAATTGGCAGAATGGGCTTTTGTACCTGGTTTTGTCGATAATGCCAATAGAAAAGAAAGTTAGGATATTTCAACCTCTGCTGCTTCAATTTTGGCTGCTCTTTTGTAAAAGCTGCATTAACCCTCCGCCTACTTGTCTCGCGATACCAGACATTCAGAGATCTTGTCCACCAAAGTCTGGGGATTTCTAAATGCACAGTAGTTGCTTGAACGGCAGCGAGAAAGGCTGCTAACAAACCTACGCCCCTTACATTTTGTCAAGCCTTACCAGAAATGATGCTCTCCCACCCGTTCTCCTCTGTAGTGAACTGCATGTCACTGCCCCAATATGAAGGGTCGCCCTAAAGACTTTGGATTGATTCTGCAATGCCGTTTTTTTTTCTTTAAACTCTCTAATTGTTTCCTACTAGTTTTAACAACAAAATCTGGGAGATTGTCCTCAGTCTCTATGAGCGAAGCATTTAGAGACTGACCTGTGAGTCTATTATCCTACCAACATATTTAACATACAAGGACTACCAACTGGGGTTCCTGGAGAATAAACTATTGTAAGAAATAACCATCATAGCAAAATATTAACTTATTTCTTCTAAGAAATTCTTTTCTCTTCTGAAACAGAAAAAAAAAAAAAGTTTTGCCAGGAAATACACATTTCGGGCCACAAGAGGGCTTTTTTTTCTCATCTGTGAAAGTAGCAGGTGAATTTTTATATTTTTTTTGTCAGGATTTTTCTAAGTGTTTTTTGTTGTAATACTTGTTTCAGCCACAAGAGGGCAAAGTTTTGTTTTTGTTTTCTTCATCTCTGAAAGTAGCAGGTGAAAAAATATGTTTGTTTGATGTTGTTATACTCATTTCGGCCACAAGGGGACAAAGTTTTGTTTTGTTTTCTTCATCATCTGTGAAAGTAGCAGGTGAAAAAATATTTTTTTTGTCAGGATTTTTTTCAGTGTTTGTTGATGTAATACTCATTTCGGCCACAGGGGGCCACAAGTGCACCACTACCCCATGTTCTAAATAGGACTGAAAGCATTCCTGTTTTCTTCCAGGTGAGTTTTAATAGCCCCATACCCTCTAAACACAAGGTACATATATTGTGTATTAGCAAGTTATGTAACATTACTGTTGCTAATCTGCTGTTAGCGTTAGCTATACTGACGTTAGCAGTTATCCCTATAGCTAGCGGGCTAACGGCTAACGTCAGTATAGCTAACGCCCTGGACCCCAATACCTTGGTATTTTTAAAAAGCACTAATCAAAACAGAAACAGAAAACAATTATATGAAGTTATTCAGAGCAAATTGATTGGCAAAGTAATGAAAAAATTGGTATGATAGAATAAAGCACCTGTGAGATATGACAAAAAGTATTCCTCTAGGGTCTGCGGGTACCCCAGTCGGTGGGATTAAGGTAATTCCTTTTTGGGCCACTTGATGGCAGCAGAACAAGCTGTAAAGACAGCACAGACAACTTTTACAGTTGTTATGGCAAACAGCACCCCATTTACACGTACTGCAGACACAAGCATTAATTTGGTCGCGTTTCTGTCCACCTGACAAATGTAAGTCCAACATTATTAAACATTGTTTTAGCTCTGTTTTGGTCTTGGACAGCTCTGGTGGGAAATACTGTATGTCGGGCTCTTTAACGGCTAAATGCTTCACTATGTTCATCAGCTAGTCTGTCACGCCATTTGATGCTGGGAAGGGGGGTTTTGTTAGAGCATTTGCTGAAAGAAGCTGTGGTTGGAAATTGTTCTGATGAGAACAGTAAGACTGAACCAAACAGTAAGGTTGCAGGCCGCGAAACCAAAACAATAAGCTAAAAGAGGCTGAGGGCGACCGCAGAGTTGGGTGATGATTCTCTCAGGGGTTTTTCACTTTCATTTTACATTTAGTCATTTGATCCATTGTTAATATAATACTATTCATTAGTGCAGCTCTAATCTGTCTCTAGTGAGTTCCCCGATTTTAGTTCCCCAATAAGGGTTCACTTGTCCGCAGATGTCATATTAGTGAAATATAGTCTCAAATTTCCAGATGTCAAATCAGTATTCAATGAATGAACAGCGAATACCATACACAGTATATGTTTACATTGAACTGTCATCTACCTTCACACACAAGCACTATCCATTTGTATACATTACAGATTCCTTAGACGCTCACTGTAAATAGCTTTAACTGCAGGGGAGGGGTTGTTATTGGGGAAGGAGAGTCTACCGCTTGGCTTTAGCATGACCTAATGATTGACTCAGTCTGCAAATAAATATTGTCTGTCAGACTGTATGAACCAAGCTAATTTCCTTCACTTAAAGGGATTTACTGTGCCTGCGATACACAGTTTGTCTTTATTACATTAGTGGAGCTACAAAAACAGCAGCTCAATAAAGCCACACTGATTGTTTTTTAGAAAAGAATATTCAAAGAAAGTATTTATGAAATTGAATGAAGATGACTTTGATTCATTAGGGAGCAAGAGAGCCTCGTATCTTGGACACTCCTAATGCTCTCTTCCTGTCTGTATGTATACAGACATTTAAAGGGGGAGAGAGAAGAAAAACACATTAGAATAGACCTCTACGGCTAATAGAGGAATATTGCATGTCAGGATGAAAGACAGGGGACTGAGGAAGCAGAGGAAACTGTGTAGGGGTCAAAATGAAAACATGGAGTGCCATTACTACACTCCCTATACATTGTTACCAGGAGGAAAAAAAGCATGTGAGTGGGCCGAGGTGCGTAAAAGAATGAGGAAGGGGGGAGGGAGATGGGTGGGGAAGGGTATGTTGAAATACATGAAAACTAATCAACGTCTTCCTGAGTCTCAGTCAGAGATATCTGTAGGGCCGAAGACAGGAAGGACTCCTGTAAACAGTCTCATTCACTGGGAGTTCCTGAGAGACTCTGTGCGATACAAATGTGTGTCTGTGTGTACATTTTAAGTGTATATGTATTGCTTGCATACCTCATATAACCCCACGGTATTCTTTGTATGTCTATGGCATACAGTGAACACAAAGTAGTGTGTGTGCGTGTGCATAGTTATATAATAAGGCAGGCTAAAACAGGATATACTGTGTGTGTGTGTGCGTGTGTGTGTGTGTGTGTAGTAAATAACTCATTCTGCATGCTAGCTGATGAGATGATCTTGGTGTTTGTAGTTCTTTGTATATAAAGCGATTCATAATATTTATACAAAGACATGGAGAAGGATAACTGCTACCCAGTGACTGCAGAAATAGATACAATCTTGCAGGTGTGTAAGAGTGTTTTGTGTGGGGATTGTGACACAGGCATACAGTATAGTAATGATTGTTTGACATTGCATGTAGGTAGTAGACATCAGCGTACAGGGCTGTGCAATATCTTGAATTAATTCAATTAATACTTTTTTTTTTTGCTTGATGTTTAAAATGTCTTAATTGTAAAATTTTGTTATTACAATATGCATGGGTGCCTGGTTATGTTTTAAAATGGGGGAGCAAACTTGGAAAGATAGACAAATTTCCTGCATTTCTACACCACCTAACCTTGTGGATTAAGTCAAGAAACAGCCATCTGCCATAGTCGAGATTAGTTAGATTGAGAGTACCATGAAAACCAAGATAGAATGAAGAACAGTATCTCATCTTATGAGATTGTTTTTCTTGAGTAAGCTTGAGGAAATGGACGTGTGGTTTGAGAACGTGTGAAAAGAGTCAGTTGTGTGAGTGTCATGGTCAATGCATGAGAGCAGCCCTGTTAATAGCCACGTTACACTTAAAAGAGCCGACTCTGATTCGACTTCTTTGTGAACGTCCCATCTCCACAGCTGAATCCTGTCCAATCAGTGAGCTAATGTTAGTAGTGCGGGCTAGCAAAGTTAGCTAACATTGACTGGTACAGCATTTCAGCGACAGTACAATCCTACTTTTAGCTAATTTAAAGTTTGGCTGGAGTCAGTGGGCCAAGCAGGTTCATTCAACAAACGCTAGCTTATCTTTTCCTATGTTCTATTTTCAATGTTCGCAGTTAAGCTAAATGGCATGTTTCTCACCTTTGTAAACAATCAGACTCCTGTGTGGATTGACAGACTGTGATTGACAGCCAAAGCATGCTGTGGCAAACAATTAGCAATTAACTGAATAATTAACTGAATAATAAGGATGCATTTGCTCCACTGCTCAGGCGCCTATGACAATGTGCACAAAAAGGTTATTTTTTCCACGTCAAAAAGTGATTAGTTGAACTACATGCACACCTGCTGCAGTTTACAGGACTGTCGTGACTCCAGATGGCTGTCTCGTAGTGAAGTTAACGGTAGAATCTACGAGGAAGACAGGCTAAAAATATCTGTACACTGATCTGTGTTCTCAGTTTGTGTTAGTTGACGCTGGCTAGCAGCAGTCTGCAAATATCAGACTGATGTCTTGTTAAGAAAAGCAAACAACAGCAGATCAGTTAGTGAGTGGAGCTTTCTGCTCTATCTGTGCTGAAATGGCATAAAACTGGACGCCCGTGTTCTACTTAGTTGAAGCATCTGGTGCTGACAGTCAGTAGCTGTGTGGGATAACCTGTATTTTATGCATAATGAAGACAGCCTTTCAGGTGGTGCAAGTCTTTAATTGTTCTTGCTCAACTGTCTTAAAAAAAAATATGATGTTTCAAGCCTGCATTTGAATCTACCCCAAGCTTGAAAAAAATTGAGATTTGATTTTTTTGCAATATCACCCAGCCTTACATGGGAGGGAAGAAAATCATGAGGACAGGTTAAATTTGACCCGTGTTTAAATTCATTAATACGCATAGAAAAAAACACTTATTATCATCCAGTAAGATGTTGTATCTGCTAAGTGACTTATTATTCATCAATAACCATAATATATATATACTTACTTTGATATTTTATGTACCTTAGCCCACATTTAACTTACAATTTACAAATCGTTTTTAGTTTAAAATAAGTACAATTTATCTATTTTATTGCTTATGATGAACAGAACAGGCAAATAAGACCATGAGATGATGTGATAAATAAAATAATTCCCAAAATAGCTTGTTTATATTTTCTTATACGTTACAAATGTGCATACTGTGCCGGCTGTGCGGTGAGATGTGAAAAATAAAGCATGAGAAAGCCACGGCCTTTACACTGCTATCCAGCTGGGGAACAGGACATGTGTTTCTGTATCTGTGGTTGTGTGTGCGTGTGTGTGCGCGTGCATGTGTGTGTGTGTGATAGGCTACTGTTGGGGACAAATTTCAGACTAAAGACCAGTTAACTGGGGACGGGTTGTCCAATTGAGGACAACAGCTTTGTCCCCAATTGGGAAAAAGCTGATTTTTGTGTCAGTGGTTAAGGTTATGGTTAGAGTAAGTCTCCAGGAAATGAATGTAAGTCCTGCATCACCTTGTCGGGGTTCATTTCACAATAATGACCTGCTTGCTGTACATTATCCCTTCTGAGATTGTCACACCACAGAAAAATGTGTAATTAATCACACAGTCAAATTTGAATGATTAAAAAAAATTGCAGAGTATATAAAATTAGGTGTCAAAATCGTGGAAAAGTAAGTGGTATTCTGTGCTCTGAAATGCTGGGGGCGTGTTCACTGAGTGGCCTCTGACTTAACAATGCTCATACCAAACGCTTGTATAAAATTGCGCAATTTAAAATAGGCCTTGTTTGTAGGTGTAAGGCAAGCAACATGGATGATATTTTTAAAATGAAGTAACATTAGGAGCCACTGTTTAATTCAGCACCTATTTTGTAGGTAAATGTGGACTTGTTTCAGTAAAAATGTAACATAATTGACTCGTTAACAAGCGAACCATCAACAATCATCGCAATTGCCTCTCACGTTGTGCTTTTTGGTTAAGTGCTGCCCGGCAAATGCTCTCCCTCCGGCTGGGGACCTCCCAGCCACACAGCTGGTGCTGAAGCCGAAGTTGCGGGCAATGGCCGACGGCGGCCGGTGTCAGCTGCCAGCGCTGCGTCAGTTAACTCTCCTCCCAGCTGAACAGCCAGTGCTGAAGCCAAAGTCAACGGACGCTTCAGCTGGATTTGAAATAACTCCTTGAGCGCTAATGTTGACCAAAAATGGCCCCATTAACCAGTAACAGCGGATTATCCAAATCAAATCCCAATTGTCTCCAATGAAAGCTTATAAAACTACGCGGTGTAAAAATAGTGACTATGAGTATGTGTGCTCTAGTGTTTATGTAGCCGGGGAGGGGTCATGCTGGTAACCCCTCTATGTCATCGAGCCACCATTTCAGACTTGCCCAAAAAATCCTGAACACAAAAATGGTCAAAACTCTACATAGTTCTAATACATAGAACATAGTTCTAACATGTATAATGTGCTTAAAAAGAAACGTCTGATTTTCCTTTACACAGACTTCAATTGTGGCTGATAGGGGATTACAATGAGAGCTGTAACTAGCTGCAATTCTAGTTGTCCTGAAATGGTTGGCAGTTGATTAACAGTGTTTGCTGGGTGTCAGTACACATTGTCAAGGTAAATACTGGCTGTTTCAAGGGTGCCATGACACGTGGTTTCCCCACTTGTAATTACCACTAGGAGGTTGATGCCAGTGGTTTTCTCCCCTAGTTTGGCGTGCTGGAACCCTGTCATCAGAGGATTTGGATGTTCTACTTGTGAACCACCCCAAGATGATTAGAGTAACACACAAAATAGTGCAAAATTGGCAAGCTTAGGTCTAATGATCATTTACAAATCGGAGGTATAGGCAGGCGTTACTACAGGATAACAGCTCGGGGTATCATTTAAGTGACCCTCCTTAAATGACACCACGAGTATTTTAGGATAACACTGCACTTGTGTTTCTGGTTGTAATTAAGGGATCCAGCTCAGGGAACCCATGAATAAATATTGTCCACTACCCTCCCTATTAGAATCTTATTGGGATTTTTGCAAGTCCTTTCCAGCTGTGGCCCCTGGATTCGGCACCATCATTTGTAACCCTACTCTTTTCGTAACGATTTAAGCTGGAATGAGTGGCCATAAATGGCTTCTTCATTCCAGTGCAGCAATTAAGCTATTAGTCAAACACAAGCAGCTAAATCCACCAAAATGTCACATTCACATTTTGTTTCTTCCATCTTAAACTTCTGAATGTTTATTTAAGACGGCGAGACGTCACTTTATCATCTAAGCCAAAAACTCGCAGTGCAAATAAACTACGTGACAAACAGAATGTATCACACATTGTGTCTGCACCATTAAAATGATATTTGTTTTGGTAACATGCCTGCACCATTAAAATGATATTTGTTTTGGTAACTGGTAAAGAATTTGTAGCAACTGTGGTTGATTATGTCCATGTTGGCAGTAGACATGCACCACTGAAATCTGGCGTCTCAGAGTAACAGCTGCAAAATGCCAGAACAATCAGAAAAAGTCAGGTCAGATAAAGCTTTTATATGTTAACCAATGGAAACTGTTATTGTTTACCATATTTATTTTGTTGAAACATCAAATTTCGAGATGTGAGACACTTTGTATACCTAAATATAAAAAGTAATACAAGTACATTTTTATTATTTCATTGTTAAAGTCTTGTTAGTGTGGCAAACTGATGACGTCTTTACTTAATGATCACATTGCTTGAAGTAAGGTCAAAAACATCACTGTGATTGAAGTATGATAATTTAGGGTACACACATTCTTTTACATGGTAGAACAGTTGTGCATGACATGTCATACTGCATATCCTGTATATGGTAATGCATGGGAAACAATTAAAATCAGGTTTAAGTAACTATTAATCAATCGAGGAATGAGACTACATTCAATTGACAGATGCGAAACATGTTTTAGATGCCACAAAATAAATCATACATAATGTATAACCAAGATGGTAAAACGTCCAGCTGCTTTTTCATCAGAAAACAGCAGCTGGTGAATGAATATGGACCTCACAGGAAAAAGAAACTTTAAATTATTACTTATATAAGTCCTAAGAGTAGTAAAAAGCTGGAAATATCAATTGAATTGGAACACAGGGGCTTCAATGAAGAGTGGGTGAACCGCCACAACCGGTTACTAGATTTACTAAAACAAAAGAGAGGAAGTGGAGAGGAAAACAACAATGAGAGTGTTTGTATGTTTTGGACAGTGTGATGCATTCATAACATTCTCTGATACCGTCATAAATCAATTATAATCTAATTTTAGTGCTATTATAACGAATCTGGTCTTACAATGTGTTGTTAAGAACAATGCAAGTGAAGGATCAGCTGTCACAGACTATATTCTGTTAAAATGAGACTATTCTGGTCTAATTGCTGAGCGCCTGACAGTTGTTCTCCGTCTCCAGACATCAGTGCACTGCTGTTATTTGACTGGTAAATTTTTTCCCATGCACTGGCAGACCAAGCCCCCGCAAACATAGCTTATAAGGTTGTAAGGAGTGAACTCCTTACAACTCTCCCACCGCCTTCCTCCTCCTCCTCCTCCTCCTCCTTCTTGTTTCTGTCAGTCCCACTCAGCTCGACTCGGCGGAGACGACACGCAATGGAACAGAGCTCATCCCAGAGATCAGCTTGAAACGGGACTTCAGACTGTTAAACCGTGCATGCTGCAGCACAAGAAATGCCTTGTGGACTCTTGTTAGTCGTTTAGCGATTTTCACTTCATTGGGGGGTCCTCTGGTGAGCTGAACAGCGATCGTGATAAGGAGAAAGTCCGTGGAGTAAATACGGCTACAGTACGGGACATCCTTGGCACGTCAAGATGCTCGGGATAAGTCAACATTTCACTTTGACAACGGCGGCAGCTGCTGGTGAGTGATACCTTTAATAAAGGAATTTGTGCTTATTATGAGATGAAATAATGAGTGACAGGCGGAGAGAGAGAGAGAGCGCCTTTTCTCCCGCGTCAAGGTCTCCAGCGCGTCTTTTGCGCACACGCCGGACAGCAGCTGACATCATCGCACTCTGCATAATTAACTATTAAATCGACTAAAAGCATCCATTAGGTGTGGCACTCACGTTCCCTTCACGCCCATTAAAGGTGGTGGCACCACAGTGTCCTCGTAAACTGCCCCTAAATAGGCGACTTTCCGTCTGTATTGCCCAGAGGTTATTTATTCTTACTGAGGGAAACCGCAAGGCACTTAATTGTTTCTATGTGCTGGAGTTTGGTCTTAGAAGCAATGACATTGCCTCATATAATAGTCATTACAGTCAGTCAAATTGCTGTATGGTGCTTTAATTGGATGTTGGGCATGCCAGTGCTTACACACAAGTGTCAAGGCTTTTTGGAAAAGAGGGTTTTGTAACTTCGACGCAAACATTTCTGCAGTGTCATGTGTTTTCCCAATTTTTCAGCAGAAATGACTGTTTTGCAAGGCATGTGTCATGTGAAATTATGTTAGCTCCCAGACCTTGTGTTTTGAATATTTTGATGAATGTGCAGGAGAGGGGATTTCCAAGACTTCTCAGTAATTAGATTTTAATTTTTAGTGGGTGAAAAGTAAACTTAGCAGCAGCTTTAAGAGGCAGCGTGGGCTCTGTGTTAGTAATTGATACGTGTGTTGGTATTGGGGAGTCCCTCTAGTGATGCTGTGCTCCCAGGTTCAGCCTTAGAGCAGCAGCAGTGAATTAACTTCTAGGTCATGTCCAAGTAGTTCAAACATGAGGGAAAGTACCGGCAAAGTAGAATGAACCCCTCCTCTGAGTTTGGAGGAGAAAGGAGAAGGAGAAGAAAGAGAGCAAAGTAAACAGAGCATGTCTCTCTTTAATTCTCAGATTCCTACGCTTACATGTGATACTGGCTTGTGATGGTCATTAGAGAATTGAGTTAGAGATGGAGCTAGAGATAGATGTGTGTGTGTGTGTGTGTGTGTGTGTGTGTGTGTGTGTGTGTGTGTGTGTGTGTGTGTGTGTGTGTGTGTTTGTGGCTTCTGGATTACCAGAAGCTCACATAGAAAATCATTACCATCCCATCATCACATCAAGAAGTAAGGTGCCCCCTCTGCCCCCGTTTAACTCCTCCAGTCAGAACGCTGCAGGTCAGTCATTGAGTTTTCGAAACATATCCGATGCTCTGACACATGCCACTTGCATCTCTGCCAGATACACACCCTCCACCCTCTGGCCATTAAATAATGATCTTGGCTCTGTCTGTGCACCCTCAAGCTGATTGTTTGTGAATGAGACTGGCTGCAATTACTTAACTGAACCAGTCCCATCCTGCTCTGACCTACTGGTGCTGGTACTGGACTCTGAGCTGTTGAGGAGTATGACCTCAGTTGGGTTATACTGGGGTTTGAGACCATACTGGGAGATCCCGTGTTGTGCTATCGGAGCTAGCTCAGCCTGCCTCAGAGGCCCACATGTGGTTATTGTAGTGGCAGCATTTAATCTCTGTAAATTCCTAACGGAGATGGGGCTACAGGTGGTTTGAGTTTGGTACTGCAAAAAAAAAGGGGGCATCTGGCTTCAATCAGTAGCCTATGTGTCGGACCAGAGTGACCAAATTTACTAAGAACATGAACAGCATGAATGACTATACTCGAGACTAAGGCTGTAACTAATTATTATTATTTTCATTATTGATTCATCTGTTTGTTCCTGTTTTGATTCATATAGTTGTCATTAAATGTGGAAAATGTGAGTAAAATAGAAAAAAATGCCCATCATCACTTCACCAAGCCCCCAAGAGGAAGTCTTCAAATTGCTTATAGTCAAAAATAAATAATTTACTGATATGAAACAGGGAAACGAACCAAATCCTCACATTTGATAAGCAGAAACTAAAAAATTACCAGCAGTTATTTTTTGCTTGATAAATGACTTTAACAATAATGAAATTTGCTGTTGATTGGGGCTGCAACTAACTATTTTTTTTCCTTATCTATCAATCTAATTTCTCCATTAATCACTTCATCATTTGGTTTATACATGTCAGAAATAGTGAAAAAAAAAATGCCCATCACCAATTTCTAAAGCTTAAGGTGATGTTATCAAATTGCTTGTTTTGTCCAACCAAAAGTCCAGAGCTCAAAGATATTCATGATATAAGACCAAAAAAAAAAAAAAAAAAAGATTTAGAGAATTTAGAGGCTGCAACTAGATAATTTCTGGTATTTCTGCTTGAAAAATAACTTTAAAGATAAATCTGACTATTTTTCTGTTGATTAATTTCAACACTACTTGAGACTTTCCATCTCTCCTCACTCTTTCTTTCTGTTGTCCTTGTGAATGATACAAGCCAAAGCTCTTTTTGTGAGCCTTCCTAAATGCAGCGAATCATGCAGATCACACATGATGAGATGTGAGAAACAGCCATAGGGCACAGTGGAGTTCATATGGTTCTCTAACACAGTATAACTTGTCTATTTTTGGCCTGTCGCTTGTTTAGAAAGATGTAAATTAGATTGAAGCTCTCAAGTTGAATTCTGTTTTTACTGTAGTATGTAGTATGTCAAGGTGTCTCTTAATTAATTTAGCAGATGTTCAGCTGGCTCGTCACGTGGAATACAGAATATAGACGACATGTTCCTCGTACTTAGGAATGTTTTTAATATCTTGGTCTTATGTGTGCTACAAATATGGAAAGAAGAGGTGAAGGGTTAGTCAAACACAAACTGATTTAGAATCCTCAGCATTCCTCGGAGGACTGGGATGCTTTTTTTTCCTGCAGTCTCTCACATCTCAGATTTGGGAATTTGTCTTTCTCTACATTTTTTTGACCACATGGGATGTTGCAGTAGATGACCGGAGTCAATGGTTAATTCATTCAAAGCTGTAAGGTCGAGGGATATAAGTCTTCAGACATTAAAGCGCTGAATCTAATTTATGAGCCTGGCGAGACTGAGTACTGAACACCGGCCATCTCCGTCATTAGCAATATGCCTCCTCCTTCTCCTCCTCCTCCTCTTCCATCTCCTCCCCACACCCCCTGCCCCCTCCACTAGCTCCTCTATCTTTCATTTGAATCAGCTCACTCCCTGGGTCACAGCAATCAGCACTAATTTGACATAAACCGTCTCCTGGCATTTTTGGACAGATTCCCTGGAATGCTAAGTAATTAAGATTTGATTATGTTTGCTGATTCTCTGTGTTTGTGTCATCCTCAGCCTATTTGATGTGTTCACTTTTATTTTTTCAATCAGTCAATTTCTGTAGTTATTACCTCAGACAGATCTGACAGATCTGACATTTAATACTTTAAAGGTGTGACAGGAAATGTGGTTGATTGCCTTGAATCCTGTTGACTGTCAGACACCTGCCAGTTAGAATAACATCTTGTCTTCACGTGAGAAACTAGAGACTGACTCTGACTCTCTGAAATCATGTGTCCTGGATCATTTAAAGCTGCTATAATTCCATATTTTTATGTCAACAATGGATCAAATGACTATGTGCAATAAGAAGGAGTCAATCTCACTGGTGAACCCACAGATATTATCACTCTGCCGTTCCCTTCAGCTCTATGGAGCTCTGTAGCATCTTTTGGCTCATTGTTTATGGTTTTATTGTTTTGGTTAGCTCTCTCTGCCCTCATCAGTGTAGATTCCAGATGCAGTGGGCAGCTGTTTTCAGCTAACAAGCTCTGATAAACCCATTATAAACTACCTGCTCTGCACCAAACAGCAGAGCCCAAAGACAGCTAAAAGGAGAGCGAAAATCACTTATATTCATCAGCTGGATACAAACCAAACTCCAAATAAATGCTAATGTTGCTTCACATCTGCAGAATGTATAAATAAACCCCTGTTTGCTAACATTTCCGTCTTATAAACTTCATCAGTTTATGTTATGACCATCAATTTTAATTATTTTAGTTTAGTTTTTGAGAAGCAATACGTTTCCTGTCAGCTTGGTATTTGAAGTGATTTTAAATATTGCAAAACCCAGAGACTCAGTGGATGGTGTAATGAAGAATGTAATGAGAATCAGTGCTGTGCCAAATTGAGAATGCTTTGTTGTTGCAGTAGGGAACAAAACACCATAGATGCTAAATTTATCTGACCCAGAATCTGAAATTTTAAGCTTAATTGTCTCTTCCAAGAAAATGAATTAGACTTTGATATTTACAGCACCCCAATACCCAGAATACATTGAATGCATGCAGTAAGTATATTATAGAGAGTGGATGTATGAATAGTGACTGCTTGGTGTTGTAGACATTCAACAGAGCAATTATTAATTGCAAAGGATGAAATACCAATATCAAGTAATATTTTCTCTGGATGACAAAATACAGTCATGTTTTCTGTCAGAGCAGGAGCATGTCCTCACTTGCATTTCAGCAGCAGCATCATGTCCAGTTAAAATAAAGCTGATACTTTTAGAGCTTAATAAAACAAATTCTTAATACATAAAAATCTTTCAAGTAGAACTTGGATTCTCCAATATAATCTGCTGATGATGCAGATGACGCAGATAGCATTTTTCAGCGTGTCTTTCCCATAAATGTTTGGCTAGACAGTTTTCTGGTTATTGTATCTGATGCGGTAAAGGTTCTCACACATCTTACAGTTCAGATACGTGCATACAAACTAACACTTACCTCATTGGTTACGCTTCCTGATTTTCTGAGTGTGTGACAACAACGTCGGTGTGATTCTGTTCATCAGCTCTGATCTCACCGTCTTTATCTGACTTGTCAGAAAAATAACTTTTCAGTGTCCATCTCAAACTAGAACTAGCTTAGGTGTCATTACATGAACTAAGTGTGTGAGGTTGGTCATGTGATACCAAAGGATTGTATATGGGGAGAGATAGTAACCCGTCTCGGTTCAAGGATTAATGTAAATGGCCTCTTTGATCTTTCTCCGGCCATCTGCTGACTCTTGGTCGTTGTTTTTGACCTTTGACTTGAGATTGTCATACATACTGTTCCCGAGGTCACGAACTTTACATGTAACTTAGTGTCATAACAGTAACTCACCAGCATTGTGTTCCTAATTTACGACAGAATTTCCTCAGAGCTACAGGTTGCATCATCCTCAACTTCAACTGAAAATGTTTGTGCAACTTAAACATGAATTATCTCAGAAGATACACATAAATGTATCTGTGGGTCTTTACAGTTATTGTAGGTGTGTCATGACTATCTGTAGGTTTCACAGGCTGAAATGCACTGAAAACATGTCATAAAGATTTGAGTGTTAAGTGAGCTGATTGGTTGATCCAACTCCTTTCGGGGGGCTGGTTTACAATGGTAAAAGAAATGTAAAACATGTAAAAATTGTGCTCACAATCCATACAAGTGTGAAAGAAGCAGCCATATGAATGTATCTGAATAACCTCCATGCATGTTCACTTGCTTCAGCCTTTAGTTGCATCACTATGAAGCTATTTGGATGTTGCTGTTTGCAGTATTTAGTAAAAAAAATAAGGAATGAACAGAACAAAATATTTTAAAATGCTATTTTAGGTCTAAATCATACAATTTCTTATCTTGTATGATAATGTCAGTTTGTTTATACCTGCATTCTTTCTTTGGAAGCTATTAAAACAGAAAAGAGGCTAGTTCAAGTCAGGAGACCATTTCTTTTTGTTTACAGATTTGAGATGAAGATAAGATGAAGAGGATGAATAAGAGGATACAGCGTTTAAAAACAGAGACAACAGATCTCTGACTGTTCACTGTCAAAGAGATATAGTCACCTATGACACTTTGTACTTTTTTTTGGCAAAGAAGAGACAACAAACAGGAAGATAGTTCTGTCCACTGACTTGGAAATGTTGGAGCCTCAAAGAAATGTGTTTGACGTTGTGAATTTCAAACACTAAACAGAAGCAACAGAGCTTGCAGATAATGACAGAAAGACTCATTTCAAATACTGCTTTGTATGAACTTATGGAGTAGTTGTGTGAATGTATCAGTTATCTTAGTGGTGAAACTAAAATTTATGCAGCCTTGCAGGTAAACGATGTGCCTATGTGATGGTGAGACCACAGTAGCACCCCATCGTGCAGCAACTGAAACTGTGGTTTGCCATCTGCAAATTTATGCTCTGTGTCAGTGAGTGCATACAATGAGCTCCAGCTACAGTTTGAAGTCTGTGTGTTAACATCAACTGGCACTTGCTTGTAGAAACATAAATGAAAATTGACTGCAACTATTAAAAAATGTTGAAAATCTTGATCAACCACTCTAGAAATTATGCTGGACACAGTAGCTGTCAGCTACAAATGCTGCTGTGACTGTGAGACAATACGTAGCCCTCTTAATGCAAACATTTAGTCACTGCAAAGAGAAAGAGAAAGTCGCTGCTGCCAGCCTTCTTCAAGCAAGGAACAACTTATAGTCTTCCATGCATTTTCTATCACATGGTGAAGGGGTTTAATATGCTTGAAATGAACTAGTTCTTACAAAGTATCACCAGGACCAGTTCTGAAGGCAAAAGTGTTCCTACGTGCTCCGAATGGCCATGATTGAAGGTGGGTGAAAAGCCAGAGGTCATAGCCTCCTTCTGGCTGAATTCTGCTGCCTCCCTAATCTCTTTCCAAGATTTCAGTGTCTTTTGTTTGTTTTTGTTGTCTGGATGAGGAGACAAATGAGGAGATGAACGCACACTTTTTTTTTTACAGTCTCTCCTCAAAGGCGTTCATGATGTTGCACTCGGTTGCTCACGCTAAAAGTGACTGAAGAAGTTGTGTGAAGAGAGAAATTCAAAACCCGGTTTCTTTGACACCTCTACACATCTGGATAATCGCAGCATGAAGTTTTTGTTTGTTTCGGACAGTTAATTGTCAGACGCCGGCTCCCCAATTCAGACTTCAAAAATATGTGCAGACGGGTTTTCAGACTCTGTCGATGATCTGAGGGTTTCAAACCTGCTTTGTTTAGTCTGGTTGAATCAGACTCTAGTTTGTTTTTCTCTCATTCGTTTGATCCGACCCAACTTCTAGGCGTACTCTGCAAGTTTGAGCTAAACGGCTCCCGTAGCCAGGAACGCTTTGCATACTGGGATGCGGATGAGCAAAATCAGCAGTTGGTAGAAGCGAGAGGAAAGTGAATCAGGATCCGACCTGGACTAACAAAGACGTAAGTTGCATTCTTGTTATTTGGCCCAAAGACTTCTTCAGGACTTTCCTGTATTAACGTTCCTGCTTTCACCCCAAACGCAACTAACCAAGGAGCGGCGTGAACGTCCTTACTTGGCTTTTAGTGATGGATTTACTAAGGAGGAAAATGCAACAAGTTTACCACCTCATCATGTGTTTGGACTGTTGGAAAAAGAAGAAGCAGATGTTTTCATAAAAGAAATAACCTTTTCACATTAACTCATTTTTATCCAGTCAAGGTTAAAAAGACATAAAAGATGAGAAGATTCTATACTGACTAAGATCAATGTCATCCACATCTGCTCGTAAGGTGTATGAGGGGGTTTCGTTTCTTATGACTGACTTGTTGCAGACATCACAGAGCTGCAGACTTGAATTTCAAAGACACACAGAAAACACATGTGGCACAAATGAGGTGCTAATTAAGAATTAGCAGCCAATTGTTCTGTATAAGTGTTCAGTGATCTGTCAGTGTGTCTAAAGATTTGGGTCTTCCATTCACAGAAAATAAAGAGTTTCCTAGCCAAACCCATTTGTAATTATATACTATTATGGTTGTTATGGAACATGTTTTAGGGAATGTTTGCCTGGTCAACGTTTAACTTCAAATTCCTGTCTTCACTTGGCGTTGAGTTTGATTAGCACTGAGTTTATCAGTGCAGTATCACATGAAGCTCAGCTCATTCAGATAAAGACATGTTTGTGCATCTTGGGTGCACATAAAGGCCACAAATGATAATTTGTCAGGAAGTTGCACTCTCTGGGTAAACATAAAACACAAGAGCCTATATTTTCAGAGCTGTGCTATTCAAAGGAACATTTCAGCAACGATTCAGCCTCAAGTCTGAACCGCAAAGGCCACCCACATGACTTGGTTTCATACTCTGTAGCCTCAGCCTACCACAGATGTGTGAGCAGCACAGCATTATGAAACTATCATTTAACAATTGACAGATGCTCAAGGTAAGGCTGATGTATTTTATGACATCAGCTCTGGCATTAATGGCACATAGATATAGTTAGTAGAAACATTTGTTGCCATGAATGTTATCAGCAAAAATCTAGTCTAAGCTGATTTAAACCTTCTACCCTCAAGTCTGGTCATTTAACCTTTCATGAGAACTAGTATAACATTTAAGAGATACATTTATTCAGACTTACAGTGCTTTGTCTAGTAATGTACAAGCAAGAAAAATCGAATTAATGATCTCCTTGCTTGCAGGTCAAGTGTGCTTTGAAACACACACAAAAAAAAAAATAGTTTACTATTGTTAACTTCTGCTACTGTCCTTGCAATCATTAGAGCCATACAGCGTCTCTTCTTTGCTGTTACAGTATATTATTTCACCGTGCAGTTATTAAACAAGAAGAGAGGACAATCTCACCTCTGCTCTCAAAGCTGGCTGCACATCGGAGAGCCTCACGATCTTGTGAACCAAAGTTCAATCAGAGTCAACCAAAAGCGAAAGAGGTGAGTTAATTTGCAACCCCTGGTAACCCCTGGCAAATGTGTCTCTACATTAGAGATGCACGGCTACTGATATCAGCTATCAGTACGACACTGACTCAAATAACTGGATTGGGTATCAATTGATATCTTTGTATTTATTTGTTACATTCTGTTTTACAGTTAGGAAAGCAATGTTTAAGTCAAGTCTGATGTTGCCTTACACATAAAAGACTGATCCCAGTCTCCTCCACACAGTGATGCATGAAGCTTATTAATTAAACACTGGTATCGGATCGGTATCAGCCAATACCCAAAACCGAAGTATCGGTATCAGGACTGAAAGAGTCAGATCGGTGCATCCTTATTCTACATGGGAAGTGAAATCTGGTCTGACTGCACCATAAATGTCGGATTTCAGTCCCATGATAAACTTTAAGCTCCAGATAAAGCTTTCTAAACCCCCAAACTAACATTTGTTAAGAGAGCCAATGAATGAATGACGTGTTTGAAACACAAATTTCCATTTATCAAACAAGATCTTTTATGCAAATTTAATGCAGCTACCCTTTTTGCTTTTATAAATGTGAATAATGATTATCTTATGAATGATTACTGTCAGGAAAACACTAGGGTTGAGTTCTGCCACAGAACTGAGTCATCATTGAATCATTATGTCCTCTCGGTGCCACCGCTGCAGACAGGGAAGTGAGTAAGATGTAAAAGGAAACTCAGGGTTGCCTCGGTGATGCTTTAGCCAAACTTTGTCTGTTTTTTAACTGAGAATGTGAAGTCATCGCCAGTGCTCTTATGGTTTTAGCAGTAACATACACAACTTAACTTTCCCTTTCCTTCGTAGATGTAAACAGTTAACATGTGTTGACAGACAGACGATTACTGTGATTGGTTTTGAATAGCAGGGACTATCTCCATGAAGTGTTTGAATGTCATCCTATAAGTAGCCTCTAAGCCCTAAAATAAACTCAGAGACTCGCATGAAAGTGAGACAAGTGTAGAATAATCCCCAAACTTCACCCGACAACATACACACACTTCGTAAAGAAACCGATATCTGTCATAAAAGGGCTTCACGTAAACAAGACTCCCGTGAAGGTGTGACATCACAGGTCGTGTCAGCTTACCAAGGTCTTAACCTCCAGAGAAGATCAAACCACACACAGACACACATGTTGAACTCATAAAAGCATTCTGCATCTGTTTCACAGTCCATCACTCGTCAGCACTTTTCTCTTCGTTACAATTTGTTACAAATAAGCACTGGTTTTATTGTTGCCATGTAGAAGAAATATTGAAGGTGTGTCTGAAATATTTTAAGGATAAGATAGATAAAAAGGAAAATGACCATTGATGGGAACACATAGGGCTACACTTGTTCAAATTAACGTTTTTGACAATTGAAAAATAGTTTTAGTAATTTTTTAAGCAAAAATGCTGGAAAGTTGCTGGTTTCAGCTTCTCAAATGTGAAGATTTGATGCCTTTCTTTGTCATGCATGATAGTAAACTGAATTTTTGGGCTTTTGATTGGACAAAACAAGTCATTTGTCATCTTTGATTCAAGGAAATTATAGCTGGCATTATTGTTTCACTATTTAGTGACATTTTATAGAGAAAACAGCAGATTAATTGATAATGACAATAATCATTAGTTGGTAGCTAGTTTTTAATGAAGTTCCACATTTCTGCATAGACAAGCACAGGTCATCAGTTATTCTAAGGGATTTACACCTATCTCTTCAATCAGCCACACTGTGCCATGTCAACAGATAGTTTGTGTGTGCTGATGTATTTTTCAGTCATGCAGCATTGCACAGTTGTTGTGAATCATCAGGGGCACAGAGGGAGGAGAAGGAGGAGGAGGAGAAAGAGGCGGCAGTAGGGCATGGGTGCAAAAGAGGAAAGTGTAAAAGAGGTTGTCTGGGTAGGAAAGCTGCTGGCGAGACGATAGGGAGTCAAAGGGGAAGTCCATTTCAGATAATATGTGGTGGGAGGAGATTACATTATCTCCAGTTTGAGCAAAAACAAGAAGAAGAGTGAAAGGTTGAAGGGTTAAAGAGAACAGACAACCACCGTTTCTGTTTTTCAAACAGAAAACAGGGTTAGTAATTTCTTCATATGACTTTACAGCGGTCAGCAAGTTTTTGTGCATAAATAGTTTTTTTGTCTGTGTCTCTCAGAATGACATACCCTGTACAACTGTTCCCATTCATATGAACATTTTCTGCTATTTCTGTGGTTGAGGTAAGATTAAATGTAATCAACTAAAACTACTCGGTTAAAGTCACAGTGAAAGCATCATTAGCCTCTGTAATGTGACATATATTGCTGAGTGAAGGGGTAGAGTTACGAGAGAGGTTCGATCAAATCCCTCAGATTTGATTGGATCACTCAAAAGTGGGCCTGGTTTAGCAAATCCAGTAATACAAAGCTGTGGAGATATATGTAGCTGTGGAAGACTGTTGGCCTCCATCCACACCTCCCTTACTTGGGTTGTGAGATCAGAAGGAGACGAGTGAGAAAGAAATGAATAAAATTGACCTCAGTCACATTCTTTGGAAACTTTTTGCCAACTGAGATCCAAACACCATCCTCCTACTGTGATATTACTCTGCTAAGTATTATGACTAGCTAGATAATGGTCAAGTGAAGTTTTTATGACGGGTGAGGTTTGCTGGCTGCCCCAAATAATACGCCTCCAAGTATGAGATCAAAAATATTTTAACATTTTACAGGAAGAGAAAATGGAGGGATTTTGATATAAAAACACTCGAAATGATTTTATAAAAAACTAATTGATGAAATGACTAAGTCTTTAAAGGCAACACTGGCATTCTTTTATAGAAATAAGGCATTTATTACCCAGAATTATAGAAATCAAATTGTTCAGTCGACCTTTTTATCCATTATGGACTATGGTGATGTCATTTATATGCACTCTCCTGCTTCTACTCATAAACTTCTCGGCGTAGTTTATTGCTCTGAGGTTCATAACAGGGGATGGCTTTAGAGCTCATCATTGCACTCTATATCAGAAAGTTGGGTGTCAGTCATTGGCAGTGAGAAGAGAAATGCACTGCATCCTTTTTATATGCAAAGTTCTCCCTGGCAAACTTTCTGGGTACCTTATGTGTCTTATTAACTATAGTTCAATTTCACACTGTGCTACATCCCAAGACTATGTGGTCCTTGAAAATCAACATTGAAAATCAGCTTTTAAATATTACGCTCCACGCAAGTGGAACAACTTGCAGAAGAGAGTAAAATTAGACGAGGTAATTCATTTTAATCATTTTAAATCTCTTTTAGCTGACATAGGGCAGTGTGAATGCGTGTGTTTTATTTGAGCTTTAACTTTTAAGTGCATATATTGCCTTAATATGTTTTCATATTATATGTTTTATTGCTTTTATATATTGCTTTTATTGTTCCTTATATTTTATATTTGTATTTGTATATCCTTGTAAAAGAAAGCTCGCTGTCAATGGCCTACCCTATCTACATAAAGTTTTGAATGAATAACATATACTTGGCATGTAACAAAAGATAACTGAACTATGAACACAGAAGAACAGGATTAGAACTTGTAAAATGTATTTTGTATTTCGTATTTCGTATTTTTTTACTTTGTCTTTTAGTTAATGGAAATATTGCTTATGTTTACTCATTGTTGTTTGCTTACTCATTGTTAAAAGGAACCAACAGTAACTGTTGGTCGGAGACTGCCGACCTTTTACTCAAGACTTTTTTTGTGTACGTTTAACAAAGTCATGCTACTTACTTCTTGTTACTGAGAGACAATGGTCGTTTCCATCCACCTAATTTTATTTGCACTTTCAATTTGCATATAATAAGAAAACCTGTGAAAACCTGAGTGTGAATGCAGAAAAATTTGAAAAATCTCAAAATATAGCAATAAAGTTATCTCGACGACCCAGTTCCAAGTATTCACTAAGCGCCAGTAGATTATTATTATTGAGAATTTTCTTTTTGATTTTCTGGAAATTTGGTTAAAATCTGTGCTACAGTTGGATAGAAATCCAGCTATTGACTGAAAGAAGTTGCTTGTGTGGAAAACATAAAAGATGAGTTTTAAAAGTGTAACAAACAACTAGTGCTGTTGTTTTTCTGGACAGAATCACTGTAGTTATAATACTGTGCTGCATTTAAATGAAAATAATTTGTCTCCTGCAGTGTCCTAGTGTCTGTATTGTTTTTTTTAAATCGAAAGAAGTGTTTTGTTTTATATGGGCGTGGACTGTGAACTGAAATATTTGTAAAACAGGATTTAGGCCTTCAGAATAATTTCCTTGTTTTTGCTGATGTGTGCCAACCAAGACCCCAGAACGTCCTGCCAGAAGAAACATAACAAATACTGACACTCACACACACACACACACACACACACACACGCACACACACACACACACACACACATACTTGTAGTCCTCAAGGGCTCTCAGTACCTGCTAAGTGCTGATAGCCTCAGATCCTGGATGTATGTGTTTATGTGTGTGTGTGTGTGTGTGTGTGTGTGTGTTTGCAGCCAGAGCAACGCTGCATCTGTGCACCAGACCCATCGAGCTCCTCCCGCCCTGTCTCTCTCGTAGGCCAGCGGCGGGCCAGAGCCATCCATCAAACTGGCATCATACAGGGAGCAGTGGAGCTGTGGCGTCTGCCTGGGGCAACGTGTTCACATTAACCTCTCCAACAGGAGGCCAACACGAACGGCCAGGGTGCTCATGATGCTACTCTCCCACACTAAAATTTCTGAACCTCTGGGAGTTTGTAATGTTTCGCTGTCAGTGTGCTGTCGGTAAGATAGTTTAGAATGAGAGCAGAATATTTAGGTAGGTGATCAGCACATAACTACATGATGAGGCTGATTCTTCTTCTTCTACCATTATAATACGTATAACGGTATCAGTTAGTCACATTTGGGTACAGCATCTTAGTTCAATGACGAAACAAGCTGACAGGAATATATACAGCAGAGCAGAGTTTCTTACAGATGTAAGAAAATATAATATTAATCTGGACTTTATGGATTAACAGCAGATAATCAATATTAAATGACTCATATTGGGAATTGGGAGCAAAAACATTTATCCCTGATATCACTGGTTGCACATTTGTCTACTGCATCTCTTTTTCTCTAGTTTTTATTGGCTGGTTTCTTTTCTGGGGGATGGACAGAAATGGAAACATTGCATGTGCCACAATAGAATTAGAGAAAACAGACATGAAGTGCAGATATATGTATATATATGTGTATATACAGGTATGTAAACATATACAACTGATATCAAATATATAAAGTATTGTTCCTTTCCTGAACAGGTCCAGCAACATGACAGAAAAGGTTATATCTAAGTAAAACTTCGTTCTTCCCTTTCCCCCCATCCCAAAACTCATTAACCCTCCCGCTCCTCTCTTTTACTTTTTGTGCCAATCTCCCCCTTCTATCTCCCCCATCTGAGAAACACAGTAACACAAACAGTCATTTCACAGTAATCACTTCAGTTAGTTATGACTAGTTAGACACCAGACTTG
Organism: Thunnus maccoyii; assembly: GCF_910596095.1. Classification (NCBI taxonomy): domain Eukaryota; kingdom Metazoa; phylum Chordata; class Actinopteri; order Scombriformes; family Scombridae; genus Thunnus; species Thunnus maccoyii. The sequence continues at coordinate 19,364,648 of NC_056551.1, forward strand.
ACATTTATAGTTGATGGTTGAATTTTTTCCCCTCAAGCAGTGGGCTGAAAATATTCTGATGTGGCATCGAATCGTTTACTTTTGGCCACATGCCTGCAAGAAGAAGAGAAATATTTTGTGCATTTCACATGCAACAGCATGAATACAACTCTCTTGCACATTGATATTTTCTCAGTCTATATCATTTTGGTAGAAAATCACAATCTTTAAGTGTGATTTTCATTCAGTATGTGCAGTTTTATTGTTATTACAAGGTCTTTTTTCCTGTAAATATAGCGGTCTGAAGTCTGTGAAGCCAGGATTCCTGATCTTGAGGCTAGACAGTTTGAGTCTCTGAGAAAATACATGATAATAAAATGTAAATATAAATATAAAAATACACGCACTCAGTGTCGTGCGTGTGAAGAGAGCAGCGTGATGTCATCGGCAGAGAGGAAATATATTTGATAGCTGCGGGGGAACAAGTTCATGTGACAAATTCCTAATTGCCTCAGGGGATTTTTGGTCTTTGGATGTGAGAAATACTTTAATGGTTTGGGAAGAAACTGAAGTGATGTGAAAGTTATTTCTGTCATCACATCATTACAGTCCAGTATTATTCTAGCGTCCCTGATTGACCTTATTTCTTAAGTTTTTGGGTTGGATTTTTTTTTTTTTTAGCTAGTTTATCTTCAGAGTGGGTGTTTTTGTCTCCTGTGCAGTTTGTCTTTACTGTTCTTGAGTAGCCCTGAAATAACAGTGGAGAAACAAAACATCAAGAGGAGTTGTGACCCTTTGTGAACACATCTGTGTATTTGACGGGGGTGGGGGGCGTATGTTGACGGGCGTGGGATTGACTCCTGCTGAGGCCATGTCCACACTAAAGTGGATATGTTGAAAAAAAAAAATTCTTTTTCTCTTTTCTATGAGTTTCAAACCCCACTAAGCTGGAGTTTTTCACCTCTGAAAAATGATCTTTTCGAAAAATGCTAACACTAGTTAATTTATTTTCATCCTATATATCTATTTCTTTATTAGCCATGTACAGTGTGTTTCACATTCATGATTTTAGAATTGGAAAAATTACGTTTTAGAGATATCCAGATGCTAAAAGAACCACACTGAAGGAAATGGATGCTTCTGAAGAATGGATGAGAGATTGGATCTAGAAATTTTAAAATAAATATTCAGTAACTGATTTTCAGACGGGAGATTGCTGTTGGTTCCCGTTTCCTACCGCGGGTCAACACTGTTTTTTTTAAACCATGACGACAGTCGTCCCCTTACCCTAACCATGTGTTGGTAACCGTTATTGTAACCATGACAACAGAGGTCTCGTAACCTTAAGGAAGTAGTCATTTTAACCCAAACCACGACGTTTTCCTAACCATAACAAAGTGCTTATTTTAACCCGAACCATGATCTTTTCCTAAACCTAACCAAGTGGTTTTTGTGCCGGAACCTAAGCAGACTTTAATCATAGCATCGCCACGTCATGAAATATATTTAGTTTTCAAATGTTTAACGATTTTAGCACATGTTGCCCTGCCGATAGGGGCGGCAGATCAAAAAAACGCTGCTATATGTTGTTCTGGATTGCGTGCAACGATGTATTTTGTTTCTAAATTCGGAGGACTTGTTGGGAAACAGTCATGCATTGTGCACAGCATTGTTCAAAGTGTTCAAAGAATCTGTAATACTGTATGACTGTCTGACACACATAAATCTGCGTGTCAGTCAACAGTAAAACTCAGTCACATAATATTAGCATAAAATCTTCAAACGTATTCGTACTGTGTTTGTTTTAAGATGTTACAGTACCATGTAAGCTCTGTGCAGTCTCTCTAAAGGGGTACTCCACCGATTTTACACATGAAGTTAAATTTATATGTCACAAGGAATACTACTCAGCAAGTGAAAACAGCTGTATCTGGTGTCTTTTGTTGCTCTGGAGTAGCTTTCTAAAGCAATGATGTCATCGGGGTTGCATTATCTCCTGCGTTATAAACTGGAGGTGTGAGGTTGAAATGAAGTGGGCGTTTAGGACGCTAACGAAATATGCTGTTGAGGTGCATTATGGGAAGTGTAGGATGCAGTGTTTTGGGGACTTGATCCATACGAGGCTCTAAAACTCAGCGTATCGCGGCCTCTGCTACGTTGATTTTGACCATTCTTTCATTAATCAGTCCATCAACTTTATAGAAGAGCAGTACTAAATTGCTAGGGTGCCCTTAAATGATAGTGTACATTGAGATTGTAGTCATATAATTGATTCTCTTCTTTATAGCTTTCTTTCTTTTTTTGTTCTATATTTTATTTATTCACAAAACATCACATAACAAAAGAATAATCTGCTGCTATGAGGAACTTAACTAAGATGTGTGTTTTTTTCTGTTCTCAGAGCTTCATTTTGTAGTTCACACTTCAAATGGCGAGAGCAGTCGTTCTCTGGAAATGATGCCCATGACAAATATAACATACGGTGATCTTGAAACTAAAATTAGACTAATTCTCACTTGTTGTTCTGTATTTTATTTATTCACAAAACATCACGTAACTGGCAAAAGAATAATCTGCTGCTATGAGGAACTTAACTAAGATGTGTGGTTTTTTCTGTTCTCAGAGCTTCATTTTATGGTTCACACTTCAAATGGCGAGAGCAGTCGTTCTCTGGAAATAATGCCCATGACAAATATAACATACGGTGATCTTGAAACTAAAATTAGACTAATTCTCACTTGTTTTTCCTATAAACTAATGGTATCAATCTACCTAAACAGCAGGCAGTAAGCTAGACGCGCTCTATCCATGTATCTCTACCACTAATTAAATTTTAGCGATATAATGTGCAATGGATGATGCAGATAAATGTGCTGGTCTGTTAAGTGAGAATCTAGCTAAAAAGCCTTGTTGTCACTTGACAATTTAAAGACACGCTAAAGACAGTGGTAATAAATTGCACTATGAAACTATAATTAGAGTATCACAGTGTCTGTTGTTTAGTATTCAAAGCATGTTATTCAAAATGAGCCATGCAGTTATTATTATGTTGATTTGTTGCATATACTTACGTAGCTTTGAGTGAATTTGTCATCTTTTTCCGCTGGATAAGTGAGGACAGTCTGCACTAATTTTTTCCTTGTTCATTGGTTACTCATTTGTATTTCTTCTCAAAGTTTCTATTTGTTTTCACTGACTTTGCAAAATAAACCTGCGGTGATTTAAGAATATGGAGTTTATCCACAAGTGCATGATTATAGTATTTTCTCTAACTGCTTCTCCCATAACACGCATCATTCTTTCTGCATGTTGCTTATTGATTCTGGAGGAAGGTCATTCTTTGACCCATGGGTGTGTGTATATGTTTTTAGTTCCTCCAGAGGTGTTTGATCTATCCCAGAAGCCCCCTCTCATCCCATCTGCTTCTTATATGTTAAAACTGTTGTGATCAGCAGTTTTAGCAGCGTGTGTGTGTGTGTATGTGTCACTTAGGCGGATATGGTTAGGAGAGTGTCAGCCACCCCTTCATTATAGAGAGAGAATTTTTTTGGGGGGGGGGGGGGGGCGAAAGCTTTGACAATCATCGGGGGGGATGATGTCATGCCAGGGTCGCAGCTTGCAAGCCTACATGTTTTCTGCACCAGTGAAGGAAGTAGAGCTCCAGAGAATACATCTGGAAGTTCCAGAGAGTGGAATCCGACACCGCAGCGCCGGCGAGCAGATATGTTCAGTCAATGAATGAGAGGATGCACAAAGGGAGATGCTGGAATGGGCGGAAGACGGGAAGGATGGACAATGATGAATGGAAGGAAGAAATAGTAGAGAGATGGATGATGTTCTTGAGGGACAGAGCGGGAATGAATTAATGAATGACGGAGGAGAGGAAGCAGATTAAATGACGAGCAGGGTTGATGGAGATGATTTTTAGCCATGCTGGGGCATGGCTCAAGGGATGGCAAAGTCAGTTTGTCAATTTTGAGTTTTCAGTCTTTATTGTTTCAGATGGGATTGTCGGACTTTGAAGCTGATGTTGCTGATGTTGCTGCAACAATTAGTAGATTAATCAGTCAGTCTGTTGACAGAAAATTAATCTGCAACTATTTTCATAATAGTTTCAGTCATTTTTCAAGCAAAAAATCTGGTTTCAGCTTCTCAAATGAGATGATTTGCTGCTTTTCCTTTTCATATATATCAGTAAATTGAGTATCTTTCAGTTTTGAGCTGTTTTTCAGAAAAAACAAGCATATGAAGACATCACCGTGGGCTTAGAGAAATTGTAAATGGCATTTTTCTCACAATTTTTAAACATTTTATAGACCAATCAATACTGAAAATAGTCATTTTCAAGAGGTGTGTAAGTCAGGACACTTGCATATCAGTAAAATTAGCTCCTGTATTGTTTCCCAATGTGTTTCCCCTCGTTGTTTCTGTGGGTGCCATGGTCCGAAGCAAGCTGTGGCGGCAAATTGAAAAAGTTGAACTGTCATAAGCTCTGACGGCAGCAGCAAAGAAAGCAAGCACTCACAATCTGAAAGTACCTAAAGTCATGTTTCTAATCATGCTGTTTTTGGCTTGCTTTATTTATCTGCATCTCCCCCTGCCTGGAGCTGTTATCACAAAAACTCAGTGGAATTCGGCCTCTTGTGTTGCCGTCTCCGTACAAACATGCAAACATTCACGCCCTTCTGTGTCCGTTGCAGATCCACATACCGTATAAGTCAGCAGAGCTAAAAATCTGTCAGGATTTCAGTTTTTGATAACCAGAGTGATCGGAGAGGAAAGTGTGGATACTGTTGGAGCACGAGACAAGAAGATAACAAAGAACAGGCCAAAAAAATAGACAGTCAGAGGTGGAATATGGGAAAGTCAGAGGGAAAAGATGAGAAAGAAGAGGCAGAAGAGGAGAAAAACAGATAAAGATAAAAGAACAAAAGAGGAAATCTGGAAACATTTCAGCTTCATAACTTCACCATGGCCCTAGGCTGCCCTCGGCTATGCCAGAATATGAAGCTGCTTTCCCTTGCCAGTAGTGTGTGTTGTTAAATGCCAGCACATGGTGAAGAAAAGCTCCAGGTCCCACCCAAAGCCCTTTTAGCTTTATTCCTTTGAAGGGTCAAACACCAGTCCATCATAAAAAACATCATCTCATTCTTTAACATTAACATTATCCAGTTTCTGAGCTACAGATGTTTGCTTATGTTAATTGTAGAGGATTTCTTTTCAGTGTCTGTATTGGATTAGCTTTACAATTGAAACTTATTTCTTACTATAACTGATTAAGGTTTAGTTTCAGGGTTGTTTAATGACTTTGTTGCCCACAGGTGCTGATTTGCGTTAAGCTTTAAAGCTGATTATAGATGGTTAGCTATGTTACAGATGGGCAGGTGCTCATCAGGTATGTGTTTTTATTGTGGCTGAATGTGACTTTGAAGCCTACAGGTGCTGACTTGGGGTAATTTTTACTGCCGGTTTGATGTCTCACAGGCCAACAGGTGCTGATCTGTGCTGCTCTCTGCTTTCGCTGTATCAACCAGACCTGACTTTTGCTACTTGGCTTGATGTCTTGCACGACTGTTAAATGCTGAAATGGAGTCGTTTTGGTTTTGATAACTGTGGCCGAGAGGTCAGCAGGGTTTTATTGTGGGTTAGTGTGGCTGAGAGACTGCCAGGATCAATCAGGACCACAGGGAGCTTGACTGAAAACAGAGTCAGTGGAGTCTAAAGGCTGTGATATTTGACCCAATTTAGGGTAGAAATTTCTGGTGAAAGAGATTTTTTTTTCCTGATAAACAATGACATCATGTGACATCATCCAGCAAGGTACTTCAGGAAATGGCTATATTTATGTAGCAGAGTATTATAAACTTCCGTGCAGTGTTTTAGTGTCTGATAAGCCTTCACAGTCATTGACCTATGACTGAAACTGGACTGTATTTCCCTGTCACACAGGTACTTGAAGCACCACACCACCACCAATGCAACCCCTTGCATTGTTTTAATACAAGGCTGATTTAAGTCTGAATGCCCACTAAGATCCTGCAGCAGGTGTGCCCTGGTAGCCCACTGGTTAAGGCATGTGCCATGTAACTGTGATGTCTGTGGTTCAATTCTGGCAGTGGACCTTTGTTGCATGTCATACCTCATTTCCTGTCATCTCTCTTTACTATCCTACCTAATAAAAAAAAAATATTTACAAAAAAAGGAGTCTACAGCCATGCTAGCAGCTCTGTGAGGCTGCACAGTGGCACTTTGAGCTAAATGCTAACCTCAGCATGCTAACATGTGCACAATTACAATGCTAACATGCTGATGTTAAGCAGGGATACTGTTTACCATGTTTACATCCTAGTTTAGCATGTTAGCATGCTAACATAATTAGAACTAAATACAAACTAAGTAGAGTATTAAACCAAAGTGACAATTAATACAAAATGACGCTAGATGAAAAGTGAAGGGATCACCAGAGTTATCACAGTTCATCCGGCGGGCAAAATGAATGTAGAGAGAATTTCATGGCAATCCAGCCAATAGTTGTTGAGATATTTCAGTCCCAACTGAAGTGGTGAACTGACAAACGGATATAGCATAGCTAAAAGCTCAGTCTCCTTCTGCTCGGCTCACTATATGTAATAGAGTACAATATGAGCACTCAAGACAGTGATGGACAACTTTATATGCAAATACCTCAGAGGCTCATGAGGCCATTTCCATCCACAAAGGGACAAGTCCACTTATTGGTTTTCCAGGGCAGATGTTAGCCCAGCTCACAAAAATAGCCAGTTACATAACTCGCTGGTTTTGATTTGAGCAGAGCGGAGCCAGGAGACACCAAATACAGCAAAATTAGATTGGTATACACAAAAGAGGTGTCTGCCAATAGACAGAGGACGTTCCAGTGTGACTGTGAACTGTACTTGAGCCCAGACTGTGATAAATGGAAAAGGCCTGGTTGGCCTGAAGCCACTCAGCTAAAATCAGCTAAATTAGCTGTGTGTGTATGTGTGCATGTATGTGCGTGTACCTGTGTATTTGAGGGGATGTCTATAATCAGGCTAATAGGAACAGGAAATGGAGCTTCTCTGTGGGATGGACAGGGGGTAATAGAGGAAGTACAGAAAGGAACAAGGGAGGAACAGAGGGGATAATATTTCTTGGCTGGGATTCCTGTATATGACTGTGCAGGTCTGGTTCTCTCTCTCTGTTTCTCAGCCTATCTTGCTTTACCCGAGGGGAATGTAAAAAGTGTAATCTTATATGAAATCTATGCGATCAACATCGAAACATGACTGGAAGATGACTGGCAGCAGTATGCTTTTTATAACTCCTCTGTTTAAAAGAAAGCAGTGAGAGGGGCTGTAAAAGACCTAATTATGTAATTTATGCATCTAAGCCTCCTTGAAATATGGACTACACACATGCACTAATCCTGCTGCTATATATCTTCCTGTATTTTCTTCTACCAGGCATGTCCTATTACTGTAACATGCACAGAAGAACACACTAGATATTCAACCTTTCGTGATTTTAGTGGCACAGTCTGGTCCTATAGTCTTAAGTGTTCAATGTGAATAATTACAGACTTTTTCTATGTTTAATTTATAAATAAATTGGTTAATTCAGTTTATATTTTGTCCCACCCTTAGCTGGCCCTATGGGGCAAACAACACTCCACTATTTACCCAAAGTAAAACCCTAACACCTTTTGAAATACCCAAACCATGGGATTTATTAACAAAAACATACAAAACAATACCAACAATACTATAAAAACAATCAAAATACAGAAATACTAAATAAAATAAAATCCCAGGCTGAGAGGCAGCAAGAGCAGCAGTCCACAAACAAGAAGCCTCTCTCTGCAACAGGAACCTGGAGCTTTTAATCCTTCCTCCCTGGGCCTGGTGCATCTTATTGTGGACTGATTATGTGGAGGAGACCTGGGCGGAGCAGTAGACAGGAGAGGAAAAGGACAAAAAGCACAGGCAACACATACAGCCATAACAATTTGAAAGATGTGCAAAACTCAAGGTGAAAAAATAAAGTCAGAAAGAAGAAGATTGAATGTTATTATAGAATCTCAAAATGAATTTTAAGAAGGATTATAATTTTAAATTTTAGAAGTAAAGTAAATGGGAACACAATTTGCTTATGTGTCTGCCAATTCCTCCCAATTCATTTTCCTGCTTCAACATTTCATCGCTGTCCATCAAAGCCTCCATATTTGCTCATTTTTAAAGCAGCATTTATCAATTTTTTGGCCATTTGGGGCGTGGCAGAACAAGCTATCGACGTGTATTGACATATTATCACCTCATATAATTGTTGTGGCAAATGTTAGCAGACAGTTGCCTATGTACTGTACACATCAAGTAGTTATGGAGCAGCACCAGCATTTATTTGGACTTGTCCCTGTCCATCTGACAAATGTAAGTCCGATATTCACTCTCATTTTAGCTCTGTCTTGGTCTCCACCAGCTCGTGAGTGAACTATCTTGCTCATTACCTGCTAAACGCTCACCAGCTAGGTACTGACGTTGTCTGTCTGCTGTTTGGAGCTGGGCAGGTGGCGTACAGCTGGTTTATCAAAGTTTTTTCCATGAAAACAGCTGCCTGCTATGGTTGGAAACAAGGTTGATGAAAGCAGTGAGAGTGGTGAGAGTGAACAAAAACATTAAACTTGCAGGTCGGAAAAACAATGAGCTGAAAGACGCTTACATTCTGTATAGAGCTGAGAAGATCAAGCTGCACGGTCGGGTGATAAATCTCTGTGGGTTCATCGCTAACAGCAACCCGTTTCATATTACACTTGCCCATTGATGATAATATACAGTAGTAAGACTATATGGCCCCACAAGGTACAATTGAGGCTAATGGAAATGCTGTTAGGTTTGTGCTTGGTATTTGGTCATAAATCAAAGTATTGGACAAGTTGAAATTTTGGCCTGATGATGGCGCCTTATGAAAAGGTTATCACCAGATTTCTAATGACTCATCCTGCAGGGAACATGAAGGTCTGTACAAAATTGTTGATACATTTCAATCCAAAAACTTCAACCTGCTGGTAGCACTAAAGAAAAAGTCAGAGAATCACCCAAATCATTAGGATTCATCCTCTGGGGGCCATGAATCTTTGTACCAAATTCCAAGACAATCCATGCAATATTAGTTGATATATTTCAGTCTGGACCAAAGTTGTAGACCAGCTGACCAAACGATTAGCATCCTCATACCCTGAGTCCTGCTGTTTGCGTGGCAGAAAAGTCTATAATTACTTTGGTGGCACAATCCAGACTCCATATAATAGTTCTCTATTAGGTCAAACACATTAGCTACAAAACATCATCATAAAAGAACAAATAGCTGCCAGTTATTTGTGTCTCCATGTATGTGGTCTGTGTCTGCACGTTCCTCTTTAAATCCCACTGTTCTGCTACTCCTCTACACTCCCTCACAAGTCCAGGAATTGAATAAATTATATCAGAGGAATTCCCTGGCACTGAAGATATAAAGAGCGTCATTGTGGCAAAGGCACAATGAGATATGGATGGATTTATATAGAGCCTCTGTGATATACTCAGCTCAGTGACAGACGGACGCAGACTGTGCAGACTGCAGAGAAGAAGTCATTGTCCTGCAGGTCAGACTAGACTCTGACCAAAGTGCTTCACATTGATGTTTGAAATTCCTCCAGTGTCCTCCAGAATGACCCTGTATGTGTGTGTATGTGTGTGTGTGTGTATACAGAGTAGATATGGTCCACACAGTTTATCCCTCATCTCAGTATACCATCTCTATATACAGTATATCACGAAACATCATTTTTGTGGCTAAATTACCAAAATGTCTATTATTTATTTATTACAATAAGTTATTTTATTACTAGATCTGTTTATTTTGCTTATTTCCGGGTTGCATCATATTTTATAAATATTTATTAAGAATGTTTGCTAATGCTGAGCTTCTACATGCCATTTTTATGTGAGAAAATTATTACACAACTCTCTCATTCCAGGATTTGATTATTTATTCACCAGTCAGATTATTTAAACGAATCCTACTCCAACCAGCACAGCAACCAGTATGGCTCCATACAACAACCTTATCCTGCCTGCGGCATTCTATCTAACCTTTTTCTTTCCCTTCGTCCCTGCAGTGCTGCTGGCGTGCGTGTTGTCCTTCAACGTGGACCAGAAGAATGGATTGTCATTCAACGGCCCACTGGAAGACATGTTTGGCTACACTGTGCAGCAGTTTGAGAACAGCGAAGGAAAGTGGTGAGTGTCATCAGCTGAGGTTATCGAGAGGCCAATCATCCATCATACAGTTCCTCCTCCTCATCTCACAGAGGCTATTTAAAACACAAGCCCCTCTCAAACACGCACCTTGTTATATAACTGTGATGGCAATTTAACAAAGTGTAATGTTGGTCTGAATAAGTGCTCAAGTCATTTTATGTAAACGTCACAATGCCAATGTTAGTAAGTTAGACCAAACAACATTTCTGTAAAACTTCAAACATGGCACAAGTCTGAAAAGGCTCCAGCAGCACAAGGTTAAATACACAGAGAAATTAATTACATGTCTTATTCTCCTTATTAAAAGCACTGTAATTAATTTATCACTTACGTCTCGTCTCTTATGCACAGAGAACTCACACTGTGAATGAGCCCATTTTATGTCATTGAGGAAATGTTTCTCAGTCCTAATCAGTCTTTAAAAAATATATTTTTCTTTCATGATGCGAGCCAAAAACAACATATACGACTACAATTACAGTAATAACACTTTCTCTTCCTCTCCATACTTTCAATTTCCATTCATGCCAACTGCCTGGATGAAATTCTGAGTATAGTCCCAGTTTAACACCATCTTCATCATTTTATGTACTGTCAAGACATTAGAAAAAAGGTAGCAGAACTTACCGTATAATAATATTAAATGATGAAATTATGAGAAAATAAACGTAACTCTAAGAAGCGCAGCAAACATCTCTCTCACTCAGGATGTTCAATAACTTCAATTTTAGCACTAAAATAACTTTTAAAATCAATCACTGATGCTAGCTGTGATAGAACAGCCGACACTCTTCTTCCTTTATATCAGTACTTTTCAGTTTTTACAGCCAACATGCAGTAAGGAGCAACAAACCATCACTTTACAGATAAAATTAGCCAGTAATGTCACAAACTCCATGTCTGAAAAGGCCTACAGTACATTGACACCAAACCGTTCTTCAAAGGAATAACATTACAGTGCATTCTTTCAATAAGCTATATTAATCACAGATTTCCCTTTAGCTCAGGGTTAACGTTTGTCGAAGTTTAGTCACATCATGCAGATATGCACACAAGTGGGACTTGATATGTTATGTATATACTCTCGCTTAGTATATATTCACATCCACGTATCTCACGTTCTCTACACCTCACTGTTGCATAATAATGCTGTGCTTGAAAGGAAGGTTTCTTATTCAGTTTCTTGTTTGGGGGTTTTATGGGTGTTTAAGCTTTGTCATTAAACGCTTAAGACAGATTTCTCTGTTCACAATCTACAGATGAAGGTGGTTGACAAGATGTATGTGTTTGTTCACAAACTGGTATCACTGATCCTGTGGTCCTTATAATTCTTTGTTGTTGTTTAATTGCTTAGTTTAAGAGAGGCCTGGCCAAGAAAGATCCTGCACTTGAGAATGTTTATTATTACAAAGAAGTCATTTCAGTCTTCTCCACAACATCAACTAAAGCGAGAAAAACCAAACAAATTTACCTGTAAAACTAAGTGAGGGGGAGTGCACAGCTGCTGCTGTAATGAGGATCCTTGCCTTTACTACTCTAGCTGTTAACCATAAACTGCCCGCCAGAGTATCCACATACCCAGCCTGTAAATACACCGAAACCAAGCATCTGTGGCTCCTTGCTAAAACTGTCAGGGAACACATTGTGAAAACCTCGTTAAATGCTATTAGAGTGTGGTTAATGGCTCTGTCCCTCTCGCTCCATTTCTCTGTTTCAGTTATTCCAGTTGTTATTTTTCTGTTTGCTTCTCTCCAACCTGTTGCAACACTACACGTCTCAACTCTTTCCCACATGTCTGTACCTGGTCCTGCTCTACAGTAATGATCTTATCAAGCTCATATGAGATCAGTTACAGTAATTCACTCACTGCTAATCAGTGAAGCCAGCTGTGAATGAACCTCCACAATGTTTCTTGAGAACACATTGGCACTGTAGTATCTCCAGATAGCACTATTTTGTTCCAGTTCAGCGATAAGTATTACTCAGAGTTCTGTGATAAGGGCCTTACTGAAGAAATTGAACTTGGGAAACAACTTGGGCAAAGAGCAAAGGGAATACAAGAGGGGTGAAAGAGAACAGATTGACGAGGAAAAAAGAGATAAAACACAGAATGATGGAGAGAGTTTTGGGGGAAATAAGGGGGAGGGTCAATAAAATTAGAGATGATATGTAATCCTCAGTGTGCCCATGTGGGAAAAAATTATGGAGAAAAATGATAGCTATCATGAAGTGATGTAACACGCGGGTTGCCATGACTGGGAGGTGACTGATTAGACACAGATGTCTCCTTTATACCTTCACCCTTAAGCTCTTCAGTGCACCTCAGCAGTGTTGAAAGGTGGATCGACTCCACATAGAAAATGTGTTACATGTGGCAGAGACGATCTACGGTAACTTTGACTCACCCTAAGTTTTGTGTCTTCCCACGAGTCTGTTGGAATAAATCTCGGAAAAATGCGACACTGCTGTTGCATCAACTAACTACTTTTCAGAACCAACAAACAAACAGATTATTTCTTTTTTGTATAGAGAAATTATGGGGAATCTAGAGAAATGTGCCAGTATCAAATAAGCAAAAGCTGTCAGTTGGGTAAGAAAAATTTACTTGATAAGATTCCTTGAAACTAGCATGAAATCAGGCCACTAAAAACACACATTTGGCCTTAAAACTAGTAGTATTTCATATAAGAAATGAAACAAAGTTTTATGATTAATCTGATTCTTAAAATGAGCAAAACCATCTAGTTTTTCTCTCAGTATTGGGATAGTAGTTTGACAACCATGCAGACTTTTCTAATGAGCTCTAGCAGAAAAATAGTTTCTCTCTTCTCTCCATCTTCTAGGTTATTTAGCTTGGATTAGAAAAAAACAACTTCTCCAGCCATGTGAGGGGCTCTGTGAGGCTATAGGTACAGCATATGCATTGAGCTAAATGCTTTGAGCTAAATGCCTTGAGCTAAATGCTTTGAGCTAAATGCTAAGCATGCGACCAGCATACCACCAGCATGCTAACATGCTCTCAATCAAGTACCCAGGAACGGCGCCGGGCTTTGAAGCCAATTTGACATAGTCTCCAAACCCTGGAATTACAACTTGTGGGTCCGACAGGGGCCCAAAAAGCATTTTTCCTGCACACAATCATGGGAAAAGGAGTGGCTGTAAAACAGTGGATACATTCTTACAGTGTGTGTCACAACCCCCACAAAATTCTCTCATTTCACTATCATAATTCGATCCATTCGGTCCGATTGATTTGTTTTATCTGTATTCAAGTTAGCTGGAGGGCTAAACCAAAGTTTGCTGTCTCAGCCAGCGGAAGTCTCTAATGAGCATGCTCCATGGGTGCATGGGGCCCATAGAGTGTGCGTATGTTTTCATCCAGGTGATGATGTCTAGCGGGTAGTTAACAATGTTCACCATCTTAGTTTAGCATGTTAGCATGCTAGAGCAAGTAAGTAAAACTGAGGCTGATGGGAATGTCTTTAGTTTGGAGGTATCTGTTCTTAAACTAAAGTATTGTACAAAAATCTGGCCTGATGATGCCGCTAGATGACATATTATTATGATTCATCCTGAGGGGATCATGAATATCTGCACCAAATTTCATGGTAATCCATCCAACAGTTGTTGAGACATTTAACTCAAAACCACAAATGCCAACCTCAGATGAAAAGTCTGGTGATCAAAGTTAAAGTCAAACCTCTGGGCACTATGAACATCTGTACAAAATCTCTTGGCAATCCCTCAGATAGTTATTGAGATATTTCAGTCTGGGCCAAAGTTGGGGAACCGACCAACTAACCGACCGCTAAAAATCAGGACCAGGGACGTTGAAACAAGTTTAATATCTGATGAAAATGGTGCTTGATATGGATATTTAGCTTGGATAAGAAAATTATTTCATCACCCCAAAATAACATATCATGACTTCCTTGAATTACCCTTTTTTTGCAGTGTATATGATGCAAGAAGGACAAAAAGAACACAGATGAGAAACCACACACATGGCTTGGTTATCAGTCTTTAACAAACTGTAATCATTTATTTATACGTCATTTACAGATACATTAAAAGAATAATCAGCTATAATCAGCTGCTAAGTATTTGTCATAAATGGATCAATAACACTGTGGTGTTTCTCATGGGCAGTTGTTAGTGGACTGAGTTGAGAGTGTTGTTGTTTTTCCACTCTGTGTTTCACTTTAGGTGACCAGGCCCCATTAGAGTTGAGGAATGTTAATAAGCCACAGTGTTTAGGAGAACTAAACTCTATTTAGCATCAGTTTACTGACGGGGTGACATGATGTTCTGAAACTCACACATGGGTGTGTAACACAGATAGGCATGTAGTTGTGCGTACTGTACTGTACATACAGTGCATGTCCAATATGACACACATTCATAAAAAGCACACATGCATGCGTATAATGTATAATTATACTGTACTCATCTGCAAACATCTGCAACATATCATTCATTAGTATTTAATGAGGTGAAAATTATGTGATAATTAAGTGCTTTTTTATTGTGAGCTCATTCAGTGTTATTTCAATTGTGTCAGGTTGACTATATAATGATATGACAGCCACAGACACATAAGCCAATTATAAGAAGCTGGTATACAGTTTTATTAGGCAATTTAAACCCTCTGTTTATGTTTAATTTAACTACATAAGATTATTAAGGAAAATCTAAACTGTTTCTAAGCTTAGAAAAACATCCAAAGCCACCATTTCCAACGTGCCAACCCTTAACTTCTGCAAAAATATTTGAACTGTGCTTGTTATCACAATTGTAAAATTGTGATGCTGTTGCGTGGTTGTTGGCAAGATTACTGCTAATCAGTTCCCCCCTTTTCTTTTCTTGTTTTTTTTTTCAGGGTTCTGATTGGATCGCCGCTATCGGGCCAACCAGCTAAACGGACAGGAGATGTCTACAAGTGTCCTGTGGGGAAAGGGGACAACACATGTATTAAACTGGAACTGCCTCGTAAGAACACTGTGTGTGTGCTGTTTGTGTATGCATGAGTGAGGACATATATGTATGTATATGTTTTCTTGTGTCCAGTGATTGTGTGTGAAGTCTATGTGTGTATGTTCTGTGTTTTTGTGTAAATATGCTGCTGTGTGTTTAAGACTACTGGCTCTCGCTGAGAGGAAGTGAGGCCCATCGGAACAGGAAGACAGTAGATAAACAAGGTTTTAATGTTTCATCCTTCTATAATTATATCTTAATTAAACAGATAAACACAGTTTAGCTCCTGGTCAGCAGTCTGCAAAGCCTCTGTTGGTGTTTGTCTATGTCCACACAGGAGAACTGCACACTGACGCTCACTTCAGGGATTAAGGTTTAACTCAACACAGCTGTTCACACCTCAGAATTAACCAATAACAGGAGTTACACTGCAGTTCTCCTGCTGTTGGTAAATGTAGTCTTTAAGTGCTGATAATTTACAGTAAAGGCAGGCATTAATACTCCCTCACTCACCAGTGGAGAATGATGTATTTGTTTTATCTTGGATGAGTTACAGGGCAAGCTTAAATCTCACAAACTCAAGTTTAGTCTGGAAAACATCCACTGGGAATTATTTGAGGCTGGCAGCCGGAGCCAGGCCACTTAGCAAACAACTGGGAGTGGTTAACATGATGACAACAACTACAACAGCGCTGTATTTAGAATTTTATAAGTGAAACAAGGCGTAACTCAGCAACTACATGAACTATTTCTTACCTTGAATTTTTTCTGAAACCAGTGTTGGTGGGAATTTAAAGTGTTGTTTCCCGAGCAAGCCTGCGGAACATGAGGCAAAGCTCAACAACGACCCAGCAGGGAGGGCTTATGTTGATGTATCATTGAAGGAAAGGGCCTGTCAATCACCTGTTAGTGATCCCTGCAGAGTAATTTCACTCCACACCCACTGACGACACCCTCGTCTCGCATTGCCATTTGTCTCCACACTAAGTTTACACCATTGCAACATAGGAGAGAGATGCCAGACCATAATGAGCAAAGTTAAATTTGTGTGGTTGTTGTGTTGTAATTTTTAATCCCATTTCCACCCAAACAATAAAACTGAAAGGTGGTTTTGCCAGGACTATTACACTGTAATGAATGACTGGCAAAAGAGTCAAACACCCAAGATCATCTGCTAAACAGTACTACAATAAGTTTACATTCTGTTTGGAAAAATTGTATCCAAATGACAAACAATGAACTAGCAAATTGCAAATTCAAGCTGCAGTCTTATAGGCTGGAAAACTACTTAAAGGTGCAGTGTGTAGAATTTAGCGGCATCTAGTGGAACGGACTTGGCAGAAATGGAATATAATATTCATAAGCATGATTTCATTAATGTATAATAAAATGAAAATAAGAATCGTTGTATTTTTGTTACCTCAGTATGAGCCCTTTATATCTACATAGGGAGCGGGTCCTCTTCCACGGAGCCCACCATGTTGCACTGCCATGTTTCTGCAGTAGCCCAGAACGGACAAACCAAACACTGGCTCTAGAGAGGGCCTTTCATGTTTTTTGTGTTTTTCACGAGTTTCGCAGCCACCGTAGGTTCTCCTACACGCTTGGAAGGGGAGGGGAGGGGTATTCAGTTAGTTGCAATCTACAACCTCACCACTAGATGCCACTAAATCTTACACACTGCTCCTTTAACAATGGCGGATGTCCTCTGTTACGCCAGTTTATATACCGATCTTGTAGTTAGCAAATATTAAATAAAAATATGTAACACAAAATAACAAACATGTTTATGCATGTAGTGTGTCTATGACTGAGGAGCATGATCTTGTTAAACTTCAATGCTACATGTATATTTTCTTTGTCTAGAAATGTCAGTCAATCCACTCTGACCTCGGTTATAGTGACGTAAAACCTCCCTGTAAAAGACAGACAATGCAGTTTATATCTACTGCTTAGTAAAACACTGGTATATTCTGGTAAAAGCCATGATACAAATTTGACCTGTGTATTCCTTTGATTCTCTAGAGGTCATTCCAGACCAAGAGGCATTGTGTGATAAGTCTGATTTGTTCTGATAGTTATCTGGAGTTCACAGTTCATCGAGGACAAAGCATGTGTTCTCCTCTGCAGCTCCACAAAGCTGCTTTCAGTCCCACGTGGATGTATCATGAGGTGTTAGATCTTGGTCCATGTCACTCATTTTATCAGATAGTTAAGAAAATCAAGAAAGAAGTGTAGAAACCAACTTATTTTTAGTTCAAAGATTACTGCGGTGCATGAGAGATGACTGTTTACAGAACATTAAATACAATAGAAAGATCTTTTTATTCTGTGCACAGCAGGAAGTCATAAACATCCCCAAGGAAAAATCAGGGATTTGAGAGGAAGAATTGTGGCAACCACACCACATTACAAGGAGAGCACAAGCCAAAGTCCTAACTGACTTCTAATGAGAATCAGAAATGGTTAAATATCAAAATGCCGTCATGGGGATTGGTAAAGAGCTTGATTCATAATTAAAATGTCATGTGACTGAGTCATAGCCGGTATTTTCTGAAGTGTATGAGAATTTGTGGATCCCTCAGGAAAGAAAATGTACAGCGGAGCCAAAGCTTACCCAAATTGAAGCATTAGTTTGTATTAACATGCTAATTTTAGCCACATGTTGTGATTGCCGGACAATTTTGAGTCCTCTGTTTCTTCTTCACAACAGCTGGGATATTTGTTTTGTGCTCCTTTATTGTTGTAAGCTACACACTGAGGGACAGTGTGGTAAAGTAATGTAACATCCTATATTTAACCACATGTCAGTGCTCATTACATCTCAGGGTAGATGGAAGAAAGGAAGCAGGGAGAGCGTCTCTTCATATGGGAAAATGCAGAAATAGGAATTTGTCCAGCTGCTCTGCCTCTATGCTGCTCCCTGTTTGTCTCACTCTGTTTATTCATCCATATTTCTCTTAGAAAACACAACAGTTCCCAAATTACGTGAAGTCAAAGAGAACATGACCATGGGAACCACACTCGTGACCAATCCCAACGGAGGATTTCTGGTAAGGGGGAAGTTGCTCTTAATAGTATATGAAAGCATTCTACATTTTCCATACCGAAAAACAAAAGTAGGGCTGAACTTTGCATATTTTCTGTAAGAAACTGAGCAGCAAGTGTATGTTCACTAGACCCTTGCTCTCTATGGAAACAGTGGGCTTGACCCTCCCTGTTTCCTGGTGAGGCTTCATGTCCTGGGAATGTAACATTATATTGTGAATCCACTGTGCAAATGAATCAGCTGTGTAAATGCAGAAATGTATGTAGGAAATGGCAAAACCCGTAAGGTTTTATGGTCATGAACTCCAGTAAAACTTTATTTCTTCATGATTGTGAGATTTGCAGGGCATGAAAATGACAGAAACAATGGACCAGTGATTAATGGATATACTGTATATTTATGCAACTTCTTACTTGGTCCAAGAAAGAAAATATGATGTTGGACTATGAGGGCAGATCCTGCACAGCTGCATGTGTAATTGAAGCCTTTTGAAGCCTTAACTTAACACTTAATGTGGTTAACATAACTCTGAAAGTATAGCCTTCAATACTACGTCAGTGTGTATATATTATAATTCAACACACATCACAATGAATAATGAACAATATGCTCTCTAAACAACTTGTCAACACAATACAATTACCAACTAGATTGTTTACTAAATGTTATGCAATTCTATTTTTTCTTGTACAACTTCCGTCCTGATGTAAGAAAAGCATCAACGTGTTTTAGCAGGGAAATCTTGGGAAATGAGGCCAAAAGATTAATAGATGTTATTCAATTTTCCAGTTATTGTTGGTAATTGTAAAGCACTGCTTCCTTGCAGGCTTGATTTCCCTGTTTCCCTCTTCTCTTTTTCTCTCTAGCCTGAAGGGATCTATGGCGGTTTTTACTAGCCTCCCTGTAATCCTCAGTTTGAGTAGTTCTTTCCTCTTGGTTTCTCTATTCAGTAGCTCTGAACCTCCTCTCACCCATGACCTCATACTGGTGGAAAGCTAACCATTCATAGCCTGTGCATTTTACTTTCTCGAGCAATTAGAGTTTGTTTGTGTGTGTGTGTGTGTGTGTGTCCTGTTTCCACAGGCGTGTGGTCCTCAGTACGGCTACATGTGCGGGGAACAGCAGTACATCTCAGGCGTCTGCGCAAATGTGAGCTCTTCCTTCCAGATCCTGAACTCCATTGCTCCGTCCGTGCAAGGTACACAGCTTGACAAAGTACGACAGCAGGTCTGCATTGGACGTGACAGCATCTGCTCAAATTGCCTGTCCGGGCTAAGAGATTATAATCTACTGCTCTTTAGTAGTACCACCCAGGACCCAGACTCACCCTCCCTAAGCAAAGAGGGAGATTAGAGCATTCTTCTTAATGTAAACTTGTCTGCGACCCCATCCCTTTCTGGCCTGGCCCAGCCCAGCCCTTCTGCTGTGTTGTATGACCAAGTTAGGAGACAGTTTACCGGGCCTGCACTCTGCTTCCCTGGAAGGAAACAGACTAGAATGAAACAGATGAGAAAAGTCTACAGTCGTTTTCGCTTTCTGTACAATTTTATCTGCCAATCTTTTAACAGAAACAAACATATACACGCAGACTGATCACAGAGGGCTGAACAATTCCATTAAAATGAGTTTGTTATAACATACAATGTTTATTTTAACAATCCTGAATTAAAGTAAAAAGTGAGTTAGAGTTTTTTTCTGCTTTGACTACTTGCATATTGATGCCTTTTTGGACCTTTGCATGAAGTTTGAAGGAATATTTGGACATATATTAGATCTTTCTGGTTAGTAACAGGGAACTACAGCTGGCATCATTATCCTTTATATTATTAAAAATTTGACTTGGAACTAGTTTGTCTGCTCGAGGCACAAGTAAACAGGAAGAGGAGTGGATGTATTATATAATATAATTTCTTTCTTCCTAGTTAAAGCAGTGATTTTAAAGGATATTTGATTTTCAGGTCTATCCCAATACAACACTTACATGCCCATATGCACATTGTAAGCATTATGTCACTGTAATCGTTCCCTCCATTCATATTGGCTGCAAAGAGATCCCTTCTTAAAGCAATTTTATAAAGGACAGAATCCACAGTCCTTATTTCATGCAAAAATCTACTCTGAAGTTCAGCTGTTGTAGTGGTTTGACAAATCAAGTGGCTATCTTCTAAAGTTAGTGTTTTGAGTAAGAAATTCCATCATTTGATTTCACAGACAGTGTGAATTGTGTGTGAGTATTATAAAGACCTGAAAATTTGAACATATCCTTTAATGTGTGGTTCAGTTGGACTAGCCATCCATCTTTGGAAAAGATATAAACGATATATATATAAAGGCATGTGTCTCACACATTGTACAGTAAGTGAGGAAAAACTTAGTATGGCTCCTTAAACACCAAACCTACCCTCTAATTTACTGCGATTTCTGACTTTTTTCCAGAGTGTGGAAAGGAGCTAGACATCGTGATAGTTCTGGATGGATCGAACAGTATCTACCCCTGGTCCAGCATTATTGATTTCCTGGACCGCTTCATTCACAACATTCAGATTGGACCTAAACTATCACAGGTCAGTTGCATGAATGAATGAACAGATTTTTCAGAAAGAAATTATAATGTTATTTCCTGTGGGAAATTACTCAATTTGTCTCCTTGTCTCTTGAGCCACAGAATTAAACATATGGGTTTATGCAGTGTTAAACATCAGACAATAATGGATAAATTGATGGGTTACATAACATTAGAATGACAACGAAAAAGGATGAATGAAGGAATATATTCCTTGCTGCCAACTCACTTTTTCATATTATATTTGATGACTTAGGCACGCTCCATTATGGAATTTTCCACATGGTGCCAACAGTAAGAATAACTGTAAGATGTCTGTCATAAAGCAGACTTTATGAACTGAAGACTTTTTAGTCTTTAAAGTTATTTTAGCCTTTGCCTTAGTAAGTTATATATTGAGTATATTTCTGTCCACTTGACTTGGATCACTCTGCGAATGGGTGGTTAGTTTTTATTATGGTTACATTGATCTGGCCTGGAGCTTGTGGAGTTTTCCAGAGGGAAACACTGGAAAGTCTTCTCACTGTGGAGCCCAGTGGTTGTAAGTCACATCTTCCATGGCTGCTGAAGTCCTCTGCCTTCTGTATAAAGAACATTGTGTCATATCAACCCCACCAGACCCAACCACATCCTCTGCAGACTGTCTAGGAGGGGACAGCAGAGAAGAGAAGAACATAGAAAGAGAGAGAAGGAAAAATAAATTAAACGAAGGATAACGTTTACAAGAAAAATGTGTGTGTGTCTTCCAGGTGGGCATAGTGTCCTATGGCGAGACCGTGACTCACCGTGTCAATCTGAGCCAGTTTGACAACAAGGCTGCTCTGTTGGAATTCGTCAAAGATCTTCCTCAGCAGACCGGCTTCAAGACCATGACGTTCCTGGGCATTGATACTGCCAGGTATGCAACATTAATCCCTCCCCCTCTTTTGGGAAAGCCTGGCAATACCTGACCACAATTTTTTATTAGATCATTGTGATTTGGCATGGTTCAATAGGTGTTCGAATCAGATGATGTAATTTTAGTTGGATGATGGACTCAGAAAGGCTACTTAACACATCCATCACACCCAGCACAGTAGATGTTTTCTAAACTTAAATCTTGTACGGAAAACTGAGCTTAAGAGTGGTAGATTGCATTTGGGCTGCACAATAAATATTAAAATAAATGTAAATCAAACGAGAATTGTATGCAAGTATAACAGGGTCTTAGCACCAGAACACAATTTGGGTCTGAGGTCTCAGTGACCCAAGACAATCAGGAGGCCAAGAACATTGCATAATAGGGCTTTTACAGGTAGGCTTGGACCATGAGGATCTTTGAGTCTGCATGCACCAAAACTTTCCTTCATAAATTTTTTTTTTATCTCATTCAGGTGCCCCAAAAGTCCCAGATTTGGTGCTTGTAAATTAGTTTTGGTAATTTGATTAACAGCAAATCTGCACCACTAATGTACAAGATCAACTATGGTTGGTTCTGCATCATTACCTAATAATGTGGCTGTATGACTTTACTTTATATTGCTCTCACATGGTGCTTATTCCAAATTTAACTTGTGTTTCATCAACTGTCTAACACATTGAACTCTTGGGGCCAAGTCGTGGACATTTTTTTACCCTGGATCCCCAAACAGGTTAATGTCAATATATTTATATGGTGTCATTTAATATTTGTTTGCCTGATTTTTTTTAGTGTTTAGTTACAGGATATTTCAGTTTATTGTTGTGATCTACTTGATAGAGGCACATGCTATCACTGTGCTATTCCAGGATTACACCAACATCTAGGTTATATACTCTCATGAGAGTGAACTAGCCAACACAAATTTAAGGCTCAATTCCAGCAGATGTTCCAGTGTTTTATGAAATAATCTAGAAATTTTCTGCCCATCAGGAAGGAGGCCTACATGCCAGAGCGTGGTGCACGACCTGGTGCGAAGAAAGTCATGGTGATTGTGACTGATGGAGAGTCTCATGACTCCCACAACAATGTGTCGGTCATCAAGGCCTGTGAAAATGATGACATTGAGAGGTTTGGCATTGCTGTGAGTACTACCATTGTGTTGTCTTCACAGATCATGCTAATATTCATGTATTTTCTCATCTTAACGAGGAAGTTTTGTGTTCCCATAACACTAAATCCAGAAAAGCCTATTTATTATATGAATAGGGTGGCTGGGGTATGCAGATTATACAACTTATAGTGGCATAAAGCTGTCAAACTGACTGTTGTGACTGTACAGTTTATGAAAATATTAACTCATTTTAGTCACCTAGCCATTAAATCAAAACAATTGTAGATATCAAATTAGATATGATGAGTTAATTAGAGGTGCTGGTGAACCTGTTTTGTTACCATTGGACAGAGCCAGGCTCACTGTTTCCCCCTGTCTCAAATCTTAATGCTAAGCTAAGCTAACCAGCGGCTGGCTGTAGCCTCATATCTCAACATGTAACTCTTAGCAAGAAAGTGAATACCATTTTTTCCATAACTGTCAGACTATACCTTTGAGACAGTTTACTGTGTTTCCAGGTCTTGGGAGACTACAACCGTCAGAACAAAAGCAAAAAAGAAGTGCAGATGTTCATCAAGGAGATCGAGTCCATCTCCAGTAAGCCCTTACGAGACCACTTCTTCAACGTCTCTGATGAGGTGGCGTTGTTGACCATCGTGGATGCCCTAAAAGGAAAGATTTTTGCCTTGGAAGGTATACAAACAAACACATGTGCAACACATATGCTCACATGTTCACCTACTATAGTCCTCATACACCCTGCAGATATAAAGAGATTACTATTTTCATTTTCATTTTTAGTTTTCCTCGACAAATTATTTGTATCTTGTATCAAATTTTCTCTAGATGGACTAACCACTTGAGTCTTTTTGGACAGTGGTGGAAAGTAACTAAATACTTTTACTAAACACTAATGTGACAATCATATAACTCTGTAACACAGTTTCATTATATACTGTATTTATTGTTGCTAAAATGAACTTTTCCTTCCTCAGCTACAACTGGCAATTCCACCTCCTCCTTTGAGATGGAAATGTCCCAAGCTGGGTTTAGTGCACATACTTCTAAAGTAAGTCTTTTTTTAAATACTATTTATTTGTTAGTCATGAACCCTTAAAATAGTTATGTGTATTCTCAGTTCTCCTAAAATAATGAACTTGCTGTTTTCTAAAGACAGTCTAAATCCAATCATTCATTTCAGATGAACACAAACACCATATTTGGGATGTGAAAGTCACTGAAAAAGTCTGTAGGTGTTTCATTTACAAGGAACTGCTCATTTATTGTGGTTGCAGGTAAGTGTATGCGTGGATGTTTTCTCGGGAAATGAACTCATGCAGAAACATAACCATAGTGTTATCTCTGGTGCATCTTCTACCCCTTTGGTGATTCACCTCGGTCAGTTGGAGTTTCCAGACATAAACCAGCTCTGTTCTGTCTGCTCACACTGCCTCAGACTTCACACTGATGGCATTTTGTCTGGTTGCGTGAGAGTGTGCAAGACAGACGGAAGGACAGAGATCGAAAGTCAAACATGAGGCATGTGAGGGACACTGAATCAGACGGTTGTTGACTAGGGTAGAAACAACTTGCTTGCTTTTGCCCCTTCACATGCTTCTTCTGCTCATTCACTAGGTATTTCCTATGTCTATTTAAAAAGAGACAGGCTCCCTTCTTACGCCTCTCTTCCCGCTCTTGACTCACGTTTATCGCATTCTCAATCACTGTGTACACTGTCTCTGTGTCTGCAGTGGCTCATCCAATTTAACACAACCAAAATTAGTTGTTTCACTATTCGACACACCCATGAGTCCTCGCTTTAATGACCAGTAGCAGGAAAGAGCCACTTGACGTAGTTTGTTGTGATTAATGACCCATGTTATGTCCTGTGTGACCCCTCCCCTTCCTATGAAATAAATGTTTCCTGGTAACAAAAAAAAATGTTGGTTATACTTTGGACTGCAATTAATAATTATTTACATTAATTTAAGTTATCTGTGAATTGGTTTTTTTAGTTGGTTAGTCAACAAAATATATTATGATAAAAAAAAAAATGCCCCCAAAAAACATTACAACAACTAATTTTTAGGCCCAAGAACAGTCCAAAATTCAAACTCATTCAATTTACAGCGACATAAAACACAGGAAAGCATAAAAAGCCTCACATTTTATAAACTGGAACTGGAGAATGTGCGTCATTTTTTCCTCTTCTTTCCATAATAAGTTATTTTGCAGGTTTAGATTTTAGACTATTGAAAGTTCCACTATATGTGGCCGAGACAAACTCATTCAAGCCTACTTCAAACTATTTTATTTAATTTTAATTGGTGACAAATTAACATAGCTGAATGTCTTGCACCATTTCTTAGGAATTTACACAATAGGTAGGTAGGAAAAGGCGCCCCCCTGGGATAGGCTGACATTAGCTTTGAAATTGTTTGGATTGTAAATTGTATTGAATTTTGCAAAGGTAAAAATTAGTGCTGTTCATAGAATAACAGGTAATGGTTCAGGTTCAGTGACTGAGGTTAATATACAGCTGTACATGTGATAGAAGTATGATTTCAGTCTAAAATTAGGTTGACTGTTTTATAATTAGGGGTCTAATTGGCTAAATTATTAGGGTCAGGACTCTGAAACTGCCCTATAAAACCGGGCGAGTGCCCTCGACTGACAGAGTGGGCCTCCTCCAGAGATGACCTGTTAGTAGGCCATCTTTGAGTACTTTCAAACCTCCAACACCTATTTGCACCAATACACTTCATTGTGACCTAGGCCGTCAGGACATACTTGACTAAATGGGCCCGTTGGTAGTGGTTCAACGACAGCTGGTGATTATAGAAGCCAGGCTGAATTTGGTTCCCTAAGCAAGGCTAGGATGGTCATGCGTCTGGAGATTTTAGGAACTACGTTCGATACCTAGGTCAGAGGTAGAGGACAGCCGCCTGTCGGTGCCTTATCCACACCGGCACGGGGTATCAGTTATCTGTAGGCAGAAACCATTATAAGACACAAAACATATGTTTAACAATTAAATATAATGCATTTTTATAGATTAAACCAGGGGTTCTCAACATTTTGTAACTTAAGGCCCACTACTGATTGTTAAAAAAAACTCAGAGGACCACCTTCCTAAATATATGAGAAAAAACATGACATGACAAAAAAAAGGAGGAAAAATAAACTGGGCTGTAAATGTGTTATGCCACTGTCAGCTGTAATGACCAATATAAATATTCTGCTTAACCTCAGTGAGACACTTGGGATTGCTTCAGGGAAATAATGAGATCAGGACATGGGATGAGTGAGAGGTTGACATGCAGAGTAGCATTCCAAGCTGCTTACTGTTTGTTCTTTGCCTTTTGATTTTATGACAGTCACAATGGAAATCCCTGACTCACATAAATAGGTGGTGGTGAAAGGCAACAGAGATTTGATTGCACGTTTTGACATAGAGGGATATTGACTGGCAGCCAGCATCCAGAATGAAGCGAGGTCAACTTGTGTGAGCTGAAGCTTCAGGCTGCTGTCTGCTGATAGTTCCATCAGTTTATTTTCCAACGCGGTGGACAGAGTCATGTCTTCTGAAGCCTGATCCACAGAGAAAGACAGCTAGCTAACAGCGGCAAAACACGTTTGTCTCTACCTGATGATGTGTCGTGATTGGCACGGTGATATTCAAACATAACTGGTCGTTGAAATTATGCATTTTAATTTTTATTTATGTGAATCCTGAATGAATTACCATGAATAACCAAAAAAAAAAGTTTGGCAGTACCACTGCCTGAGTGGCCCACTAGATGGCGCTCTGAGGCTCACCTGTGGGCTGTGACCCTCTGGTTGAGAATGGCTGGATTAAACAACATAACAGCATGTAAATTAGTATTATCTCCATTTATCACCACAACATTGAAAGGAGGCTTTCTGTATAATGAGCACTTAAAGTATATTTTGCTGATAATACTTCTGTACTTTTATTTAAGTAAAATTTTGGATGCAGAACTTTAGTTGTAACTGAATTTTTTTTTACATTGTGTTACTGCTACTTTTGACTTAAGTAAAGGATCCAAGTACTTCTGATTCTGGACTACAGAAATATGATAAATTCTTTTACACACCACTCATCAACAAAAATTGTCTCTTAATGGTCCTGACATCTGCTCTCCCATAGGAAGGTGTGTTACTGGGAGCAGTGGGAGCGTATGAGTGGAACGGGACAGTGGTAATGCATACTGCTGGTGGAGAAGTTATTCCGGGGAAGTCCGATTTCTACGACCCAGAATCTGAGGCTGGGTATGAAGCATTGGCTGGGTACCTCGGTGAGTTGGGACAGACGCTTGTTAGTAAACTGGATAAATACTGAGTGTTTAAGGTGGAGCAGTATTTACAGATACATCGAAATCACAGAGAGAGTGTTAGAGGCCAAATTTTTCAAGAGATTAAGTGAAATTTTACAGCTGCAGAATAAATAAAGAGTTTCTATTGCATGGAGGAGTAAAATATGTAATTTGGCTACCTTTCACAGCAGATGCTTCTCTCTGTGTGTCACATAAATAGTCTCTCCATCCTGTTTCCTTTTATGGCCTGTAGAGCAACCATAACATCTTAATATCAAGTTATTTAATCAACATGTCATTAGATAGAGCACTGGTGGGTCCAGGCTCGTGTACTGTAAACTCAGCTGTTGGCACATGCTCATACCTAATGGGCTGTCTGCAGACTGTGCAATGACGTAGCCTTTGTGTTTTTGTCTGTGAGTGTGAGTGTATGCACATTTTCCTGCCAGTGTCCGGTAGTGTTCCCACTCACAGTGAGATGTAAACAGTCAGCTAAAGAAGCATTTAAAAATATCCCACAAAGAGAGCCAGGGTGTGTTTTTTTTTTCCTAATGACATCATTACTGTGTACGTGGATGCACGCACTCCTGATGATGCCTGTTTATGTGTCTAATGAATGTAATACAGTATGTGCTTGTGTTTGTTTTCTCGGCAGGTTATGATGTTCAGTCAGCATCATCCCCCAATGGAGTGCTGTACATCACAGGCGCGCCACGGTACAACCACACAGGCCGTGTTGTTATCTACCATCTGGATAAAAATAACAAAGTTGTTGTCTCACAGATACTGAAAGGAGAACAGGTGAGCCTTTTTCAGTGTGGCATTTTTGCAGAGAAGGCATCTTTTGTCAATCTGAAAGCTGTTGTACTCGCTAATTAATACACGTAAATGAATACACTCCAGATACGACAGTGTTTTTGTGAGCATTCAACAACTACAGCTTCCATGAGTCTTTAGTATGGTGTAGATTTTAAAAAACCTTTGTGTATGCAGGACTTAGGAGTCTCTTTGTTCTTTAGTGAATAAAATCAGTAAATACAGGTCAGAAGCAGATGAGTGAGTTCAGTGATTAAAGGGTCAACAGTGACAGGTGATTTCTGAACCTTCTGTGCAGATCGGTTCTTACTTCGGCAGCGTCCTGCAGACTCTCGACGTGGACGGGGATTCCTACACGGATCTCCTCTTGGTCGGAGCTCCAATGTACATGGGCTCAGAAAGAAACGAGCAGGGACAAGTCTACGTTTACAAACTCGACAAGGTACAGAAGATTGAAAATATGGCTGTGTGTGTGTCTTCTGATGAAAGAGCTTGTGTCAGATTTTTACAGAAATTCACACAGAGAAGATTGAGACGATGCGGTTTCTTGTAGTGTTCATGATCTTTTTTTTTTTCTTTGCTCCATCATCAGGACGGCCAGTTTCAGCATGAGTTCACTTTAAAACCTATCAATCAGTCCTGCTGCACTGCCCACTCAGACAGCTGCACTAATAAAAATGAACCATGTGGTGCCCGGTTTGGTACAGCCATTGCTGCAATATCAGATCTCAACCTGGACGGCTATAATGATGTGGCAGTCGGTGCGCCGTTTGAGAACGATCACAGAGGCGCCGTTTACATCTATCATGGAGATAAGACGTCACTGAAAGAGAAATATGTGCAGGTGAGAACAGACTGAGTGCCACTCAAAGAGCTACTTGATCTGTAACTATTTATTCAGATTAAGGTTCCCTAATCGGTTCTGATTTGTCTCCTTAGCGTATCCCAGCAGGTGGGGACGGCGAAAAGGTGAAATTCTTTGGTCAGTCCATACATGGAGTCATGGATCTGAACGGAGATGGAATCACTGATGTTACTATAGGAGGTCTAGGAGGGGCTTCGCTGTTCTGGTGAGACATGGCCCATCCTCAGATATAAACATACACTCCTAAATCTATACATTTCACTTGAATTATTACCAGCAGCAGCGCCTGTCTCCGTTTTGCATTGTTTTATCTGGGTTTGGACAGCTGTTCATTTCCCACTGGGTGTGTAGGCTTGAGACCAACAACTTCCTAATGATCTCTCTGTTAAAACCCCTGGCTACATACTTCGCTGTTGGAGACCAGCCTACAGACTTCAACCCGCTAGGTTTTGAAAGATCAGCCCACGCCATGATTTAACTTCCCAAGCAGACCCTCTCCCACAGTTTCTACTGGCAGAGGCTCAGCTAAGCTGTGTGAAAACTCCATCTCCCAAGTGGCTTAGAGTTTAAATAAGATTTGGCAGCAGGCGGCTGTTCTCTTCCTGGACCGTTGGCTCGTGTTTTAGAAAGCTCAACGGTTGGATAGAGGGAGTTGAGGCCAAGTTTTATGCTCAAGATGCATCCGTTCCTTGTTCCTTCCTTTGAGAAAATAGATACATGCACACGTTTGCACACACACACACACACACACACACACGTGCACACATATTGCACCATTGACAACTATATTTATACTTTCTAAATGTTGTTATGTTTGTTTGATTTTACCAGGTCCAGAGATGTTGCACAGCTCCGCGCCAACATGACTTTTGACCCTGTTAAAATAAACTTGCAGCAGTCTCAGTACCAGTGTGAACGTGGTGGACGCAAATCTGTGTGTGTGAGCACGACGTTGTGTTTCACCTACAGCATTAAATCTGACAAGCAGGACTTAGACTCTGTCACAGGTGAGCCACACAATGTTATACAGTACGATGAAGTTGATCATTGTCACTGTCAGAGTTGTCATGTGATGCTGTCACAGCTTGACTTCGTACTTTTCTGTTTTGTCCTGCAGAGATACGCTATGATTTGATTCTGGATGCTCTGCGCGCAAAAGCCAGGGCTTTGTTTTACGACTCGGACAATAAAAGTGACCGCAAGATTACCAATAGCTTCAAAATCAGAGACAGAGACACAAAGTGTTTGTCGGAGACCTTCATGATGTCGGCAAGTATTCTTATCTTTATGATGTTGACATGGGGTCAGTTATGATTTCTCACCTTATATTTTCTTATATTATTCAGCTCATTATCCACAAGACGCAGTATTTGAGATTAACTGGATGCCTTAAACTTTCGATAAGGTTCATTTATAATTGTTATATTCTAGTTTTGTTTGAGGGCCGTTAGCCGGAGAGGAGACAGAACAAAGCTGTGAGAAAGTCTATGCAGAGCAGGAAGGCCTTTTTTCTAACATGAAACAGACCTGTTTTGATCAAAGCATGCCGAGTACAGCCCCGTGCTGCTCTGAGTGATAAATTATCTGGAGACACTTACAGAACTGGAGAGATGAGGAGAGAAAGAGAAAAATGAAAGAGTGAATAAGAGAAAGAGAGTGAATGTGAATGTGACAAAGTGACATTCCAGGTCAAGGAAAATTCAAGTGGTCTAACAAGCACGTCACAGACTGTTCATCATACTGTAGTTGAAACCTTTGTACTATGCAACTATACCACCTACTGTATATCTCCATCAATGTGACATTTACTGTACAGCTATGTGTATGGAGTTTCTCGTTCCAGCCATTCACTGCAGCAGTGGATTTCTCTGATTAGCTTCCCTCTGGCGTGAGACAGAGGAACTAATCAGTTGAGACAGCTGTTGTTGTTGTGTGTGCCGAGCATGAATACCTGCTCTGTTCAAGTATGCCAGTTTGTGCAGAAACTTACCACATAGTCCGGAGTAGAGGTCTGTAGGGGTCAGAAAATTTGTACCGGACACAAAAAGCACCCGTGACCATTCAAGATGTACCAGTCCATCAAGACTGACATACACACACACACACACACACAGACACAAACCTGAACGGATGAGAGCAACTCTACGAACCAGAAGTTAATGTTTCACGAATGAATCAAGGTCCAGAAGAAGTATTTACTACTCAGTGTGTGCTAAGGCAGTCCCTCCCGTTTGTTTTACGTCCACATAGAGTGCTTGCCTCTGTTACCATATCCAGCTCCAAACCAGTGAGGAAAACCTCAGATTAAAAATAAATTGGCACAAAACTGCTACATTCAAAACTTCCATTGCCTGTTCCACGTCTGTATTGAAGGAGTCTCCTGTTTCTGTCTTGGAACAATAGCACTAATAGCAGTTACAGCATTTATTTAATGCACATAAAGAACACACAAACATGTGTAAAGTGAACTTTAATGACATTTACTGGGGCTAGTTAAATGACTGCTTACTGGCCATTATAATAATTTAATTGGAGGATGAGAGCATTATTTACAATGTGGTCATTCTTTAACATGTTTTAAAGCTTCTGCAACCAATATTTTTATATTAACAATGGATCAAATGACTACATGTAATGTGAAAGGAGTCGCTCATAGCAATGAACCCACAGGGAAATATTAACGGACTCCACATTTCCCCTGAGCTTTACTGAGATTTATAGCATCTTTCAACTCATTGTTCATATTTTCTCAGTCTGCGACTTTAGAGTTTCGGTCTACTCTCACTGCTCTAATCAGCATCGTTTTCAGACACAGCAGGCAGCTGTTTTCAGTGAAAAAGCTCTAAAAACCCACTGTACATTACCTGCTCAACACCAAACAGCAAACAAAGTTGCTCCGTATTTGCTGGATGTGTAAATAAGCAAGCGTTTTTGCTAACAGGTTAACCATATATCCACTTTTTAAGGTGATGACAGTCAGTGTTTTGTTTACAGCTCGTGTCCACTGCCTCCAGGCGGCCAAAAAAATCAGTCATGGCAGGTTTAAGTAACAGGCACAATCTGTCCGTACTCAAATCAGTGATTTACTAAAGATGCAGCACGTGTTCCTCATGTTATGCTCTTTCTCAGAGTCCTTTGACATGTAATCCAAATTTGGCACCAACCCAAGAAAGACCCATAGCAATTTAGGCTGGACTAAGTGAACATGAACCCACACCGTCCTGTGTAGAGGTCCAATCAGCCAAATAGTGAAAACACCTGTGTCGGTGTGTAGGATCTTTAAAGTTGATTTTTCCTTATAATGTTCTTTCTCATCCTCTTTATCCCCCTCTAACTTTTATTTTCTTCCCTCCTCCTCCTCATCCTCCTCTTGTCATGCTCCACCTCCCTCTTCTCCTCGAAAGGCCCGGCTGGACTTCAGAGACCCTCTCATGGTGTCTTTGCAGTTTAGGTTAGCTGATGAAGACAAAGGCCCGGTCCTTGATGAAAGCCTTCCCAAGTCCATCAATAAGACTGTAAGCTGCTTTATATTACTTTATTATAATGGTCTCTATCAGTACTTAAACTATTAACTGCCACATAACAGTAAGAGGAAGATTTAGAGTCACAGACGGGAAGGATTTGAACCTCATCTAAAACATCCTCCATCTGTCTGTATTTATAATCGGAGAGTGAGAACTGGGGTTTTCTTGTTTGGCTCCAAACTTGCTTCTGTTACAGGACATTAACATCTGCAACAGCTGACTGCCATCCTTCAGCATTTCCTCAAGACTGCATTAGTGTTTCAACACCAATAGTCAGGACTGTCTTCCCACACTCCCACATGAATAGTTGTTCTAACAAGTAGGATTTCCAAATAATTGTTGTAATGAGTGATATGCCCAGATAAAGAGTGGGAAAGCATTTCCCTCTTTACATGAGAATTCAGTTTCAACAGAGAAATAATTAGATCCTGGGTGTGTGAAATGCAGAGTAGTAGCAACAGCACCTCCCCTCACTTGTAAACACATGTGGTGTGTTTGTAAGACTTGGCACATCCTGACTCTTTCGGTATCAGAATCTGTCATAGCAGCGATGCACACAAGTGAGGAAGCGTTATTAGGACCTCTCCTGTTATTGTTATTGAAAGGAAAAGAAGGGACACATGCACACAGAAAGGGGAAGTCATCAAACGGAAGCCGCCGTTTTTCTTTTGACACTGTGCTGGATACGATATTCTAGTTTCTCGGCCATTCTTGGGAGAGCAGAGGCTGTTGATCTCGACAGTCACTCCCAGTGGGAGAGCATTGAGAATGGAAACAAATAAGACTGTGACCTGCAAACCTTGTGGGGGAAAAGGCAACGGAAATTAAGGTCATCTGAATGCACCCTTTCGTCAGGAGTGCAAACAAATACAAAACAGCAGCCTATTTTGATTCTTTTTTCTTTGGAGGAGATTCAGAAGCCTTACCTCACTGTTGTTCCAGTATTTTAAAGATCATGGATTTAAAGATCCACACATTTTTTAAGACATGTATAATAAATAAACAATAATAAATAATAGTTAGTTAAAGTTCAATTATCTTATTAAAAGTTCTTAAAACTACATCTTCACCCTCTCCCTCATTGTAAAAATCCAAAATCTATGAAAAAGATGTCTCCTACCTCACTGAAAAGTCCATTCTCATTGTGTGTGCACTGGAGGCTTCAAGTTTCCACATCACGCTTGTGGACATTGCATACTGGACTATGATTGGCTGGAAGTTGTGATGTCACGCTCGTTTGTAGACGCCTTAAACTCAGATTTAAGGTGAGCAACAAGGAAACTTTCCCCCTTCAGCAGATGAATGTGAAAACAGCCTCCTAGTGTTAAACTCTGCACATGCATCACTCAGCACAGTGAAGCTCAAACATCCAAGTGAAGTAACAATAAGTGATAGACGTTTGTGAGCGGAGGGGGGCATTAAGGTTTCACTTCTTGACTTCTTGATTATCTCGTAGATTCCCTTGGTGGACTGTGGGAGTGACGAGAAGTGCATTGCTGACCTCTCTCTTGAAGCAGTGCCTAGTGTAAAACAGTAAGTGGAATTAGCATTAAAGTATAGGTTCACATATTTCAAATGTGTCTTAAAACAATACTAGCATGCCTCACATGTACATTTCAAGAGTTATTGGTTGCTGCAGTTGTTGCTCCCTTTCAAAGCAGATCCCTTCCTAATGAGATGAGGAAAAAATCCACAGTCCTCACTTCACAGTTTATGAGGCTTCAGCAGCCTGTGTTGGACAAATCAAATGTCTATCTTGCAAAGTTAGTCTTTTTTGCCTCTCACAAGACTGTGACTTTGAACGATGCCCACTTAATTAGACTAACTCAGCCTTAATGGCTTAATGTCTGAACTTCAGAGTGCATTTTTGCTGTGGACGGTGGATTTTGTCTCCAATCACTTACATGGAAAGTGCATTAAGAGGAATGATTACAGCAACCTCTTGAAATGTACATATAGGCATTGATTTTAAGACAGTGTTGAAAAAATGTGAATCTATTTTCTTACATGAAGACAACTAATTTTTCACATTGGAGTTGGATTATCATGTACTGTATATCTTGATTATATTGTCACTCTCAGCACACAATAGTAATAGACTTTCCAGTGCATGACTACACCCTTGTGGCAGAAAATGTGCATCACAACCAAGTGTGCTGACAGTTTTCATTTTCTTCTCCAGAATGGTGATAAAAAAAAACAAAGACAAGATTGATGTGACCATCAGAGTTAAAAACAGCAAAGACAATGCATACAACACCAAGGTTATCCTCAGCTTCACGCCGAACATCAACTATGTTAAAGCAGAGGTGAGATTTCCAGTGCTTCTCTCTCTGTATCATTTCAGTGTAAATTAACTGGTGGTGGAGCCAGATTGTTACTGTACATGCTGCATAACTGCAACGTCACTGGCTGTCATCTGTACAATAAAGGCATAATATGCAAAAAACAAAAAAAAAATCTTAAAAAATAATGATTTGAGGTAATGATGCATGTTTTTTTTTTCTCTTATCAGCCGGAGATGGACTGCACTCTGAATCACACCAAAGTGGAGTGTGCTGTTGGATATCCCTTCCTGGCAAGCAATGTAGAGGTACTAGTTCAGCTTCATTCATCAGTTCTATGCCTGTACAATCTAGAGCTGCAATGATTAGTCAATCAGCCGATCAACAGAAAATTAATCACCAACCGTTTTGATAATCAATTCATTGTTTTGGGTAAATTTTTTCAAGAAAAATATCTTAATGCACAAAATTCCAACTTCTTAAATGTGAATATTTTCTGATTTATTTAGTGTTCTGCAATAGTAAACTAAATATTTTTGGGTTGTGGACTATTGTTCAGGACAAAAGAAGACATTTGAGGATGTCACTTTGGGCTATGGGAAACATTTTTTACCATTTTCGGACATTTTATAGATCAAACGACTTCTAATATAAAATAATTGCCTGATTTATCGATAATAATAATTAGTTGCAGCTCTAGCACAATATAGAATGTATTATTTATCTTCACTGCTAAGTAGTAAAAATGTGATGCAATCTAATCTCCACAGGAAAATTTCAAAGTAAAATTTGAACTGAATCCCAAACACATTCAGCGGGAAATTCAAATCAATGTGACTGCAACAAGGTGAGTGAATCAGCACAATATGTTTTATCCATCCACACTTTAAAATGATTCTGTATGGTTTTGTGATCAGTCAAGTATGAATGAGAGTTTTTTCCATTGATATTACATTTTCACGCATTTGAATCAAACAAATATGTTTTTAAATCTCCTACAGTGACAGTGAAGAGTTAACCTCTACCCTGCATGATAACTCAGTGCAAATCACCATCCCTGTGAAGTATGAGCCTGAACTCATATTCTCAGCGTGAGTAGAAGAAGTCGGTTCATTTGTTTGTCCTTACTGATCATCTGTTCTGCTCCTTTACTAAATGACAAGATAAGAGTGGATATTGATCATTTTTGATAACAGGAAAAGCTCACGTGTGTATAATAATGTTAAGGATGAATTCTATTAAAGTAAAAGGAATGCAGCCATTATTAATGTTATTAGTTACAACCGTTCACTATGAGAAATGTCTATTATTAAATGTTTGTTGTGCTCCCTTGTGTTGGAAAAAAGACATTTTGTTACCAATATATAATGAGGCATTGGTGTATATGCTGCACTAAATTTGCCTTCGTAGTTAATAATGACACTTCCCAGGGATGGTTTGACCCTTGACCTCCTTAAAGAAGGCTTCCAGTCCCCAAACCATTTATTAAAGTGGCATATTATCAATATTTTTATGTTAACAACAGATCACATGGCTACTTGTCTGTGAAAAGTGTAACTTGAGCCCACAGAGATTTATAATAATAATTAAGTTTCCCTTGGATCTACAGAGCATTTCAGCATCTTTCAGCTTGTTTTCTTTTTCCAGCCCGCAACTTTGCTCTATTGGTTCACTCTCACTGCTCTCATAGCATCGTTTTCATCCACAGAGGGCAGCTGTTTTAAGCGAAAAAGCTCTAAAAAACTCTCTGTACACTACCTGCTCAGTACCAAATAAGCGACTAGCTGGTGAACATAGTGAAACATCTAGCAGTTAAAGAGCCAGATATCGCCCTCAGAAGTTGGTAGAGACCAAAACCTGCTAAAAGCAAAGTTACATTCATCAGGTGGCCAGACACATGGATGGGGAAATAAGCAACTGTTACTTACAAGTTCGCTATATTAACTTAAAAGGAGATAACACTGTATGTCAGTGTTGTGTTTACAGCTTTTTCCACTGCCCCCAAGTGGCCAAAAAATCGATTAATGCAGGTTTTATTTAAGTCATTTAGAAAGGCTCATATACCTGTATTAAGAATGCCGTATTGTTCAGTGGTTTAGTTTCATAGTACCAAATTTTGATATGTGATTTAAGAATATCTCTCAGTATCTGAAGCTCTTATCTGAAAGTGAAAAGTCTAATATGTCCTTTTAAAAATATGCATCTTCCAGGAAGACAAACAACATGGATCACATTGTAGTTAAGGAGGGTGAGAAGTATTCCAGCATATTCAATGACACCAGTATGATAGGAGAGGAGATCATCATCACCTACAAGGTAACATCTGCAGGCACAGATTATATCTGATTTGTAAATATAAATGGTACAGTATATTAGGAAAAACATACTCTGCCTGTTTTCTATCTCACTGTGCCTCTCCTTCCCACATCTCTCCAGGTGAAATCAGATGATTTGGTGACTCCGCCCCTTGACCTTAAGGTGACATATCCTCAACAATCTCCTCTTAAGAACGACTTACTGTACCTGACACACATCACCACCAGCCCAAAGGTATGAATGAACACAAACACACATGTGTACATATAAGTTCCTGCAAACTGACAGACCCACCTTCATATCTGCCTCTCCTCTCTCTGCAGGTGAAATGTGATGCAACGCATTTGATCAACCCTCATAAACTCAACCCGGGAACTATGAAACCCAATCCAAACAAAGAATCGCTCAGCGTCTACCTGCTGGTGGGTGATCAGGCTTGTTTGTGGGTTTATTTTCTAAAGACAGCTGACCTGTATTTGCTCTCGTTATACCATATGTGTTTGATTTGCTCTACAGAACTGTGACTCCCTCAAAAACTGTGCATCATTTACATGCTCCATACCCGAGGCTAAGATCAATGAGGTCAACGTTACATTCAGAGTGTGGAAACCTACGTTCATTAAGGTAGGTTTAAGGTGACACGTGGAGGATTATTTTTGGCTTGCCTTGCCTCCTGTCCAGTGCTTTTGCATGGATGGGAATAAAAAAGAACTAAAAGGCAGAGTGACTCACAAGAAACCAAACATTTAAAGGACGTTTATTTTACAGGCCGAGTTTTCCAGTGTGTACATGGTGGTGAATGCTAGTCTGATGATCAAAAACACAGACCTGTTTGTACTGAACAGCGATAACAGCTACAGAGAAGTAAGTCATAAAGTTTTGGTATTGTACACATGTGTGTGTGTGTTTGCAGGTACGTGTAAATTTACTATACAGTATGTATGTGTGTGCTAATCAGGTAAAGATCCAGGTGTCGAAGGAGACCTTAGGAGGAATCCCTATATGGATCATCATCATCAGCATCCTGATAGGTCTGCTGATTTTAGCACTTGTCATCTTCGCTCTGTGGAAGGTAATATTTCCTGAGTCAGACCCGCACAGTATTTGCAAATCTTCAAACACCTTTTGACTATTGGTAGCATTTTGCCACTGCACAGAGACAAGAGCATATACAATTTGCTATGGTCTTTAAAAGAATAGTTAAGCATTTTGAAAAATATGGTTATTTGTTTTTTGACAAAAACTAGATGAGAAGATTGATACCACTCTCATGAGGTGCATCATACACATCATACTTAATATGAAGCTAAAATCAGGAGACAGTTAGCTTAGCGTAGCTTATCTTAGCTTAATTTAGCTTCGCATAAGACTGAGAGCAAGAGGAAACAGCTAGCCTGTCTCTGTCCTACCAGATTAAAAATTAGCCTACCAGCACCTCTAAAGCTCACTAATTAACATGTCATTTCTTGTTTGTTAAATCTGTACAAAAACCACAGAGTAAAAAATACTATTTGTAGGGTTATATGTTTAACTATTTCTTAGCCAGGTGCAGTGACTTCCTGGAAACCTCACAGGGATGACTCCTGTCACTGCCCCTGGCCAAGAAATAGTCTGTTACAGAGGTACACATAGAATCCCAAATTGTCTTTTTCACACTTTGGTGTTTGTGTGTCTTTAACAAACAAGATATTACGTGTTCATCAGTACCTTTGGACAGAGCCGGGCTAATTGTTTCTAGTCTTAATGCTAAGCTAAGCTAGCCGTTTCCTGGCTTCAACTTCATATTTAACTGGCAAACATAAGAGTGGTATCAATATCATCTAATTCTTGGCAAGAAAGCAAATAAATGAATGCCCCAAAATGTCAACATTTTAGTTGGTCATGTTATAACTGAGTTTTTTGCTCTTTCAGTTGGGCTTCTTCAAGAGAAAATCCAGGGACTACTCAAAGGAGGAAATAATGGACTGAGGTATCCAGCAGCAAGCAGCTCCGTGACTGTTTCTAGAGCCAACAAGTCACATGAAGTGACAGACTTTTAAACAGACAGTCGGACACACGGAGAAGACGCCACAAGACCCACCACCACCTCATTGCTACGACACAGTGACTACCTGGAAAACACAATTACCATCCACTGTTTCCTACACAGGCCTGGGTCAAATATTGTTTGCAAATACTTCCTAAACCTTGCCCTTTGCTGCTTTAGGCATTAAGTTGCTTGGGTTTTCACATTGGGGCTACAGAAAGTGTTTAAAAAGACACTTGCTTTGACTTTTGTAAAGTGATTGGCACTCACTGTATGCCTTGTTTGAAGTATTTGCAAATACTGTTTGTCCTAGATCAGCTTCTTTCTTGTAGATAGCAACATCAAGTCAGGTCCGGCAGTTCAGAGGAGAAACCAGGGAGGAAGAAGAAACTATTACTTACCAGGCATCTGTTGGCAAAGTAGAATATATCTGTATCACATACAGTCATTTTAGAAAACCTTCAGAGCTACAAGTGCTGCACTGCGGCTTTCAAAGGAAAAAAATAAACTCAGGTTTTTCGGTATAAGGATCCAAAGTTGCCTAAGCCACCTCGCACACTTTCTGTGTCATTACAGCAACAACGTCCAAAGGTCTATTTGCTTCTGAGACATGCAATATGTGAACTTTATGTGTGTTGGAGCAGTCTGTCTTATAGCTTAGACTTGTGTGTTAAAAAGCTTGATCAGTTTTTTTTAAGAAACACTGTATCTTTTAGCATTTTATAGCATTTCATTTTTGTTTTAGCAATATAACATGGCACATCCTTTATTTCAAAATGTTAGCTAAAGACACTGACCTGAACATGAGATTTATTTTGCTTAACAAAGGTGCAGCCTTTTATTTTTTTATACTTGTTACCATAGCTAATTAATTCAAAAACAAAATAATCATGTCCCAACTCCTGAGGTAAATGTTTGTATTTAGTGTCACCTTTGTTACTGAGGGATACAGAGAGCTGCGCCTTCCAAATCTAAACCTTTGATTGTACTGTAAATATAATGCTTAAAAATGTACATAATTGTGTTGCTATAATTCATGTAATTTAAGAGATGTTATCCACAAATCTTATCTTTTTTTGTGATCAGTGGTCAGAGAACATGATTTTGCTCAGGTGCTTCACGTATCATGAATGATGACATTAACATTTTGACATACAAGAAAATGATCTGGCCGATCTCACAATTTAAAACGCTGATGCAAATATGTAAATATTGTCATATTTTGATGAGAAAATGAAACTATTCTGTTACTGAAAATTTACATGAAGATGAGGGTTTGTATCCACTACTTTGGTGACGTAAATGTAAAAGTATTTCATTTGATTGAAAGTGACATTTGAAGTCTGTTGTCAAGGCTTTAACATGATTGAGATGAGCTCTGACTGTAGCATACTATGATTTAAACTTTTTTAATTTGCAAAATAGAGGGTAAAATTTCCTCAAATGTAGAAATATATGTGTCACCATTCACCAGCAGTTTTCTCCGTTACCCTGCATGGGATTCACTGGTAGATGGTTTGTAACACGTACACAAAGCATTACTGTAGGCTCAATGTGACCCCATATGCGGTACACAGTACCTTACAAAGTTATTATTTCAGGTTTTCTGTCTTGTTTTTGTTTCAAGAAGTTGCACAGCTACACAGTATGTTAAAAGAGATTATATTGTATATTGGGGAGACCGAGCTTCTGCTTCTTTCTTGAGTTTTTCCCTCATCGTCATACGATGAAGCTGAGGGAAGAAGGCAAGAAGACGAAGAATATTTAAATGAATCGTTACACTCCTCAGCTCTCACTCTCCACTGTTGACATTAAGCACATGTTATAAATTGTGTGTACAGAATGTGTAACTGTTGATTCATTTTAAGATTGTACGGCTACATCAGGCTTATGCACGAGGGTGGAGGCATAACTCTCTCTTTGTTCACTTTCATAGAAACGTGTGGTCTGGGATCATTTTCTTGGATTTGACTCCTCTTTAACTTCTGAGAAATAGTAAAGAAGAGAGAGTGGGACTTATGTGAGAGTTGTGAGCTCCACTCCAGCCTTCTACACTGCTGTGAAGTCTTCATTGTAATGCACTGGTTTGTCAGACTGTATGCTTCCTCATCAGCACAGAAATGAACTGAATCTTATGTACAAAAATAAAGACTTTTTACGAAGACGTGCTTCAATTCTGCTTTTCTTTAGACACAAATGTGCAAAGAATTATATAAACTTTTTGATGAAAATGTAAAAAATGCTGCTTTAAGTTCTGTCAATTAAATTTAAAACACTGTGTGTCTCTCCTGACACTCACTCTTACATGAAAAAGTAACAATTTTGTTCTTGAAATACATTAGACTGATTAGTGTATTAATCAGTTAGTCTATTGACATTCATTCATCACAAAAAAGTCAAACTTTCTTGTGTTCTAGCTGCTCAGGTGTGATTATTTGCTGCTTTTCTGTGTTTTACATCATTAGAAATAGAAAATCTTAGGGTTTTGGACAGCTGGTTGGACAAAACAAGCAACTTGAAGATGTCACCTTGGGCTCTGATAGCCTTTTTTTTGCTACTTTATACTTCCACTGTACTACATTTCAGAGGGAAATATTGTACTTTCTACTCCATTATATTTATTTGACAGTTTCAGTTACTTTTCAGATGAAGATTTGACACAATGGATAATATAACAAGCTTTTAAAATACAACACATTGTTAAATTCAAACCTTTTTGGCTTTTGACGTCTTACAAAATGCAGTGTGTAGTTGGGGTCACATTTCAGTCTATGAGTTGTTAACAGCTCTACCAAATCATGATTTCCTCTCCCATTAATCATCTCACAACCTCTCAGATTTATCTGGTGACCTTTTGGAGGGGCCTGACCCCTAGATTGGAAACCACTGGACTAAACTAGCTAACTGTATATAAAATAGTTCAAACTAGCTCCAACTCCAGCAGCTACAACAGTAACATGCTGCTTACACACTGATGCTTCAGTATTAATAATCTAATGATGTCATATATAATAATATATCAGTCAGAAGGATGAAATCAGTACTTTTACTGCAATACTTTAAATATATTTTCATACTAATACTGTCGAATTTATGAGAGTTCGACACTAGAAAGCTGTTTTCACATTCATCTGCTGAAAGTGGAAAGTTTCTCTGTGCTCATTGAAAATCTGATTTTAAGGTGTGGGCCTACAAGCATGATATGTGACATAACAACCAGTTTTGAAGCCAATCCTGGTCTTATAGTCAACTTACACAAGTGTGATGTGGAAACGTGAAGCCTCCAGTGCACATACACCGAGAAGTGACTTTTCAGTGAACAAGGAGACATCTTGTATCCAGCAGTTAAACTTCTGAAATGAAAACCACACACCTCCATCCGCACCCTCAGATCTGCCAGCAGCTTGCTCCTCTGGGTCTCCGAGACCAAGCTCCAACCTTCTGCTCTGCTGCACCACATTTGTTCAACGGCCTTCTTCACCATCTGAGGGCAGAACAGACCCTAGACTCTTTTAAAACAGCCTTAAAAACCTTTTTATTTAGGGAGGCTTTTACATCTTTTTATTTTCTTTATGTTAT
The DNA here is from genome assembly GCF_910596095.1 of Thunnus maccoyii. Lineage (NCBI taxonomy): Eukaryota > Metazoa > Chordata > Actinopteri > Scombriformes > Scombridae > Thunnus > Thunnus maccoyii. The sequence goes on from NC_056551.1 coordinate 19,407,268, forward strand.
TTCTAACGCTGTAGCACTTTGAGATTCACTGTGAATGAAAAGTGCAGGACAAATTAAATGCATTATTATTGTATTATTATTATAGATTCTGTATTTTTTTAATGGGGGAGATGTCCCAGCTGAATGGCCTGCCTGGTGATGCAGCAGTGCGCCGCCTGGTGTTCAGCCGCAACATTTAGCGATAAGTGACACTCTGGGAGGGGAAGCAGAACAAACTGTAAGCTGCTAGCGGATCCATCTTGCTCGAAAAAGAGGCGAGGGTGAAGGCTTCTTTCAGTTTAGTATCTCAAAAAACTGTATCGTCCCCCGTTCAGCGCGCTGGGGAGCCCGCGGAGGGGCTGTATTGCTGTTTGTAGGATGTCCCGACATGAGGGTGAGTAGATAAACACGTCTACAGCGGCTTGGTTGGAGGCTACATTACCTGAGCGGCTAGCTCCTCGGCTAGCTTTTGCTAATTCCTATTCAAGTCAGGGGGTTGTTGCGCTTTTCGCTGCTTGCGTCCAGGCTTGTCCCAGCATACGTATTTGCTGTCAGCAGCTGTGGCGTACACATATGTCTCATGTGTCCTTATATCGAGGCAAACGGTTATTACTTCACTTAACCGCTTCGCAATGATACGGCAACATAGCGGAGCTTAGCAGTTAGCCGTTGCTAGGTGCTGCGTTACCTCACGTTAGCTGGGCTAGCGAGCAGGCTAATGTATGCTAACATAAGGAGTCGTTTGTGTTGCAACTTGACGCTGCTTATTCCGGCAGTCATAACCTTATTATTTGCACAATATGATTTGTCTTAATAAAGAATAAAACTACCATATGTATTTGCTCATATATGGGGTGTGTGTTAATGTAACCGTAAGTTAGCTCTAATGTTAGCGCCACACTGTCCCGTCTGGTCACATTACCTGCTGTTGTTAGCGAATGCACTGTCATCAAGAAGAAGACAGAAAGTCTGAGGCCTCAGTCTCTGAATATAAACCAATCTCTAAGTCACTAAGTTAGCTGGCTGGTAAGCTAGTGGCTAGCTAGGGTTACCGTAAGTTACGGTATGTTAAACCGAAAACCAGATTGGAGTTGTGACTCTCTTCAGTCAACCCGTAACGTTAACGTTAGTTGTAGCAGGCCAGTCGAGAGGTTATCCTGTTTTTATTACCTCAGAAGGTGTTACCGTGTGTTGTACTGTAAACATGAGCACAGTACGGATAGTTAGCCACAGTGGGACCAAGGTAATACGCAAGTAATATGTTCAAAGTCTGTCTTAAAACAACAGTCAGGTGCCCATATAAAACACTGAAAGAGGTTTTCCTTGCTGTAACCATTCCTCCTGTTCATACTGGCAATTAAAAGATCCCCTTCAAACGCAGTTTCAATGTAAGTGATGGGGGGGCAAAATTCACAGTGTGTCCACACAGTCATTGTGTGCAGAAATGCATTTAAAAGTTTTAGAAGACTGTGTTTTGGCCCCCTACACTTAAATTGTAAGTGCATAATGAAGGGATCTTCTAATGGCCATTATGAACAGGAGGAATGATTAATTGAATGTTCATATGACACCCTGACTGCTGTTTTAGGATGTACTTGACAAATTGTGAACCTGTCCTCTAAAGATGGACAACAAAGGGGCTTGTTTAATTAAGCCAAGTGGACAAGCTAGTTTTTAAGGCGAGGACACTCAGTGATCCCCCAGGCAGACAAGGTTTCATTTGTGAGTGAGCGAGGAGGGCATTCCATCAAGCCATATTGTGTTTCTTTACTATTCAGGTAATGCAAACAACTTTTATTTCTGTCCGCCTCTGTAAAACCTCCCATGGTGCGACCAAACCCTTAATCAACATGCTGAGGTGATAACTGTTTATTGCCAGTTGATTTTGTTTGTTCAGGACTGTGTTTGCTTGGTTAGAAAATGTTACCTTTTGTGGAGATTTTTTTTGTTTTATATTTTGAAGTTTTTTTGTTGTTGTTGTTGCAAAACATCAGAAGAGTCAACAGAGGAAATTCCCCCAAGTATTTGCTTACCTATTATCCAACATTTCCCAAACAACATGCTTTTTCCCTTAAAGGGAAATGTCAGCAAGGTTGGATATTATGCATAATGCTAACTATAATGTCTCAGAAAATAACTGGTTGTTTCTGTGGAGTAGTGAGCCAGTGCTTGAATAGTTCTTCACGTAATAAAGAATGGACAAGCACTCCATTTTTATTTTTTCTTCCTTTTTCTACCTTTCATTTACTTAAAGGCAAGCACAAAAAGCAGATATTTTTCTTGAAAATGTGTGGACTGTGCTCGAAAAGAGTAACAAAATCTGAAATGAAAAAAAAAAAGCATTCAACTGCTTGTTTACGTCGTGCCTTTTGAGTTGCTTGTGAAGTTCACAGGAATGCCAGACTTCTTCACTGCTGGCACTTGTGGGTTGGTGCCACTCCAAAACACATGCTCATGTAAGTGAGACTGACCGACGGATAGAGATTGCTTTCTTACAGTCAGTCTCACAGGCGCAGTTATAAGGAATTTGTAACTTTATTGTCAGGTCTACATGTTTGACTTTACATTCTTCTTTTCATTCTTCTTTTTTTCTTTTTTGCAGGTGTGAGCTGTGATGCGTGTTTAAAAGGGAACTTTAGAGGAAGACGGTTCAAGTGTTTAATTTGCTACGACTACGACCTGTGTGCATCGTGCTACGAGAGCGGAGCCACAACAACAAGACACACCACAGAGCACCCCATGCAGTGTATATTAACCAGGGTAGACTATGGTAAGGGCCTGGCTGAAAGCCCAGACAGAAACTTGTGTGGCTTACTGATCAACAGACATATTCATCATGCCTGCATCGTATACAGTTATTGTATTTTATGACTTGACTGTCATCTACTATGTCATTACAAATCATCCATCCTGGTTGCAGTTATGATTAGTGTACTGAGACCATTGTATTTTGAAATATTGATTGACAAACAATAACAGCTGCTGTGTTTACCGTCTTCTTGCAGACTTGTATTATGGAGGAGACACTTTTTCAGTAGAGCAACCCCAGTCATTCACATGTCCTTATTGTGGGAAGATGGGCTACACAGAGACGTCCCTACAGGAGCATGTCACCTCAGAGCATGCAGAGACTTCCACAGAGGTGGTGAGTATACTGCACACATTTAGGTATTGGAGCATACATTTACAGGTATTTTTATCTATTAGTCATGGGCGCCATATCTCAATAATGTCAACAATACTTGCAAATGTTGTCTTAATTCTTATAAGCAGCCTCCAGCAGTTTACGTCTGCCATCCATTTACATATCTTGAAATTTTAAAATCTTTATCTGCTGGGGTCACTACAGTTCAGTGCTGCACATAACTTCCCAGAATGTACATGCTGAAGACATTTATGGATTACTTGTAGTCAGAGCGTTACGAGCATTGTCCGCTGCTGAGTAAACTGAGAAAAGTGAGACTAAGGGTCAAGCCACTGCTGACTCGCAGGTAGTCTGTCGATAAACAGCAGCTCCACTAGCAGTGATGGAAAAAAAAAAGTGACCTTTGGAGCCCACAGGTGGAGCCGACTAGTAGTATTTGTGCTCCAGGTGCCCACCAGTGCCAAGTGTTAATAGTTAGAGCAGATAGTGTCAGTGTTTAACAGTGAGGCTTTGAGGGATAAGACAGGCGTTATTTTATATTTTTATTATTATCAACAAATCTCATGAAAAGACCAAAACAATGTGATATCCCACCTCTCAATAGTTTATGGCTTCCCTACCCTTTCTGTGGCACTCAGCCCCAAGCCCTTTTATTCATGTAAATCTTTACAAACTGGTCACAAATGTATACTTTAATTTTGTAGAACAACCCAGCAATTTCCACAAAAAAAATCTGAGTGCTGTAGTTTATGGTAAACATTACAGGAGTAAATGGTGCATTTGTTTGGGACTATTTTCAGCTGTGGGTTAATACACATCTGGTGCTCTGGTTAGTATTTAGAGCAGCAGGACTGTGTCTGTCTGATTGGCTCAAAATAAACTACAGTGGCCATGTTCATTGTAATAAAGGAACATGTTACTTAGTGCAACAGTATGACTCACTTTTTAATAGTTTTTGGACAATGCTGGAGCTCCGTAGCACAGAGGAATAAAGTATATCAGGCTTTGTCAACACAGATGATACTCGTTAGGAGGATTAATTTGTTCTTGGTTTTGGTCTTTTCATAGGATTTGTTAACAATAAGAAATATATAGAATAATGCCAACCTTGTTTTTTTGTTTGTTTGTTTTAAACATGATCTTTCAAAGATGAACCAAAAGAAAAATGGTGCTAAGAGAAAAAGATAGGAGTTGAAGAGGAAGTGTCTCTGAAACTTATCTCCGTGTTTGTATATGTTAATGTACAATATGACATTTGCTGTGTTATATTGAGAACAAGATGCACAATAGAAACTGTTATGTGTGCGCTGTGGGACAGGCTCATTGAGCAAAAGTATGCTGATTTTTATGTAGATAAGTAGTCATTTGTGGTGAAATGTTCTTTTATAAAAACATTTTGATCCTCTGCAATGCAGTGTGTTGTGTGTGTCTGGTTGACATGACAACATTTTGTGAAACAACTGTGTGTCAGTCAGTCCACTGGACAACACAGAAGCTCTAACTTTCTCTCTCTTGTTTCAGATCTGTCCAATATGTGCTGCCTTGCCAGGCGGTGACCCAAACCACGTCACAGATGACTTTACAGCTCACCTCACACTCGAACACAGAGCGCCAAGAGATTTAATATCCTTTCTGTGTCTCACCACATTAGTATCTGCATTTAGATGTTTTTAACTTGTATTGATCAAATGTCCAAAAAATATTGATTGTGATACTAAACAATGTGCCAGATTTACTGCATTTACCCTTAACAGCCCTCGTTTAAGATGAGTCCAGCAGTGTTCGGCATGTACGCAGGATGTTCCACCCTGGACGAGGACTGGGCGGTCCCAGAGCACGGCGGACAAATATGCACTTTACTAGCGGCTCCACAGGGGGACTTTCATCCTCCTCATCACAAAGCTCCACTTACACCCCCAGTAACAGAGAAGCAATGGACCCCATTGCAGGTGAGAGTCAGGGATACAGCGGCATACTAATTATCAGAACCAGCAGAGTAATGTTTAATCCTCCAGTTAGTTCGGTCGCTCTGCTAGAGGAAACTACATATTTACGATTAAAACCTTTGCATTTAGGACTGATTAGCATCCATTTTCCATTTAGATGAGTACATGAACTTTTTTTAGCTGCTTGTAGCTTCAGATTTTCAGTTTGGGTGAATTTATATCCAAAACTGGTTGAATATTTTCTTTACATACATCACTTGTATTTGTTTTGCCAGCATTTTTTGTCAAACCTTTGAGTTTACAGAAAGCACATTAAATAATTATAACTATAAAACTCAGCGGTAATGAAAATTATTACAATAAAAATATAACAGTAATATTTTGTATTTCTCACCTCTATGGTGTCAGTTCTATTAGACTCATTATCGTGAACAAAATAAGTCAAGAACATTACAAGACAAACTTCATACTTAAATGAAAACGCCTGCTATAATCTGCAAATTTTCCTCTTTCCAGCTTAAACTGCGTTTTGCACTGAATTTAGTTTATATATCTCTGTCCATATGTAGCACAATAATCATGTCTTTAAAATGAACTATATATCCTCTTATAATAACACTGTACTGTTTGTACTGCAATACTTTATTATACATCTCATACAAAGCAGACAGTTCATTCGATACTGTTTTTTTGTTTTTAGCCCAAAAATTACAAGACGGAGTTATAATGTCTTTGTTTATGCTGCCGTCTTGGCCAGGTCTCTCTTGAAAAAGAGATTTTAATCTCAATGAGACTTTCACCCGGTTAAATAAAGAACAGAAGAAGCTACATGTGTTTTTGGCACTTTTCTGTGTGTGTGAGGCTAAAAGCAGTGACTGTGTAATCAATGTATGTTTGCCAGGATAGAATCTAGTATTGACAGTGAGACACAATTGAAAGTAATTACCTTTTTTATGATTTTTAATCTATTCTTCCCTCACTTTTAGAAAACAGAAGTCAGAAATGATATCATCATTGGCCTAGCATGTTGTCCAGTCAAATGAACATGTCTGACCCCATCTAAATCTCTGTATTCTGTTTTTTTTTTCTCTCTCCGTCATTCATATCTTTTTACAGGTATCTACATAGTGTTTTTTGAAATCATGACTTATTTAGAAACGGCCAACAATGAAGTCTGTTTTTGTTGTGTCTCCTGCAGAGTTGTTGTCTCAGCTGTCAGGTGTGCGGCGTGCAGCAGGGGGGCAAATAAACTCATCAGGGCCTTCAGCCTCCCAGCTCCAGCAGCTCCAGATGCAACTGCAGTTGGAGCGGCAGCAGGCTCAGGCAGCACGACAGCAAGTGGAGACAGGCCGCCACGCCACACGACGCAGCAACAACCCAGGCAACGCCGGCAACGCCATCCCTCCACCCAGCACAGCCACTGCCAACACTGCCTCTGTGGGTGAAAGTAATCCCTCGTCCTCGTCCCACAGCTCCCAGTTCCTATTAGCACGGTGAGTCAGGAGGTTTTACAGGCTGGAAAAATTCATGTTTTTTTTTGTGAATTCATTGTTTATACTGTATATGCTAATATACTGTCAAAGAAAGCTAGGAGTCATGTCCTTTTGGCAGTTAATTCAGCCTCACCTTGGCTTCCAGGATCTCAGACTTTGGAGAGATTATGAGTTTCATGATGATGAATGTTCATAGGAAAATACAATTTTCCATCAGAGATCATGTGTGCTAAACATTGTCTTAGAGACAGGAAAACCTGCACATCTTGTTACAGTTAGTTTGTAAGTTACTGTGCTGATGTTAAAGAATAACTTTGGCGATATTCTATATTTTTGCTGTCAACAAATCCCACTAAAAGATCACAAATATATATTTTAATTTTAAAAAAGGCAAAATCATTTCTTTATAACAGCTGGACACTAGATTTTTGCAAATGTTACTCAAACAAACGGAGGTCTAGAACAGAGAGGAATAAGATATATCAGGCACACACAATACTTGTTAGTAGAATCAAGGTCATTGTTGGTTTTGGTCTTCTCATGTAGACAAGAAGGAAAATATAGAATATGAACTGCCTTATCCTCTCAAAATGACTTGTTAACACCCATTTTTTTGGTAAAACGTTCAGGGTCTCTAACTTACAAAAGGCCAAAAAGCTGAAGCCAATATGAGAGCTTGGAAGACATTTGTAGTTCTTGTAACAAAACGATTAACTGTATCTCCATCTTAATATCATTAATCTTATATCTTTTGAGGACTTCCACAAAGCTAAAGTACTGTTGAGTTGTTTGATGACTTGTGTAGTCAAAAAGGTAAATCAATGAATCATGTAGATTAACTGACAACACTTTTTAAGATTTATCACAATCAAAATAATCAGTGGTTCCTCCCTACTCCCTACATGGAAGTCTCAGTCACATCTTAACATGAAATTGGCAAGTTTATATGTTGCCTGTTGTTCCCTTTGCCACTGATTTAAAAACATTTTCACTTTAAGTGTATCACCTGAATGTATTAAACTGATGTTAACTGTTTTCACCAGGTTGAATGAACCTAAGATGTCCGAAGCAGAGCGGCAGTTTCTAGAAGGAGAGCGCGCAGACCGCAGCCTGTTCGTCCAGGAGCTGCTTCTGTCTACGCTGATGCACGAAGAGAGCTCTTCCTCCGACGAGGACGAACGCCGAGACTTCGCCGACTTCGGAGCCATGGGCTGCGTGGATATCATGCCTTTAGATGTGGCGCTGGAGAACCTCCAGCTCAGAGAGAGCAGCTCTACGGGGAAGGAGCCTCCGCCGCCTCCTCTTTGATGTCCGAGCATCAAGCAGACTGTGTCCTCTGTGTTGCAACTGTCAGTGATGGGCAGGGAACAGCAGCAGCCCCCCCCCCCCCCTCTCGGCCCACCCTCCTCTCTCCCTCCCTCCCTCTATTTTCTGAGTTTGTTTTTGGTGATTGTAATTTCAGGCCTGTCACCATTTTTGTTACATTGTAAACAAAAATAAATGAGAGCAAGTGGGATAAATGTGCGAGTGCGCAATAGCAACTGAGTGAGCGAGCGAGAGAAGAGAAATATATAAATATATATATAAAATATATATGAAGTTGATAATCAATCCACATAACGTTTTTTTTTTTCTTTATCAGGTAAATGTTACAGGCAGTTGTGGCAGACCCTTGCTTCCTGTGACATGCAAACGGCTCTCCGTATAAATACTCCACATTCAAAAGTCAAGAGGGCATAGGCGCCTCTGATGAAGCTGCTGTGTGTGTTTATGACTATTAATAAATAAAAAGTGCTTGGATGGGTTACCATAACTACTGCATGCAGTTATTTGCAGCGTGCATGACTTTTAATGACCTTGTCATTAAAAACTTTTTTTTTTTTTTTTTTTTTAAATATCCCAAAGCTTTCAACTGTTTCTAAATGGTTATTTCAAGTATTGAAAATGGAGTAGTTTACAAAACTGACATGCTGAAATTTAACGTCTAACAATATAATTTGTTAGGCTCTCTTTTTTTGAACGAGTACATATAATGAAGAGAAAACAATTTGGGCTCTGCGGTAGCTTCTGAAGAAATGCTGCAATGTGTCTGTCTCTCAGCTCCAGATTGCCCAGATTCGCCAGCGACGACTGTCTGAATATGTCGATCGCTGACGGGCAGCAGAGCTACGACTACTAGGAACTGAAGAAAAGAGAGCTTGCCTCTGAATTTTTCCTAGATGTTTATGTTCAGTGATAAGCTGTGTAGACACCATATACGTTATAATTCATAGATAAGTGCAGACGCCCAACTCTGTCCATCGCTCGTTCACGCTATTTTCTGACGTTCGCTCTTATGTACAGGCCAGTGTCAGACCACATGCTTTAGATGGCTTGTATGAATTATTTCTTTGCTGGGTAACAGGAGCTTGAGACTTTCCACACTGCAGTTTTGTTTTTTTTTTCTGCTAAGGATAGCACTTTCTATTTATTCATGTTTGTTTTCTGATTCTTTTTGAGCCTTGATAATGAATCATGCCACCTTCATGCCTATACTTTTACCCTCCTATGTAAAATACAATAAGATGTATATTGAATTTGTGCGTTAACTTTCATAATGGTTCTAAGACATGGGCAAACTTTTTTTTAAAACTGTAAATTTAGAATAAAATAAATCTAAACTGCGCACAGCTTTTGATGAAACCAAGAGACAATCACACCTTTTGCACGTTGTGTTGTTGATGTTGTGATTACACAGATGTTTGTGTGTAGCTGATGTGCACCAAAGACAAACTTTATACCAGTTTGAAGAGCCCTTCAGCCTCTGAATATAAAGCTGGCCACTTTGAATTACAGCTAAAATAAACTTTGTCGTTAATGCTCTGAAAAACACAAGACATATATAAAATAGCATACAGCATTTTAAAATAGAGTATAAAAGCAGACACAGCCAGCATGACAAAGCTTCAAAAACCATAATAATTGTGTAGTAAGCTGAGCAGTATTCAGTCACCACCTAACACTCTTTGGTGTGACAAAAGTGGGGTTTCTTCTTCACCCAGCGGGCACACTAAAGCCTCTCAGAGGGCAATAGGTGACCCCTCATGTAAGACATGAGATAAATGTGTTGAGGAAGACACCCTTGATGGATTGACCCAGCAACTGTCCCACCAATCTGTCTGCACCTATGAGCAACAGTCATGGTGGAGCTCTTTACAGCTAATGCTGCAATGCACAAAGGTAGGTCTCACAGTATGTAGATGAAGGATTTTTCTGTCTATAGACTTGTATATGTCAACTGTGACACTACTTTACTATCCGATACATGCATGAGTGTAATAATCTTGCCTAGGAACAGTTAGCTGTTGCTGTTGGTTTTTCCTCGTGTGTGTGTGTGCGTGTGTGTGTGTGTGTGTGAGGCCCTTTAGGGCAGCTGTCCTTGTCACTCCTCAGAGGTTATTGTTAGAAACAAATGGTGCCCATGGGATACCTTTCATGACATGTTGGTTCGTTTTAAAGAAGCCAGCCAACATAAGCAGTAGTCAAACACACATTACATGTCAATCAGCCAATGTGTGGTGTACAGATTGTCCATGAATCTTGTTGTGAGGGCAAATTAGTAGGAAGTTAGCTGGAGTTTGTTTTTTGGATTTTGCTGACTGACTGGAAAGTGAATATATTTTAAACCAGACAATTCAGCCTCCTTGTTGGTTTCTCTGCCAAATCCAACAAAATGAATCACTGCATGAAAAAACACATGAGAGTGACTGGAATCCAGTAACAAAACATACTTGGAAAAATACATTTAAAAAGATGATAGACTCAATCTCAATTGTGTCAAGAATTTAATTCAGGCAAATGTTGAGGAAGTGAGGCAGAGGAAATACACTTATTTGCTCTCTTGCCAAGAGTAAAATTGATACTTCACTAAAAACTTGTTTTAATTAAATTGGAATAATGTGTTAATTAGTGAGATGCTGGTACAGAGATAGCTGTTTCCAGTTCATGCTAACTGGCTGCTGGCTGTAGCTTCATATTTAGCTACAAATATAAAAGTGGTATCCATCTTCTTATCTAATACTTGGCAAGGATGCAAATAGGCTCATTTCCCTAAATGTTGACTATCCCTGTGAGTAGCGTATGTCCACACTTGCTTAAAATTGTACTTCCAAACGTTATGAATTGGAAACATAAAGAAAGCTGATAGCACACAGCGTATTGTAAGACATACCACCTTTATTAAATGCACAGTATCACAAGGAACATCTCCATTAATTGTGGATAAGCTACTCACATGATGCACAAAGCATTGGATTGATTGATAGAACTGGCTGATTAAAGCAGGATTAAATCTGCCAGGAGAGCACAGACACACACACACACACACACACACACACACACTCACATACATACACACACACACACACACACACACACACACTCTTGCATACAGATGTATGCGCAAATGCACACACACACACCATCTCAGAGACATTAGTCACACATACACACACATCTTCTCTTTGTATTCACACAGTAAGTAAAATTTGTTATCTGCACAGGAATGAAAACTGTAATCTTTTTTTCTTTTACCATATATTTACAAAAAAAATCATTAACCCCCCCCCCACCCCTCAAGATAGATTACATTCAAAAAAGGTCCCGACCCTTCTAGATTACATTCAAAATAATATACTATTCATGATGCAAAGTCACAGTTATTCATCTGAAAGAGGATCAAAATAGGCTACAGTCAGTCAGAGGTTGAGTGGTGCAGTTGGCCAGGAGATGACCTTTGACCTCCTCGCCATCTGCCACACGTCTGCTGGGACGCCTGTCAGGCAGCAAGGAGAGATCCTGATGTTTTATCAGATCCAGAGTCTATACGGTCCTCTTGCGGGCAGACAGCGTCTCAAACAGCCTCTGTGTAAGCTCCCCATCACAGTGGAGAGGAAAAGAGGAGATCATTTTTCTTTTTTTCTTCTTCTTCTTCTTCTTCTTCTTCGTCTTCTTCTTCTCCTTCTTCTTCTTCAGAGAAAAACACATTGTTCAAAGAAAGTCCTCTGCAGATCAAAAGTCGCCAAAAAAGGATTGTATTCTCACTGGTATTATGAACAAGCACAAGGAAATTATACAATGTAGCACAAATAAAATTGTATTTACATATAGTATGTATTGCCAGTGGCCCATAACACATTGTCTTCAATAGATGTCACACAGTTTTGACATGATACCTGCTTAAAACAGATTATACTATTAAACATAGCCTACTATTCATATAGACAAATATCAGAACTGTACAGAATGGACAGCAATTATATGTACAGCAGACACGTGACTATTATACAGAACTGACAAATAAAAACATAGAGGGACACGGAAACTCAGTCATTTGTGTCAAAGTTGCTTCAGTCATGGCCAGCATAGCAAAGGTGAAATGTTTTTTTTTTCTTTTTTGTTACTGAGTGCAGTCGGGTTGAAGTGGAGAGTGGTCAGTGCTGAGCACAGCGGCTCAGGTTGTGCATTCATGGGGAGTTAAGTTACGCTACAAAGTGCACTTAACATAACTTATTGTCTCAGCAAAGAGCCGTACCGATTTATGCCTCCATATGGAAATACATGATGGTTATTATGAGGGAGTAACTGTAGCTGTTTTTGCAAAGATGAATACAGGAGTGTGTACTTGCATTTGTCAACTGCATTAATATTTTAGCCTCTTTTTTTTTTAAAATAATCTAAAAAAAAAAACGCCTATTGATGATAATTCAGGAAATGAACTAACCATTTTTCAAGCATTTAGGTCCTCTGTCTGTACAAATGTGCTTCACCGCCTTTCACTTAGCCGCCTATATAGAATCTAAGATTCAAAGTACACTCTTGTAATGTAAATAAATAACAAACAAACAATAATCAACGTCAGTTCACACAAAAAAAAGTGCTGAAAAAGGAGTCCCACGCTTAAACCTCAGTATATTTAACATATAATAGTGCATCAAAATGCCCTCTCAATCCAGCTTAGAAATTTATGCAAAAATGCAGGCGACACTCCATAAATTCACCTTCTCTCCTCAAATCGTAAACACATTCTCATCAACAGCCACGACGTTTCATAACCCTGTGTGTGAAGGTGCACACAGAACCACATCACTCACAGATATGGGCCACCGAACAACAAGGATTTGCTAAACAGCATTGCTGGTGAATGAAAAAAAAACAAAAAAAAAAACGACAAACAGCTCAACATCGGCAAGTCCTCGTTCTCTGTGCTTTCGATACATCAAATGAAAAGATTGTGGAATGGGTAAAGCACTCTTTAACATTTAAAACTCCGCTTTATAAAGACGTGACCTTTAGTGTAAAATATGATATTTACAGAAAATATGACAAACGACGATGGCGTTATTTAAAGGAAAACAGGTGTCAAGTGCTATATGCCCTTGTGTTTTACATCCTCAACATTTGTTTTACATTGGGAAGTCCTTCAGTGGACTCTCTGGGTTATTTATATGACAGACGCAGGCATCTATTAGAATCTATTGAATATGGGTTTCATACTGTTTTTTTAAACGTACGTGTGTAATAATATACACATATGTTTAAAATTTGGACAAGCAGAAGGTTCTGTAGATGGCTCAAAAAGCACAGATTTAAATCAACATTTATAAATTCTACAAATATTAAAATAGTCTGTGACTTATAAAAGAAAAAAAAAAAAAAGCCTCAGCTGTGCCTTACATGTTAATCTTCCAACAGAATATGCTGCTCTGTGTGACACTGTTGAAAGAAGAGAAAGCTCTATCTACAAAGTTGTGTCTATACATTGTCCGTTATAGAGGAGACACATTCCCACATTTTCCCTTTGTTCATTTCCAGCAAATATGGAATACATTGATTGTTTAATGCATTGAATATAGACAAAAACCTCTTTTTTTTCTTCACAAAGCCAGAATAACCCAGAAATCAGTGTAGCTGATTACTGGGTTTCATTTATTTTTATGCCTTTAACATATAGGTGTGTTGACGGTTTGGATGACGTTACATAATCCTGTATGCATTTTGGTTTCCATTTGTGAAACATGCCTCTGTAAAGTCTGCAAATGGATTTTTTTTTTTTTTTTAAAAAAAAGGAAAAGCTAAACAAAATCACTCAAAATTTAAGGCTTTTATCAATGTGATGAGGACACGGACGATTAGCATTTACAGTAACATTTACAGCCAGGAACTGTACACAGACGCAGGCGCTCACACACTCACTCACACAACCTTCATTTCCTTCTCTCCTCTCCGTCTCATCATCATGTGCAGACTGTCCACATACCGAAGCCCCCGGCTCTCACACACACACACACACGCATGCTCTCAGACGCTAAGTACATACACGAGCACTGGTGAGTCAGCCCAGTATGTCCAGGTACACGGGTGAGGCCTTAGCGAGGCTCTGGAGCATGCTGTGGATCTCCTTGATGTTCAGCCTCATGTAGGGCTCCCTCTGCCAACAGCCCAGCATCAGGTCATACACCTCTTTAGGACAGGTGCGGGGCCGCTGCAGCACGCGGCCCTGGGTGATGCACTCAATGACCTGCAGGATACAGGGTGACAATACATTGTCTGCTGTTTGGCTGTGGTGTCTGAATAAGAGTGCAATGTAGCAAATTCCCTACAAATATTACCAATGAAATTAACCATTAGATGACATGAAAGAAACTGAAAACAAAAAAATGAGTAGTACGTAGTAAAATAAGTATTCTCAAAACTGTTTTTTTTTGTCTTTTTGTTCATTTGTCTTCTTTTTTTAAATTCACCATCATCAGGAAACATGTTTTTAGTGTGCATCATTTTGGATGAAATGGGACAATTCTGCAAAATTTGCTAAAGCACAAATACAAATTAAGATAAAATTGAAGAAAGACAAAAAGATAATTTTCAGAAAAGCACAATCAGAGAAACAGATCTGAAAAAAGTCAGTTCCCTGTTTTGTTTTTTTTGGTTTTGGAATTTCTTGCTGTATAGGTTCATTCTCATTTGCCCTTTCATTTGTATTATAAAATACTACAGAATTTACTAAATTACTGAAATATTAAAGCAATTTAATATTGTACTTCATTAAGTTGGGGGACTAACAAGATTTTAAAAAAAGAAGCACCAGAGGTCGAGATATCCAGACTTTTAGTCCCTAGTATGGGGCAAGCTTGTAAAACACTTGATCCTACATTTCCTATAATGCAACCAACAGTGGGGTTTTTTTTAGACTTCCTTCTACCTAACTAATGGTTCTGGAAATGGCTATGGCTGACTTTAGCAACTTAATTGTACTAATGTCAGCCTGGTAGTGTGTGTGTAGTCATGTCATAGCTGCTGTGTTGTTATGTTTCATAAAGTTGTTTTGGTGGAAAAATATGGTTCTGTTTGTACTTCAGTCACATTATTATATTATAGTTAAATATCAGAACCTCAATAAAAAGATGAGAGAAATTGTTGTCTTCAACCTTGATGACATCACCAGGGTTATTTTCTCAGCCAAAGAAGACATTATACAACTGGTTTCAAAAGTACGGTACTACAAAACATGGTGAGCACATGACATTTATGTGTAAAATTCCATTTTAAGATAAATTAATAACATTTATTAAAGGTCATTCACCATATGTTCTCTGTTTGTCAAATTACTTTCAATAGATTAGGTAAATATTCCCAAGATACAAAGGACAATTTTTTCTAGTAACTGGCTCAAACTTTGATAACTTTTCAGTCCAAATAGAATAATTTCCTGTCTTGGTTCTGTTGAAATTTGAACAAACTATGGAATAGTTTAAAATTGTGATTATTCAGAGTGTTAGTCTTCATCATTTCTGTCTGTATTATGTTCTGTGTCACATACCCCTCATTTTTAATGGCTTTTTAAAGTTTCCAACTTGGTGAATATGTGTAATTTTTAAGTGTCTCTGACCTCATTGTTGGACAGCTGGTACCAGGGCTGCTTGCCGTAGGTGAAGATCTCCCACAGCACCACGCCGAGGCTCCACACGTCACTCTCCGTGGTGAACCGTCGGTACATGATGCTCTCTGGGGGCATCCAGCGGATTGGCAGCATCGTATGACCGCCCACCTGCAGAGAGAAGAGAACAATCTCTATCAGAAACCAACACACCAAAGCCTGCTGAAGACTTAACAGGTGCTGGTTAGACTGACTGTGCTACTGGGGTATTTTTACTGTAACACAGTCCTCAGTCATGTTCATACACATATGAGTAAAACTAAATGATGTCTAGCCATTACAACGTCAACAGAAACTATTTTTTACAATCATTCAATAGCTATTCATGCTTCATTTAATTTCTATCTAAGGAAAGCATTTACCTTTCTTATTCCCTCCCCCAATCTGATTATATTAACCGCCATCCTTTCAAGTCCATCACCGTACCTACCTAAACTCACTTGCACCATTACTCATTTAAACCAATTCAAGGCTTTATACCGAATATGGCATCCAGATTCCCATTTCAGTAACAATTTGAACATTAATATAATCTGTCAAACGATGACACCAATTGTGTCTTTGTTACAGTTTTATTAGAACGCTGTATGAGGGAAACTAACAGCATTATTGTAGTCTACTCTTTAATACTGTGTCTTTCTAAAAGTGCAACAATTCATCAAGAATCTGCTCTGCAAGAGTAAATAAAAAAGAATATTTAAAAGCTTCTCAATTACAGCAACAAGAGTACGTGCAACTAGGGCTGTGATTAATAAAATGCCAAATATATAACTTCCTGTAGCCCAGGTTGGTGTCTTCGTATTCTTGTTTTGTCTGACCAACAGTCCAACACCCAAAGACATTCAGTTACCATCACAGAAGACAAAGAAAACCATAAATAATTTTGCCTTAAAAATAATTAAAACAATTATTTAATTATCAAAATAGTTGCTGATTAATCATTGTAGTTTTACTTGTAACTTGTGTTTATTATACATCACCTGTTCAGGTACACCACATAAGTAACAGGTCAATATTGGTGAACAAATGTAATTCCATATGAATCTAAACCAAATGTTCACTAACGTAATGCCATTTTATTGATTTTTATTGGCTAATCTAATTTATTAAAAGATTCCCTATGTTTGCAAAATGAAGGCAGCATTACAGCAGATGAGAGAGTTTCTTATTGTAAGCTGTGATAATGCTTTCGCTTTCTATTTGATAAAAACACGTGATATCAGGAGTTGGTGACAGGTGCTCTTTATGGTGATCTTATCTGATGCAGGCAAATGCATCTCGGAGCTGCGTTTGTGTGTTTAGATTTCTGACTCGGCTTCAGGCAGCAGAGGGCACTGTGGGATTCAACCTGGGATCTGAGACAAAAACAATGAGGGGATAAAATACATCCATCTGCTCCTCAACATCATTTTTTTTTTTTGTCATTGGCCTATATTGTAGCAAAGGGCCCTTATTAAAATAAGTAATCTTCTCCGTGTGTTACAGTCAAAGACTATCAATGGCTCATACCATTTTTGTGGACATGCTCTCACACATATTAACTCCTGCATAGTTTAACATGATGGTGTGTTCATGCAGATTGAACAGAAGTATTAACTCCTTGCCCAAGGAAAAAGAAAAACTGCCCATGCATTTTTGCACTGTTGGCCCTTATTACCATAGAAACAGTAATTTTATGCAGATTATAATATTTGCATTTAAATGGTATTAAAAAAAGATAAAATACCTCTGGTTAAAAATTGTCATTTCTGCAGCTGCAGTTATTTCAGACCAAAACTGGAATAAAATTCTAATTACATATTTGAGACTGTGCGTATGTGGGAACATTTCCATATTTCTGTGTGTATATGAGAAGGTTGTGAGTGTATGTCGTTTATGTCGACTGGGGGTAAGATAAGGTGAGAAAATTAGCAGAAATTCTTCGGACTCACTCTGTAGTAGTCTGTGCTGTAAACATCTCTGGACATGCCAAAGTCTCCTATCTTGACCAGCAGGTTTTCTCCTACCAGGCAGTTCCTAGTAGCCAAGTCTCTGTGGACAAAGTGTTGGGAGGCCAAGTAGACCATGCCAGCAGCAATCTGTTGGGCAATGTGCAGCATCTGGGACTGGGTGAGCTCCACCAGGATACTGTGTTGACCGTCTGCCATTAGCACTGCATCAGGACCATGGGACCTGCACCAAAGAACACTTAGTCAGGGCTTCAATAATAACTAAATTACAACTACAATTTCATCACAAAAAGTAAATATTTCTACCAGTGCACAAATTTCTGTCATTTTACAAAATAAATCATTATATCATCCAAAACTACTTTCCATGTACAGTGCACACTGACATTTTGGGAAATACACGTCTTCACTTTCTTGCTGAGAGTGAAAAAAGGTCGCTACTTCTCTCATATCTGTACATAAACAATGAAACTACAGCCAGCAGCTGGTTAGCTTAGCTTTGCACAAAGACTGGAAAAATGGGGAAACAGCTAGCTAGGATCTCTCCAACAGTAACAAAATCTGTCTACCAGCACCTCTATGGCTCACAAATAAAATGTTTTATCTTATTTCTTTAATCTGTACAAAAACCAAAGTGTAAAAATGACAAGTTGTGGTTTTACGGGGGATTATGCGCAAGACTATTTATTGGCTGAAAGCAGAGACTTTCTTGAGTCTCTGCAGGTTGCCTGGCGACCTCATGGTGACAAAATCAATGCTCCTGTCCAAGAAATAGTCTGGCACATAACTCCCCACAAGACTTCAACTTGTCATTTTTACACTTTAGTTTTTGAACTGATTAAACAAATGAGATATAACATGTTAGGGATGCTTAGATCTTTGGACAGAGCCAGGCTAGCTGTTTCCAGTCTTAATGCTAAAATAAGCTAATCGGCTGCTGGCTGTAGTGTCATAATGGACAAATATTTTTGAGAGTTGCATCATCTCTTCTTATCTATCTCTCAGCAAGAAAGCAAATAAGTGTGTATCCCAAAATGTCTAACTATTCCTTTAACACATGTCATAGAGATTTATATTGATCTAAATGATCCTACCTAAGGAATTTGTTTAGGTCACCATGTTTCATATATTCAAACACCATGATGAGCGGGTCGCTCTCCACACACACTCCGTAGAAAGTGACGATGTGCTCGTGTTGCAGGTTAGTGAGAAGCTCGGCCTCTCTGTAGAAGTCCGCCCGGCCACTCTCGCTGGCCTCTTTTAGAGTCTGACGCAAAGCAAAGACACAAAGACAAGGGACACAACGTGAGAAGCATTATCTACAAGAATGTATGTTTAGTCAATAGAATTCACTAACTGAATGACAAGTGCATTGATTGTTTGGGCGAGCGGCTTCCTGATCTGTACCTTGACTGCCACATGGAGCTTCTCCTGATCTGGTGTCAGGTTGTAGCACTCGGCCAGAAAGACCTTCCCAAAGGCTCCTTCTCCCAGCTCCCTCTTCAGGACAATATTGTGTCTCTTGATATGCTGGACAACTTTGAGACAGAATAAGACAAATCAATCTCAAAGGCATGTGTGCATCTTTTTAGTCTGAATTTTGGTGTATGTAAAACACGTTTTGTCTCCACTGGAGTGAGGTTTAGATTATTATCAGGAAAATTCAGTCTCTCTGGTCATGCAGTGAACTATACACATATATAAAACCTTTTTTCATTGTTCCTCCAAGGCTTTTGGGAAGCATTGGGAACCCTGTCCTCTTACAGTCATCCTTGGAGTAACAAGCTCCTTATCTTTGGCCAATAAGTATGAAAAAATGGTTGTTTTGTGTGGAATAATTATTGCAAAAAAGTAAATCTCACGAGAGTGGAAAATAGATTCTGTATCTACAGTAGGTATGGTTTGTGGTTGAGAGAAAGAAGGTGTTTTGAGAAGATTTGGATCCCTGTACTGAATTTTTTCATGGTTAGAACTAATAGGTCGTGTCTAATGTACACTGCTGAGTATACTCCTTTAAATGTATATGCATTCTTTCATTGTGTACTTTTAAAGAAAAAACTGCTTTGTATTTAATTTAATTTATGACTGTGGTTATTGTTATTATTTTTTGGATGTTCTGTGTTCACATGTATGGGAGTGTTCCCACAAATAATAACCATGTATTTTAAAAGGCTGCAATAAAGATGATTTTCATTATGGACTTGTTTGATTAACCAATTAATAATTTACGTATAAAATATATATATATATATATATATATATATATATATATATATATATAAAATTTCACAATTTCCCAGAGTCAAGATGATGTCTTCAATTTGTTTGAGTTGTCTGGTGAACAGTTCAAAACTCAATGATATTCAATTTACAATTATATAAACAGGTGCAAATTAGTAGCAAACCCTCACATTTGAAAAGCTGGAAAACAGCAACAATCATCAAAATTGTTGATTTTTTTTAATCAACCGATTAAAGAATTGACTAGAATTGTTTCAGCACTTACTAAAAGGTTTCAAACATTTTATAAACTGCATGCATTCGTGTGTTTCAAAGCGAGAAGCGTTCACTCTGCTGAGTTGAACCTTCTGTAAACAAGGTTGTGTTTCTGAACATCATCTGTAGGCTAACTGTCCAGTCGCACCACAGAGCAGGAATCACTATCACAATGCAGCAGGATGCTGACAATAAATACAGCGTCCAGCAGTGATCCCTGCATGGATTTATCAGAAAAGGTCCAGGTTACCAGACGTTTGTCGAGCGAGGCAGTAACTCACACGTGTCAGATTTCAGCATGCTGCCAGAGTTGCGGAAGTACTGTGGGTTCTCAATGACAGGAATCTTTGTCATCCCAATGATCACTGCGTCTGGACCCATCTCCGAGGACGACGGGGTGTTGTTGCCATTGGAGACGTGATGAAGAGGGCTGGCGGAGTCATCGTCATTACTGATGACTGAGGAGGAGCCTAGGGAGCCACAGAGGAGGAGGAGAAGAGGGAAGAGTGAGATGAGCGGAGAAGAAGTGGAGGGTGGTGGTAGCAGGTTGAAGAGATACGAAGATCAAAAGCAAACAGGAAAGATTGTGGTCATAGTGGAGGAGGGAGAGGAGGAGGAGGCGAGGAGGAGGGTGAGAGGGAAAAAAGATAGAGGGACTTGTAAATACAGCTTTGTGTAGTGACAAAAAAGATATCAGAAGAACATGGTGATGAGCAGATGTCCACCTGAATCAGCATTAGAGCCCTCAACTCAGTACATTCATTCATAGTCATTTTTACAATGATATAATGTAAACTGCAATGAGCTTTGAGTCATCAGTAACACTTAATTTGGCATTTATAAGCAGTATATATTAACTATAATGTGATTGTAAGGAGATATAAGGGCATTTCAAGTGTTTATTTGTCAAATATTACTCCTCTTATGAGGCATCCATAACTAGTGTATTAACAGTTAATGAATGCTTAATAACATAATATAGCACAGTTGTCTTCATGAGTTTTGAAAACATTTATAATCTTACATTTTTTTCTCATGAATATGTTATTTGAAAGTACACAGAAGAACTTATAACATTTTAAATATTTTTGTTCTGTTGTTTTCATACCGTAAATGTCTTAATGGAAGATAGCGGTGCCTTGTGGTGCCCGAAATAAAAAGGAATAAGTAATTAACTAACTATAAACAGCTTTGTTATGTATTAAAAGTTAATAACAGTTAATAAATACTTTATAACACACTGTAACAATTTGTTTGTGTGTAATCATACACCTACAATATACAATGTAATCAAGCTTTCAATAACTGTTTATACACTAGTCATGGATGCTTCATTAAGAACTGTTAAGAACACTTAAAATGTATACAACAAAATCTATGCTTAAATGTCCTCACATAATACAATAACACACTGCATTATAGTGTGTTATAAAACAATTATTAACTGTTTATATACTGCTGATTAAATGTTGAATGAGGTGGGGGGTTTAGGGCTGGCAGTCAAGTACAATGTTACCGAGTCAACTCTCACGATTGATGAAAATTCATTCACCTTTAATACCAAACTTGGAGTTTCTTCCATATTTCAGAATGATCACCATCAGAACACAGCCGGTCAAAGCGACCCCTGCGATTCCCACAACTACATACACCTGGTAAGGGAAAATAAAAAAAGATTGTTTGAAACATTGCTGTCAACAAAAACTGTCTGACATCTTTAGATCAGTGGTTCCCAACCTGGTGGCCAGGATCCCCACACAGGGCCACAAATTAAATTCGAGGAGTCGTGAGATTATTACAGGATAGAAAAGTAGAAAAAAAAAAACATATTTACACTACACCAAATTATTTTAAGTTTTTCAGACTTTCCTCTAATTGTTTACTTTTCGTTGTGAATTACTAGACAATTTTAGGCATTTCAGACCTTTTAAAAAATGATTCAAACAATACTTCGTTGAACTGGTTACAGCTGGTAGACATTTGCAACCTGTGACAAGGGGTAATAAGTAAACATATTGCTTTCTTTAAGAGGCCACAAGTCAAAAAATTGGGAACCACTGTTTAAGATGGTAAGGACTGATGAAGATCACTTACTGCAACACTGTCGTCCAATGGAGGGGGTGGTGAGTCTGAAAAAAACACGAAATCCAATCAATCAACATGCTTGTCTTAACATTCAAAAATATTACAACTGATTTTGTCTTTTTGTGGTTCTGACAGATGGGTGTCATGCTATATGTGTGTAACCCTGTGCAAAGAAACACCTACCAGTAGTGTCTGGGCAGAAGAAAGATGCAGGCACAGACCAAAAGAGGGGACATCATGGAACAAAGGTAAGAGTTTCATTTAAATTTATAACTATTCATGCAATTATTATCAAGCAAGCAAGTATGACTATTGTTGGTTTTATAAAATTGAATCATTACTTACAGTAGTAGAGGGGGTCTTCTAAAAAGAAAAAAAAATCTAAATGTTAGCATCATAAAACAGAAACCAGCCTCAGAAATGATCTGCTTAATGAATGAACCCTGTAGAAAAGACAACTTATTGAGACCTGTATGATTGTAAGGCGGGTCGATGAACTGGGCAGAGACCTTCTTGTCGTCCTGGCCGTACTCATTCTTTGCCACCAGCCTGTACACGCCATTGTGGATGTGCGTGGGGTTGACCAGTTGCAGGCAGCCATGGTACTCGCTCTCATTGGACTCGTGGATCATGGTGCGGATGTAGTCCTGCTCCTGGAGAGGCTCATCCTCGTGGTACCACTGCAGCTCAGGCTTGGGGTTCCCCGTCACACTGAAGGGGATGCACCAGTGGTGGTCCCGCATTGGCCCCAGCAGCTGCTGGATGGTGGGGGCAACTGACACGGAGGCAACAGTAGAGGAAGAGTAATCACGGGATGATAGGAAATAAACACCAGGAGGAAAAGCCAGTAGGAAAAGCAACATTTATGGGCTTAGAGAGGAGATGCAGTTGGGGATTAAAGTATGGGGAAGAGAAGAGAGACTGGTCACACAACATTTGAACAGTGACATCAGGAAAACATGGAAGAGGAGAATGAGGAAAAATGTGGCATTAAACAAGCAGAGGAGTACAGCAAGGCACGAGGAGCTTCACAGGAGGAAGAGTTATAGACAGGAAACATGGAGAGTCAATAAGATCTGCTGAGAGACAATAATGATAACAAACTGAGGAGCCTTCTGCTTCCACTGGAAAAACAGTCTAGAGGAGGTCATTTAGAGGTTAACCTCAGGGGAAATTAGACTAATTAAACTTATAGATGAAAATATATTTTCTAAATATGTATGCTATCGCTGGTTAACATTTACAGTCGATGATGACAGAAAAGTGAGAGCCCTTACAGAGGATATTCAGCTGAAGGGAGGCCTCCATCTGACCAACCACGTTCTCAGCACTGCATACGATCACCTTGCCATTATCACCAGGAGACAGGCCTGACAAGGTGAGGCTGCTCTCCGTATCCAAAGGATCAATCTGTAAACATGGCATTAGTACTTGTATTATACAGTAGTAAAATTGGTATGATGCTGATCTTTAGTATATGTTCAATAACTACCAGCTACAAAAGGCTCCCACCTCCCACCAAACAGTCAGTTTTAAAGACGCACCATGATGCAATTGATACTGCAGGGAAAGTAGTTAGCAGGCAAGCAGAGACGGTAAAAAATACATAGCTAAATAATGGATCAATGGTGAAATAGCTTAGTTAAACAAATAAACAGTTAAAATAGTTAGCTAAGTAATGGAACATTTCCCTAAAATTAATGGATTAACAGTAGAAGTAGTTTCCTAAAAGTAATTGATTAACAGTTGAAGTAGTGGATAAACAGTTGAAGTAGTCGGCTAATGGATAAACAATTGAAGTCATTTGCTAAAAGTAAAAGATAAACAGTTTAAGCAGTTAGCTAAAAGTAACTGATAAACAGTTGAAATCGTTTGTTAAAAGTAATTGATAAATAGTTGGAGTAGTTAGCTAAAAGTAACTGATTAACAGTTGAAGTAATGGATAAACAAGTAAATGGCTAAAAGTAAAGGATACATTTAAAGTAGATGGCTAAAAGTAATGGATAAACAGTTTACGTAGTTAGCTAAAAGTAATTGATGAATGGTTGAAGTAGTTGGCTAAAATTGAACAGTTGAAATAATAAGCTAAATGTAATAGTTGAAATACCTCTCCAAGTGGTATGGTATGAATGTAAACTTGACCAAACCAACTTAATCATTGACAACTCAATATGAAAAAAATGTAACAATATCCACTGTTATATAATTAATAGTAATAATATCCAGTTTAAAATCAATTCAAAAGAACATATTTGGAGGTGTTTGTATACTGAACTCACGGTTGTTTTTAAGTATTT
This sequence comes from Thunnus maccoyii, assembly GCF_910596095.1. NCBI lineage: Eukaryota > Metazoa > Chordata > Actinopteri > Scombriformes > Scombridae > Thunnus > Thunnus maccoyii. Next base: position 19,431,632 of record NC_056551.1, read on the forward strand.
TGGGTCTAACTTCTAGTCAGTTGATAGTTTCATCTTGATTGAGTCTCAGGCCCTTGAGGGTAAGTCTCAAGTCTTGATAAGCAAATTGCTAGTAAATTGAAAGAGTTTAGGTCTCTGAATGTTGACCAATAAATGATTTGAACACTTTTCTTTCAAATTTGTGTTAGAAGTGTTTTTTACACAGCTGAGACCAAGTCCTCTCAAAGAAAAGGCCTAATAATTACATATCCAAGCTATGTGGCGTGGACTTGGATGTTTTTGCTTTCGAGTCTCAAGCCCCGTGCTAGTTTTACAGCAGTCAAGTAGTCAAGTCCAAGTTAAGTGTAAATACCTCATTTTTGTGACTTAAAGGATAAACCTAGTCATATTCTATATTTTTTTTTATTATCAACAGATCCTGAAAAGACTAAAATCAACAATGTTTTAGTCCATCTCTCGATACTGACTTCTATTCCCTGCTTTTGCACATAGCTATGAGTCCATAGGCTTAGTAAGAGGTAACTCTTTAAAACAGATTACAAATATAGAATACAAATATATAGTTTCATTTCTAAAAAAGGCTAAATTATTTCATAAAACAGGTGGGCTCTGTAGTTTTTAGCAAACATTACTCAAACAGGAGTAAATAATATGGATTAATACACATTTGGTGCCCTGGTGAGTATTTATGGCAGCATGGTGCTGTACATGGGACTCCCTCAAAATAAATTATGATATTCATGATAATGAAGGGACAAGTCACCCAGTGCAATGGTGTGGCTCACTGATATGTTTTAATAGGTTTTGACAACAATTGAGCTCTGTGGCAAAGAGGAATACGCTATATCAGGCTTTGGCTACACACACAGCACTTGTTAGTAGGATTAATTTGTTATTTGGTTCGGGTCTTTTCATGAGATTTGTTAAGAAAAACAAAACTATAGAGTATCACCAAACTTATAATTGAAGCCTAACTCGAGTCCAAGTCTCAAGTCTATAGCTCTAATATGACCCTTCATCTTACTGTACAGAAGTAGCTTTGAAACTTCATTGGAGCTCATCTGATATTATTTTTTGACCATAGGCATCCCATTCCCCAGATTCCTCATATCTTCCAATCCACTTGAAGAGCAAAACCTTAAAAAATCAGGAGCCCAGAGTAATAGACCTGTACCAAAGGTTTAAACAGGAAGTTAAAATGTATAGGCCAGCTCACCGTGTAGTGGGTAGAAATCATATCAAGGTTCCACAGGATCTCAGGAGTAGGGGAGCCTGAGGCCCTGCACACAGCTTGAACATTACCCCCCTCCATCTCGGTCACAATTGTGGGGTCGACCTCTACTTGGGGAACCACTGTGAGAAACAAGCAAACAGTTAAATTTACCAACTGACTAGATATATAAAACTTAACATAGATTTGTGTCTGTCTTTGTTTCTCTCTTTTCGGTCTTAGGCAATGACCTCTCTAAATGTTCAATATCAGATACACAGCGTTGCTTATTATAACATGGTTTCACGTTACCACAGTCCGGTGGGGTGAGAGTGGCAATGGCCCTTGATAATCCTCTGTCATCTATGCATTTCAGGTCTTGATTCTCAATTTCTTCTTGGAGCCTCAGTTTGATCCACAAGTTCTCACAAACACAATCCAGAGGGTTTCCATACAGGAGGAGACTAGAAAATAAAAACACAGCATATGAGAAACTCTGTGGTTGCACACATGGAGAGAGCTGTACTGACAACTTTACATACACACGACACTTACGAATAGGTTATGTTAAAGTTCTGAAATGTCTTCCATGACAGTGTTGATAGGTTATTGTCTCTGAGATTTCTAAAAGGAAAAAAACAAACAATCAAAATCCAACTACTCACGTGAATAACAATGAAATAACTAAAGAGCGTCTTTAAGAGGCTTCTTACACATATTGAAGTCTTGTATTGTTGAAGAATGCATCTGATGATATAGAAGTCAATCTGGTCTTCATCACTGTTCTGTTGGAGGGTAAAATGTAGAGTTATTAAAAATATATTTCACTTTGATGTGAAACTAAAAACATACCATATGAAACTTACAGGTTTCTGAGGTTTATGTAGTATCTCAAACTGTTGTCATTGATTTCAAACAGTCTGTTTTGATTAGCAATGTATCTGTCAAGAAATAAGAAAAAACAATTAGTGAAGTTACGCACATCCTTCATGTAATGTAAAGTTTGAAGCCATAAGTGTTGGAAAGTTGGTCCGGAAGTGGATGCAGGGCTCTGAAGCTCTGGAGAATAACTGAATAACTGAAACTACAGTATATCTGTATGTGTTTTTTATATGTACAATCACAATGGCAGTGTTAAACAAGACATTCGGTTGTGTTTGTGTATTTTATGAAACCAAATAGCATGATTGTTGTTTTCATCTGTGACATCTTCATTTTGTAGATATAGTCAGCTAAGTCTTATATGTACAATACTGCCAACACAGCTGTCATACTCCTTCAGTGAGGGAGTTTTGGTCTGCAGCACATATGATTTTTCATTATAATGTGGACCAGTACACCAGCATGTATTTGCACGCTGGCAGTATAACGAGTGACAGAGATGACAACTTACTTTTATTTATTACATAAAAAAAATAAGGTCTGTTTTTAATAAAACTCAAAGTATACTCACTTTTTTGCCTCCATGATGGCACAACTGCAATGAATTCTGTTCCTTTTTTTGTTTGTTTTAGTGTAAAATTACACCAATAAACAATTATAAAATATATTATCTGCCATCTTGGCAAGAGACAGTCAATAATCAATAAACCTTGATTCACTTTTGAAAACACAAATCAGAACTTAAATTCCAAAATGTTATGAGGACAAAACTACATTATATATTTTACGAAATTCTAGTATTTTCAAGGGCTTGACAGCGCAAAGTAGCAAATGTGAATGATTTAAATGTGTTTTGTTTTTTTACTATAAGAATTACAGGTTGAGTTTTAAATGAAAAATAACATTTTTGAGCTTCTTGAATGATCATTACAATGCACTGATGAAGTAAACAAACCTTTCGCAGCATCAGAAAAGATTAACAACTTAGATCTTGTTGTCTATAGTGTTACTATGTGTAGGTAATAACCTGTAAATCAATTTGACAATAACTGCAGATTGTTATATTACAAGTTGCAGTAATTTCAACAATCACTGTTTAATTTAAAGAGTCTGTATCCCCAGGAATTTCTAAATCCATGGATAGATTTTTTGAAGGTGCACCTGACAAGTCCAATACTTTTTTCTCCTCAATATTACACTTCAAATGTGATAAATACTGAATTTACTTGTCAAACCTGCACATTTTACTCTCTGAAAATGATGCCACCTCAGACAAACTGGATAAAATTCACAAGGTGGAGGCTACTACGAGGCTTCTTTTAATTTGAAAAATGAAGAAAAGATTAATAATGCTTTAACAACTACAGCAGACGCCTATAGGTCGATGTGACACCTAGTTCCAGTCTGTCTGCCTCAGAAAACTCACCCAGTCTCCCCTCCATTCTCCAGTGGGTGCCATGCAGTTGTACACTTGTGCAGGGTTGTAGCAGGTACACTCCGACACAGGCCTACACACTGACGCAGATAAGGCTACATAACTGTGGGTAGCTTATCGCCGGCTGTATACAACTGATGTGATCTCATGTGTAATCTGTCAACAATGTGGTAATTTGGAAATATTGAGGCTATATCACACCGCCGCCCAAAAAGCCGAATTAACACCTCAAAGGCTGCGCTGGGCCTAAACATTTACTCCATCACTACCTCTGGAGCTGTTTTGTAAAGGAAACACCGACTAATCCAAATAAGCTTGACGCGCACTCTCACGACCATTACGCACGCACACACACACACACACACACACACACACACACACACACACACACACACACACACACACACACACACCGTCAGTGGCACACGCAATCCCCATCTCCACCACACATACACACACGCACACACACACGCACACTATGCTTCATGATCTGACAAATCCACTGGTTATAATAAAAAAAAAAAATAGTGTTTGACATTAAGCGTGGAGGACAGATTTCTATTGATCTTTAATCCACAGAGGGAAATAACGCCAGGCCTGCTGTTATTAATATTGCTGCCGCTGATATTATTACCTCAATCATTATTATAATCCTAACACTTGGGTATTATTGCGACCCACGATCGAGGGTAGTTCTTTACGCATTGCATCCTAATAAGTTCACAAGCTGTCTGCACGATCATTTTCATACACTTACATCTCGGTGATGTTTTCCATGTCATCTAACATGAGGACAGGGAAATCCTCGATCCCCGGTACGGAATCAATACAAACAATCCTTGAGATGCTGCAAGTGCAGGATTGGGGGCAAGCATCGCTAAATCTCCACAGCCCCATCAAAACCAAAAACAATCCAAGACGAGCCATGCCATATTCCCCCGCGCTGGAGTCCATCGCAGGTCCAATGAATCCCCCCAAACAGAATCTGGTCAAATTGAATTATTGTTAAGATTTCCTCCCTCACCGCCTTTATCTGGCCAAGTTAATCCTTTCGACTCCGCAGGAAAAAAAAGGGAGACTACGCCGTCGGTCAGGAATGCGCAGAGCCCACGGTTTTAATATCAAGATGCCATGGACTGGCCTTCCCGTCTCCGCAGAGCTGGTATCACACTACTGCATATCGATGCCGTGAAGCAAGGTGTCAAGTGGTCCGTCCTGGTGCTGCTGCTGCTGCTGCTGCTGCTGTCTCACTCCTCTATCTCGGGCACAGACTGTTCGCCTCCCTGGCTTGTAAAACAAATATGAGGTGTTCCAGATGTTTAGAGATCAATAGGCAGGGGGCCCCCCCAACGAGCGATTTCTCATATGTGAGGTGATGGGGAGGAAAAGAGAAACTGCACAGTGGAGTAAGGATGCGTGGTGATGCTGCGTGTGTAGGGGAGGAAGGCTACCTGCATCCGTCTATCGATTATCGCCGAGGACGAGCGCGTCCCCCCCCCCCCCCCCCCCCCACCCCCCCAAAACAGCCATCACTGGGATTGAGTTTATAGGGGAGACGGTTGCGATGGTACCCTGGAGATTTATTTATAACAAGTTGTATTTATAGGAATTTGTTTAGGGATTTGTTTTTTGTTTTTTTAATCATTCAACAAAACCTTAACATAAGCAGCTGCAGTCTTAGCCTATTAGGGTGCCCAAAGTGGCCAGTTGCGGGTCAAATGCCATGTGTGTGGTGGGCACAACAACAATATATGGATGTATAAACTCCTGTGTTGTGATCTGTCTTAGTTACTCTGGAGCCATGCATTGGAGCACTGTTGTACGGTTGGCCATTAGGCCTATAGTGTGACGTACGGTTGACGCACAAGACGGGGTGCATCTATGAAAAATAATTACCTATACTATGTCTGCAAGCTTCAAATGGGTCTCACTCCAGTCAGTGATCAGTGCACGATATAGGGGCAAGAATAGGAAAAAAATGTTATGATGTTAGATTTTTCCCTCCTCCCAATAACTCTATTTATGTTTCCAAAGAAATACTTCTACTTTTCCATTAATTTTGCCAGATTATTACATAAAAATATAAAGTATAAAACACTGTAAGCATGTGTAAAGATTTTCTTTGAGTAGGGACAGACTATATTTTGATTAAAGTTGGAGACATCTCATGACATCACCCTAGATTTAGGGTTAAAGTATTTGTCAACAATATTTAAGGGTGCCTACTCACAAATAAACACTCATATATATATATATATATATATATATATATATATATATTAATGTGTCATAATTTAAACACAATTGTTCTTAAATGTTAATGTCATAAACTGGGCATAGAAATGTCATTTAAGCCCTCTATTCTCAGTCCTTTGAGGATTACTGTGTAGTGCTAAACATCAAGGTGTTAATATGTTTCCAAATGATCAAATAAATCCTGTTTACCAGTGGATTCCTAAATTTCACTCATAATGAGGAGGCATACTCAGCTAGGACACATGATCTATGACACAGCCTGGATGGTTAGTGTCGCTATGGTGACTTGCTTTTTACAAATAGCGCGGACAATGTCAAGTGTCGCTATGGTTGCAGATGAAAATATGTACGCAGGCTTTTTTTTTTTTTTTTTCATGAGAAACATCAAGAACTGAATTATATCTGTCTCCATGGTAACCTCAGAGTATAGGAGAGGAGAAGAGAGCTCTTTATTTTGCAATAGATCCTTGCCTATATCTGAAGGAGCATGACAACACTACGAGAAAAGGGATGTTTAAAATAGATCAAGTATGGACATCATTCAGGCTCCTGATTTGCAACACATGGGCAGTCAGGTGGTGGCTCTGGCCGCTGATGTCGGATTAATAAGTCTGATCTCATGGCCTTATCATTTTATCTCTGCAGAAAAGCCAAAGAGAATCAGTCTGCGCTGAGAAAAGTAGTGTGTGCTTGTCTATGTACATGTGTCTGGGCATACAAATGTTGTGTGTTTTATATTGGGGTTGGTTTTGGTTAGTAAATGCAATAGAATATCTACTAAACCCATAAAATGATGCTGTTTCTGTTTTCTGTTTTGTGTCATTTTATATCAGATTTTATAATTCATATTTTTAAATCTGCCATTCCTTGAAACTTAGATGCTGGAGGATTTCCTACTTTGAGGACAGAAGAAAGTGTAACCTGAAGTGAGACTTGACCTCATTGCACCTTGTTACAGTCTTCTGCACCTACTTGCGGTTCCTCTTGAGGAACATGAGTTTGCACTGTACCAGTAGCTTTGGAGATGTTGCATATTGAATGTACTTAGACTTTTGACATGCCAGATTAAGACATCTTCCTTCTTTTGTACATATAGTTTGGTGCCGCATCTCTATCTCTACCTCTTCCTGAACCAGCTGTCTTGAACACTGCATGCAGTGACGCAGCTGGGACTCAACCCGCTGATCCTGTACTATCCACTGTGTCTCAGTCTAGTTTTGTGGATTACCCACATTGTAACACACTGCACACGATTGTTCTTTTTCCAAGCACTTACATACAATAGACACAACACATTTCATTTATTGCAGACACATCCAGACAAGAGCAGGACTGAACTTGCCTTCATCAACGTCCAGCAGTGAATATTGTGAGGCTGAAACTCTGAGTTAGTGTAGGTGTAGAGCTGCAACAAGTCGATCAACAGAAAATTAATCTGCAATTATGTTGATAATTGAATAATACATTTTAAGGACAAATGACAAAAATTTACTGGTTGCAGCTTCTCAAATGAGAGGTTTTTAAGCTTTTTTGTGTCATACATGAAAGTAAACTGAATATCTTTGGATTTTGGACCGTTGGTTTTCAGAGTTTTCTAACATTTTATAGACAAAACAATTAATTGAGAAAATAATCTGCTGATTAATCGATAATGAAAATATTGGTTGGTTGTGGTTTAAGTCATCATGAACCTCCACACCATATATAACTGTTAAATAGCTTTCACCATCAAGAGTTTGGTGTTTAGTTAGTGATTACAAGGTTATCTTGACCTGGTGGATCATTGTCTCGCATGTGCCACTGGGATGTGCACCATGAGAAATAATAAAAATCTATTTTAACTTACTTTTGCTGAAGGGCATGTTCTATTTTGTTAAGATCCCACTCCTCCATTACCTCCTTTAGTACCTTTTCTGTGAAGATAAAATAAGTGCCTTCATCAGACCTGATTTCCACAACCTCTGATATAAAACGGCTGTAAAGAATTTATACAACTGTACTCAATACTACATAAATATGCTGTGCTCTGCAGGCAAGACAGGTAAACACAACTCCATATTGTTTCATAATATTTAAGCCATCATTTTGTTTCTATCAGACTAAAGTACTAAACTTCAGCAGTAAGGCTATTTTCATTATCAATTAACCTGTCAATTATTTTCTTGATTAATTGTTTATTTCCTTCATCTTTAAAACATCAGAAAAGGGTGAAAAACGCCCATCACAATATCCGAGAGCACAACGTCTCATCATTAAATGTCTGCTTTTGAGCAATAAACAGTCCCAAACTCAAAAATATCCAATTTACTATCATTTAAGGCCAAGAAAGGTGGCAAATTTGCACATACAATAACTTGGAACCATCTAGTCTTTGGCATGTTTTCTTTAAAAATGACCTATATGATTATCAAAATAATTTTCTTTCAATCAACTAATGAACTAATCATTGCAGCTTTACTCAGCAGCATAAAAGAGTGGTGCTAAGTCTGCTGTCCTTTGACCAATGTGTCCACACCACCCAATATAATGTGAAGCAATGAGCCAAAAAATGGTTTCGAAACAATGCAAGCATCAAGTTTTAGGACTAACCAACACATCTGGAAGCACTTTCTAATAGGAAGCATCTATTGATGCTTCTATAGAGCTAGTCAGACAGTTTTACCCTTACCTGTTTGAGCTTCACTGTGCAGAATGATGTATTTGCAGAGTTTGACACTAGAAAGCTGTTTTCACATTTATCTGGTGAAAGTGGAAAGTTTCTCTGTGCTCATTGAAGATTCACTTTTAAGGAGGCGGGCCTATTTGAGCATGATTTGTGACATCACATCTAGTTTGGAAGCCAGTTCAGGTCCAATAATCAGCTTATACAAGTGTGATGTGGACACTTGAAGCCTTCAGTGCATAAATACTGAGAATGGACTTTAAAGTGAAGTAGGAGACATCTTGCGTCCAGCTGTTAAGCTACTGAAATGAAATATATTTGCATATTCATAGATTCTGGATTTTAATAATGGAGAAGGAGTAGATGTAATTTTAAGGATTTTTACAAGATACAAATTATTATTCAAAGTAGAGTATTTTATATACATCTTAAAACATGTCTGGAGGGAATCATTAAGCATACTTAATTTTTGTCGGTTTTTCAGTACTGTACTCAAAACCTGGTTAGACTCACTGTAATATGTATTATTGAACTGGGACACAGCTGTGGAATTCAAACGAACCCTTATCTTTTAGGATTTATTTAACTAACCTGACAGTCAACACTCAGGACAATAAAAACCCTTTTCACTCACGCAGACAGTGGTTGTTATGGTGGGTGTCTGCCGAAGGAGGCGGGATAGTTAGCAGCCTGCGAGCCTATACTCAGGGCATAAAAACCCCTAAAAAGACAGGGAGCGTTTGATAAATTGTTCTGCGTAGCCAGACGGTCACACTGATCTCGTTCGACGAATTAAAGTGGCGTTATCCCCTCCCGCCTGTGCTGTCTTGCTAAACGTAATAAACACACCACCGGGTCAGTGTCGACGAATCGAGCTCACCCACTGTGTCTTCTCTCCATGCTGAAAACGTGCGAACGTTTCAGGGCGAGGAAATCGTGGAGGACCGCAGTGAACGTGGTTTTGCTGCAGGTTTGTTTGTCTTTAAACGTTGTATTTTGACAGTCGAGTAATATAACGTTGCGTCATTTGTTAGCTATGCTCGATAGAAATAATTTTTCGCCGCTGACATTAGCGGAATAGCTGTTTTGTGCCGTGTTATTTCTCGCTGGTGGATGTTGTACAGTCGCAACGTGTACACTGTAGCTGGTAGACACGCCTCGCAAAACACACAGAAAGCAACTGGCTAGCTTAGCGGGTCTGTTAGCATAGCAAAGTCATGTCAACTTAACTAGCCACAGCGCAAAGAAGCCAGCTAACTTCTGTTTGCAGGCAGACAGATCAGGTGACAAATGCGTTTTCCTTTTACTTGTAAGGAATTGCGCAGTATCCTTTATGTACATTGTTCCCTTGTGTCGCTGTTTTGAATTTATAGGAGCGAAAAAGAGGGGCTCGATACAAGAAGTAACAGTCCGTGACGAGCTTTCCCCACAACTAGCTATTTGCTCCCGATGGCAATAAGGCACATATGATGTATTTGTGTTCTTCAGAAAACCCTTTTTTTGAGTATGTTGTAGGTGTGGGTGCTCTTGGAAAAACTCACTTAAAAATGGTTGCTGCTAATTCCTAAGACATGTAGGCGTTGACCAGCATCTCCATGTAAGTTAGCAGGCCTCACTTCAGGAGTGATGCTTGCAGGACAGGAGTACAGACTGTTTTTGCAACAGTGGGCAGTGCATGTAGGTGGACTGCATGTGCACGGTGGGGTTCATGCAGGCTAGTTATATGCAAAACCCCTTGAGTGTATCTTTAAAGTGTTCAATGCCAAATTTGGACAAATATAATGTTGAACTACCCAGAAAACATTACCAGATGCTGCTGCATGCATGTTAAACTAATGACTTTATATGATTTGTCTTCATCAGCCCTATTTGTCAGCTATCATAATTAGCGCTGAGAGAATCAATCAATTGACAGAAAAATAATCAACTAGTTCTGTAATCAGTGAAACAAAATTACCAAACATGCTCTGATTCCAGCTTTTAAACTGTAATAATTTGCTGCTTTTCTTTGTCTTTACTTGGTGATAAACTCAACTGAATATCTTTGGGTTTTAGACTGTTGATTGAACACTATTTTCTGATAGGCCAAATAATTACAATTACTTGTGAAAATGATTGGCAGATTGATAATCAAAATATTTCATCTGATGTGTCTTTGCATGTACAGTATGTAGCTGATTGTACTATTTGTCCCCCGTTTTAGCAGATCCAGGGAGAGGAGCCTGTTTGCATTCCACTGCAGGTGCAAGACAATGGAGGTGAATATTGAACAGCAGGACGAAGACATCACATTCAGCAATACTGACACTAATGGTAAGATCATGATGTAAACAAATAAACTTATGCATTTAGTAGAAAATGAACAGAGCCTTTCCTGTGGTGCATCGAGCCTAAAACACAGTGTGTAAATATACCTACTAATTAGTTCACTCAAGGGAGGAGAAGAGAAAAAAAACTGACAAATTTTGGCTGGCACCACATAGCATGTGGACATGTCAGATGGTTTAGGGATTCTCCTGTCCAAGATACTGCTGTTCTGAGGGCCCTGAGCAGATCTGCCTGTGTTTTAATCCAGGAAGGGTACATGGCGGAGCTGGACATATTCCAGGTTACAGTTGGCTGCTGAATGAAAACCATTGTTGGGGTTGCCGTTGATTCATATTTTTGTCACTTCTATTAACCCTTCAGTGGCTTTGGCTAGTAATTATAAATTAGTTACTTTTTGCATTTTCTACTAACCATTATGAGAGAAATGCCATAGTTTTAAAGCCACTATGTGTCACATTTTTATATGATTATAGTAGATTATAGCAAGATTTAGTTTTTAGAAAAGTGGAATAATTATTGTGGAACAATTTGAAGATTCAAACATTGCTTTATTTAAACTGCTGTACTAAAAGCTGCCAAAGCTTGAAATTGTCAAATTCTACACTGTGGCGTTAAAGTTGATTACCTCTCGCTGAATGACGTCCTGGTTCAGCTCTGACCTGAAGTGTCTTCCCTCTCAGGTAAACGGCCAGCTGAGGACATGGACGAGGAGCAGGCCTTCAAACGTTCTCGCAACACGGACGAGATGGTGGAGCTGCGTGTGCTGCTTCAGAGCAAAGTAAAGACTCGTTCACTCTGTGGGCCGCATCAGTTGTCGGGCCACACTGTTGTTGTTTCTCCCATAATTAAGGATAATTTTTTCTAAGAAAAACCCTCTGTCTCTTCACAGAATGCTGGTGCTGTTATTGGAAAGGGTGGCAAGAACATAAAAGCCCTACGCACAGATGTGAGTAAACAGATAAAATGTTGATAACATTTCTGCAGCTGAGGAGGAAATGTAGTTGCCTCCTCTGTTTCAGAATCTGCTACAGGTCTTTTTAGACCTAACGACTGTGCTATCAGTTAATTTTTGCTGAGGGATTATTACAGTATACAGATCTAAATTTGCCATGAATGAACAAACTCATTCATTGAATTTCCACAGCAACAGCCGCACATTTCCTCCCTGTAGGTTTTTATCATTTGACAACAAGAAATGACATGCCCTGTTAAGATCAGTTTCTTATAAACAAGGAAATCCAAGTTGTCATGTGGACAGACGCTGTTTGATTTCCTTTGGACAGATATAGATGGAGAAAAAAAAAAGGCTTTGTTAGATTGATCTTATGGATTTTGTTTTCAATCATGTCCTCTTGTGAGTTTCAACCTGACTCCAGTTTCCCACAGTGTTGAAGCTATGTTTGACCTTGATGTGACAACAGGTGCCTTAAAGCCTGAGTGGACATAGTGTCTTTTTTTTTTTTTTTTCTTTTTTTTTTGCAGGGACGTAAATCTCTGTAGTGCTCCAGACTGTTAATCAAACTTATCTTTGCCCAGGTCACACATCCTGTTCTTCTTCACTCACCACAAAGTCTCTCATTTCACTTTTGGGACAAAGTATAGCCTGTATTCAATTAAAAATGTATTCCTTCTCCCCCTCTTCCCTTCTCCTTTACTTTTTTATTTTTTATTTTTGGCCACCTTCCTCCGTTGCCCATGTACTGGATCGACATGCCCCTCCTGCGTTGCCCACCTTGACGTTGGCCCAACCTCCGCCCGCCCCTGAACGCCCGCCCGCCCACCTGACACTCCCGGTTGGCCCCGCCCATAAACTGTGCCCCTCCTTAAACGGGCACCTAACTTGACATCTTGTGATTGAATGCCCCCGCCCAATGCCAACCTCCACCACAACCACCACCACCACCACCTCGGCCCATGCAGTACAATGCCAGTGTATCAGTCCCAGACAGCAGTGGCCCAGAGCGGTATGTCCCACCAGTTATTGCCTCACTGCCTGATTAGAACAGCCAAACACATGTCTTTGATAACCTGCCTTCTGTTTCATTTTAACATTTTTTATACATGACAGTATACCCCCCCCCCCCCCCCTCCCTCCAAACATCCCCCCTCCTCCACTTGTAAGAAACGTGTATTGTTCCCTTTTGATTTTTCTGTCCATTTTAAACATCTCCATTGATTTGGACTCCTTGTCAGTTTATTGTCCATTCAGAGAATCATTGACAACCCACTACCAAGTAGTTGGTATATTATGGTTAGCAACACAGCTGTTGGATGTTGTTTTTCCTTGCTGTGAAATTTAATTCTACCATGAAACTTTCGAAAAAGCAGATATCCTGTTCTCTCTCTGTCCTCTGTGGCCCACCTGGCCCTCCCCCCCCCCCCCCCTCCCCCTTACCTCCAACCCCACCTCCCTTCCACCCTTTACCCCACTGTTTTCAGCATCACTGTCCATGATCTCTGAGAGAGCACCGGCTCTTGTCTGGAGGCTCCGTCCCCCACTCTGTCACTCATTAATGTCGTCTCTTTATTTCATTGTGCTGCATCCCTTCTGTTAAATTTCTCTCAGGCCACATCAGATCAGATCAGAGCTGCCTGCCAAACTTTCATAACCCCTCCCCCCCACCACCACCTTCCAACCCCCTGCTCCTGTCCTGTGCCACAGAGTAGTTGGTAACCGCTCACATTTCCTTCCCCACCTCAACCCTCTGCTCTGTTACTCTTTTTCTACTGCCCACATCGTCTCCACCTCACCCCCCCCACCCCCCACCCCCCACCCCCGCCCTAAGCCCTCTCCTCCCCACCTCACCCCTCCTTCCCAACCCCCTGGTCACAATGAGAAGGTGTGCTGGTGGCGCAATTGTCACGGCAAGTTGTTGTTTCAGTTTGTTACGTTCCTTTTCCCCAACTTGCTGGTGGTGGGATGGTTATAGAAGGTCTCTCTTTCTCTCTCACACCCCCCTCCCCCCCAATTCTGTGTGGCCAGTCGCACGTTAATTTGAGCCGATCTGAAGCTGCCCATCCTCCCAAGGCTTCTCTTACTCTGAAAATAATATTAGATTAAGTGCATGTCAGCTGCTTATTCAATCAGTCTAGTGTTGGGGAATAGCTAAAATTGTGCGTAGTGTGCAGCAGTCTTAATTTTTCCTTTAGTTTGAAACCTTTTGTAAATCTCTCTTGTAACTTTTTGCTGGACTGCTTCTCACATATTTTTTATCAGGTTTTGCTTTGTGCTGTACTCTTTGTCCTCCTTGTAATGCCTTGCTTCCTTTTGGCCAAAATGGTTCCTGACAGGATCCTGAGTGTGAATGCCAGCATTGACACTATTGGAGAGATTCTGCTGAAAATCATACCTACTCTAGAGGAGGTAAGACATCATGTTAATTACCTTGTTAATAATGTGTACATGAATAGACGGCAGTCCAGGATGATACATGACATTGCCTAATGAAATATGTATGAAATATGTAGCCTGTTGAAATTAAGGGATGGAAAACTGCATTTAGTCATAAATGTGCAGAATTTTAAGTTTTAAGAGTTTTGATGGAGGTCCGCACGAGCTTTAGATGTACCCTGTGGAGTTTTTGACCACTAGTAGCGCTAGTAGCCCTTACAAGTGGGCCCTGGTTTTATTTTTATCATGCACAAGGATGTGTTTGGCGCTATTCACATCCTGTTGTTACTTTTTGTGCTATTCCACTTGTTGGATACTGCTAGCTAGGAAACACGGATGTAAACAGTGCAGATTCAAAGTATTTTGAAAAAGCAGTTTTTCAAATGTTTAAATAGGAAGAAAACGTACTTAAAACGTTTGTTAGACCTCAAGAATATACACAATATGTTTTGGTGAGAAATACTGAATGAATGTGTTTACAAGAAAACTTCATGGGGCACCTTTAAACCCAGACCCAGTTCATTTTGCACCTGAATCTGACCAGAGACCCAAAGCTATATTTTTAGCCATTGCCATAGCGTTGCTCTATGGATGGCGATGTTGATTGGTCTGTCCACCACTTTGGTCCAGACTGAAATATCTCAACAACTATTGATGATGATCATGGATTGCCATGAAATTCATGGTCCCCAGAGGATGAATCCTTTGGTGATCCCCTGACTTTTCCTCTCGTGCCACCAAAATTTTGGCATTCATTGTTTTGTGTGACATTTGTGCCACACGATGGCAACCACCACTAATACCAATCCACTACTATATTCAGCAGTTAGCATTTTTCAGATGTGTCCAAACACTGAAGTAAAAGATTCCATTGCTTCAAGACTTGTGCATCTCACATTATTCATCTTCCTGCGTCAACCTTGGATATATTTTCCAAATGGAATCTCTGCTATAACGACCACATTTGTGAAGCACACAGCAACTCACTTTTGAGGTTATTGTTTTTTTTAGTGATTTTCCAACTACTCTTTGAATAACTCAATCTTTGCCACCACTGTTCTTCTAAATTGGTACCATTAGTTGTTTTTTTTTTGTTTTGCAAATGCTGTCATGCTTTATTGAGAGTTCCCAAGAGACTGATGCACTGGCAATTTGAGTGCCAATTATTTGACATCTTTATAAATCTGTTTCTTAATCCCATGCTGCTTATGTAACTTCTACTACTAATATAGAGGGCCAAGGCCACATCGATTAATTCAAACAGCGTGTGTGCAAGTGTGGTGCGAATCATGAAAAAATATGGATTTTATTTATAAACCCCAATATGAGAAATTTAACTTTTTTCTTTGTTCCACTCTAAACGTGTTTGAGTTGGGTTTTTTTTTTGAGGTTTTTTTTTTGACTTTATTTTTAGACTTCACAGGTCAACTTGTTAATTTGCTTAGAATTGTGCTGCAGAACAAAAGTGATGTTTTAAAGAGTCTAAACAACACATTCTTTCCTACTTTTTTTCCACATTGACAACATAAAGTATGTCATTACGGAAATGCTTTGTTAATGAACAATGGGAATAGTCTGTGACCCTACTGATCTTGCGTTGTGTTTGTGTAGTACCAGCATTACAGCGGGATTGACTTTGACTGTGAGCTTCGCCTGCTGATCCATCAGAGCTTAGCAGGGGGCATCATCGGGGTGAAAGGTGCCAAGATAAAGGAGCTGAGAGAGGTAGGACAAAGTCCAGATTAGCAGGAGCCTCGTCATGAGGTTCTGCACCAACAGTCTAATGAATTGTTAGAACCACTATTGTAACTTTTGTATTTTGTGAGTTTTCTGTGAATTAATGATGGATACGATCTCCTGGTTTGTGCATTTTTCCTCCTATTAAGTTATGCATCTTAAATTCCTAAATATTCTAAATCCTGGTTTGCAGTAGCAGTAATGACATTACATCTAATATGCTGTATAAAGAAAAGACTCTTGCTGGCTTCGTTGTTTAGTTCAGGAGTAAAGCAATCAATGGTGAATTTAATTGCCTGACAGAAGACTAACATTTTTATGTTTCCATGCACCAGAACACCCAGACCACCATCAAGTTGTTCCAGGAATGCTGTCCACACTCCACTGACAGAGTTGTCTTGGTGGGAGGAAAGCCAGAACGTGTCATTGAATGTATAAAAGTTATCCTGGAGCTGGTGTCAGAGGTGAGTTTACAACCCTGAGATCTGTTGAAAACCTCAACATACTGCATGCAGTCATCTGTTTCCTCTCATGGAGATGTAAGGGTGATTAAAAGATATGAAGCTGAAGTGTATGATTTTAACTTAATATATCATAACTGAAAAGATTGCAGCTTTAAAGGGGACATATCATGCATTTTGTGATTTTTTCTGTCAGTTTTACACTGTTATGATGTCGGATGTTTATGTTAAACATGCTCAAAGGGCCAAAACTTGAGGTGAAAGTATGTAAAAATGCTCCTTGCGAGTCAAAAACCCCAGGCTTCAGACTGTTGAATGTTACCGCTACTTCCTGCTCTTGATAACATCAGATTGTTTGCGCATGCCCACAAACAGCTGTCCATTGGTAGCCTTTGTTGCTAAGATTGTTCCATGAGTTGTTAAATGTACGGATGTATTTGAGAAGTTTTTCATTTCGAATAAAGAATGAGAAAAAGAAGTGAAATCCTACTACTACTGTTGGTTTATGTAGCCTTATGTAGCCTGCAGGAAGTCTGCAGAGGGAGGCTTTAAAGAGACAGCAGCTAAAACAGCCTGTTTCAGACAGAGGCTGAACTGAGGGCCTGCATAAAAGGCCACTATAAGATAAATAAAGAGGTTTTTTTTAACTGTAAATCATGCAAAATATTCCAGTAAAGCCTCAGAATATAAATATAGGCCCCGAAATGTGCATGTGAGTTAAGCGTTAACACGTTTCAGCAACTATTTCATAGTAGTCTTTACAATCTTTTCCCTTCCATTTCCTTTTACCCTTCATTCGCAGGCACCAATAAAAGGCCGTGCCCAGCCTTATGACCCTAATTTCTATGATGAAACATACGACTACGGTGGTTTCACCATGTTGTTCGAGGAGAGAGGCAGACGACCAATCGGTGGCTTCCCCATTCGTGTGCGCGGGGGCTTCGAACGCATGCCCCCTGTTCGTGGCAACAGACCCATGCCTCCTTCCAGACGGGACTACGATGACATGAGCCCCCGTCGGGGACCTCCGCCACCGCTAAGCAGAGGTGGACGAGGGGGCAGCAGAGCTCGTAACCTGCCTCTTCCACTACCCCCACCACCAAGAGGAGGGTGAGGAAGACGCACGCTTACTTGTATGCCCAATTGTTTAGATACATTTGGACCTTTTTATAATGTTGTTACCCTGTCTGTTTGCAGAGGAGACAGGTTCTCACATGGCAGCTATCATGGCAGCATGGACGACAGACCAAGGTGAGCACAGAGTAGGATTATCAGTTATTTCTCTCAAAAGCATAGTGACAGATATCAGTGAAACTTTCTCAATAACAGAATGTCAACCCACAGGCCCTGATTCAGAGTCTGATCACAGGTCATCTGTAGAGTCTGCATGTCTTTTCACACTCACAGCTTTTTAAATACCAATCTAACAGTGCTGAAACCGCTTGATACTGTAGTGTTAAGTGTCCTAGAGTAGAGAAACTATATAAATGCATACCTTTTTGTCTGTAGTGACAGAAGAGGCCGAGGAGACCGCTATGACAGCATGGTGAGTGCTATAATGTGTGTTTGTCATTTCCTAGTTTTTGTTAGGTGTTTGTGAATTATGTTTCACAAGAGGTGATTGGAATTCCTGGTTCGAGTGTAGTACAAGCACAGAGGCTTGGACTCTGTGGTGCTTTTCACTGTGTATGCACACTGATCTAGGCCTGTTGTTGCCAGGCAACAGTTGTCTCCTTGGTTACCACAGAGCAGCTGAGTACGTAGTCCAGAGATCCACCAGGCTAGCAAATGAACTTGAGCTGAAACCAAAGCAATTCCTGAGCAGGTTCCCCTCAGGTCTCAGCTGCAAGCAGATAGTTTGAATAAGAAAGCAAAGAGTGCATTTGATTAAATAAATACAATAGATGTCAATGAATTGCTGAGATTTAAGGACAAATATGATGAGCTTGAGCACAGCAGAAATCTATCTTCACCTATAAAGACTGCTCTGATTTTGGTTATCAAAATGCAAATGAATTTCAGCAGTCAGAGCCTCAAGAGATAGAAAATTACTCAAACATGATAAGAAAATAAATTTAGATAGTAAGAGAAGCTTATCACTTCTATATTATTATATTATTATATTAGCCATCTAAAAATCCAAAGCTTTTTAAATACAACATGGCTGATACAGTGTTTACATGCTCAAATAACACAAAATATTATGCATAAATATTGTTTCTATATATTTAGGATATTTCATTTATTTAGGGGATGACCTTGTTCTAATTAAGAAAATTGCATGAAGGCATTTCCATTACAATTTGAATGGAGGATGGCTTTAACGGGTTAAGGCAAATTATTAGTCTGCATATAAATGTGCTAAATATGGATGATTAATTCTTTGGTTAAATTAGGACTTTGATGAACCATGTCTTTAAAAAAAATATGTCCCAGACAGTTCCTGAATCCTTTTGCTCTAAAAATGTACAAGCATTAAGTTTTGACCCAGTTTCAAATATCTTGGAAACCCTCATGTCCGAGTTGCCACCTGTGACTAATTTCAATGTGATGTTTCAGTAACATATTTCTTAAAATGTTTCATAATCTTCCTTTGCAACCTTTTACATTGTACATTCTTTATTTGTGGCATCTGCATCCTACCCCATGCTGTTGTATTCGATTTATTTTATTTGAATAGAATAAATAAAAGCTGGTTAGAGCTCCTCTCCTCCTTTCTCCAGAGTAACCAGAAGTCTGAAGGCTGTGTGAACTCACCAGTCTTCCCAGTGTTCGGCAGAAATATGCTACAGTTATTAAAACTCTTGCAAGATTAAATTGTAAAATATAAAACTTTAGACACACAGCAGCGATGAAAAGAAAAAAAAAAACTACTATTCTAAGAATTTATTGCCTGCAGGTGGCGTAAGTGTCAAAATTGCAGAAGCTATTCCTTTTTTTGCCTGTAGATGGTGCTCATCAACATGTTATCGTTTACATTTCTAAACTGCTGCGGCCGTTACTTTTCTTGCCAATAATTGTTGCATGTCGGACTGAAACTGCAGGTCTTCTAGGAATTTACAAATGTTAAGCCGTGCGTTCACTGATCAGATTCTTGGTGCTGAGCAGGCGTTATTCAAGCCATCGCCACATCATCACCATTACATTATTGCTGAACAGGTGTATCCTTTCATGGCCAAGGTCTTTTTTTTTTTTTTTCAAACTGACACTTACTACAGTTACTTCAGATTGTTTCAGTGGTCTGCAGGCCTCAGATATCAAACCAATAATGTACTTTTCGGATAAAGCGGGATGGGATGTTTGAAGCATGAATGTCACTGAAAATGTGCAGGGACTGCTTAATGCTGTGGTATCAGCACATACTAAGATCCTGAGATCCTAAGCCTGGATGCAAAAACTAGCCAATACTAGCCAGGGTTTTTGTAGTCTGATGTTGAGTGGGTACTGATTGTATGTTTTATCAGTGTTCAGAGAACTATAAAGGGCTGATGACATGCTGTTATTATTGTGACATTGTGTTTTTTCTTTTTTTTTTCCCCCTTCCAATTGTTCCTGAAATGCAGAGTGGAGGCGGATATGGTGAGTCTTAATATTGATGTAAATTCTGCACAGATTTACAATCAATTCATTACAGGAAAATCATCTTTTTGCTGCTGCTTTTGTTTGTGTGTGTGTGTGTGTGTGTGAGTTTTAAGTGGGTCTTATTTTTCAGATATGTCATGTGGGAACACAATAACTTTACACATCTGTATAACGGATTTAATGGGCTGTTTTATTGGTTTTCAGTAATATTTAAACCACTTTTTTAAAAGTTAACACAAAAGTAAATGTGAAAGTTATGACCCAAAATGTCTAACATCTGCGTAATCCTTTTTTGCAGTGACTTAGGTTAATTGTTCAAACACATAGTTTTACAATACAGTGGGTCTTAACAACAGACATTTAATATTTTCTTTACTTTAAAGGACCAGTGTGTAGGATTTAGTGGCATCTTGCGGTGAGGTTGCAGATTGCAACCAACTGAATGCCCCTCCCCCTCTGATTCCAAAACTCGCAAAAAATGCAAAAGGCCCTCTCTAGAGCCAACGTTTGGTTTGTCCGTTCTGGGCTACTGTAGAAACTTGGCGGTGCAACATGTAGATATAAGGGCTCATTCTAAGGTAATGAAAACACAACAATTCTTGTTTTTAGGTGATTATACACTAATGAACACATACTTATAAATATTATATTCCATTTCAGCCAATAGATCACCCAAGTCTTACACACTGGTTCTTTATAGTCCTCAATTAATGTTTTGGATAATTGAGTTAAACTAATATTTATGTGTAACCTTCCTAGTTGACAGCTTGTGTTACTTGGCCCATTGAAATCTGTTGTGAAGCTGTCCTCCGATTGTAACCATGAGGGAAAAAACCCATAATTCTCCTTTTTTTGGGGGGGGAGATTCTGGCTGTATTAGTTGTTTACTGTCATACTATCTCTCTTCTTTGTCCCTGTGGTGTATTTTCAATTTTCCTCTTTCTTGTTTCCTTTCCAATGTTTTCAAAGACAACAATTCTTCCTGGGAGCACTTTCAGTCTGGTGAGTGGGGGTGGATCATTATTGTCCCTGTGTCTTGTTTCCTAACCTAAAGGGATTATTTCTTGTAGTCAAGTGCACGTCTAAGTCGCCTTAAATGTACTTACTCACCTCCTAGGTGGCAGAGGCTCATACAGTGATATTGGAGGCCCGGTTATCACAACGCAAGTCACCATCCCAAAAGATGTAAGTAAGACATCTGCTCATCTCACAAAAGCTGGCCCTTACAGTAAATGAATACAGAAAAGACATTTCACTCCTAAATGTATTATCAATTTGCCTGCGTGGTTTTACAGTTGGCTGGATCCATCATTGGTAAGGGCGGCCAAAGGATCAAGCAGATCCGCCACGAGTCTGGGGCATCTATCAAGATTGATGAACCACTAGAGGGCTCTGAGGACCGCATCATCACCATCACAGGAACACAGGACCAGATCCAGAACGCCCAGTACCTGCTACAGAACAGGCATGTGCTCCTGTGACCCCCCCCCCCCCCCCCCCATCCCCCAAAAAACTGTAAATCATCACACTGGTGTGGTGTGGTCTCCTCTGCCGGCCTGTACGCTCATCCTCTACTGGATGAAGTAAACAGTGTTTTAGTTGCTGCTTTAAATAGTTGACTTAAACTTAACTTTATTGTCCACAAGGGTAAATGTGTGTTAGAGCCACGTGAAACTTAAAACACACAGTTTAGTGAGTGTTGATCCTGTTATGTTAACTGTAATATTCACCATGTAATACATCTACTATTACTACTACTACTTTCATTTTTGGCGCAGAAGTAGACTAAAATCGGTAACAAAAGCTAAACACCAGAATAGTGCTAATTTTTGCCACAGCTGTTACAATTAGTAGATGAATTGATAGTTTGATCAACAGAAAATGAACCAGAAACCTATTTTGATAGTCATGTAGACTATTTTGGGGTTGTGGACTGTTGGTCTGAGGGGGAAAAAAAACACTTTCAAGGCATCATCTAAGGGTGTGGGAATGTATGGGGCATTTTACACTATGATCTGGCATTTTACATTACTCAATCAAGAAAATAATTGACAGATTAATCAATAATGACCAATTTAGTTGCACTTGGGTGCAAACTTGGCAGTTTATTTTAGTCTCAGCAGTTATATTGCTTGTTGCAGATATAATTTGTCAGCCTTAACCTTGGCATAAAAAAATCTTGACAGCATCAAGTACAACAGTAAATAATAAATCCTGATCCCTGTCATGTTCCTGTTTAGACAAATACTATCAATGTCATCATGAAGCATCCTAACTGTTACTTGTCTCTTATTTCAGTGTCAAGCAGTACTCTGGTCGATTCTTCTAGGAAGAAGAAAAGAAAGAAAGAAGAGTGAAGCCATGCTGCCATACTGTTTGCTCCTTCTATTCAGAGCCTACATTCCTCTGCTTTGGGTAGATGTGCCCGGTCCCCTCAATATTACACGTTACAACATCTTTCTATACATCGCAAGTTTTAGTTGGAGTTTTGAAAAATCTTAAGCTGTCAAACAGCAAACAAGGAGTCAGTAACATGTTTTTGTGCTGGTGTAATTATTTTTGAGGAGATTCTTGTAACGTCATTGGAGTAAACTCATCTGTGTGATAACTTTCGGTGTTGTGAGCCACCCCCCGGTCCCTATCTCCCTCGTTTCAGTACAGCATGCAGAATGTAATCTTTTAGTAACAGACTTTATGTGACTTTAATTTTTTTTTTGTTTTTCTCCCAGCTCAAATGTTTAAGCACACTCTCCAAAATGAAGATGCATGGTCTCAGAATGGTTAAAGAACCATTAAAATAAACTTTAATTTTTAAGGAACATCGAACATACTTTTCCACTGTAAAATAAAGTGCTTTTTGTAAGAAGGTGCTTTAAAGAAATGGTTAGACACTTGGGGAAGTACGCTTATTTGTTTTCTGGTGGCGAGTTAGGCGAGAAGATTAATACAACTCCAACACCTGTACAGTAAATACAAAGCTACCACTAGCAGCCTGTTAGCTTAGCTTAGTACAAAGACGGGAAACAGGAGGGAACAGGCCTGTCCAAACTTGACAAAATCGACCTACCAGCAGCTTTAAAGCTCACTAATTAATACATGATATTTTGTTAGTTAAATAAGCACAAAAATCAAAGTGTACAAATGTATATTTGCGATTTCATGGTAGATTATGTGGCGGACTACGTTTTTACTGGGAACTGTTGTTAGGCAACCAGCCGAGACTCCAGGAAGTTTACGTATAGAGCCAAGAAATAGTCCGACGCATAACCTGTAAAGAGGCGAATTGATGTTTTTATCTTCGTTTTGTAATAACGAATTCATAATGTATTAGTTAGTGAGCATTGGAGGTGCTGGTAGGTGGATTTTGTCACCGTTCAACAAAGCCAGTCTAGCCGCTTCGCCCCGTTTCTAGTCTATCTGCTAAGCTAACTGGCTGCTAGCTTTAGCGACATATTTAGTGTACAAAACATTATATGCTATGCTAACCGGCTGCTAGCTTTAGCCTCACATTTAGTGTGTAAAACATTCTGCCAAGCTAACCGGCTGCTAGCTTTAGCCCCATATCTAGCATACAAAACATTCACTAATAACTCTCTGCCAGAAATGGAATAAGCATGTTTGCAAAATGTCTAACTTAAGCTTTAAGTTTTGACAAATGTGCCAGTGTGATATAGAAAAAAGAAATTTTATGATTTTTCTTTGAAGGACAAGGATCTGTAAAAAGTGTGTGTGTATATATATTTACATAGCAAAGTAATTTCATGAGTGGTTAACTTAGATTGGCCCGGACGACTTTCTACTTTCTTGGAAGGAGATATGGGGCCAAAAGACAGGTTTGGTAATAATTTTTTTCTCTCTTCTCTCTCAATTTGTTTTCTGCCACTCGCCGAGATGGACTTCCTGTAATGCAACCTTAATATCTCATCTGTTAGATCAATTTATTCTTGCAAACATGTTTTTAATTTTGACAATGTAAGCATTTTTAAAGTTTTTTGAAAGGGATTTCTTAAGGTGCAGTTTATTGATGAGAGGGGAGCATACAGCTTTGTGAGTCCATGAGTGGTGTTTTCTGTCCAGTCATACCTGTATCTCTTGTGTCTGATATCTGTAGTACCTGCAGGTGTTGAGTAAGTAAACTCTGTGTCACAGTTACACCAAGTGTGTTGTTTATTTCAACAGAGGAATGAGCAGTGGTGGAAGAAGTACTCATATCCTTTACTTAAGCAAAAGTACCAATACAGCAATGTCAAAATTCTCCACTACAAGTAAATGTTCTGTATGATAAAATCCCACTCAAGTATATTAACAGCAAAATGTACTTAAAGTATTAAAGGAAAAGTACTCATTTCATCCCTCTGCATGACGTAATAAATGACATCATTAGATTATTAATACTGAAACATCAGTGTGTGAGCAGCTTGTTACTGTAAGTAGCTGCTTGATTTGGAGCTATTTTGAACTACTTTATTTACAGTTAACTAGTTTAGTCCAGTGATTCACAACCTAGGGGTCGAGCCCCTCCAAAGGGTCACAAGATACATCTTAGGGGTTGATTAATGGGAGAGGAAAGAAGAAAAAACAAAGTTCTCATACCCATCTGTTTTCAGTTTTTGGACTTTAATTTTTGATGAAATATTGGATAATTTGAACATTTATTGAAGTGAAACCATGTGAGAAGTTTAGAGGGGAAAAAATCACTATTTGGTAGAGCTGTCAACAAGTCATAGACATCTGAAATATGACCCCGACTACATACTGCTTTTTGTAAGACGTCAAAAAACAAAAAGGTTGGAAACCACTGGTTTCATCTTTAACATTATGTTGTATTTTAAAAGCTTGTTATATTATACATTGTGTCAAATCTTCATCTGAAAAGTAAATAAAGCTGTCAGATAAATATAGTGGAGTAGAAAGTACAATATTTCCCTCTGAAATGTAGTGGAGTTGAAATATAAAGTAGCACAAAATGGAAATACTGTACCTCAAAATTGTACTTAAGTACAGTACTTGAGTAAATGTACTTAGTTACTTTCCACCACCGGGAATAATATGTATTATACACTGGTTGTAATTGGTTTTCAGTGAAGGTGAACTGTCAGTCTGTTGCTCCGTCACATGCATCCGTAGTTTCCTTGTTAACACCGGAAATTAGTTCCCATAATGTAATAGTGAAAGCCCACACGATTTCCCATCAGAGCACAGCCCTCCGTCACATGGTGCAGTGTTGGTTTTTTTTCCCAGGACAGAGGGGAACGGAGCGGAGCAAAACTGCGCGCAGAGGAGGATAACAGAGTTTCATGTAAAGACAAACAGTAAAGGTGGCATGGGCATCATTTTCTTGCCACGAAGAATTACTTTTGCCAAGTTTTTTGTGTCATTTTGTAGCGCAATGAAGTGAAACTCCGCCATATTCAGCCCACCACGCCCGGAGCTTAGCTACCAGGGGTAAAGACTCGCTTCTTCAGTTTTTAACTTATTGCACAAAGTTAATTTCCTGTCCACAGGAGAGGAACAAGGTAATGCAAACACCCTTGAGAGTAACGACTTTACTTCCTCAAATTTACATTTGACAAACCTCGTTAAAAGCGCAGGAGAATGAGGGTTTTCTGTGGAGTTAATCATTGACTTTAGGATACGTAAGGCTTTTCTTCCCTGTGTAATAAACATGTATGTGTCTGCGCCCTGGAAGGTGAAGCGTTATCCAGGAGAAATGACTCTGAGCTCCGTGGGCGCTTGCTGCCTCAGCCCTGAGGCCAAAGAGGCTCGCAGGATCAACGATGAAATAGAGAGACAGCTCCGCCGGGACAAGAGGGACGCCCGACGGGAATACAAGCTGCTTTTGCTTGGTAAAGGACCAAAAACCTTTTATGTAATATTTGTATGAGAGGTAGAACAGTGTAACTAAGTAAATTTAATCAAGTACTGTTTTTAAATACAATTATGAGACATTTTCTCTCAAATATTTCCATTTTTCTGCTACTTATACTTCTGTTCCTCTACAATTTAGAAGTTAACATTGCACTTTTTACTCCACTACATTTATTTCACAGCTATTTCAAATCAGTATTTTACATGTTAAACTGAAATAAAATATGATGTAAGATAGATTAAACCAGTGATTCTTAAAGTGGGGTTGGGGGGCCCACAGGGGTCCATGAGGGGACTCCAGGGGGTCCCCAGCAAAAAGGGGAATAATTTATTTTGACTACAATTCCATCCATAAGGATTATAATGACACAATGTATGACTATTATGGTCATGGGCTTCATACACTTTCTGTAATTAATCTTCTAAAAGCAAAGATCTTATCAGATGGAGGACCCTGGGATAAAATCTTATTTAATCGGGGCCCGTGGTCTAAATTGTGTCAGTTTAGGGGTCCTTGACATGAAAAACTTTGAGAATGACTTGATTTAACTATCCATCACCAATTGTTACAGTAGTCAGGTCCTTTATTTAATTAAGTACCAACTTACAACAATGTAAGAATACTCTAGTAAATAAAAGTCCTTTCAAAATCCCACTAAAGTAAAAATACAGAGGTATTTTTAGCAAAATGTACTTAAAGTATAAAGAAGATAGGTATAGGACTGCAACTAATGATTATTTTAATTATTGACTAGTAATCGATTAGTTGTTTTGTCTATAAAATGTCAGAAAATATGAAAAAGTAATATGAAAAAAAGATGGAACCTAAAATATCTCGTTTTGTCCTGACCAACAAGCCACAACCCAAATATATTCAGAGGTATAGAAGTTAAGATCCTTTACTTAATCGACCCTGAGTGTGTAATTTTCCGTTTGAGGTTGAATATAACCAGTTAACGTATTGTAGAAGTGTAGAAGTGTCACTGTAAAAGTGCTGCAGCTGAGACTGATCACAGTACAGACCACCACAGAAAACTCCAACAACATCACAGTTTGTAGAAAAATATTATAATCAGCAGTTGAGGAAGGATTCAGATCATTTACTTTATTTAAAGTAACACACCTCAATGTAAAATATTACATTTTTAAGTCCTGCAATCAAAATCATACACAAGTTACACAAGTATTATTAGCTATAATGAAAGTATCACAAGTAAAAATACTCTTGCAGAACTGTCAGGTATTTCCATCTGTCACAAAGCATAATTTATGCTAATCATACATATTTTTTCTGTAAAATTTTAAATTGTAAAGTAACAACAGCTGTCAAATAAAAGTAGTGGAGTTTTCCCTGCAAAGCAGAAGAGTAGAAGTATGAAGAACTTAATTAGTTTCCACTATTGATTATAACTAACTATTGATTAGACACACATTAGTTCTGGTAGATAAATGCATTACATGATAGTTGAATCATCTGGGAGGCCACATTTTACCTGTGTGACTTCACTAAAGATGCATCAACAACGCTGTGAGTAAATGTACGGTTCAAAGTAGTCATGTTGGTTATGGTTATTCTGCTTTCAAAAATGATTGACTCATGCTGAATGTATAAACCGCCCTTTAAGGTTCAAAAGTCAAAAGATGTGTAGCTTCATTGCTCAGCAAACAATGACTGCATACTTTGAAGAAGTCTTAAATTGTAAACTGTAGCGCATAATATTAGATTTAAGTATAAGATTATAATAGTGTACATAACTTTAAAAATTTCAAAATGACATGCTTAGCAGCATACTTTGTTTTCACTTTACTCTCTAAACTAAGCTCTCCATCTGTTGCCAATAAATGCTGTCGTTACAGCTACAGGGGAAATGCAGCCGCTCCTTTTAGTTCAGATACTTCGAAGATATCAAAAATAAACGTTTACTGGTGAGATAATAAAATACTGTTTTTAAAGAGTAGACATAAGACCTATAACGCCCAAGCCCAGCCTATGGTAACAACAGTAAGGCCAAGATTACATAAGAGTGAAAGTTAAGTATTACATATTCAACACAGACACAAGTTGCTGCTTCTGCTTTTGTTAACATAGACAACAGACAGAGTTTCAGGAAAAGACTGATAATATTCTGTATTTCTCATATTGTCAACGAATTCCATGAAGTGATCAAAACTAACAATGAATTGATCTTATTAACAAGCATTGTCTGTGTAGAGAATGCCTGATAAAGCTTACTCCTCTGTGCCACAGAGCTCTATTGTTGTCCAACGAGATTAAAAGTCTTCAGCCACACTAGCAGCTCTGTCCGGCTGTACTTAGGTACAGCGGTACTGTGAGCTAAAGGCTAACATTGATGTGCTAAAGTGCTAGCAATGACAATGCTAAAATGCTGATGTTTAGCAGGTAAAATGTTTAACATGTTCACCATGAAAACATTTACTTATCAGCATGAAACTAAATGACAGCTGAGGCTGGTGGGAATTTCAGAAGTTTTGTAGGTATTTAGTCATTAAGTATAGAACAAATTGAAATTTGGACCCGATGATAGTGCTCAATGAAAATGCAGAGGATTATTAAAGGCATTACAAATCCTCCTGTGGGGAATGGGAATCTATCCAATAGTTCAATCATTCCAATAGTCCAGACATTTCACAAAAAAATGTCAACTCGAGCTGGGCAATATATTGATATTATATTGATATTGTGATATAAGACTAGATATTGTCTTAGATATTGGATATCGTGATATCGCGATATAAGTGTTGTCTTGTCCTGGTTTTAAAGGCTGCATTAAAGTAAAGTGATGTAATTTTCTGAACTTACCAGACTGTCCTAGCTGTTCTATTATTTACCTTTACCCACTTAGTCATTATATCCATATAACTGATGATTATTTATCAAAAGTCTCGTTGTGTAAACATTTTGTGAAAGCACCTATATTCATCCCTACAATATTGTTGCAGTATCGATGTCAAGGTATTTAGTCAAATATATTGTGATATTTGACTGCATCTACTCCTGTTTGAGTAACATGCTAAAAACTACAGTGCCCAGGTGTATTTGGAAGTCACTGAGCTGTTTTCAAAAAATGACGCTACACGACATATTTGTGAGCTATTTTTAAAGATTTACATCTTCAGTAAGAACTAATGTGCGGGGGCTGAGTGCTACAGACAGGGTAGGAAAGTCATATTGAGTGACGGACTAACACATCGTTGGTTTTGGTCTTTTAGAAGGATTTATTGATAATTAATTAATTGAAAATATAGAAGAACACCCACTTAATCAATTATGTTGATATACTGTATATGTGGACACTAATTGTGTGTTTCTGTTGGTGGTTAGGGACTGGTGAAAGTGGGAAGAGCACTTTCATCAAGCAGATGAGGATCATCCATGGCCGTGGATACTCCGATGAGGACAAGAGAGGTTTCACACGACTGGTCTACCAGAACATCTTCACAGCCATGCAGGCCATGATCCAGGCCATGAACATACTGAAAATCCCCTACAAGTATGAAAACAACAAGGTAGACCACATTACAGTTTCTTTTCTGCTTCACAGACAGATTGAGACAGAGGTTTTCCCACACACTGTCCCACCAAAGTGTAACACTGACAGCGCCTGCAGTGTGTATTACTGTGTATTTACAGTGAAGTATTCTGGTAATTTGCAACAGTGTGATATTTTGCAATCCTGCTGTTAGAGAGTTCTGGTCTACTTACAGACCAGGCTGTCTTTTGGAAAGTACTCATGATGTTACTCTGCAGACATGTAAAGACAGGCACTCTCTTGAGGCAAACACAAGTAAGAGACAAAAGAGGAACCGAAACAGAGAATTCCCCATTAATCACGCAGGAGTATGTCTCTGTCATACAAGCGGCAGGAGCTTATTAATCACACGGATGTGGTGGCTCACACAACCACGGTACATACACTTAAGGTCTAGGTAGAGATGAAACCCAGGCGAGACCATTCCACTTCCTGTGTCCTGTGATGGGGGGGGGGGGTCATGTGGCTGTAATGGACCTTTGGCAACATTAACCAAGTCTGACTCAGCATGATTCTTTTCTTGTCACCGGTGAAGGTAAAGTTCTGTGGAAGCTCACAGGATAACAGCACGTTTGCCATTGATGGTGCAGTTATTAGGTCACAGAAGTTAAGAAGCTAATGTGCCTACAACAAGCTATTAGAAAGTTGCTTAGATTTTTCTGATTGATTTGAGGAGAGCAGATAATGCAGAAACAAAAGGGAGAAAAAAAGAAAATTTGAGGCTGGCACAGCAGTTTATAAGGATCCCTTTAAAAGTGCTGTGTGTAGAATTTAGTGGCGACTAGCTGAACGGACTTGGCAGAAATGGAATATAATATTCATGAATACAGTTTAATTAGTGTATAAGCACCTGAAAATAATAATTGTTGTGTTTTCCGTACCTTAGAATGAACCCTTTATATCTACATAAGGAGTGGTTCCCCCTCCATGGAGCTTGCCATGTTGCACCGCCATATTTCCACTAGGGATGTCAGTTTCGGGTAATTTTGCTTTCGACAGACCGACACCCATTAACTGGTAACTAACAGGTTAATTTTGTAAGAAAAGTTGTGATGTAGCTTTCGTTTGTGAGAGCTGTCCAGCAGTTGATGTTCAGAGCTAACATCCTTCTTCTCCTCAAAGTGTTTTTAATATATGTTTAATCACAGTGGCTCTAGATGGCATAACGTACTCGATCTCGAGATACAAATATAAATAATTATACGACCTTGATTATAAGATAAATAACGTTACTTTCTAAATATAACTTACATCATAGTATAGTTACATACTCACACTCTCCTGGGTTCCGGGTTCTGGGAAGTGATAAAAAAACATGTTGGTATTTATAAGACTGCCTGTTTATCTTTTTGAGATCCTTATCATCTGTGACAATTTTATTTGGCAGCTTGACATATTCTGTTTCTGCAGGAGAGACGTCAGAAGACACTTTGGACTTGTTTTCATTTGTCATGAATTTATTTCATCCGTGTCAGAAAAACATATTACATGAGTCTTCAGAAACTCCTGTATGTTAAACTGGACTAACGAAACACTTTAAGTGCTGGCTGACTCTAACACACTTACTTTACTGTAAACAGACTTTAAGACACTCGCTAGCCTAGCAACATTAATGCTACAAACAACCCATAATGCAACACTCCGTGTAGAAGCCGGTGTTACACTGGTACTTTCTCCATGCAAAAAGAGGATCTGATGTTGTGAACACGTAACTGTCTAGCTGTTAGTGGAGTGTGTATGCAAATTAACCTATAGACCAACATGCGTAACTGGTCAAAAATATTCTCTGCAGCTAACCAATTAATGGTTAACTGTTGACATCCCTAATTTCTACAGTAGCCTAGAACGGACAAACCAAACACTGGCTCTAGAGAGGGCCTTCCATGTTTTTCGCAAGCTTCATGGCCACCGCAGGTTCACCTACACTCTTGGAAGGGGAAGGGGAGGGGTATTCAGTTGGTTGCAATCTGCAACCTCACCACTAGATGCCACTAAATCTTACACACTACACCTTTAAATGTGTCCCATCATTTCACCAAAGAGAAGAGTGGAAGCATGAAAGCGATGAAGCAGGAGCCATGAAATCAATTTTAAAAGATGCATGAAAAGGAAAAGGCATTTGAAGGGTATATTTGCCCCCAGAAATGTGAAAAAGTGACTGAACATAAACTTCACTTGGTATTTTGTACACACATACAACATCTGGCTGCAGTTTCACTCACATTGTATGATCGTGGTACAGCTCTTTGGATAGTATCGGTTTCATTAGATTTTACAGTGTTGTAATAAACTAGTTAAACCCGTTTACAGTGTTTACAGATGTCTTTCATTACACTGGAATTCACCACAGTCACAGTCTCCCCTTTTATCATTGATTGAAGTGGGGACAATTACAACATCAAAGATAACTGGCCCTTAATAAAATGACAATTGCAGTATATCTGCAACAACACCTTGTACAATAAGGCTGTGGACTAGATTTCGTAATGCAGTTACTCCCGCCTCGTGATGATACTAAAGTCCCAGGCAGCAGCAATTGAGAGTAAACAGATGTAAAGTAATAGTTCACCCATAAATGACCATAAAAACACAAACAGCTTGTGCAGGTTAATCCAAGTGTTTTCTGGCTGAACGACTGCGCCATGGGTCCATAACTGATGTGCAGTCAGGGAAATATGTGTTATTAATCAAATACAAATTAGGGCAGTAATGGCAAGATAGAGATTCCAAGAAGTCAAAGGACATCACTTTACAAAGCCAGAAGAAATGATCATAACAAGGCATTACCCGGAACACTAAGCACCCTTTGTACTTCCTTATTTAGCTTGTTGAATCTATGAATGCATATGAGAGGAAAAAACACTCGACGCACTGAAATAATAGCTGATGTTGAATATCAGGGTGAGAAGGTGAAAGTTGTCTCTGTAGATGTTGTGTGC
Organism: Thunnus maccoyii; assembly: GCF_910596095.1. NCBI lineage: Eukaryota > Metazoa > Chordata > Actinopteri > Scombriformes > Scombridae > Thunnus > Thunnus maccoyii. The sequence continues at coordinate 19,463,913 of NC_056551.1, forward strand.
AACAGATCGTTGCTACATCCTCTGTCAGTTTACTAAAATGAACAGGGCTGCCAGTGTCTTACACTCTTAGACTGACGCTGGTTGGAGTCCTGATTGAGAAATCTCTTGGGTGGAAATTCTATGACCATAGTTTTTGTAATAAATCCACATCAATCTCAGCTTTTGATGTGATTAATTTATGTGAAGTATACATTTTAGCAAGTCTACACATGATAATCAGTGAGCTTTGCTGATGAGTTGGTGTAGAATTATTGCCATACAAGTTACAAAACATATTTTCTGAAACAAAAACTGTTATTTAAGTCATGCTGAAGAAAAGCTTATACACAGTTACTTTTACATTCTTTTAGGGCTGCAACTAATGTTTATTTTCATTAACGATTAATCTGTCGATTATATTCTTGATTAATCAGTTAGTTGTTTGGTCCCTGAAGATATTCAGTTTCCTGTCATAGGGGACTAAAGAAACCAGAAAAGCTTCACATTTGAGAAGCTGGAATCAGAGAATTTGGACTTTTTTTTGTTAAAGAAATGAAACACATAATGAATCAATTATCAAACTAGTTGTTGATTAATTTTATAGTTGACAACTAAGCATTGAATTGACTAATTGTTGCAGCTGTGTTTGCTTTGTATGTGTTTAAAGAACAAGGCTGGCAATATTTTATATTTATGTCATTGTCAACAAAAATCCTATGAAAAGACCAAAACCAGCTGTCTCTCAGTACTTTCCAACTCCCCCTAGCCTGCCTGTGGCACTCAGCCTCAAGCCCATTTGTTTCAACTGATGAGGTAAATTTTAATAAACAGGTCACAAATACTTTATTTAAACCAATTTCCTTAAACAGCTGGGCACTGTAGTTCTCAACAAATGTTACTCAATCAGAAGTAAATCGTGAACTTCTTAACTATTTGCAGGTGTGGATTTGGTGCGTTAGTGAATATTTTCAGCAGCAGGACGGTGTATGTGGGAAATAAACGACAGTGCCAACATTCATTGTAAAGAATTAACACATAACCCAGTGCAACAATGTGGCTCAGTGATGTGTTTTTAATAGTTTTTGCACAACAATTGAGCTCTGTGGCACAGAGGAATAAATGATATACTGTGAGAGGCAACACAAACAATACTTGTTGGTAGGATCAATTCATTGTTGGTTTTTCATTGGAATAGTTGAGAATAAGAAAAATATTGTTAGACTTAATCTTAAAGATATTTGGTGAGCTTCAATGAGACTGAATGTTCTTTAGAAGCTATGTGTGAATGGGGTTAAAGTTCAGACCATTTGATCTTTCATTGACTAAGGCACTGCTGCAAGGTTTGGTATCACTTCTTATCGTCTCTCATCAAAGGCAAACAAAGCTCAAATGGGTGAAAAGCAATTCTGCTGGTGGTCTTGTGCAGACAGCCTAACTTTAGTCTGTTGGCTTGTCTCAGAACATGACATCTGTTCACTTGGTATGAAAGCAGACTCTCCACTTCCACGTTGCTTGTATTTAGTTTCACCAATAAAGGTTGCAGTTTGTCACAATTATGTACTTGTTGCTGGTGAAGTTTGGTTAGATTGTTGGTACAAATCAGGTACTGAATTATATCCTGTTTGAAGACATAAGGGTCACCCTTACTGTTAATGGTTCAGTATGCTTGAAACGGAATAGGTCGTCTGATATGCTGTCTTGACCATGTTAAAAGAGTATGGCCTCACAATTTTCTCATGTGCAGAGCCAAACCAACAATGAATTGATCCTACTTACAAGTTTTGTGTGTTTATTCAAAGCCTGATATATCTTATTCCTCTGTGCCATAGACCTCCGTTGTTGTCTAAAAATTATTAAAAACATGTCAATGAGCCACATTATTGCACTTTGGCGACATGTTCCTTTGCCACCAAAAGTTTGGTTATGTTACTTTGTTTAGAAACAGCTCCAAAGACTAATAATCACAATTTCAGTCTCCAGAGAGTAGTTCCATGTACAACAGACACCACTGTGCATACGTGGGAATGCGTTTCCGTTTACAGAGCTTCTAGCTAGCTTGTTGTGATGCGTCACACCTCTTGACTTTGTACTGAAATTCATTGGAAATTTTACAGTGTAGCACAAAGTCAAGAGGTTTATAATATGTAGCACAAGATACACAGAACTGCTCTCCGGAGATTTAAAAAGTGGTCACTGTATTTCTAAACAAACTACCACACACGAAGTCTTCGTGGCAAGATAATGGGTCACCCAGTGCAGCGGTGTGTCCCATTGACGTGTTTTTAATAGTTTTTGGAGAACAACAGGTCTAAGAAGAATAAGATATATCAGGCTTTGGATACACACACAATACTTGTAAGTAGGGTTGTTGGTTTGGCTCTGCACATGAGATTTGTGACAATAGGAAAAATATAGAAAATCTCCAGCCACATCCTTTAAAGGCAAAAGTGTTTATACTTGTTCCAAATAACCACACTTGATGGCTTTATTTTCACACCTCCATACACCTGGCAAAAATGCTCTGTAAAGTGGGGTTGATTGATGAATTGTCTGTTACGGAAAGTTAAAAGAATTGTCAGAGGTAGATTATACAAACCTCCTCTCTGACGTCGGAAACAGGGTTTCACACTGAAACAAACCTACAAGCACTTTGTTGACTGGTACTGAGGTCTGAATAAAAAGATATGGCACTTGGTGTTAGCTGAAGTAATTATTGCACACTGTAAGGGTAATGTCGCTGTATTGTAGATTAGTATACTGGTATTTTCCCTGACTAATCAAACTACACATCTGTAATGGGAAGTGCACACTTGGTAAACCCAGTGACAGTGAAATGTTATTCTCTATCATCTGAGCTCAATTTAATCCTTCATACCGTCACAATAGAGATGCACAAGAACAAATACATGACCATGTAATTATAAATCCTTATTTGTTTTTGTTTCTGAAAGTGTTTGGGTATTTCTTCATTTCAATGTGCCTCTCTGTTGTTCAGGCCAATGCCAGTATTATCAATGAGGTTGATGTGGAGAAGATCACAACATTAACAAACCCTTACGTGGATGCCATCAAGAGCCTGTGGAGTGATCCGGGGATTCAGGAATGTTACAATCGGAAGAGGGAATACCAGCTCTCAGACTCGGCCAAATAGTGAGTGTAAACAGAGACCAATAACTCCACAGACACTGCCAAATAGTTTCCACTGTTTCATCCACCAGTTGTCTGTTTATTGCATTCAGTGGGGTCAAGTTCAGTGTTTATTCCATTTATGGTTGTTGACAAAAGCTTACAGTAATAAAAGCAAAGAAATACTAATTAAATTGTTTCCATTTTTTAAATGTGCTTTGTCTTGTATCAATAGCTACCTGAATGACTTGGACCGAATCTCTGATACTGCTTACCTGCCAACCCAGCAGGATGTGCTGAGGGTCAGGGTGCCCACAACAGGTATTATCGAGTACCCCTTTGACCTGGAGAATGTGGTGTTCAGGTGAGTGTTTTATGTTGTTTTTATGTTTTATGATGTTGTGTCTCGATTGCAGCTGAGAAAATAAACAGTGAAAAAGTGCTCTGGAGTTGGGGAAGCCAACATACAGTAGATAATGTCATGCTGTACATAGTTTTATATCATGATGTTGATTTATTTATCATGATATATATTCTGGAAAGTCAATTGGTTAATCTAGTGAGCTTAATAGCTAACAAATCAAGGTATTTGAGTCAATTGGGGGTTAAAGTAAATTGTAAGCAGATGGCAGTGTTGGTGTTTCAGTTGGTCTGTCTTTTTGGTCCACACTCAAATATCTACTAACTATTGGATGGATTGTCATGAAATTTTCTGATGTTCATGTTGCCCAGAGGATGAATTCTGGTGACTTTAGTCTCCCCTTGACTTTTCCTCTAGCGCTACCAGGAGGTCAAATTTCTCACTTGTGAAATATCTCAACATCGACTAGATTGGCACAAAATTTTGAACAGCCATTCAGGTTCCCAGATGACAAAGCCTTGACTTTGGTGATCCCCTGACTTATTCTCTGGTGCCACCTCAAGGTTCACATTTGTGGTGTTTGTGAAATATTAGGTCCCCCTCAGGATGAATTGTAATCGCTTTGATAATCCTTAATGATCCTTAACTTTTCATCGGGCGCCATCATCACGTCAAAACTGTAATTTGTCCAACATGTTGGTTTCTACCTACATACTAAACAAAAAACAAATAAGATTCTCAGCAGCCTAAACTCTGCTTTGCGTTTAGTGCTAATGAGCAAATGTTTGCATGCTAAAATTATACACAACAGCATTGTTATTGTGATCATATTAGCATGTGAGCATATAAGCATGCTGAAATTAGCATTCAGCTTGAAGCCCTGCTGTGCTCGCTGTGTTCCTGTGAATTCTGAGTGTGTAAATCATGGCTGTATTACAGGAACTGGATACTGGACTCAAAGATGGCGCCTGTTCATTCAAATGAAAATTGCCTACCTGACACATAACCCAAAAACTTTTTCTAGCTTCCAGATTTGTTATTCGTTATTTGTCCTGCTAGCCCTGTCAGTTTATTCCCACTCGGCACATAGACTTTACATTGGGATGACGTAACAACCTTTAACATCCCTTTTCTAGGCCCTGGGAAAGTTTCACAAATATGAAACCTTTATGGATTAAAAATAGATAACGCAAAGAGTAATCATTTACCTTGTCTATAAAACTGTTGACAGTTCAAGGTGTCCTGTCAACAGTTTTACTGATGTCTCTTTTATATTGGTCGTCTGTGGAAAAAAGGCTTTTTGGACCACAGGGAATTTTTTTGCTGCAATACCACGAGTGGTCACTGGGACAAATTGGCAGCAAGGTTGAGTGGTGGCGCCTTATCCAGCTCTCTTAATACATCTATAGCATAGATTTATCCAAAGAGAGTGCTGTCAGAAATTCCACAAAGGAACATAAAAAGCAGTGTCCATGGCATGTACATTACTTTCTGCTAACAATCCCACAATACAATGCTCCATATTAGATGCAAAATTACAGCTGTGCTTCTACACCTGTCTGTGATAATGTAAAATTATGACGATTATTGTCTGAAATCTCAGTTTACTGCTTATAATTAAGTAAATTATTGATTGTCTCTTACACAGGGAGTAATGTAATGTAAAATTGTGATAGAGCCTAAATGTCTTTACGTGGTCTTCAAATGCTGTTGATGCACAGTTAATTAATACAACCATATGAAGTTATTTCTCTGCTCTGCTTATTCATCCAGTCCACACTATCAATGATCATTCTCAAAAATGTATTGTGTGTAAAAAATCTTCCAAAATAGTCATCTTCAAAATATTAAGGGTCACATAATCGATATTGTTTTGTTTTTTTTAAATTGACATTGTCACCAAAGCCCTAAGTACTATAACTGTCTGGATGGGTAATATGATAACTTGTTTTTAATGATGTCTTAAACCTGTGGCTGTAGGATGGTGGATGTGGGTGGCCAGCGTTCAGAGAGGAGGAAGTGGATTCACTGTTTTGAGAATGTGACCTCCATCATGTTCCTGGTGGCGCTCAGCGAGTACGATCAGGTCCTCATTGAGTCGGCCAATGAGGTGAGAAATAATGTGTAACAATTACAAGCTAATCTCTATATATATCTTTTTAGTTTTTTGCACAATAGTTTGCAGATGGGGAAGAAAGGGGCTCACAAAGGGATGAGGGGGCAGCTCATGGTTCTCTCTCTTTTCTACCTGACTGAATGTGCATTTTTGTTGTTTAGATGAATATTTTAAATAAAGTTTGTTCGTGTGTCTTGGGAAAAAAAAAGTCAGACTCAGAGTCTGTGTCTTCTGCATAGCAGAGACGAGACCCCACCACTGCCAAGGGATTCTCGTCCTATGCAGCAAACAGCACCGGCGGGGTTACTGTGGCCTATATTGTTGTTCAGTCCATCCCCTCAATATACCCCCTTAATCTGGACCCACCACTCTATTTGGCTGCCGGGAGTTTTAAAAGTTAGCAGCCTGTGTATCTGTAAATGCATCATGTTGTCGCACACTGTCAAGTTAACAATCTTGTTGATGTGTCTTTTTTAGCTGGGAGGTTTAATAGAGAAAGTAAAAATTGGGTGCATTAAAATGCAAGGAGTGAGAGAGTGAAAGTAAACTTTAACTGCATCCTGTTCTCTTCTTACATCTTGCTTCTCATCTTGCGTGTCCTTTTAACACATGATGATGGAACGGATAATACAGCTACTGTTACTTCTAGCACGAATACCCTCAGTGTTTTTCACAGAATTCGATTCTTATCTGAGGCGGTAGCTGACCCGGGAGGGTGGGGGAGTGTATATTAGGTGCTGCACTGCACTGCACTGCATTTTGACAGTGTTGTGTTAAGAACATAGACTAACTTGCACGGTTTCTGCCATTGTATTGCACGTTGACCCCCCTACTGGGCCTAAGCATTTGAGAATTTAAAAAAAAAAAATGTTTTCTAAACAAAAATGTGTTACACAAGTAGTGTAGCTACTTTAAGGAATAGCTCAGTGTGTGGTAGAGAGACCACCACTTTGCGAACTGAGCATATAGGCTACTACAATAAAATAAATCAAATAGCCTTGCTGTTGTTAATTTAAGGCAGCCATGCAGGCAGCCTGCAGCTGTGGCTCCGCCGCCACCTCTACCTGCCGCAGTCTCCCCTAGCCTGTCTCTCACCGGAGCCGGGGAAAATTAAACCGGCTGCATCATGTGTCAGTACTCCGCATCTGTAGATTCATCCACGGAAGAAGTTCTATAATATACTGGATCTTGTAGTGGGACTGACAGGCCTACTGAGGCTTTGAATAAGGAGGATCTTCCCCAGTTTTGCATTTATAAGTGGTTCAGTCACCTGTAGACTGTGTGTGGTTTGAGAATGAGCCTTGTATTTAAATAGGCCGTGTAGTGTTGTAGACCGCTGCGTCTATTTTATGTTTGTTACTCCCGTGTAAGAAAGACATGGTACTGAGACAGTGCACCTGGCCTGTCGCAATCTATCGGCAGTGGCGCTGAACGGTTCGTTAATCGATGCACGTAGAGCGCCGTGTGCTGTCCTCAGTGCTGAAACATTTGAACGTGACTGGCAGCTAGTTTTCTTTTTTTGCTCTTCAGAACAAGCTTGTCTGACAAAGTGTCTTCACCGTATGTATTCTTAAACATAGGCTTGCTTGGCTCAATAAGTGACAGTTTGTGTTTATGGTTAGGATAGGATAGAAGAGGATAGGATATATCAGCTATTTTACAGTTGTGAATTTTAAAATGACTTTATCAGAAGGGCCCCTCAAGAATGCTCCGCCCCCCTCTGTGCTCACAGAGGCTTGTTCACCTGATGAGATTACAGCCAATTGAATTTACTCACACAAAAAATCACTGCTGAAGTACGGCTGTCTAACACTATGTTTGAATTCATATTTCTACACATACTTAGACGTGTATGTCATGTCTTTTAAAGAATCGAATGGAGGAAAGCATGGCCTTGTTCCGGACCATCATAACCTACAAGTGGTTCGAGCAGTCCTCAGTCATCCTGTTCCTCAACAAGATAGACTTACTGGAGGAAAAAATCATGTATTCACATTTGGTCGACTACTTCCCTGAATATGATGGTGAGAGGAAACTGTTTATTCCTTGCAAAAACATTGAGACATGTTAGTTGTTTTCTGCTCATGGTCCCATTTTACTCAGTCTCTGTCAGGTTGCCTAACAATGATGTCATTTAAACACCTGACGTTAGAAAATCTTGGGAAATGAGAGGAAATTCAATGTGCTGTTGTCCTGTAATTACCATGTTTGGCCACAAGTAGTCACAAGTGACAATTATTCATAATAGTAAATGCTGAAATATAGTGTAATAGTGCACAAGTAGTCATCAAACTGACTCTGTAATGTCAGTTATAGAGCAGTATGTATAAAGTTAGCTAACGCTGGAACATTTTGTTGCTTATGAATTTAACTTTTCATTTGTAAGAGGAAGATTGGGTTTTTTCTTTGTGCTAGTTGCACTTTAATGCTCTGAAATAATTTGATTTTAGAGTGCTAGCGTCTTTTATATTCTTGAACTTTTATGAACTACTAAAATGACTCATTTACTGTTTTCTCTTTCCTCCAGGTCCCCAGCAGGATGTCAAAGCAGGGAAAGAGTTCATCTTAAATATGTTTGTGAGTCTCAATCCAAACATGAAAAAATTAATCTATTACCACTTCACCTGTGCCACAGACACAGACAACATTCGATTCGTTTTCCGTGCGGTGAAGGACCACATCTTGCAGGAAAACCTGGAAGTCTACAACTTGGTTTAAAACTGTGATGGTGCTGCTGTAATTCAATCTACCTTGTACAGCTGGCAGTCAAGAGAGCTCTGCAGTGCTTCAGTTTGCCTCACGCTGCTGCTGAACACTATAATCCAAAACAGGAAATTGTGAAACTACAGAGCTTGTCGCCAAATGACTGTACTACTGATGTATTTCAAATTCTCCTGTTAGGCTCTTTGGAAATGGATTTCTCCAGCTATAATGAAGTGTGTCCTGACAATTAAAGTGCTGCCTTAGTGAGGAGTCTATTATAGTATGCACTCAAATTTATGAAGCTCTTTATGAACATTTTGAGCAGTAACAGTATAAATGCATGTGGATGAATTGAGAGGGGAAAAAGGTATTTTAGTGGCCTCCTAAGCCTCTGAGGACTAGTAATGTACTAGGTCTCTCCTTCAGGGAATCTGTGGAAGTGAATGTAGACTAACTGCAGTGCAGCACTTCATATCACTAACCCAAATGTTCATGTTTTTCTTTTTGAACAGTTTAAAACACTCTAAATACTTAATTTGTGTCTTGACTTAATGGGAAACTAGTCATAATCAACACTAATGACACATTTACTTTAATACATTTATTGGTTTGCACACTGTACATTTCGTAACATCAGTATTTGTACTAAAATTCTGCATGTGTGTTCCTCACTCGGTTGAGTATAATAATTTCCACAGTGTTGTTTCAAATTCATTCATTTCGCATTAGTCTGTGATGTCATTGTTCAGTGTTAAACCACTTTTTGTGTGCACAGCATAAATGATATATTTTTATGTAATTTAACAAACATTTAAAGGGAATCCTACTAGATTCTGCTACATTAGCACTCCTTTTTTGTTTTTGTTGTTGTGTCAAAGCTGTAGAATTAAATGTTGTGTATATTCATTTCACTGACAGTTTTTGATAGTCTTTTAAGTAATTTTTTTTAATCCTAAAAATCATTTTTGTAAATGACTTCAGAATTTGCTACATTATTTATCTGAATGCATATTGTAAATATCGCATGGTACAGTAATTTCCTAGCCCCCCTATTTGCATCAATGGCAATGTAAAAGGCCAACTGCTGAAGAGAGAACTATTAAATAATCTCTCAGGCATTAAACTAGTTCATTCTTGATCTTAATTCACATGCTTTTCAACGGCATGATATAAATGAATAAAAAGCTAATGAGAGCATATCCATGGCACTAATGTTTACACAGTCTCTCTTCTTGTTAAAAAATAATGACAGTCTAATTTGTACATTTTAATTTATGGTTGTGTTTCACTGTCACTGCAGTGTCTTATATTATGCAGCCTTAGTGTTTTTAATAATGTGATTGAATAAACAGACATGTTGCTGTTCACATGTTGCTCAGGTTTTCATTCCTTGTCTGTGTTTACAAATCAGCTCCGGCACACAGTTGGTGTGCCATTCAAGTGTTTGTCTTCTTGGCTGCTCCATCAGCTGGTTCAACAGTGTTAGTCCTGAAATCCTCCTTTGTGATGCATCCATCTGGCTGGTGCCTGCAGCAGCACTTCTGATAGGGATCCATATTTTTAGTGTTGTACATGGAGATATGTAGTGTGGTAAAGAATCTTTATTTTTGGAGGAAGATGCTGAAACTAATGTGGCAGCAGTATATGGCACTAGTAACCTGCCATGATGGATGAAAGGGGTGAAAAGGCTGTTGTGAACCTTCCAGATCAAATCAACCCTGATCCAAATCTGCCCAATATCCATCTTTCATACTACATGCCAGCCAAGCACAATATCCATTGGATATAACGAATTAAAGAGCTGAAACTAACAGTTATTTTGATTATCAGATAATCTACTGATTATTTGATTAATCTTTTCTCAGTAAAATGTTGGAAGTGCAGAGCCAAAGATGACATATTGAAAGACTTGTTTTGTTTGACCAACAGTTAATAACACAAAAAACAGAAAATCGTCCCATTTGAAAAGCTGGAACCAAGTGACCTCCTATGTCATGGTGTTCACAGATGCGTCCCTGACGGGGTGGGGGGGGCAACTGCCTGGGGAGAGCGATAGGTAGTGTGTGGTCTTCAAGGAAAAACCGACATCAATCTTCTCGAACTTCTCGAAGGGACCTCCATGTAGTCCCTCTGGACTTTGCCAATGCCTTTGGTTCAGTGCCCCATGAACTCCTATGGTCTGCCTTCAACTTCTTCCACATACCGGACACCACCTCTGAGTTTACCACCTCTTGGCAGTGCCTGGAAGTAGGCAACATGGCGGGATGCACTATCTCAAGCCTCGCATTCACAATGGCAATGGAGATCATAATCCAAGCCTCAAATTGCGTTGTGGGTGGACGGTTGCTTGACTCTGGTCTGTGCCTTCCTCCTCTCAGAGGAGGGACAACATTACAACTCTGACCACCACCGCTCCGTGCACCAGGAGACCACTCGGAAAACTGGAGGAGAACCTCAGCGGGGCCTGTATGAAAATAAAACTATCCAAGTCACACAGCATCTCAATTGTCAAGGGAGTGCTCTCTGACCTTAAAGTTTTCATCGTAGATGACCCAATCCCAACAGTATCCAAACAGCCTGTTAAAAGCCTTGGAAGGTGATGATGCAAGCCTGAAGGACAAAGACCAGGTGCAACAACTGTGGAGGGAGATCAGCAGTGGCCTACAGACCATCAACAATACCCAACTGCCTGGAAGATTAAAGAGCTGGTGTTTGCAGTTTGGGCTTCTACCCCGATCTCAACAGTGGAGAAACTGGAAAGAGGAATCACAGGATGCATCAAGAAATAGCTCAGAGTTCCATGATACCGTACCACCATAGGCATAGGAGATGGTGTCCTCAAGCTGCCCTTCACCAGTCTCACGGAGGAGTTCAGAAGCAAGACTGCAGATGACACTGAATGAGATTCAGTGGTGGGCAACAACACACTGGCCTTGGCATCTGGATACAAATGGAGACCAGCCAAAGCAGTGGAGGAGGCAACAGCAGCTCTCAGACATGCGGACATTGTGGGACATGTTCAGCAAGGAAGAGGAGGCCTTGGGCTAACAACTAGCCACCCAACTTGTAATAAGGCCACAGCATCAGAACGGAGAAATAAGGTGATGGAGGAAGTACGCCATCAGGTAACTTTACACAACTCTGATATGTAAAGCTGGCCAATGAAAACAGAGTGGGCTCATCGAGAGGGGGGGGCTTTAAAGAGACAGGAGCTCAAATGGTCTGTAAAGAGACAGTGTTTACTGAGGGGCTGCATAAAGGTTCAGTATAAAATTAATAAAGAGTTTTTTGAACTATGAATCATGCAAAGCTACTCTAGTGGAGTCCAGAAATAAAAATTTAGAGCTGGAAATGAGCATAATAGGTCCTCTTTAAAGATATTTTGTTAACCTCTTGTTCCATTCCTAATTTAGATTTGAGACTTTCAGGCATTATAAGACCTATTATAAATTTTTGGCAGTGGTGGAAGTATTCAGATCCTTAAGTAAAAGTATCAACACAGCAATGTAAAATTAAAAAAAAACAAAAACTTCATTACAAGTAAAAAGTACATAAGTATTAACATCAAAATATATTCAAAGTATTAAAGTGAAACTACTAATTTCGTCCCTCTGATTATTATATATGACATCAGATTATTAATACTGAAGCATCAGTGTGTAAGCAGCATGTTACTGTTGTAGCTGCTGGAGGTGGAGCTAGTTTGAACTACTTCATCTATGGTTAGATATGAAACTTAGAAGTTTAGGGGGGAAAAAATCACTGTTTGGTGGAGCTGTTAACAACTCAGACATCTGAAATGTGAACCTGACTACACACTGCTTTTTGTAAGACGTCAAAAGCCAAAAAGATTGGAAACCACTGGTTTAATCTTTAACAACGTGTTTTATTTTAAAAGCTTGTTATATTATCCATTGTGTCAAATCTTCATCTGGAAAGTAACTGTAGCAAGTCTAGCTGCTACCGTGCGCTCCCTCAGCATACAACACTAACATGACAGATCAATCACAGAGAACTCTTGTATTCTCCACTGCATGCACACACTTTAACATAACTACTTAACATGAAGCCACCATGTGCCTGTGGTTGGCCTGCTTCTTCTGGCGCATGCGGTCAGGTCTCCGTCCCACAAAATAATAGGTTAAGGCTTGGCCAGACGATATCTGACATCCAGCCTGTCTGTCTCTGTGGTGTGCAGCAGTCATCTGAGGTCCAGCACACTACTGCATTTGAAAGGGAGAGTACAATTAGTCAACAAGTACCAGCTGTGCCAATCAACTCATCTGGCACTGTTCTCCTGAGCCATCTCCACACCTCTCTCTCCTGCAGCTGAACACCAACCACACCCACTTCCACAGTATCTAAAGCTGTCAAATAAATTTAGTGGAGTAAAAAGTACAGTATTTCCCTCTCCAATGTAGTGGAGTGGAAGTATAAAGTAGCATTAAATGGAAATAACCAAGTAAAGTATAAGTACATCAAAATTTTAAATGTTCTTGGTTACTATCCACCACTGGGAATTAGAATATGTATCATGCTCTCTTTGTAATTGGTTTCGAGTGAAGGTGAAGTGTGTCAGTCTGCATCCGTAGTTTCCTCGTTAACACTGGAAATTGGTTCCCATAATGTAATAGTGAAAGCCCACACGATTTCCCATCAGAGTACAGCCCTCCATCACATGATGCACTGTTTTTCCCAGGAAAGAGAGGCATGAGGCAGAGAAAAACTGCATGCAGAGGAAGATAACAAGACTTTTATGTAAAGACAAACAGAAAAGGTGGCATGGGAATCCTTCTCTTTCCGTAAACAATGACTTAAGAACTTACTTAAGTAAAAGTGTAGCACCAAAATGCACTTAAAGTAAAGTAAAAACTACTCATTTGTTCCCTCTGTCTGATACATTATGTAAATGACATCATTAGATTATTAAATATTGAAGCATCAGTGTGTAACTGTTGTAGCTGCTGGAGGTAGAGCTAGTTTGAACTACTTGTAGGAACATGACTTCAGTTGTTGGTCGGGGGGTGTTGACTATTTACACCCTAACAGCTCCCCATTAACAGACGCTGTGCGCATTTACGCTTGAGGCACAGCAGTATAACTTCATTGATTATTTAAATCTCCAGATGCGGTAATTAATGTTCTTTGTTTTTCTACACATCCAAAAGGTCAATTGTTACACAGACATAAGGTTCATACAGTGAAATTGTTTGGAGTAAAGCAGCTGTCCTCCTGATAAATCCTGAGCTCCATGAGAGCCGTCTACAAAATTTTATTTTGGAAGCTTAAAGTTTAATTCTGTTTCCCCTGGAGAGTTTCTTCTGTCCTGACTAGTTTATGACTACAGTTTTTAGTTTTGCTGATTAAATGTCCCATGATATTTGCTGCAGTGACGTTACTGGAAAAATTTAGGCTACAGTTAGCAACATAAAGCAGCCTCTTTCATTTTTAAAGTAAATTGTTAAAGAAAACACTCTTACATCAATACAACACACAATAAAGAAATCACATAAAAGCTTGTGCTGCTTGACATCATTTAAAAAGCAATAGTAGGGACTGGTAGAGGTGGAGTGTAATGTCCACAGTAAGCTGTGTCGTGTTCCTGCTCTGTTTGGCTGCTGGAGACAATTCTAACTGGCATGTGTCAACCAGGTCCCCACTCCACTATCTTAACGGTGCTTCCCCACTGTAAGTGAATTGACTTGTGACAAAATCCGCACTCATTCATTGTCTATGGGAAATGATTAATTCACTGCACAAATCATGCCGGGATACCTGGTGACATGGACCAAGCTGGCGGTATGACGAGAAGGTGAGACAAATTCAAAAATTCAAATGGTGCTCACATCAAGACAGCCAATCAAGCTGCAGCACCTGTGTGACTGGCGGGAAAGGGTGGACGTGGGTTTATATAAACTGTTCGCGGACTGTTGCCAGACCAGCTTGCACATGACAGAAAAAAATAAATTATTGCAGCAACACAAATGGGCCTATAGGTTGCCAGCCACCTGGAGGCTTGGGATGCTGCACCTTGGAGTGAAGATGCTGCAGCACGCCCAGCAACCCTACTTCCCACGGCCATACTTTAGCTAGTTAAGTCCAGTGGTTCCCATAGTGGAAACCACTGGTTTGATCTTTAACAATGTGTTGTATTTTAGAAGCTTGTTGTATTATCCATTGTGTCAGATCTTCATCTGAAAAGTAACTAAAGCTCAAATAAATGTAGTGGAGTAGAAAGTACAATATTTCCCTCTGAAATGTTGTGGAGTGGAGGTATAAAGTGGCATCAAATGGAAATACTGTACTTCAAAATTGTACTTAAGTACAGTACTTGAGTAAATGTACTTGAGTAAATGTACTTAGTTACTTTCCACCACTGGGAATAATATGTATCATGCACTGGTTGTGATTGGTTTCCTGTGAAGGTGAAGTGTGTCAGTCTGCATCCGTAGTTTCCTTGTTAACACCAGAAATTAGTTCCCATAATGAAATAGTGAAAGCCCACACGATTTCCCATCAGTGCACAGCCCTCCATCACATCTCGCACTGTTGGGTTTTTTCCCAGGACAGAGGGGAACGGAGCGGAGCAAAACTGCGCGCAGAGGAGGATAACAGAGTTTCATGTAAATACAAACAGTAAAGGTGGCATGGGAATCATTTTCTTGCCACGAAGAATTACTTTTGCCAAATTTTTTGTGTTATTTTGTAGCGCAATGAAGTGACACTCCGCCTTGTTCACCCCACCACGTCCGGAGCTTAGCTACCAGGGGTAAAGACTCGCTTCTTCAGTTTTTAACTTATTGCACAAAGTTAATTTCCTGTCCACAGGAGAGGAACAAGGTAATGCAAACACCCTTGAGAATAACGACTTTACTTCCTCAAATTTACATTTGACAAACCTTCTTTACGGCGCAGGAGAAAATAGTTTTGGCGCACGCATTAGGGTTTTCTGTGGAGTTAATCAATAATACATTGACTTTAGGATACACAGGGCTCTATGTGTCTGAAGTGTTATCCAGGAGAAATGACTCTGAGCTCCTTGAGCGCTTGCTGCCTCAGCGCTGAGGCCAAAGAGGCTCGCAGGATCAGCGATGAGATAGAGAGACAGCTCCGCTGGGACAAGAAGGACCTCCAACGGGAATACAAGCTCCTTTTGCTCGGTAAAGGACCAAAAACACTTTCTGTATTATTTGTATGAGAGGTAGAACGATTTAACTACGTACATATCACTCAAATATTGTTAAGTACAATTTTGGAACATTTCTTTTGAGTATTTCCATTTTCTGCTACTTCTACTTCTATTCCCCTAGAGCTAAACTTTTTACTCCACTACATTTATTTCACAGTTATGGTTACTAGTTATATTTGAGATCAGTATTTTACATGTAAAACTGAAATAAAATGTGATGCAAGGTAGATTAAACTACCCATCAGCAATTGTTTAAGTATTCAAATCCTTTATTTAAGTAAGTACCAACCTACAACAATGTAAAGCCCTTCTTTCAAAAACCTACTAAAGCACAGAGGTATTATTAGCAAAATACATTCAGTTTATTATCATAGAAGACTAAAGAAAGCAGAAAATATTCACATTTAAGAGGCTGGAACCAGATAATTTTGCCTTTTTTTCTTAAAGAATGATCATAAATGATAAATTCATTAATGATAATTAATTCAGAGGGGAAATAATTTTGATGGAACTTCTAACAACTTTTACTTTGATACTTAATGTACATTAAAGTACTTTTACTAACATAATATTTTTAATTCATTTATATTCATTTGAATACTTGATACTTACAGTGATATTGCTATTTTTACTTAAGTAAAATATCTTAATACTTCCTCCACTACTGTGTATGATAGAAATGAATGAAATCGAGGTATAGAGGCACAGATCCTTCTAGATCCTTCTAGATCCCATAGAGGCATTGACCCTGAGTGTGTTTGAGGTTGAATATAACCAGTTAACGTATTGTAGAAGTGTAGAAGTGTCACTGTAAAAGTGCTGCAGCTGAGACTGACAGTAGAGACCACCACAGAAAACTCCAACAACACCACAGTTTGTGGAAAAATATTATAATTATTATAATCAGCAGTTGAGGAAGGATTCAGATTAAGGGTGGATTATATGGCCCTAAAATCATATGATATTTAAGGGTATTTCTGCAATAACGATATTCTTGACGATGTGACGAAATACTGCTTGCAGGATTTTTTGGCTCGCCTCGTACTAAACCAGGTGCTTCTGCTTGATGTGGTGAAATAAGTGTTTTATTGCTCCCTTTCGTTGGTACAACAGTCTTCTTGCACTTCTGACGTATTATCATGGTTTGTAACCAAACCACTTCCACACTACTGAAGTCACTCCCCTTTTTAACTCCACCGTGGCGCCGGTAGCAATGCTGATTTTGCTTTTGTTTTTGCAATACGTAACGGTATGATGTCATTATGCCAGCAAGTCGGAATATTTCCATTATCACAATATGATTTTTTTTAATCATATTAAAAATTATACAAATATTATCCTAAACAATACGATATGGCACACCCTTAATTCAGATCATTTATTTTATTTAAAGTAACACACCAAAATGTAAAATATTACAAATTTAAGTCATGCAATCAAAATCTTACTTGAGTAAAATTACACAAAATGTTTCATCTGAGTGGTAATTAGTGGATTATGATTACTGGCACATTAATGACTAAGTACAATTATACTGTTGTAGCTTGTTGAGGTGGAGCTCACTTAAATAATTTTATATACTGTTAGGTATTTCTATCTGTAACAAAGCATCATTTATGCTAATTAAGCTTTTTTTTTTTTTTTTTTACAACTGTCAAATAAAAGTAGTGGAGTTTTCCCTGCAAAGCAGTGGAGTAGAAGTATGAAGAACTTAGTTAGTTTCAACCACTGATTATAACTAACTATTGATTAGACACACACATTTTACCTGTGTGACTTCACTAAAGATGCATCAACAATGCTGTGAGTAAATGTACGGTTTAAAGTAGTCATGTTGGTTATGGTTATTCTGCTTTCAAAAATGATTGACTCATGCTGAATGTATAAACCGCCCTTTAAGGTTCAAAAGTCAAAAGATGTGTAGCTTCATTGCTCAGCAAACAATGACTGCATACTTTGAAGAAGTCTTAAATTGTAAACTGTAGCGCATAATATTAGATTTAAATCAATACAGATGATAATGATATCAAGTGTAAACCCTATAATATATTAGTCTAGCATGAGACAGAGATTATAATAGTGTACATAACTAAAATTTCAAAATGACATGCTAAGCAGCATACTTTGTTTTCACTTTACTCTCTAAACTAAGCTCTCCATCTGTTGCCAATAAATGCTGTCATTTCAACTTGGTCAGCTACAGGGGAAATGCAGCCGCTCCTTTTAGTTCAGATACTTCAAAGACACAGACAGTTACTGGTGAGATAATAAAATACTGTTTTTAAAGAGTAAACATAAGACCTATAACGCCCAAGCCCAGCCTATGGTAACTACAGTAAGGCCAAGATTACATAAGAGTGAAAGTATTACATATTCAACACAGACACAAGGTGCTGCTTCTGGTTTTGTTAACATAGACAACAGACAGAGTTTCAGGAAAAGACTTTCTCATATTGTCAACAAATTCCATGAAGTGATCAAAACTAACAATGAATTGATCTTATTAACAAGCATTGTCTGTGTAGAGAATGCCTGATAAAGCTTACTCCTCTGTGCCACAGAGCTCTATTGTTGTCCAAAGAGATTAAAAGTCTTCAGCCACACTAGCAGCTCTGTCCGGCTGTACTTAGGTACAGCGGTACTGTGAGCTAAAGGCTAACATTGATGTGCTAACATGCTAACGTGCTAGCAATGACAATGCTAAAATGCTGATGTTTAGCAGGTAAAATGTTTAACATGTTCACCATGCTAACATTTGCTTATCAGCATGAAACTAAATGACAGCTGAGGCTGGTGGGAATTTCAGAAGTTTTGTAGGTATTTAATCATTAAGTATAGAACAAATTGAAATTTGGACCCGATGATGGTGCTCAATGAAAATGCAGAGGATTATTAAAGGTATTACAAATCCTCCTGTGATGAACCAAGAACATGCACATTTTAGTTTGTTTCAAGTCAAGCCCACATTCACTGTCCTGCTGATACAAATATTCACTAGAGCATGAAATGCGAATTAATCCGTAGCTGAAAATAGTCCCAAACAAATGTACCATTTACTCCAGTTTGAGGAACGCGTGCTAAAAACTACAGTGCCCAGGTGTATTTGGAAGTCACTAAGGTTTTTTTAAAAAAATGAAATGAAGCTACACGACATATTTGTGAGCTATTTGAAGATTTACATCTTCAGTAAGAACTAATGTGCTGGGGCTGAGTGCTACAGACAGGGTAGGAAAGTCATTTTGAGAGATGGATGGGATTGTTGGTTTTGGTCTTTTAGAAGGATTTATTGATAATTTATTTATTGAAAAATGTAGAGGAACAACAGCTTAATCAATTATGTTGATATACTGTATATGTGGACACTAATTGTGTGTTTCTGTTGGTGGTTAGGGACTGGTGAAAGTGGGAAGAGCACTTTCATCAAGCAGATGAGGATCATCCATGGCCGTGGATACTCCGATGAGGACAAGAGAGGTTTCACACAGCTGGTCTACCAGAACATCTTCAAAGCCATGCAGGCCATGATCCAGGCCATGAATATACTGAAAATCCCCTACAAGTATGAAAACAACAAGGTAGACCACATTACAGTTTCTTTGCTGCTCCACAGACAGATTGAGACAGAGGTTTTCCCACACACTGTCCCACCAAAGTGTGACACTGACAGAGCCTGCAGTGTGTATTACTGTATATTCACAGTGAAGTATTCTGGTAATTTGCAACAGTGTTTAGTTTTGCAATCCTGCTGCCAGAGAGTTCTGTCTACTTACAGACCAGGCTGTCTTTTGGAAAGTAAACATGATGTTACTCTGCAGACATGTAAAGACAGGCACTCTCTTGAGCCAAACACAAGTAGGAGACAAAAGAGGAACCGAAACAGAGAATTCCCCATTAATCACGCAGGAGTCTGTCACTGTAATACCAGCGGCAGGAACTTATAAATCACACAAATGTGCTGGCCAGGGGCGCCGTATGGAGGGGAAGTTAGGGCAATTCTAAGGGCCTGTGACTGACAGGGGCCCTAAAAAATTATTTCAACATAAGGTACATTTTTTTCAATATTAAATTTAATATTTTCAATATTAAATTATTAACTATCACCATCCAGAGAGCCTTTGTATAGACACAGAGCGCTATTAAGTCCCACCCACCCCTCCGGGGTGGGTGGGACGTTCTCCATTGACTTTGTATTGTGTGAAGGTGCCTCCTTGTCACTTCTGTCTGCTAGCAAACATCAGAAAAATGCCTTAAAGCTGCTGTGTGGTGGGATGCACTACCAACAGAGTAAAGAACTTAGAACTAAGTTTTTATAAGCTGCTGAACTGAAAAGCTGAGCTTTTAAGAAGACAAAAGTGGGACAGGGCCAACCTGAGCCTGCAGCTCAGAAACCTCTGTAAAAATGACACATACACTGCGACACGTTGCTAATTCACAGAGAACACACAGGTTGAAAGTAACTGCGTACACGGGAACGCAGTTCTGTTTACAGAGCTTCACTAGCTTGTTGTGCTACATATCACAACCTCTTGACTTTGTACTGAAGTTCATTGAGAATTTTAAAATCTAGTACAAAGTCAAGAGGTTGTGAAATGTCGCACAACGTACACAGAACTACTCTCGGGAGACTGTTGTCGCTGTTATTAGTCTTTGGAGCTGTTCTAAACAAACTACCACACACAAACTCTTCATGGCAAGGTAATATGTCACACAGTAAAACAGTGTGTCTCAATGATGTGTTTTTAATAGTTTTTGGAGAACAACAGATCTATGACACAGAAGAATAAGATATATCAGGCTTTGGATACACACACAATACTTGTAAGTAGGGTTGTTGGTTTGGCTCTGTACGTGAGATTTGTGACAATAGAAAAAATAAAGAAAATCGCCAGCCACATCATGTAAAGGCAAAGGTGTTTATACTTGTTCCAAATGGCCACGCTTGATGGCAGAGAGGGTCAAAGCTTTACTTTCACACCTGGCAAAAATGCTCTGTAAAGTGGGGTTGATTGATGGATTGTCTGTTACGGAAAGTTAAAAGAATTGTCTGAGGTAGACTGCACAAACCTCCTCTCTGATGTCAGAAACAGGGTTTCACACTGAAACAAACCTACAAGCACTTTGTTTCAAGCCTGTAGCCCATTAATACTGATACTGAGGTCTGAATGAAAAGACTTGGTGTTAGCTGAAGTAATTATTGCACACTGTAAGGGTAATGTCGCTGTATTGTAGATTAGTATACTGGTATTTTCCCTGACTAATCAAACTACACATCTGTAATGGGAAGTGCACACTTGGTAAACCCAGTGACAGTGAAATGTTATTCTCTATCATCCGAGCTAAATTTAATCCTTCATACCGTCACAATAGAGATGCACAAGAACAAATACATGACCATGTAATTATAAATCCTTATTTGTTTTTGTTTCTGAAAGTGTTTGGGTATTTCTTCATTTCAATGTGCCTCTCTGTTGTTCAGGCCAATGCCAGTATTATCAATGAGGTTCATGTGGAGAACGTCACAACATTAACAAACCCTTACGTGGATGCCATCAAGAGCCTGTGGAGTGATCCGGGGATTCAGGAATGTTACAATCGGAAGAGGGAATACCAGCTCTCAGACTCGGCCAAATAGTGAGTGTAAACAGAGACCAATAACTCCTTAGACACTGCCAAATAGTTTCCACTGTTTCATCCGCCAGTTGTCTGTTTACTGCACTCATAAGGGTCAAGTTCAGTGTTTATTCCATTTATGGTTGTTGACAAAAGCTTACAGTAATAAATACAACGAAATATTATTTAAATTCTCACTCTTTCTCTATTGTGAAGCGTCTGCAACAGAAACATCCATGACTTCTCTTCTCCTGGTTCCTCTATCTTACTGGCATTATTTCCATTTTTATCTCCCTCAGGCGTAAGCCTGGAAGGAGATCATGCTTTTGGTCGTGTATGTGTGTGTGTGTCCGTGTGTGTGTATGTGTATCTGTCTGCAGCTAATCTCACATATTACTGGACCCATCAGCCTAATATTTTTTGTGCATATTTATGACTGTATGCTAAAGAACTTCTTGTGGTTGCAGCGATTAAGAATTTTTTAAAAAACCTTCTATAAAACACAATTCCTTAGGAGCCTATAGTAAAGCTTAGACTTTGTCTTTTCAGCTGTCATTGCCATTTTATGATATGCATTACATCATAGCAAAAGGGATTTCCGGCAATTGGCTAGGCTAAAAGCAAGCCTACCTGGTCTGTTGCAGGCCACATTTTGGTCTTTGTTGTGGCTCAAAAACTGAAATCCATAGAAAAGTTTGGTCTCATCCTGAACCCGAGCATCTACAGATTAATTCTATACCTGATATGTTATGATCCACTAAAATTAGGCATGATACAAGATGAATAAAATCCCTTTTTTTGTTAGCTTTGCCACCATCTTGACTGTAAGGGAGCCGGGAGGGACAGTTCAGGAGGACTCTTCTTTGTTTGGGAGGAGAGAGGGAGTGTGCGTGTGAGAGTGTGTTCTAACAAAATTTTCTAATTAAATAACAAAGTGTTCTGAATATTCAACAATGTTTAAATTGTGAAGTTTGGACTTATCATCATGTTTATTGTTTCCTCAAATTTATACAGTTAGGCGAACCCAAGATGCTCAGTTACAATACCATTACACTATTCTATGCATCTTAAAGAAAACTGAGACTATGCTATACAAAAAACACTTTGCATGCATCTATATAAGAAAACTTACACTATATTAAACAAAAAAACTTTGCAAATCTCTGCTGGTTGCATCTGGCAGTTGTGGTGGCGTTGCAGAAGGTGTTTCACCACCCACATGCCCGCCAGACACACCTGGTGGAAATCTTTACTCTACTGAGTGCACTCAAACTTCTAGTTTAACTGTGCTTTGTCTTCTTGTATCAATAGCTACCTGAATGACTTGGACCGAATCTCTGATACTGCTTACCTGCCAACCCAGCAGGATGTGCTGAGGGTCAGGGTGCCCACAACAGGTATTATCGAGTACCCCTTTGACCTGGAGAATGTGGTGTTCAGGTGAGTGTTTTATGTTGTTTTTATGTTTTATGATGTTGTGTCTTGATTGCAGCTGAGAACATAAACAATGAAAAAGTGCTCTGGCGTAGGGGAGGCCAACATACAAGAGATAAACTCTAATGTCATGCTAGTTTTACATCACGATATTGATTTATTTATCATGATATGTATTCTGGAAATTCAATTGGTTAATCTAGTGAGCTAAATAGCTAAGAAATCAAGGTATATTGTGGGTCAAAGTAAATTGTAAGCAGATGGTAGTGTTGGTGTTTCAGTCCGTCACTTTGGTCCACACTTAAATATCTACTGACTATTGGATGGATTGTCATGAAATTTTCTGACATTCATGTTGCCCAGAGGATGAATTCTGATGACTTCGGTGTCCCCTTGACTTTTCCTCTAGCGCTACCAGGAGATCATATTTTTCACTTATCTTGTGAAATATCTCAACATCGACTAGATTGGCACAAAATTTTGGACAGCCATTCAGGTTCCCAGAGGATGAATCCTTGACTTTGGTGATCCCCTGACTTATTCTCTGGTGCCAACCTAAGGTTCACATTTGTGGTGTTTGTGAAATATTAGGTCCCCCTCAGGATGAATTGTAACAGCTTTGATGATCCTTAATGATCCTAACTTTTCATTGGGCGCCATCATCATGTAATTTGTCCAACATGTTGATTTCTGCCAACATACTAAACAAAAAACAAGATCAGTAGCCTCAAGTCTGCTTTGTGTTTAGCACTAATGAGCAAATGTTAGCATGCTAAGATGTATCTTAGTGTGTTAGCATGCTAAAATTACACACAACAGCATTGTAATTGTGATCGTGTTAGTATATGAGCATATTAGCATGCTGACATTAGCATTCAGCTCAAAGCCCTGTTGTGTTTGCATGGCTGTAATTCTGGGAATTCTGAGTGTCTAGATCCTAGAGCATTAAAGCTTCTCAACTCTTATCAAAAAGTATTAATTACATTAATACAGATATTAGAGATAATAATATTTATATAGTGATTACAGCTCGACCGATACATTGGTCGGCCAATATTATCGGCCGATATTGGCCTATCACAGATGGTATATATCAGTATCAGCGTATATGTTGTCTGATATGCGTCAATTTTTAAAGCTGCAGTGCAAAATTTTTGTCTCCCCCTTCTGGCAGTGAGAGTAATTACAAAAACACTGTTGACACATGCTGCTTACATCATAGGCTCCACTGTTGCCTACTCCATTGCTACTGTTGTGGCTGTAAAATGGTGGATAAATTGTTCTGAGCGTCACAACCCCCCTCCATTCGGTCCGGTAACATTTTAAAAGTCTAGAAGAGCCGCACGATTAAATTATTTTATCCCCATTCAAGTTAGTCGAGAGCTAAATAGAAGTTACTCGGCTCGGCCAACGGAAGTCTCTGGTGCACTTTTACTGCCCATAGAGCATGCGCAGTATGTATTCATTCAGCCAGCGCGGGAATGTCATACCAGACACTAGATTTAAAAGCAATGTATACTGTGAAATAAAGAGAGATTTATCTGGCAGTGATAGGCTTATTCAGCATTGTGTCAACTCGTTTGGCAAGGGCTTGAATGTAATGGATATTCATTTATTTGTAAAAGTCCCACATTGCAGGTTTAAAGTTATAGGCAGCATTTTATGTATGTTTTATCTCTTTATTTAATTCAAGTTTATATATATATATATTTATATGTGTGTGTGTGTGTGTCTGTGTGTATATATATATATATATATATATATATATACATATGTAAAGAATATCAGCTGATATATCAATATCATAAATTTTCTACTCCCTAATATCAGTATCGGCCCCAACAATCCAGTATCGGTTGGGCTTGAATAGTGATAGTAGACGAGATATCATTTGGATCTTTGGTCATGTAAACTTGTGATAGAGGCTAAATGTCTTTACGTGGTCTTCAAATGCTGCAGCACAGTTAATTAATACAACCATATGAAGTTATTACTCTGCTCTGCTTATTCATCCAGTCCACACTATCAATGATCATTCTCAAAAATGTATTGTGTGTAAAAAATCTTCCAAAATAGTCATCTTCAAAATATTGAGGGTCACATAATCAATATTGTTTTTTGTTTTTTTTAAATTGACATTATCACCAAAGCCCTAAGTACTATAACTGTCTGTGGATGGGTAATATGATAACTTGTTTTTAATGATGTCTTAAACCTGTGGCTGTAGGATGGTGGATGTGGGTGGCCAGCGTTCAGAGAGGAGGAAGTGGATTCACTGTTTTGAGAATGTGACCTCCATCATGTTCCTGGTGGCGCTCAGCGAGTACGATCAGGTCCTTGTTGAGTCACCCACCGAGGTGAGAAATAATGTGTAACAATTACAAGCTAATCTCTTCTTATATATCTTTTTAGTTTTTGCACAATAGTCTGCAGATGGGGAAGAAAGGGGCTCATGAAGGGATGATTAAAAAAAATTACTGGTGGGGACACAAAGAGACATGTTTCTTTTGTTTAAGGCCAAACCTGTTTGGTGGAGACAATGACCTAGATTTCTGAAACACTAGTCTGGTTTCTCTCTCTTTCTTTTTCTATCTTTATTTCTATCTTTCTCTTTCGGTCACAATGAGAAACTGGATGTTGACCCTCCTCTGTGGCAGTGTGCATAGTACATCTGCAGGGGGAGCTCTTTAGTCACTCTGTTCAGCAGCATAGTGCACCTCTCAGAGGTTTGTTCACCTGATGAGATTACAGCCAATTGAATTTGCTCACACAAACAATCCCTGCTGAAGTACGGCTGTCTAACACTATGTTTGAATTCATATTTCTACCTGTACTGAGACGTGTGTGTCATGTTTTTCAAAGAATCGAATGGAGGAAAGCATGGCCTTGTTCCAGACAATCATAACCTCCAAGTGGTTCATACAGTCTGCAGTCATCTTGTTCCTCAACAAGATAGACATTCTGGAGGAGAAAATCATGTATTCACATTTGGTCGACTACTTCCCTGAATATGATGGTGAGAGGAAACTATTTATTCTTTGTAAAATGTTGAAAAATTAAACTCATGAGCAATAAAATGCACCCTTCCTTAAGTCAGCACACTCAGGGGTTTTGCTGCTTCAGCCTTACTGGGTCTGGTATAACCAGTGGCTTATGATGGCTAATGTTAGCAAACTTAACATATTACTGTGTAACTGACATTACTGAGTCAGATGACTGACTTTATAACACTTCTCTACTTGTGCTACTGTTTTGGCATATCACAGATAAACATTTCAGTTTTATCACAAAAGTAAAATAGGAAGTAAACACATTGAGACATGTTAGTTGTTTTCTGCTCAGGGTCCCGTTTTACTCAGTCTCTGTCAGGTCGCTTAATGATGATGTTATTTAAACATCTGATGTTAGAAAATCTTGGGAAATGAGAGGAAATTCAATGTGCTATTGTCCTGTAATTATTATGTTGGGCCACAAGTAGCCAAAAGTGACAATTATTGGTAATAGTAAATGCTGAAATGTAGTGTAATAGTGCACAAGTAGTCATCAAACCGACTCTGTAATGTCTGTTATTGAGCAGTATGTATAAAGTTAGCTAACGTTAGCTAACACAGTTAACGTTTTGTTGCTTATGAATTAAACTTTTCATTTGTAAAATTGGGTTTTTTCTTTGTGTTAGTGTCACTTTAATGTTCTGAAACAATTTGATTTTAGAGTGCTAGCGTCTTTTATATTGTTGAACTTTTATAAAACTACTAAAAATGACTTTCATTTATTGTTTCTGCCCTTTGTCTCTTTCCTCCAGGTCCCCAGCAGGATGTCAAAGCAGGGAAAG
Source organism: Thunnus maccoyii (assembly GCF_910596095.1). Taxonomy (NCBI): domain Eukaryota; kingdom Metazoa; phylum Chordata; class Actinopteri; order Scombriformes; family Scombridae; genus Thunnus; species Thunnus maccoyii. The sequence continues at coordinate 19,490,263 of NC_056551.1, forward strand.
AGTTCATCTTAAATATGTTTGTGAGTCTCAATCCAGACAAAGTAAGATTAATCTACTACCACTTCACCTGTGCCACAGACACAGAAAACATTCGATTTGTCTTCCATGCGGTGAAAGACTACATCTTGCAGGAAAACCTGATGGACTACAACTTGGTTTAAAACTGTGATGGTGCCGCTGTAATTCAATCTACCTTGTACAGCTGGCAGTCAAGAGAGCTCTGCAGTGCTTCAGTTTCCCTCACGCTGCTGCTGAACACTATAATCCAAAACAGGAAATTGAGAAACTACGGAGCTTGTCGCCAAATGACTGTACTACTGATGTATTTCAAATTCTCCTGTTAGGCTCTTTGGAAATGGATTTCTCCAGCTATAATGAAGTGTGTCCTGACAATTAAAGTGCTGCCTTAGTGAGGAGTCTATTATAGTATGCACTCAAAATTATGGAGCTCTTTGTGAACATTTTTGAGCAGTAACAGTATAAATGCACATGGATGAATTGAGAGGGGAAAATATATTTTATGGGGCCTCATAAGCCTCTGAGGACTAGCGATGCTCTAGGTCTCTCCTTCAGGGAATCTGTGGAAGTGAATGTAGACTAACTGCAGTGGTGGAACAAGTATTCAGATCCTTTACTTAAGTAAAAGTACCAATACAGCAATGTAAAAATACTCTATTACAAGTAAAAAATCTTGCAGGAAAAATCCTATTTAAGTAGCAGCAAAATGTAGTTAAAATATTGCAGTAAAAGTAGTGGTTTGGTCTCTCTGACTGATATATTATTATATATGACATCATTAGATTATTAATACTGAAGCATCAGTGTGTAAGCAGCATGTTACTGTTGCAGATGCTGAGTGTGGAGCTAATTTTAACTACTTTATATATAGTTAGCTAGTATAGTCCAGTTGTTCCCAGCCTAGGGGTCAGGCCCCTTCAAAGGGTCACCAGATAAATCTGAGGGGTCGTGAGATGATTACTGGGGGAAGAAAGAAGAAAAAACAAAGCTTTGATACACAAATCTGTTTTCAGTTTTTGGATTTTTCTCTCTGGTGAAATATTGGATCACCCCATTATTTATCTGAATGCATATTGTAAATATCACATGGTACAGTATAGTAATTTTCTAGTTCCACCCTTTGCATCAAGGGAAATGTGAAAGGCCAACTGCTGAAGAGAGAACTATTAAATAATCTCTCAGGCATTAAACTAGTTCATTCTTGATCTTAATTCACATGCTTTTCAACGGCATGATATAAATGAATAAAAAGCTAATGAGAGCATATCCATGGCACTAATGTTTACACAGTCTCTCTCTTCTTGTTAAAAATAATTACAGTCTAATTTGTACATTTTAATTTATGGTTGTGTTTCACTGTCACTGCAGTGTCTTATATTATGCAGCCTTAGTGTTTTTAATAATGTGATTGGCTGAATAAACAGACATGTTGCTGTTCACATGTTGCTCAGGTTTTCATTCCTTGTCTGTGTTTACAAATCAGCTCTAGTACACGGTTGGTGTGCCATTTAAATGTTTGTCTTCTTGGCTGCTCCATCAGCTGGTTCAACAGTGTTAGTCCTGAAATCCTCCTTTGTGATGCATCCATCTGGCTGGTGCCTGCAGCAGCACTTCTGATAGGGATCCATATTTTTAGTGTTGTACATGGAGATATGTAGTGTGGTAAAGAATCTTTATTTTTGGAGGAAGATGCTGAAAGTAATGTGGCAGCAGTATATGACACTAGTGACCTGCCATGATGGATGAAAGGGGTGAAAAGGCTGCTGGGCACCTTCCAGATCGAATCAATCCAGACCCAAATCTGCCCAATATCCATCTTTCATACTACATGCCAGCCAAGCACAATATCCATTAGGTATAATGAATATTAGAGCTGAAAGTAATGATTTTCATTATCAGATAATCTACTGATTATTTTTTGATTAATCTTTTGCTCAGTAAAATATCAGAAATATAGAACCAAAGATGACACGTTGAAATGACTTGTTTTGTCTGCCCAACAGTTCAGAACACAACTATATTCAGTTCACTATCGTTCAAGACAGAAAAAAGCAGAAAATCCTCCCACTTGAAAAGCTGGAAGCACAGAACATTTGAAAAATGATTATCAAAACAATTGCTTAATTTTGTTTTATTATTACATTTTATTGCATCACAATAATGCAAAACACATTGTCACGACATCATCAACTATGTGTGTATCTGTTGATCTGGGTGGGAAGCTGCTGCATACAGTTGCCCTTACAGGGATAAATAAAGTTGTATTGAATAATAATGGATAGCATCCCCTCAGCTCAAGAGGATCCTCTTTACCTTTTAGATAACAGTGAATTCACTTATGGATGAGTCAGATCCAGTTATAGTATATAACATTTGGAAATTATAAAACTGGTGCAGTGCACCGTTAATAGTAGTTTGAAGGGGACAGGGTACAATGCAGAGGTGAGATGAAAAATTGTGAACCTATCCTTTAATAAACTGCTTATAAGAACATTATGGTATGTTATTATTTGTTAACCATTTATATACTGATTATAAATGCTAAATAGGGGGATTTCAAATATAGTGTTACAGGGGCCCTCAAACAGTCTCATCCATCCATTGGCTAATGTGTAGTTATTTTGTAAACCTCTTGTTTCATTCCTAATCTAGATTTCAGGCTTTCAGGCATTATAAGACGTATGATAGATGATGATTATAAGATCACCCATCATTATAAGATGATGATATCTGGCAGTGGTGGAAGAAATACTCAGATCCTTCACTTAAATAAAAGTACCAAGCAATGTAAAAATACTCCATAACAAGTAAAAGTCCTGCATGAAAAATCCTACTCAAGTTAAGTATTTAAGTACTGTATTAACAGCAAAATGTACTTAAAATATTAAAGGAAAAGTACTCTGGCTGATATACTATTATAAGTGACATCATTTGATGACTAATACTGAAGCATCAGTGTTAGAGCAGCATGTTACTGTTGTAGCTGCTGGAGGTGGAGCTAGTTTGAACTACTTTATATACACTTAGCTAGTTTAGTCCAGTGGTTCCCAACCTAGGGGTTGGGCCCCTCCAAAGGGTCACCAGATAAACTTGAGGGGTGGTGAGATGATTAATGGGAGAGGAAAGAGGAAAAAACAAAGTTCTAAAACACAAAACTGTTTTCAGTTTTTGGATTTTTCTCTAATCCTTAATTTTTGTTGAAATATTGGATCATTTGAACAATTGAAATGAAACCATGTGAGAAGTTTAGAGGTAAAAATCACTATTTGGTGGAGCTGTTAACAATTCATTTGTAAGATTCTTATATATTGCACCTTCAAATTGTTTCTCTGATTTGAAATTATTATTTTTTGGCTTGTTTAGTAGCATCTAGTGGTGAGGTTGCAGATTGCAACCAACTGAATATCCCTCCCCTCATCCCTCAGTAGCTGCGAAATTCATGAAAAACGCAAAAGACCCTCTCTAGAGCCAGTGTTTGGTTTGTCCATTCTGGGCTACTGTAGAAAGATGGTGGGGCAACATGGTGGGCTCCGTGGAAGGAGACCCGCTCCCTTTGTAGATATTCTCTTCTAAAGGTAGTGAAAACACAAAAATTCTTATTTTCAGGTGATTATACACTAATTAAAACATACTTATGAATATTATATTCCATTCCTGCCAAGTCCATCCCACTCGATGCCACTAAATTCTGCACACTGGTCCTTTAAAAGTTGTTTTATTGATTTGAAAATATTAAAAATAATCCTGTTATTCACATCATTTTAATGATTTGTTCACACTTGCATGCTTTTTTATGTAACAGTATTATTTATGTCAGTAATTTAAATATCAATGATAATAAAGTTATAATTTTTAAAAACAAATCTTAAATAATTTCTGTATGTGTTATTCAAAATGTATGCTGTATGAGTATGAGCGGTCAAAATTTGAAAATGAAGTTAATCTTATGCATAAATACCAAGTTTGTATAGATCAAAATGACTCGTGAGGCAAAATGGCCCCAAGGGAGTTTCTTCCGCCGGCAGGGGGTTATCTTCCCCAGTTCGTGGGCGAGGATGCCCCTCACAAGATTTTACATTTAGTTTTATACTATCAAAGTTGTAGTCTGTAATGATTTAATTACCCCCTAAACGTGTTTACTTAAGCATACTTCTTGTGTACATAGAACATTGATATTCAGATGTTATGTATTTTAAAAGAAAAAAGCTTAAAACTTAGGCTGTATAAACAGTTGCTTGATACCAGACAGAATTTTATAAACAGAGCTGTTGTAGTACATTGAAGCTGGCTGCACGCCATTATGTTTACCCTCCTGCACTCTACCTCATTGTGAGGAAAGAGTTTCAAATTCAGCGGCCCATGGGAGTATAAACCTGTAAGCAGATACACATGATTTGTCCACATAAACTCACACTGCCTCTCAGTTAGAGCCTGCCCATCCGCCCGCCTCCCTTGCACACCAGGAATGTGAAATGCACCTGAACTGGATCTTGCATGAGGAAGAATGACTGCAGAAAGTCGCCAGCCCACCTGTTCCGGGACAGAAGTTTCCCTGCAAGGTCCGAAAAAAAAAATCATTATCCATTCATTTCACTAATGCCCGTCAGCTGTGCCGTAGTTTAACTGAAAACAGCTTGTAAAGGTGTACGTGTGACCATGGAGGAATGCTGCCTGTCTGCTGAAGAAAATGAGAGGCTTAGGATACACAGAGAGATAGAGAGACAACTTCGTCGTGATAAAAGAGAATCTCACCGGGAGCTGAAGCTGCTGCTTTTAGGTGAGTGTCATAGTTTGGTAATTAACTCCCACATATGTTCACTGAGCCGCGACTGAAAAGTTTTGAAAATAATTAACTAACACATGTTCACCCTCTGATACACCAAAAACTGGCACTCAGGATGTCCAATTGCACATTAAGACATTCTTTTACAAAATTCTCAATTTAAATTTTGGCTATAAAATTAATTAGGTTGCTATAAACTCACTTCATACAGAACAGGATGTAACTGCAATAATTATCTACATTTTGATACAATCAGTGTTATTAAGGGTCCAGCATAGCTGGGTTTAACTCAGATAATTACTAACATTTTTTTCCCCTAAATTATATAAACTACCCATTTTCCTGTAAATTAAGAATTTCCTGTGATAGTCTTAGTGCTGGTAAAAATTACAGTACCAGTACCAATACCAGTACCCTTAAAGTGATACTGATACCAATAGAGAACTTAATTTGATACCTTTTTTTTCCTTCTTCATTTGATACCCATCATGTGAATAGAAGCATTCAGTTCCCTAAAATGCCACCACTTCCTCCCATCCAAGTTATTTTTTTACACGAATACATTTTGAAAGTGTTTAGATCATTAAAATATTGATTAAATAATTGTACAAAACTGTACAATGAAGTATTATCACCACAGACTGTATGGGTTGTAGATGCTGTAGTAGTGGGCCAATCACACGTTGCATTAAATTGAAGAACACTTGCGGTGATTGGCTGTGAGCAAAACCACACAAATAGTCATTGTTTTCTAGATCTGGGTACAAAAAGGATCGAGTGCAGGTATTGTTTGACTGGAGAAGTTTCAATACTACTTGGTACTGGGTTGATACTTTAAAGGTATTGAGTACTGATACCCAGCCTTAGATAGTCTGTGATTTTAGTGGCAGATGCCGATATTGTTAAAAAAGCATATCGGTAGAATTTTCATTTATTTATTTTAAGATTTTTAATGAATTATGACCATAATGATTTGCAAAGTTACAGTTGAACAAGATGTGTATTTATTACTGGATTATTCAACCACACAGGGACATGAATGTATGTACTGAATGTCATGGCAATCCATGCAATAGCTGTTGGGACATTTCATTGAAAACCAAAAATGTCAACCTGAGGGTGGTGTTTGATGAAAAGTCAGGGGATCACCAAAATCGATAGACTTCATCCTCCATGTAGAACAAGGTCGTCAAAATTTCACGGCAATCCATCCAAGGTTTTTGAGATGTTTCAGTCTGGGCCGCAGTGGTAAACCTACCAATCGTCTGATAGACCGACATTGCCGTCCCTAAAAACTCATCAGGAGTATAGAGTTAGACGATGGGTGGTTTTTGGTAGAAATTAGTTTTCAATGACATCATTCAGGCTCGCAGATTGTGAATAATGTCATTATTTCTGGAAAGATAGTGACGTGAGTGTATTTTTTGCTCTCCTGAAGTCAAGTGCCTTTGAGTGCCAATGTATTGAGGTGAGCTGACTCACCCAGAAAATAACAAGAAAAGTATCTGGATGAATAAATGACGCTCTTTAAAAACACAAAAACAAAACAAGGCTTTTGTATGAGTGTTTGGCTGTACTGTTCCTTTAAAGCAGGGACAGGTTACGCTTGCATTCTTCAAATAGTTGATGGAGCCCTGATGAGTCAGCTTCTTGATAACATTCAGCTCATTTATTTCCTCATTCAAAACAAAGTAGACTGCATTTTTTCATAACATCTCACTTTCATAGACATGACCTACATGCATTGAGGCTGTAGCTTTGTTAGGACTTCAACATCAGAGTCTCTAATGAGAATTTTCATTTTAAATGCCATGTTATGTCAATAAAATATACACAGATGACAGGTAAGTTAAAAAAAAATGCAAAGTGCAGAACATAAAAAGAGAATAAATGAATCATACAGTGCAGAGCGACATTTTGACATAGCTCATAACAGCTTCAGATGACTCCTGTTTTTTCCTCCTGCACTACCAACACAGCCCATTTATAGAAGCTCGAACGCTGGTTATGTTGGAAACAATACATTAGACATGAAGGACTTTGCTTTAAAGGTCAGCACTACTTTAAACTTCAACTTGAGTTAGCCTGTTTGGAGAACAATAACCTCCTGCAAAGGTCAGTCTAATGGTTAACATTTTTAGGCATTTTAGGTGCACAGCTGACACTCTTATCGAGCATAATTTACAACCAAGTGAGCAGGAAGCAGTTCAGTGTTTGTCTCAAGGACACATGGCTGTTGATGGACATATGGACTTGTATGGATCAATCTATGCAGCACATTTGTATTTGGCAGCACTATGAGAAAAAAAAACATGATTAAATACATAACAAATACTTTTTTTAATATATATATTGTTTTTTATTGCTTGAGGAGGGTCCACTGTAACATTTTTTTTACTATGCGGATTTTCTATAGCCTTTCTATACTGTTATACCTATATCGATATGCTGTTGCAGCTGAGTGTTAACAGGAGGAGGTGTTTCCTCCACACATATAAGAAACCACACATACATGCACCCATACTCACACATACATTTATGAGGGAAAAAAACTATTAAAACCTGTGAAACTTTAACTTTTGAAAATATTCTTGCGATCTTAAGAATGCAGTCTTTTTGTTGTTGTTTTGTTGCCAAAATCCTGTTTAGCTGCAACTGATTGATGTTCAGATGATTTTTTTTGTGCATGTCACAGATGTCCTATTTTTGGCATTGCTTTGATCTTATTTCATTTTTCATCCTTCCGTCTTATTCATCTCATTTGCCTAGGGACTGGTGAAAGTGGGAAGAGCACTTTCATCAAACAGATGAGGATCATCCATGGCAGTGGATACAGTGAAGCTGACAGGAAAGGTTTCACTCGGCTGGTGTTTCAGAACATCGTCACAGCCATCCAAGCTCTGATCGACGCCATGAAGACTCTACAGATTGATTACATCGATGACCAGAACATTGTGAGGAATTGTACACATTTTTTAAAAAAGGCAATACTTATGTGCTCCTGTACATAGCATTTGAAACCCCTTGAGGCTTAACAAGACTCAAGAGTCTTCAGCCATGTTAGCTGTTCTATGAGGCATGCTCACTATGACAATGTTAACATGCTGAAAAAAAGATCAAATAACAATATATCACAAAAGACAGTATTTTTTATAGCTATATTTATAGTTGAATTTCAAATAATCAGCTGAGGCTGATAGTTTTGCAGGTGTTTGATTATAAACCAAAGTATTGGACACATTTTGGATTTTTACCTGATGATGGTGCTAAATTTAAGGTTAATGGATCACCACAGTCATTACAATTAGTCTTGAGAGGGACCTGAATGTGTACACTAAATTTCATGACAATCCATCCAATTATAAATGTCAACCTCGTGGTGGCGCTAGAGGAAAGGTCAGGCGATCAAGTCATTAGGATAGTTCGTCTGGGAACCATGATTATCTGTACCTAATTTCATGGCATTTGATCCAGAAGTATAGACATCAGTCTCGATCAAAGTGGTGAACATTGCTATCCACAGAGACATGCAGCTACTGTGGCTAAAAATGAGCATCTGTAAACCTCTTTTACCACCTCAGATTTTTTTGTTGGTGTCTAAAAAACCATCTAGTTCTAGAAAGAGTTGTGTTGCAGTTTTCATCCTCTCGTGCCTGTTTATAGGTCAGTCAAATATAATAATCCCCTGTGGGTGTTTCGTATGTGTCAGAGCCACGCAGAGAAGCTGAGCCAAGTGGAGGCAGACCAGGTGTCCACTTTGCAGTCCTGGCAGGTGGAAGCCATTAAGAGAGTGTGGAATGACCACGGTGTTCAAAGGTGCTACGATCGCAGGAGGGAATTCCAGTTATCTGACTCTGCCAAATAGTAAGACTTTTATATATCTCAGATGAAATCATTAGCATGAACCCAAGGCTTCTCCCGAGAACCAAAGCTTTTTCAATGCTTAATCATGCGCTCATCTGCTCAAATTCAAGAGTTTGAATTCATATGAATAAAACTAAATGCACATAATGAGTTTAAATTTCTGCATGATGTTCCCTTTTTATCTAGTCAGGTTTGTGTCAGGATATTGAACTGGTTTCATTGTTGTTAACTTTACAGTTACTTTAGTGATCTGGGCAGAATCACAGACCCCCACTACATCCCCACTCTGCAGGACATCTTGAGGGTCAGGGTCCCCACCACTGGCATCATAGAGTACCCCTTTGACCTTTCAAAAGTTATCTTCAGGTAAGGTGTTGTACTTTATCAACTGACAGGGAAAGAAAGTAAAATTTGAAAATGATTTTCTGGCTAAAATAGCACATGAATTGGTTATAACACTCCACAGTGACTTCAAATCCAAGCTCCCCAAATTACCTCTTGGTTTTTGAAATTCAACTGAGGAAATGTGGGGATTTAGTGAAGCTATTGGTTGCTATAACACATTAAGAGTGTGCATCTGTCAAAGAAATAGATATTTTGGGAAATATGGTTATTTGCTTTCTTTCAGAGTGAGATGAGGAGGTTGTAATTTGTAGTCGAAATATGAAGCTAGAGGCCATTAGCTTAGCATAAAGACTGGGAACAGAGGGAAACAGCTAGCTTGGCTCTGTCTAAAAGAAGTCTGAAAGAAGCTTATCGGCACCTCTAAAGCTCAGTATTTGACATGTTAATTCAATTCAATACAAACAGAAATGCAGTATCCCTCATAAAACCAGAATTCGTCATTTTTGCTTTTCTGTATAGATTAAACAAATGAGATATGACGTTAATAAGTGAGCTTTAGACATGCTGAACAGAGAGTCAGAGCCAGGCTAGCTGTTTCTCTCTGCTTTCTTTCTCTTTCCATTCCATGCTAAACTCAGCTAAAGCTAAGCTCTACCTTCATTTTTACCAGACAGACTGAGAGAGTGGTATCGATCTCTAGCATATTTCTCAAAATGCCAAATTATTCCTTTACTAATCTAGGAAATTGTATGTTTTCCTTCCATTGACCTTGATGGTCATGTGTCTCTAGGATGGTAGATGTGGGTGGTCAGCGTTCAGAGAGGAAGAAATGGATTCACTGTTTTGAGAATGTCACCTCTGTCATATTCCTGGCGGCCCTCAGCGAGTACGATCAGGTCCTTTACGAGAGTAAGAATGATGTAAGTTCAAAAGCCTCTCAGTCTGTTGTGCTTCAAAATTATGATTTGATTCTTAATTTTTTGTTTCTTGTCAATATTTGCTGTCCAAAATTCTGCCTTTATTTATTTCCATGCATTTTTCATTGTCCGATCAGTTGACACTTTTTGAATGTCTAAGATTATCTGCCCCTCTTTCTTCAGAATCGACTGAGAGAGAGCGTCGCCTTGTTCAAGACCATTCTCTCATACCCGTGGTTCCAAGAGTCCTCCACCATCCTCTTCCTCAACAAAACAGACCTGCTGATGGAGAAAATCATGAAGTCTCATTTGGCAGCCTACTTCCCGGCGTATACTGGTAAAGCATGCTATCTCCTTTTGCTGTTTGTTCATTAACACAGCATTTATTGCTGTGTCCGAAATCAATCCCAATTTACTATTTAGTGTGCTATGTTTACTGTCCGCCATTTAATTTGAGCGCCTGAATTCTGAGTATGAAATTGCGACAATGCAACGAAAAAAGAGCTGCAAAATTACAGTTGTTTGAAACTTTCAGTGATGATGGTTGCGTCTGAAATCTTGATTTGCTACTCCCACAGGGCCTCGATGTGATGCCGAACCTGCGAAAAAGTTCATCTTGCAAATGTATGTGGAGCAACACAGCGGGCGCCATAAACCCCTTTACTCACACTTCACCTGTGCCACGGACACGGAGAATATCCGGATTGTCTTCAAAGCCGTCAAAGATACTCTCTTCAGAGAAAACCTTGAAAAGTTCAACCTGGAATAGGCGAGGTTACTGGACAAAGTGACACTTTCACATTTAGCGGCAAGAAAGCTGGTTACAGTCAAATGTTGTGACACTTTTATGGACTTTTTATCTGTAATGTGCTGTTGGTTGAAGCTGGTTCAAAAACATCAAAGAGAGGCAATCAGACAGCAGTGTCAGGTAAGGCACATTTATCTCAGTACTGTAGCAGACAGTACAATAAGTGCCATTTTTTTTGCAACAATACAGTTCATCGTGAAATGTTAAAAAAACAAAACAAACACATTTTGTTTCACTACCTGAGAGAAAACTGCATTGTCAGTTAATTGTTACACTGAACTGTTACAGGAAGGCATTACTGTTTGACAGAGAATCAGTAAATGGTATCAAACTGGTCTGACAAAGTTTTATCTAGTAGGAATGCAACCCAACCTGCCTTACAGCTCCGGGAGGAGGAAGTAAAAGAGTAGCCTGCAGGGAACTACAGTGCCTTAGTTTATATTTATGTTAATATGTACAACAACAGCAAGATTTTTTTTTAAACTAACTTTAAAATACAGATATTAGAGTCACATGTAAATTGTGGGGTTTTTTTGGACAAACTGAGTTCTGCTGTGTTCCTTATCTGTCATGTCACTTACAGAGCTCTATTTTAACATTAAAGAATATGAAAAAAACGGAGGTCTCCATACAGAAATTTATAATCCATCTAATGATATATGACCATAGATGCATGGCACTGATTAACTACTAAAATCTTTTTTTTTTTTTTTTTTTTTAAACGTCTCTATTCTATTTTTGAGCTCCAGGCGTGGTCATCCTTATTGGCATGCTGTGGTAACAACCTTTGTATCAAACAATAGTCAGCAATGTGCAAAGGTCTGACTTGGCTGGTCTCTGTCTTCCTGTACAAGTGTTGCAGCTCAATGGTGGTAGGTGAAAAGAGCCATTCTATGAGGTTTGACCGGTGAGAGAGAACAATGGGGGTTTCCACACGGAAGTGGAGACTGTCTAGGTACTATTGATTTTATCAGCTTTGTGGTTACCATTTGCTTGTTTAAGGGTTGAAAAGTTCAGGTCTAATGTAGAGTATAAAGGACACATTTGAAGTTGGCTTGCAAACAGTAGAATGGTAAGCATCAGATATTTGCTTTGGATCCGTCACTATTTTTCTACCAGCATGTGGTAAAGCATGTGAATATTATCAGTGCATGAAGCTGACAATGTTCTCGTTTCTGATTGTTATTGCTTTTTTGCGCCCTAAGGGCTAATAAAATCTTATAGCTTCACAGCCAGGCTAACAAATCTACTGTCAGGCATTAATTGCAGTCCCACATTCCTCCTGGGTAGCAATAACACAACGGCGCCTACACATATACACAGAGTTTATCCCCCCCAGTTGAGGATAATAATGACACACAAACACACCCTCCTACATCCCCATTCAGTTGCACTGCCTGAGGAAGCTGCTGTGCAGAGAGCTGCTATAGCAGGTGATCGCCCTTATTTGGTAATGGCCCAGATCATGTGACTACAAAATGGTGGAAGCTGTGAGCTGTTTGTAAGCTGAGCATCTCCATCGAGAGGCTGGGAGCAGGAAATAGACAGAGAACTTGGAAGTACATCCATGATCTGAGACACAGGAGGACAGAGATTCCCGTGCCCCAGCAGTGGTGAGTACATGGTTTTTATTCTGTGAAAATAAAAAGAGGAGAAAGAGGGATATGTTCTTTTCCTTTTTTTTTCTCACAGCCAGCAGACAGGAAGAGAGGGGGAGGGAGGGAGGGGCTGCTGTCATCAGCACTGTGGTCCTGTGCTGTGCTGTGGAAGTGGATTTGAAGCAGCTCAGCATCCTCCATGGAGGCTGCACATAACAGCTGATGCTGCTTTTGTTTTTCTGCAATGGAAGAGTTTGTTAATCTGTGTGTGTGTGTGTGTGTGTGTGTGTGTGTGTGTGTGTATGTAAGTGGGCGTGCATGCACACGTACGCCTTCCTGTGAATCATCGGTATGACATGTCATCTCCACTGTACCAGAATCAACCGTTCAGTGTTTTTTTCTGTTACAGTTGCTAATGCAAACACATTTTCCTTGTTCCAGGCAGACTCTACAGAGGAGGAACAAGGATATTTCTTTTTCATACGTATGAGCAAACGTGACTCACTGTGAATTTGCATCTCAGACCAATCTGTGCTCAGGCGAGCGTGCAAGCATTCGATTTGCAATAGAAGAAGGCAGCGAGGAGGGGAGAGAGCTTGTCATGATGTAACAAGTCCTGTTCCTCCCCCCCCTCCTACCACCTCTCAGCATCCCCCTGCTCCAATTTAAATAGAAGGATTATTCACAGTGGAAGATGACCTTTAACCTCAAAATTGTTCCCATTTCCCTCATCCCTCCCCCTCCTTTCTCCCCTACCACCTTACCACTCTCGTCTTTACTCCCCCCTGCTCTGAGATGAGATGGAAATCTATCCGTTAAGACAAGTAAAATCAATACACCATGTGTTCACACGTGTTGGTGTTTGGGTGCTTCTTTTACTTATGCTTTGTAGTCCACAGTCTGTTGTTGTTTGTGGAGTCACTGACAACATTTTTTGTCTTTTTCTGGTCAGCAACATTATATTCGCAGGTTTGTCTGGTTTTCAGTTCTGGTTCTGTGTAGATGCACAAAAAATTAAAAGATCAAATGGGAGAATTATCAGGTTTTATTGACTATATAAAAAATCATATGGATAGCACCATAGTATTTCTGAATTACAACAGTAGACTGACTACTTTTATTTATTTACTATTTTTCTTGTAGAGAAGTTAAGGAAGTAGTTTTCAGTGGTGGAAGACGTATTTAGATCCTTTACTTAAGTAAAAGTAGCAATAATTCAATGTAAAAATAAATACTCCATTAAAAGTCATGCATTCAAAATGTCACTTAAGTAAAAGTATATATTATTAGTAAAATGTACTGTAATATAATACTACTGGATTATTATTGCTGATGCATTAACATGTAACATTGGTCATAGTGGGACTAATGTTTAACTGTTTTATATACTGTTGGGTAGCTTAATCTGTAACAGTGCATCATATTTTATGAAGTTATTATATGTTTTGTATTTAAAATCTTAATCTGTAACATAACTAGTAACCAAATCTGTCAAATAAATGTAGGGGAATGAAAAGTATAGTATTTCTTTTGAATTTTAGTGAAGAAAAATACATCAACCTCACATCTATACTAACAGCGGGCCTACCTTGCTCTAAAATCAGATTAATGCTCTTGTTTGCAAATCACTAGATGTAGCGTAATCACGGTGGATGGATTTACTATAGTCTGAGTACTCTCCACGTTTGTTGTCGTGTAATACGAATCCATAATGACTAACTGTAATTATCCTCTCATAGGTCCTCCTGTGGATGCACCTGGTGTCAGAGAGTAAAATGAATCCTGAGGGGGGCGAAGGCAGACCAGGTAAGTGTGAGTACGGTCAACCATTGCTCTGATTCAGAGCACATATGTATTTTTAATATTGTGTCTTTTTTTGGCAGTCCCTCCTACCTCTCTACCCCTACAAGGAGGTCCCACCCAAAGAAAAAAGCTATCTGCCCCTCGTATCAGCCTGTCACTGGACCAGAGTGAGGATGATTTGGGGGAAACGCCAGATGATCTTGACATTAACGTCGACGACCTCGACACTCCAGATGAAGGGGATTATCTCGACTACACAGACCATGAAATGGACTGGGAAGGTTGGTCATTCAGAATACAAACAGTCAGTTTGAACCCCTGTAATCCTGAATCATCATGATCCTAAAGAAGGCAAGAGGTGCCTTTTTTATCACAGAGAGATTGTAGTTGATGTTATTTGGTTTGGGTTGTAATCCTCCAAACCACCTAGGCTGACTACAAATTAGTATTTGGTCTTTTTTCATTTCAGACCCCAATGCAGCCAGTAGGAGTGGGACAAGTGAGCCGTACAATCCAATCCCGACATACAGCGCTGAGGAGGAGCGTCAGGACAGCAAGCTATGGAGGACAGTCATCATTGGGGAACAGGAGCATCGCATCAACATGAAGATCATTGAGCCTTACATGAGAGTCATCTCTCATGGAGGTAACTATTAAAGAACCACATCACCATCATAAATATGGATTTTATGTTCATCTTGATCATTATGAATATTTACAAATGCAAATATTTTTCAGATATACCCAGTATTGGCTAAAGAAATGCCATTTTTAATTCTCTCTGTCCAGTAAAGGATAGGTTCACATTTTTTCAAGTCTCTCTTAAAACAACACTCACATCCCCATATATAAAAGAAACTGTTTTTGGTTGCTGTAATAGTTCCTCCTGCTCATGCGCGCTATGAAGAAATCACTTCCTGTTGCGATTCTGATGAAATGAGGTACAAAATCCAAATTGAATTGAAAGTTTAGCCGAGTCATTGTTTTAAGATAGACATGAAAAACATAGGAACCTATCCTTTAATACCTGTCCTACAATACTATAGTATATAGTAGTATTCATGGCAAATTCTGAGCTCTGGGACAGCTGGGATCTGGCCCGTAGGTATTAATCACATGTCAGTGCTGCTGGCACAAAGATACAGACATACAAAAGTAAGTAAGTATTTTTATAACGCCTTTTAAAACCTGAGATACAAGATGCTTTTCAACATACAACACCATTAAATATATGTGCAATTTCAGCATACATATTTCAACATAGAAATAGAGAATATGGAGAAATAAAACTAAATTTAAATGAATAACATACACAGAAAATACAATAAAAACAAGGATTTGAAGGAGTGGTCAACAAAGAGACAATATAAAACCATTGATGTAGACACTAAAAAGGTTACGCAAATGCTAGTGTGTACAGGTGGGTTTGTAATAGCTTTTTAAAACTGAGGCAGCTGATCTGATACTGAGGGAGAGTTTGTTCCACAGCGTTGGAGCTAAAATAGTAAAAGCATGATCCTTGTTTGTTTTAAGCCTTGACTGTCGAACTTAGTAAACAATCAAACTCAAAAATGTCTGAAACTGACAACATCTATTGAGAAGAACTACTATGGAGGTGTTTACAGTTGGAACCCACATTCTTCGGTTTCGGGTTTCACTCGGCCTGAATATCTGATTCCAGAAATAACAACATATTAGTGTTTAAAAGTCATGATCTCTTGTGTACCGTATAACAATCATCTATTGTTTTTGAGCTGACAGCCACTTCTGAGCTATTGAGATTGCACAATGATGCCTCATCTAACCATGGAGGCGGGCCAACCAAAAATGAGGAAATACTGTTCAGGCTGTAGATGAAGCCAACTGATGATGGTTTTACATCATCCGGTAGCTGTCAGGAAGGGAAATCCACAAACAAAGCACAGTGGAAATTTTTTATGTCTCATTTCCACACGTCCTTTGCACATTAGAGCAATAGGATTCAGGTGGAAAATTGTCAAAGGCCACTTCAAAATAATATACCCTGAGTGTTTAATGAAGGGTGGCTGCTGCGATACAAAACAACTCACTACAAGCAGACAGACAGATGATACGTTAAAAGAAAAACCAGAATAGATAAGTGGAAAATTGATTCAGATGCTTCCGTTTAAGGAATGAAGGGGTCACTGAATGGTTTGAGTATGTAGATGATATAAATGATTTGCTGTAACCTTTGCGGTGACCTGATTTCAACCCCATCGAACACGTTAGACAGAGCTCTCTCCGCTGCCATCATCAAACCACCGAAATGAGGTAACATATTTTGAAAGAATGGTTGTCATTCCTCCAGTAGAGTTCCAGAGATTTGGGGCAAAGATTAGGCAGCGGTGACGCTAATCTGGAGTCTCGTGGTAACTCAACCCATTACAAAACAGTTTATGATGGTTTATCTTTTCATTTGTCACTCATCTGTAGCTTTGGTTTCACAGGTAGAGGCCCGCATTCTTCTCTTCTTCTCTCTGTGGAGCCTTATAACCAGCGTTACAGGTGGAAATCGCACCGCTAACCATAGCAGTTTGGGCATTTTCTTCCCTCAGTCGTCCCGTGGAAACACATAGTCTGTCACTGAAAAGTCAATACAATCACAAGCTCTGTCATTTAGATAAAAGACCCTCTGTCTGAGTGACACCAAATCTAGAGATGAATGGGTTGGTGAATAAAGGGGAAATTACATTAATCTGAAAAGTAGTGAGAAGAAACAGGACAGAGAGACAGTCTGACAAAAGAGACAGATTGACAGATAAATAGAATAAAAAAGAGGAAAATAAGAGAGCAATCAAATTATGAAAACTACGCTAATTAAGGCCAAGATCTCACCAACAATGGAACAAGGTCAAGTTGAATTATTACTTTTATTTTTATGTGTTTTTTTTATCAAGGCTACTATGCCAACGGAGTGAATGCCATCATAGTGTTTGCTGCCTGTTTCCTGCCAGACAGTGACAGAGAGGACTACCATGAAATAATGGAGAATCTCTTCCTGTGAGTATTCTGCATCGGCTAACAAAAACTGCACACACAACAAATCAATTTACTTTTTCAGTACGCATTAGGCTATCACTAATATTCAATAATCAATTCTGTTTCAATTTCTTTATAAACGTAATGTTACAGTTATTGCTCTTGCAGTGTTCACTGGCTTTTTAGGCAAACTAGAGGCCAGTTGGTTGGTCCAGACTGAAATATCTTAAAAAATATTGAACAGATTGCAATGAAGTTTTACAGTCTTACAGACATTCATGGTGCGCAGAGGATGATTTGAGAATCTGCACCACAATTGGATGGATTGTTATGAAATTTCTGATAAACATTTATATTCCCCTCAGGATGAATTATAATCTCTGATGATAACTAAATGTTTCATCTACATCCAAATACCTGCAAAACTGACACTCCCATCAGCTATTTTGTGTTTAGTGCTAATTAGCAAATATTAGCACACTAACACGTTAAACTAAGATGGTGAACTTGGTAAACATACCTGCTAAACATCAGCATGTTAACTAAAAGCATGGATGTGATAAGTACATCTACACAGAGCCACTGGTAGATTTAGGTTCAACTATGGGCCAGTTTGTTTCAGCACTGTTTTTATGGGAGGGGTGACGTTGTATAGGTACAGTGAAAACACAGGCCAATATGTTTTTTAGATGTTTTTTGTCTGTAGATTACTTTTAATTAATAGTATGTGTATTTATGTATGTATGTATGTAAGTTTTAGGGTTCTATCTGAGGCAGATGTCATTATTCCATTTACTTTATAAACATGAACATTCCTGAGAAATATAACTAATAGCTCATCCACACACAGTTAACAATGGTCTGCTTCATTTAATGCAAACTTTATAATATGTACTTGTGTTTATTCGTTGTGTAAGTTTATTACATGCTATGAGGTATTCATTGGTATTAATATGAGCCTTGTGGGCCAAATTTTGCCCACAAACTACTATTTGCCTACCACTGCTGTAAACTCAACCTGCAGTTGACACATCTCAGCGTGGAGCTGGGTAATATATCTATATAATATCGATATCGCGATATTGTCTTAGATTTTGGATATCATAATATCATGATATGGCATAAGTGTTGTCTTTTCCTGGTTTTAAAGGCTGCATTACAGTAAAATAATGTAATTTATCTGAACTTACCAGACTGCTCTAGCTGTTCTATTATTTTCCTTTAACCAATTAGTCATAATATCCACATTACTGATGATTGTTTATCAAAAATCTCATTGTGTAAATATTCTGCGAAAGCACTTATAGTCATCCCTAAAATATTGTCGCAATATCGATATTGAGGTATTTAGTCTGATAACCTGATGCAAAACAAATTAAGAGGTTATTTAAAAGATTCCTTTTATTCTAAAAATACATTTAGCGAGTCAAAGACGCTGCTGAATTCCTTAATTAGCCACGGCCTTCTGCGCAAAGAAAACTCTTGATATAGCGATCGTCTAGCCTGTTTCCTAAGACTCCCCATGTCTCAACTGTAGTGCTGGCACAGTTGCATTTCATGGTTGGACAGTGTGGTTGGGATCCCACAGGCTGTTCTGTGAAAGATATTGAGAAAGCTGGCATATCCAAGAGTTTTGGATAGAAATGAAAGGAGGTAAACCATAGTGTCTGCAGCTTCTGATGCCAGATGGCTTGAGGTCTGAATCTTTGCGAGGAGGAGTAAAGCTGGGCGGTGGACGGTATGCAGTTTGATGTCAGTGGGAGATGATCACAATAGTCACGAAACCGAGTGGATCAGCGGTGTTGATTTGTAAGCTTGAGAATGACATTGGATCAGGAGGAGAGTCAGACTGAGCCAAAAGTCACTGAAGTTAAAGGAGTTATTGAGGAAACTGGAAGGACTAACTGCGGAAACAGAGACACAGATATTGTCAACTTTATTTTCAAAGAAGTTGAGAAAAGAAGTTCCCTGCTGACTGAGAAGACGGAGAGAAGGTGGGGTGTTGAGGAGAGAAATGAGATGCAGAGAACTGTTTCTTTGAGTTAGAATCAGAGAATTGGATTTTTAGAGAGGTAGAAGTTTGATTGAGCTGCTGAGACAGATGGAGAGATGGAGAAAAAGAGAAATTCAAAGCTTAAACGGATCATCCAAGAAGCAACATTTGTACGAATTTCTCATAGCAAACTTCAGAGAGGAGAAACATTTCAAAACTTCTGCTGGTGTTTTTAAATTCAGGGTATGACTTGCAGTATGTATGTTTGTTGTACCTGCATTTTGACATTTGTAATGTTATAGTCTTTATTTTAGTGACAGTGCTTTTTCTCTCTTGGTATTATGAATTTTGCCAATTAGTGAGATTTTTTTTGCAAGAGGCATAAGTTGTTCTAGTTCTAGTGATGTAGAATGAACTTTTAGTTTTGATGTCATATGAATTTTTGGCTTAGTTTTTAATGAGAAATTCAGCGCTGGGCCCCAGTGCAAGATGGTCAAAGCAGGCCTGCCCATCACAATCAGACGTAACATAACCTAATGTCAGTAGCGAATGAAAGAAGTGAAAACATATAATTTGGGGGCAAAATACAATCACACTCTGTCAATCAGTCACTCACTTAGGTTACTCCAGAAAAAAATCTTCCCAGGTTTTCACTTTGTTTATGTGTGTGTGTGTGTGCACCAGGTATTCCTAATGAGGACATAAATCTGTTTACATCCTCACATTGTGGAGACTTTTGGGGACAAAAAGCAAGTCCCCATAATGTAAATCATTACATTTTTGAGTGAAGACTTGGTTTAAGGTAAAGGTTAGGGTAAGTCTCAAGGAAATGAACTTAAGTCATTTTAATGTCTTCTTGAGTGATGGAAACACGACTGTGTGTGTATGTGTGTGTGTGTGTGTGTGTGTGTTTCTTCAGATATGTAATCAGCACGCTGGAGCTGATGGTAGCAGAGGACTACATGATCGTGTACCTGAATGGAGCCACTCCCCACAGAAGAATGCCAGGCCTTGGTTGGCTGAAGAAGTGCTATCAGATGATTGACAGAAGGTATGTCCTGTTCAGTTACACCTGTTATGTGACTGCATTATGATTTCGTGAGAGATATATCACGGTAAATTTGTAGCTCTCCTGAATGAAAGTGAACTCCGACCAGGACACAAACACACCTAACGTATGACGTCTTGTCTTCAGGCTCAGGAAGAATTTGAAATCCTTCATTATTCTTCATCCATCATGGTTCATCAGGACGGTTCTAGCCATCACCAAGCCCTTCATCAGGTAAAAATCATATCCCACTTTTTAATGTGCTTGTTCACCAACTATAACTGGGTTAAAATGCTGCAGTTTCACTTTTTCTACAAGTTTTTAAAAACAAAAAAAAGCACACCCAGATTGTGTTTGTGTTCCTTTAAAGTGGGTTACTTTCACTTTGCTTTTCTTGTGTGTGTGTGCCTGTGTTTACACCTGTGCCTGTTGAACTTGTTGCTTTTGTCACAGCGCCAAGTTCAGCAGCAAGATAAAGTATGTGAGCAGTCTGGATGAGCTGCAAGAACTCATCCCCATGGATTGCATCCAGATCCCAGAGTGCATTGTTAGGTGAGTCCCTCTAACCCTGCACCCCCCAACACTACCCTGCTTCCACCTCCTCCAAGTCTGAGTTGCCTTTTAAATGACTTTATATTCATCTTGTCATTTTGAACTCTCACCCCTAGACTTGACAAGGAACTGAAGGAAGCCGCAGAGAACTCAAAGTAAGCATAGACTCTCCTGCTTCTCATTACTTCCCTCTGTGGAGGCAGTGGCCCCTGCCTCAGTTTTATCCTTGGCTGGAGCGCTCATTTATCAGATGGCTCGCTTTTAGATCACAGGGACTCTTCTGCTGGATGAGGACCAATTGGATTTGGCTATGCTTGCAATTACAGGGAGGAGACAGAAAAAAGTTGCTAAAGATGCTAAATGCATTGCTTTCATCTCATTTATCATTACAGTAATATAAATGAGCCAGTCCTCATTGCAGAGTGATCTATTATACTGATAATAAATGTAGGAACTATGCTGCAGAATTCACACACTAAGCTCTGGCTGATTAATTGTGCACTGAATCATAAGTTGCATGTCTTCAAATTCTCAACATACCAGTGCATTTCAACACCTCCGAACAATAAATGCTGCTCTGACAACCACTCTATTTTTTTTCCTTTTTCATTCAAGAGTGAATAGTTTTCTGTACGGACCGGAGCCAACAGCAGCAGGCAGAACAGAGTAAGTCCTCTAAGACGTCTAAGTTCACACATGGAAGAGAAATGGCCTTGTGTCAGCAGTCTGTCAGCCATACATAAACACACCCGCTTTTAATGTCTCTGTTTTGTTCTTTCGTCTTCCCAGCAGACCAGACAAAGCCGGTGCCAGCAGCTCTTAAACCCAAACATCCTAAATGGATGGGTCACCTCAATGTTCAGAATTCACTGTTGTAGTGTATGGGTGAAGCTGGGAAGCGGAGGAAAAAGGCTTGTAAAGCAAATGTATGTGTGTTTTTGTGTGTGTATGTGTGTCAGTGTTTGTCAAGTAGACACTGGAGTTTAATATGAAAACACAACTTACAATAGTACACGTGAACATTCAGAGTTAGATCTCATTCTTTACTGCTGCTGTAGCATCTACTGTACCTTTACACCTGCAATCCACTCTACTATATAGTCAAGTGTGATGCTTGACAGCACCTACAGAGTAGCATCATTGTTCACGGGTAGGGTAGGAAATGCAATTACACACCAGACAGTGCACTGCGCAAATCCATTTGTAGAGTCTATAGTGTCGTAGTTGTGTGCATGAGAAGCAGTGAAGCAATAATATCACCCTTTACCGGTTACACAGTCTCAGTATTTCAGATAAGGAGGCGACATGTGTGTCAGCAGTCTACGATGAAAGAACCAGGTGTGCCCAAAAAAAACCTTGTTCCATAGGTGATGACCAACTATTGCAGTTCAACAATCCAATCCTTTGTCTTAATATTTGTTCCAAAACTGGGGAATAAGCTTATAAAATAGATATTTTAGCTTTATAAGGTCAATATGAAACCAAGGAGGAATAAGTTAAATATGAAATTAAGTTATCCGTGCATTGTGAGAGCATGTCCTTTTAGCCATGTTCTGCAAATATGTGTGTGTGTGACTGTGTGTGTGTGTGTGTGTGTGTGTGTGTGTGTGTGTGTGTGTTTTGTTAATTTCTGTCAGATACATAAACCAGGAATTATCTCTTCAGCTTCTCCTAAATCATCAGGAAGTAACCTCAGACAAAAACAAAGATGGGATCTCTGTAAAGCACAATTATCTTCTCTGTGTGTGTATGTATGTGTGTGTGTGTGTCTGTGTGTGTGTGTGTGTGTGTGTGTGTGTGTGTCTCCACACGCATGTATGTGTGCATCAGTGCATGTATCCTCATAGATAAGTGATGGTCCTCTCACCCATGACTCTTCTACTATGGTGTATTGAGGATGCGCAAAGAAATTATGGATCACTGTCTAGTAATTCAATAAAAAGCGACTGAAGTCTCAAAGTTGTTTTCAGTCATTGTGTCTGATTTATTATTTGGTTTCAAACAGGAGTTTAATTACTTTGCTGCTAAATTACAAATCAGCAGGCTTCGGCCTTGTGAAGTCATGAATTACTCTTTTCTAATGCAATATTTTTTCAAGACTTTATTTGAACAGAATAACAACACATTTTCAAATTCAAATTCAGAGCAAACACATTGGAATATAGAAAAGCAAAAGAAGAAATACAAAGATTAATCACATTTTAAACACCACAACAATTAAAAATATGAATAATATGATTAATGAAACTGTCAAAACTAGTAAATACCCATGATAAATTATATGATATATATGAGAAGTCCTAATACTCCAAACAAAGCCTAGAAAATCAAGAATAATTATGTAAAAAGTCCTTAAGAATATTGAACAACGTGGATTTTTCCGCAGCACATTTCGTTTTGTGAATGGATAGCTGTTGTAAAATTCAGCTCATTATAAATAGCTTCTCATGTCTCATTTGGTTCAACTCATATTCAGTGAAGGATAAATGGGTCTGTCCCTCAGGGCAGGAGGAGATAAACAGCACAGAGGGAGGAATGAGAGAGAGAGAGAGAAGGATCCAGAAGAGAAAGGAAGAGAGGAATTCTTCTGCTTCACCGGAAAGTATAGCTCTCATCGTCATACTCCAACTCGTCCTCGTTGTCCTCCCCCAGCTGTCCGTACCGGAACTTCCTGTACACAGTGCCGTCCTGGCCCATGTAAACAATATCCTCATCTTCATCATCATCGTCATCATCATCCTTACTCCCTGAGCGGCGTTCACTGATGTCAACTAGCTGAGCCTCCTGGAAGCGACCGCCGGAGGAGCTGGCGCGGCCGCTGTAAGATGCAGAGGAAGCAGAGCTGTAGCCGCCATATCCCCCGCCGGAGCCCAGCTTCTCGTAGCCACGGGGGGTGATGTCTGGGGGCGCTCTCTTGGAGCGGGAGTGTTTGATGAGGAAGATGACTGCCACCAGACCCAGCACCAGCAGAATGCAGGCGATGATGAAGACTGCCAGGTTTCCTCTGGCCTCCTCTTCCTCCTCGTTCCTGAATGCCAAGTTGGTGCTGAGGACGCACTCTCCTAGCAATGCCACAAAGACATGAAAGCACAGATGTACTAGCTACTGTATGGTCTATTGACACATGTTTTTCTCATTCCTCCTGTTCATACTGGCCATTAAGAGATCCCTTCATAATGCACATTCAGTGATGGGGGACAAAATCCACAACCCTCCTTGTGCAAAAATTTATTTAAAAGTTTATTTGAAGCTAATATGAAGCTTCAGTTGTCCAAATGTCTCAAATCAAGTCAGTATCTTTCAATGTTACAGTCTTCTTTAGTGCCAAATTCTGTATTTTTGCACTGCAGCTGAACAGGGAAACACTGTCCGAGGAAACACAAAGAGGGAATTTCAAAGCCTAGATGAAATGTAAAATGTCTTTTTAATCCTTGTAGATCATATCCCTGCTTATATTGTGCACCTATGTAACAATATATACCAAAAAATACAAAAAAAATCAATTTCTTTGTATTCCTATATCAAAATCCAATCATATTTTCTTCCTGTAAGAGAAAATATGACGTGCTTACGTAGGTTTAAAACGACCAATTTCAACCGATAATATCATGACTTCCACCCATCAATCAATCTTCAACTTTTAGCAGCACAGAGCTAAGGTTCATTACGACACTTTTAAACAATCAAATCAAATTCCTGGCACCATTTTATCCCATCTGTCTATCCTGTTTCACTCAAATACGTCACTATACAGAGGTTAGATACTCTCAAACTACCATTTCATCTGGACTAAAAAGACTGTAACTGTGAAAGATATCCACTTCATTTGACTAAACCTATATTTCTAGATTTACATATCTTTATTTGACTGCTGAAGCTTCAAATTATCTTTAGATAAACTTTTAAATATTTTTTTAGAGGGACTAAAAGTCAGAGTATCTTGGCCTTAGTAGCTTCAATTTGACCATTATTTTTTAAAAATACCCTTTTAAGAAACAATTTTGGTAACTGATAAAAGGCATTTTTCAAAGAGAAATGCCAAAAATTCACTGGTCCTACGTTCTCAAATGTGAAAAATAGTTACTTTTCTGTTTTCTATCACTGTGAATTGAATATTTTGGGGCTTTTGTGACTGATGGTCAGAGCGAATGTCACTTTGGGCTCTGGGAAATTATGATGGGCATTTTTCACAGTTTTTGGATATTTTATGAACTAAGCAACCAATCGGTTTATTGTAAATATAATCAACCGATTAATTCAACACAGACAAGTTTCATCTACAGATTATTCCTCTGTTCAGACAGAAAAGATGATAAAAGTAAACTGATTGTCAGTGTTTTTATGATTTTTTTTTCTGAGTTTTCCTCCATTTTCATTGATACACAAAAGGCAAGACAGACCTACGGCCTACCTCGGGTCTCAGTGCAGTTACAACAGTCCTGCTGCTGTGATGAGGCCTCCTCCTCCTCTTCCTCCTCCTCCTCCTCCTCCTCCTCATGACGGCAACAAAGCAGACAGCGCCCTCCAGCTTCTAAGATGGCCTGAGCAGGACACGTGGTGCAGTTGGCTGGACCGGGACCCTGACACTCCAGACAGGAGCTGTCACAGTCTTCACATGTATGGCCTGAACCCTGATCAGTAGCAGGAGAGAATGACTGAGACTGAAAAGACCACACACCCACACATCACACTCACTGTGTCTTTATTTCCAAAGTTGTGCAAAACTTACTTTCCTTAAAGGACTAAATATTAGCGATGCATTGCCTCTCAGTTTAATCAATTAATATGCATCCACCTGTCAGACAGTTTCACTCAGTTGCCTCATGGCATGAGCCAGGAGATTTATTTTGAAATCATGACACAGTAATAATTTTCACTCTGCTGTTCGTGATTTCTCCCGGTGCAGTAATAAGTCAGTCTGAATTACATTATATGATACCTGGGGCCAAAACATTAGTAGTAATTACTTTTGGTGAGACAAGGACACGGTAAAGACTTTTTTTTTTCATAAATAGTTAATATTTGTAGAAATTAAAACCTAGAAAAAAGTGTTACAGATGTTGTTACCTTTATTAGAGGATACCGGCCTACGTCGCACATAGATTCACATATGCCATTTGAGAGCAGGTATCCAGGCTGGCATGAGTCACAGGATTGGGAATCTTTTCCTGCAGATACGTGACGAATTAACATTGGATTAGATAAAAAATTGATTGTTTCAATGAATGTCCCTTCATCCTGTGTAGGATGTACAGTGCGCATGAACCTATAGTCTGAGCACTCAACCACTTTCACATCTGCAGTCCGTGGAGAAAACAGCAGCATCAATATCTAATCACTTACATCCGATCTGTGTGTGTGTGTGTGTATCTGCATGACATTAAATTACTGCTGAGTGGACGCTCATACCTGAGCATGTTTTGCAGCTGGCATGGCAGTGCTCGCAGGTCCTGTGCACAGCGTCGTGGTAGTATCCCTTAGGGCACGAGGGGAGGCAACGGCCTTCTTTCCGCAAGTAGATGAGACCCAGAACGCAGCTCAAGCAGCTGTCCTCCCCGCCCCCGATGCACTCACCGCAACTCGGGTCACACTTCTCGCACATCCTCGAGGCCGTGTTTCCATAGTGACTACCAGATAGGTGGTGAAAAAGTTATGATAGATTAGTTTCAATTAAATCAGATGAGATCAGAGCTTTGTTTGTTCTCAAAGGAAATTCCTCTCCACCGCCACTCAGTCACATACAGCTATACACAACCGTAACTACTCAGACGTGCACATGACAGAGTCGTCATGACAAAACACTTCAAACCATTGCTGAGAGTGAGGCAGGTTCTGCATCTTAAACTCAAAGTGATATTTTCTTTTTTCAGCTACATGCTGCATTGATTTCACATATGTAGGGTCGTACATCTTAGGAATAAATAGCCTTTGTATCCCTTATGTGCTTTCTCTGGAGTATTTAACTGCACATCAATTTAACGGCACATTAATTTAACTCTCTCAATCACCTTCCCCTAAATAAAATCAAGTCTAATTAGCATTTTTACAGGGCTATTTAAATCTCAGCTCTAATTAGCATGTACCTCCAAATTACACTTCTGTCCAACTAACTACAGAAAAGCGATGGATTAGTGTCCGCCATGCCATTATGCGACTAGGTTGATCTTTTATTAATGACAACACTGTGACCGCACTTAATATGATGGATGACCGGCACAGCTGGATGGTGAGCACGTTAAACTACCTGTGCTGGCAGGTCTCCACACACTCTTTTCCCTCTCGAAACAGGTGGGCTTTGCAGACGAGACACTCGTGGCTGTGCTTTCCGACACAGGATTGACAGGACGGATGGCAAGACTCACATTTCTGCCCCGACTCATCCTCATAGTAGCCCGTTGGGCATTTGTCCACACAAGTGCCATCTGTACCAACAAACACACACGATCACACAGCTACACAAACAGTCACAGATGTTGCAAGAGCTTCCAGGACATGCAGACTTCAGAGAATTCACAAGCCCCCTTACAAAGACCGAACTCCACTCACTGAGCAGGAGATGTCTCTGGTTACAGCTCAGGCAGTGGGTTTTGCCGGGACCTGAACACCTGTGGCAGTATTTGTGACAAGGATGGCATTCCCCGTCCTGGTCTGCATACTGATGAGGTGAGCACTTGTTGGATGATGGCACACAGTGGCTGTGGCCCTCCAGCCTCTGACCGTCTCTGCAGCTGCTGCAGGAACCAGGGTGGGGCCCGAAGCAGGTATGACAAGATGCATCACAGTCTGGGAAAACAAGTAAAAATATAAATGAATCAAATGACACTGTTACACTCAGAGTGTAGCACATAGAGTAGAATCAACTTATTTTTCTGCAGATATGATATGCATTTGATATTTACTATAGTAATAGTTTATCTGATAATTATACCATATTTGCTGTAGTAATACAACCCACCTGGTTTCAAAGTGTGCCTCATGAAACATGTTCTATTGTCTGTGTTCATTTGAGATGGAAATAAATATTAGAAATTACCCATTGTCCATTGTGCTGTGCAGCAAAGCACTTCCTCTTAAATGTCTTACTGCTGGCAGCTACTGTATGAAGCAACAAAAGTGGGCATCGCCTACAACATTTTCCTGGGAAAAACACAACATCCTCTGTGTTTTTGAATAACAATAACCAGAGCGGTGTGTCTTTCTCTAGGGAACTGTCTTTGTCATCGCTTTTCTGTTTTCAAGGTTTGACAGCTGCCTGTTAACCATCTGAAAAGCGTTGCTATTTTAGTTTGAGCTAAAGTTAGGAAACACACTCAGACATAGTAGAGAATATAATTGAGAAAATGCATGAAGGACACTCTACAGGACAAAAACATTGCACCAGTGAGGAGAAAACAAAGTTTCAGAAGAAATGGTGCATCTCTGACTTTGTTATACCACATAGGACAGGAGCTCTGAATGTTTAATAAAAAATAAGTCAAGTAATAAGAGAATGAATTGGTTTCATCTTAACTTTGATTAGAGGCAAAGTGTGAGAAGGCAGATAAAGTAGCACTGCATGTTTTATGCTGTGTGATGAATTTTGTACCTTCACATTCTCCTGTTATTGCGTCCCTATAGGTATGGGAAGGGCAGGCTGCCAGACATGCCCCATTGTGCAGAGTGGCCTCGGGGTCCACACAAGCATCACAGTCATTATTGTTCGGGCCGTCACACAGTTCGCAGTCAGGGTGGCAACGCAAACACTCCCTTTCCTCTTTGTCCTCAAAGAACCTCTCGGGACAGTCTAGCACACACAGGCCTTCATGGAGAAAGTGATACTCCTCACAGCCTGCACAAAGAACAGCTTTTAGCACTGAATGGAAAAACAATTGAGTACAACCGAGTGAAACTATACTAAGTATGCTCAAGTCATGGAAAGGAATGCAGAGGAAGAAAAGCCCTCTCTCTGTTGGTTACAGATTTCACAAGAAGTTGACAAGACGTGAATGAAAATTGAGAAAGATGAGTTAAAAACTTTGCGTTATCACATTCACACTAACTTCTCCTGTGTCCAAATACTGCAGTAAAATAGTGTGTTCACAGTAGTTGGAATAATTATCACTAAACACAAAGTGCAGCTAAGGCTGATGGGAATGTCATTAGCTATTCTAGGTATTTGGTCGTAATCTGAAGTATTGGACAAATGGAAATTACTGGTGGTGCTACAGGAAAAGTTTAGGGTTCACCAATTTTATTACAGTTCATTCTTTGAGGGACATTAATGTCTGTACCAAATTCCATGGCAATCCATCCAACTGTTATTAAATTATTTCATTAAAATAAAAAATGTCAACCTCAAGGTGGCACTAGATGGTAAGTCAGAGGAGTCACTAGTCATTAAGATTCATCCTCTGGGTACCATGAATATATGTGCCAAATTTCATGGTCATCCACCCAATAACAGATAATAATAAAGGTCTTACAATATTAAAGTGGTGAACCAACCAACCGAAACAAGACTGCCATCCCTAGAGCCATGCCACTGGTGTAGCTAAATAACAAACACCAAACTTGGAGAAGACAATAGAGCTGTAAAAGCACATTGCAGAATAGACTGAATGAACTTTAACAGCAGCATTTGTTTGCATTACGTTTGTGTACCTGTGCAATGCCCGAGTGGGTTGCATTCCTGACAGGCTGTGGGGCAGTGTTGGCACTCCATGTCCCGGACAGTGTGCGCTGGAGGACACTCCTCCACACACTGGTGCTTGTGTAGGAGGAGAGGTTCCTCACAGCTGAGGCAGTGGGTGGCGTTCCTCCCACAGGATGCGCAGCCTACCGCACAGCTACGACACACCTGGCCTGCAGGATAACCCCTGTGGAAAGCCAAACAGAGATAAGTAGACACTGGACTTATTATGCATGTATACTTTTTGCATTTTCATCCTTGTCTTAACGTCTAGATTCTGTTGTAATCACAGCAGGTGAATCAGGACGCGTAATGGACATAAACTAGACGAATCACTAAACATATGCATTCATTTCAAATTCTTACTTAAGGCCATGGCAAGTGTAATAATAACAACATATAACCAATTGGTGATGTATTAAGTCTCTTAATTAATTGAATATGTGTCAACATATGCTGCATATATTTTTATTTTTTTGGTATGGGGAAAAAAAATCTAAACAGGCTGTGATGAATGTGTTTGCTGCTGCTGGCGTAAACAACAAGACTGACATTTTGCTCTGCTCTGCGCTCTGCTGCAGCCTACAGAGAACAAATAATAATTTACCCGGACAATTATGTCGCATTTAAGTATTGCTCGAAATGCTGCTTGGTAGTTGGTATTAAAAATAAAATAAAAATAAAGCCCTCATGGTCAAACAGTAAAAATGGTCATCTCGGTGCTAATGGAGCTTCAAGGACCTCTTATGCAGGGACATGATGTTCTTGCAGTTTGAAGGATGAGACAATTTAATTGCACATCAAGTAAGAAATGTGAAAATTATGGCCATTAATAAATCAACAATAACAACTAAGTTCTGCACAGTATATAAAAACCTAAAATAATACATTTTTGAGTGTACTCATGTCATACTATGTAAAAAGCACATAAATACAAACAAACAAAGATAAGAGGATTGGCCCCTGACCTGACACACTGTTGGACACACTGTCCATCCTGCAGGAATAACTGAGCTTTACGTGTGCTCTGACAGCGGGCGCAGTGCTGGCCGTCCACACACTGCAAACAGCCCGCAGGGCAGACCTCACACACACCGCTCAGCCGACTGGCAAAGAAACCCCCTGGACACTTTGACACACACATTTGCTGTGTGGTCAGAAACCGCCCTGGAGGAGAAAGAAAAGAGTAAACAGCATCACTGCAAAAGAGCTGGGTACACTGTGGTGTGACCATGAAAATATGAAACTGCTGCTGCAGGCCAGGCTGAAAGCAGACAAACACCTAATTTAATAATAATAAACCTTTTATCTAATCAGGTAAGTCACATTGAGATCAAGATCTCATTTTCAAGAGTGACCTGAGTACACAAGTGTATCTATAAAACATAAAACAAACCATTTAAAATGTACAATATCAATCACAATAATTAACAATAATACTATAATAATAACAACAATAAGAATTAAAAACAATAAAAATAATAAAAGTAATATAATACAATTATAAGTCGAGTAAAAACAAGTTAAAAACAGTCACAGTTAAAATAAATCAGGGTTTTCTGGATTGCTAAAACGTGAGCCGACCTTCAGACTTTAGAAATTGTTCAAGTTAGTCAAAGAAGTCAAAAATAAGTCATATGCTCTGAGATTAACTAACTGAGGGGTATGGTTTACTGTATGTACAGAATTATCATCGTTATCATCATTAATAAATATATTTACAGGACTGACTGATCCCAAACACTTGTTTTCAAAAAGGTGGCCGGCTGCAACAAAATGTTTGTGAAAAGCAGAACACATTTCTTTTTCCTCTGTCAGTATGAAATTTCTGGAACTGACATTGACATTGACATTGAGTGGGCTGAGAAGAAACATTGTTGTTTTTAGTGGAGTTTACTACTTTCCAGAATTAAGATGGAGCTGGAGACGGAAGTTAAGTAATAATAATAGATTTAGCTTTTCTCATTGAGGAGGTGCATTTATTTCATAGCTGTCTGAAGGCAAGCCGATGGGAGGAGTCACCATAATGTCTAGCTGGGTCCAGGCTTTGTTTCTTAACTGGAACAGGTGAGAATCTCCAATACATACATACATACTATTGGGCAATGATCACTCATATCTAATGGAAGTTCAACACTGGAAGAATACTTACGGGGATGATTTGTTAATATGATATCAAATTAATAGACTGACTGAGATTCAGACAAACCTTTTGCACATTTTGTACAATGGTTCTTCTCCTCTCCAGAGCAGGACTCACAGGATGGGTGGCAGTCCTCGCACTCTCCATCATCTTCAGGGGAAACAACAAAGCAAACATGATGGAGCCACAGTGGTGAAGGCGGCACAAGACATGACAGAGGAAAACCCGACACTGATCCAGGAACATCATAGCAAATATCACTGTCCTGGCTAACAGATGGAATCCAAATATTTCAGTCACTTAAGTATTTAATAAAAATTGTCATTAGAAAGATGCTGAAAATACAAACTGATTGGATGGTAGGCAAAGGTATTAGTTTATATCAAGTTTGGTATTTTCACTGCCAATACCAACATTCCCAGTTACAGAAAGAATGAAAATAAGCGAGACAGTGTTTGCCTGGGGCCCCCAACATCACTAAATCCACCCCTGATTACACAGTGGCACAGAGCGGTATCGATCGTCTCATCTAACTATCTGCAAGAAAGCAAACAAGCGTATTTCCCAAAATGTCTGCATTTAGACAAATAAAACAACAATAAAGATCAGTACTTAAACGGACTCGTCACAATCTAAATCAACTGGCAATTACACAAGAGCCCAATTGCATCCTGCAGTATTGTGTTATTCCAGATGTTATACACAGGTTTGAAGCTTTAATCTAAGGTTTTGCAAGTTCTGAGATTCAAAGTTTCAAAGAATAACTTCACTTCCGTGTGTTTATTTTCAACCTTTGTATTAACCTATGTCCTTTTCTCAGAGTTATTTTAGTTCCTATAATTAAGATGTCTTGCCTCCCGCTAATTATTGCCATATGTTGTTTTAAGGTCTGTCTAACTAATTCTTGGGGGGAACTAAATGTTCTGCATCTACAATCAATTATTTTAAAGTCAGTATCTGGCCGACGTTCAGTAGTTCTGACTGTTTTGAATACTTAAGTCAGTATAGGGTTCTGGGACGGTGGCACACAGACCAATTACCCTCAAAGATTTCTTTTCTGCCCCTGTGAAAGTGCCCAAATCCCTGATTCATTATGGACAGACAGCTGGATTAGTGGAATACATAAGTATTAGTCTCACCGCTGCGAAAGGTCTTAATGGGACAGGCCTCCTGGTCAGACACACACTCTCCGTTTTCTAGCGTCCTGTCCTCCTCGCACAACAGACAGTCATTGAGCTCAGGCCCGCTACATGTCACACAGTCTGAGTGACACTCCTCGCAGTCGTTGGTGTCTTCGTCGCCATAGAAACCATCAGGACACATAGAAACACACCTCCCCTCTAGGTGAAAAAAAATGAGAAGTTTGTCTGTTTTCTAAGATCAATATTGTACGAAACCCACTTAAGTTAACAATTTTAGGTGAGTGTAGAGACATCTGCAGTTACACCACATGCACAAACACAGTGAGAGTATTATATACACATGCTTTTAAATATTGGAGAGTATCCTAGTGCATTTACTAATACTGCAGTAGTACAACTTTGAAGCACTTCACTTAAGTATTCCCTTTTTATGCTACTTTATACTTCTACTCAACAATATTTCATAATGAAATATACCTTTTTACTCCACTATGTGTATTTGACAGCTACATTAAGGTTATATTAAACATGAGTTCACCTGACTTGAAGTATCTTGACTAGAAATGATGAGTTGAATGAATGTACCGCTGAGTTCACTCAACTTTTTGAATCAAGTTTCTAAAGAGACATGATCAGCATGTTCGCTGACTTCCCAGCATGCACTGTTTGAGAGTTAAAACTTTCCAGAGATCCTTCTTTTTTGAAGGTCACTGAGAGCAGCTTGGCATGATATCTTTGTACTGACCGTACAGAGAAACAGTGGCAGCTACAGCTTTAAGTTCTTTGTGTCAAATGCAAATGAAAACCAAATTTAATTTGAAGATTAGATCAACAATTTCAGACAGATCTAGATCCACCAAATGAAGGTTAGACTTTACACAACATGCACTTTTGGTGGTGTTAAAAGAACTATTTTTACTTGTTGAGTTAAGCTAAAATTTTATGGAAACCCTTTCACTCATATTCATAAGTTGAAAAAACAAGTTATATTTTACAATGTAGTGTACAGTGTCCAGTTTTATTACCTTAAATTGATCTGTTGATATCATGCCATGGTGCATGTTCTTAAATAAATGTTTGTGTGATCAAAACATTTCAAACTAACTTGGACAGATGGAAAAGGGACCCACTGCTCATTTTTGCTCTGGGGCCCCCAAGCAGGTTAATCAGGCCCTGGATGTTACCAGTCAGTTTGGAAGATTAATATTTGATCAACTTGTAAAATAAGATGTATTGTTATACATTAAATTACCTGACATAAAGTAGTAGATGAAGTAGTTAAGCTTGGTAGACCTGCTGTGACATTTAAATGCTGTTTACATGTTTGAACATTAGTTTTAATAAAACTAAATTATAGAAGTACAAAAAGGGCCTTTGTGCATTTTTGATCACTTTTGATACTTAATACTTCTCTATTTTTACTTGAGTAAAATTTTGAATGCAGAACTTTCACTACTGTAAATGATGCTTCATAACTTTATGTCCTGACCAAGTGGGACAGTTTTACCTGATAAGAAGAGGTCGGTCTCACACCAGTAGCACTCGTGTTCATCGCAGCTCACACAGTTGTCGTCACATGGAACGCAGGTCATCTCCTCTTCCATGCTGTACGTTTTAGCCGGGCAGTTTTTGTAGCAGCCATCCTGAAAACTGATAACAAAAGCATCAGTCAATACCTGCAGTTTTCCCGCTATCACACACACACACACACACACACACACACACACACACACACACACACACACACACACACACACACACACACACACACACACACACACACACACACACACACACACACACAAACTCTACTCTCACAGCAAAAGGGGTCTTTTCATTCTAGTATAGCAGAAACTGAAAGGCAGAGCAAGTGCAGACAGGCGAGATCACACATGGTGACAGTGAGGCACACAGCCTTACTTGTAAAAGCCCTCAATGCAGGACAGGCAATGCCTGGGGTTATCTGTTGAAAGCAGACAAGAAACACCTCAGCTCTCCTTTTAAATAGGAATACCTGCAAAAAAAACCCTGGAACGTGGTTGGCAGCACACCGGGAAGGGGAGCTCGGTCTGCTGTCGGCAGGGTTAATTTTGGGAAAACTTCAATGTGGCTACTGAGTTGTGACTTACACAAGACACACTGCCTGCAGCCCTCCTCACAGGCCATGCAGTCGTCGTAATCTGGATCCTCCACTTCCCCTGACAGACAGCAGAAAAACAGAGTGTGGCGAGAAGATACGTCGACAGAGACAATCAGAGAAAGAGGTGTGAAACGATGCTTTTCAAGATCTGTGTAACACAACAGATACAAGAAAAACCAGCTCATAAATGACACTGTGACCTTGCCTTACCTTCTCCACACTCCAGCTTGGCACACACTCCATCAGAGATGTAGTAGGAGGAGTTACACTTGAGGCAGTGGGCCGAGCTCGTGCAGAGCTTGCAGTTGTCCGAGCACGGCTCACAGCTCCTCTCCTTGGTGTGATAGAAGGCCTCGGGGCAGGTGTCCAGACACTGGCCTTCAAACAGGTACCGCTCCATTCCAAACTTATCTGCAGGAAAAGCAGCATATCATGATGTGAGTAAGCTTGGCTCGTACAACCACCTGGTCATTACTACGTTTCTCGTAGCCAGCTCCATTTTGGATTTGGTCCAAGTTGTTAAAATATTAGAGAGTCTAACAAATCTCTAAACAAATAATTTATCTTCTGTTTTTTAATTTGCAAAGAGCAATCTACAGAGCATTCAGGTGGTTGTTTTAGGTATTTATTTATAGGTATTTTATGCCTTTATTGGATAGTCGACAATGGAGCAATAACAGGAATTGAGGGGGGGGGAATGGGGAAGGACATGCAACAATAGATAGATAGATAGATAGATAGATAGATAGATAGATAGATAGATAGTTGACTTTATTAATTTATTAAAATTAAATTGACATAGCAGCCATATACATTAAATTACAGATGACAACAGGTACATAAACACAAATATTCAGTCATATTCAAGTTTAGTTCATGAGCAGTTAACTGTCAGCAGGTCTGGCAAATGCAGATGAATTACAGAGCCTGATAGCACCTGGCAGGAATTGACCTCCTGTATCGCTCCTTTACAAGCCGGGGTTGAATGACTCTGTTGCTAAAGGTGCTCTTTAGTGTGGCTGACATGCTATGTAGGGGGGTGGGAGGCGTTATCCAGGATTGCCAGCAGTTTTGCCAGAATTCTGTCCTCCTCCAGTGTGACCAGCTTGGATCTAATGACAGACCCAGCCTTCTTTATGAGTTTATTCAGTCTGTTGGCAACCTTTGCTTTAATGTCTTTGCTTTAGCACACCACAGCATAGAAGATGGTGCTCGCAACAACAGATTGATAGAAAATGTGGACCATCTGGTTGCAGACATTGAAGGATCTGAGCCCTCTCAGTAAATAAAGCTGACTCAGGCCCTTCTTTTGTTGGACCATTCCGGTTTGACCAGAGAAGGTGGAGCCTTCTTTCTCCTGAAATCCACCACAATCTCCTTTGTCTTGACCACATTCAGCTGAGGTCTCCAGCTGCATCTCCAGCCAGATGCAAGGTTCATGTTCGACAACCTTAACCTCATTCAGGTAGTTCTTAAACTATAAAGCAAATAAATTATCTAAGATCTAAGCTAAGACGAGGTTCTTTCTTTTTAATAGAATTTGTAATAGCACCATTCAAATTGTTCTGATGACATAAGTGTCTGTTCTGTTTGTAATAAAATTAATTAAATCCAAAAACAGGTCTCAAAATCACACAAAGATGTGTCAATATATAAAATACTGTCATGTTACTTATTTTTAGGGACATTGCTTAGCCTACTAATGCTATGTAACCCTTTGAATTAATATGTAATAGTAGTAGTGTATGTTATTTTTATATTTAAGCAGGATCTGCTTTTTCTAATGTACTGAGTGATTTTGAAGTTATTTCTTCATTGCAATGAAAGAAAACGTTTCAGTGACTGACCCTCATCGGCCATCAAATAATGCCACAGGCTTTAACAGCCAATCAAAAGGAAATCTCAAACACCTGAGACACTTGCTACATCAGTTACTGATAAAACCATCCTTGAAATCAGAATATTTCATCTAAAGAAGACGTGAAAAATTCTATAAAAGATTAGATGGGCAGATGTGTTCTCCACTTGTGCATTAGATAACACTTAGAATGACTGGAGAGAAGAAAATAAAGTATTATTCCCTGGTTCCCAACCAAATCTGCTTCTGTTTTGCAATTTTTTTCTTTCCATCTTTGATTCCCCCTATCCCTCTCTCTCTCTCACACAAACTGTGCATACACGCACTCACACACAGCATAATTTACTTGTTTAGTCCTCACCAGTGTCACAGCTGGTACAGTTGGCAGGCCCTGCATCTACACAGGTGGCACAGGTGTGGTCACACAGGTGACACTGGCCACCTGACTGGTATTTGCCCTTGGCACACTCCAGCACGCAACGGCCCTCATCTAGAGCCCTGCGGTCGACAAAAACATCAAAACAACTTTTTCAGCTGCAGCGCCACAAACTCAACAGATACAAATTATGTCTACGCAGATGAGTTGAACTCATTTACATCACAGCACGTAACATATGGCAGAGTTAAACAAATGAAGCTGAATGTGTTGACACAGAGAGAAGAGAAGGAGGGGTGGGCGTTGTTGGTTAAGCTATGTGGGAGTTTTTAGCTATGCTAGCAGCGTGGCTCTGGGGATGGTAATGTCAGTTGCTCCACCACTTTGGTGCAGACTGAAATATCTGAAAAACTATTGAATGGATTGCCATGAAATTTTGGTACATACATTCATAGTTCCTAGACAATGTGTCCTTATAACTTTGGATATCCCCTGATTTTTGCTGTTGATGCTGTTTGTTTAAAATAGGAGATTTGACATACACACTTCTTTGTCATTTATATTGAATTGATCAGTGCCTTACTGTCTTCGATTATTTGTTTTGTAACAATACACCACATCTTACTCAGAGAAACAGTGGAATGTTTTTATTCACCCCTCTGACCCTGAATCTAAAAAGCCAAGTCCAACTCACCGTGAAGCCACACAGCTGATGCAATCTTCACTTTGCGGCCCTGTGCACTTCGCACACATTGCATCACACGCGTGGCACTTCCCATTACTGTCCTGGTACTCTCCTGATAGACATACAGCACAAGAACAGCACTGACTCAGAAATGAATAACCATCTGAGGCATAGAGGTGGGCTTAATGTCAGGTGCCAAAGAATAGAAGGCACATAGAGTATACACCAAACAGCTCCACACTTTGTTTTTACAGATAAACAAAGCTGACTTATAGTTGACTCAGAATGAAGTGTGATGACAATACATAACACATTGCAAATATATACATGTAAAGTTATAAAAGTCCATAAAACTTTATACTCTCATCAAACATTAGTTGCTGTTGTCCATATATGATATTAATTCGAAAAGGAAATAATTGTCTTTGCTAAGTTAAAGAAGTTGGAGAAGTAAGAAGTAAATGTGTCAAGGTTGCATTATATTTATCTAGAAGCAGTGAGATGATACATAATAGACGAAGAGGACGGTTGACTGACCGTCTGTGCACACAGTGTTAACAACACACAGTCCCTCCTGCAGGCTGTGACCACTGGAACAGCTGCTGCAGTTCCCCTGGCTCGGCCCCACACAGGTGAGACAGCTGGCGTCACACCTGAAGAGGAGAGCACCGAGACTGAACACATGCACAAACAAACACACATACTGACCAAAACACATACAGAAAAAAAACTACACCCATACAGGCACAACAACAGCAAACAAAAGTGTGAAAACAAGCACCAACACACTCTCTCTCTCTCTCTCACACACACACACAGAAGCCAACCACCAGAACAAGGCCTGCCA
Source organism: Thunnus maccoyii (assembly GCF_910596095.1). Taxonomy (NCBI): domain Eukaryota; kingdom Metazoa; phylum Chordata; class Actinopteri; order Scombriformes; family Scombridae; genus Thunnus; species Thunnus maccoyii. Next base: position 19,528,851 of record NC_056551.1, read on the forward strand.
TCAGCAGATAAACAACCCACCCACACCTGAACACACACCAGAGAGCTCACCTCCTACATATCCTTTGCCCATCAGCTATCTCTGGGTTTGGCTCCATGGCGTAGAAGCCAGCACTGCAGGAGGGCACACACCTCCACTCCTCCATCAAGTACCCTTCTGCACAATGGTTGCATGCTTGAACACCTGAACCTGATGGCGCATGAGGCACAAACAAACATGTTGGACAAAGGACACAAAAGGAGTACTGCAAACAACAACAGTCACGTCTTGTATTTTAATGACATTTAAACACCACCCAGAAATTTTCATACTGTTTATTACTGCTGACCCCTGACCCTTAACCTCCACTCTCACCTGCACAAGTAGCACAGGCCTTGTCACAGGGCTTGCATGTGCCTTCCTGCTTGTCATGGTAGAATCCTGCTGCACAGCTCCGCTGGCACCGATTCCTCTGCAGACTGGAGAGGGCGGAGAGAGCATGTGGCACCGTGACACACACAGCCAATCATGTGACACCGTAAAGATGACTCACTGCCATTAGACTGCAGGCTCAGTTTTCCAACCCACAGCACATCACCACAAGCACTTGGTGAACTGAGTCAGTGAACACTGTATTCCGGAAACTTCTAAATCAACAATATGGTGAATATGTCAGATATGTTTTGTCCTTCTCCCGTGATGCTTTGATGATATTTGCCAAAATGGAAATGCTTTTAGAGCTGTGTGTGCAACGGCAGAGATAACGCTTTCTCATGGATACAAAAAATGATATTAAAAATACTGTAGCTTTTTCTAATTGTTATGATGCTGCAGAGGTTGAGTGCACAGGGAGAATCTGTATTCTCAGCGGCTGGAAGAGAAGTAGCAATGTTTACCGAGCAGTTAATTCAAGCATCATCAGAGAATTTGGTTCACCTCGTGTCTGCTTTGCATTCTGTGCAGATGCTGTAGGAGGTGCACTTCAAGCAGTTTTCACTGCACTTTCTGCACATATTTGTATCTGTGGGGAAATCAAACAATACACATGGAATACACATCAGAGCGATTAATCAATCTTACTCACTCACCCCTCAACCGCAGTTACATCAACTGACTATTCATTAGCAGTCTCATATGCAGCTGCAAGCAGCTATTCTGTTAGCCATGGATCCTTAAAGATTCATGTGAGGATATTCCTTGTCTTATTAAAAGATAAGGCTCTATATTGTTATTATTGTCAACAAATGTCTTGTGCAGAGCCAAACCAACAATGAATTGATCCCACTTAATACCTAAGTATTGTGTGTGTATCCAAAGCCTGATATATCAGATTCCTATACACCGTAGAGCTGCGTTATTGTCCAAAAACTATTAAAAACACGTTAGTGAGTCACACTGTTGCACTGGGTGATATGTTCTGTTGTCATTAAGATTATGGTCATGGTAGTTTGTTTAGAAACGGCTCCAGAGACTAATAACAGAGATCATGTTTTCAGTCTCCAGCAAGTAGTGTCTTGTGCAGCAGACGCCACAGCCTGTGCCAGGTAGGTGGTTCTATTTACCGTGCTTCACCAGCTTGACTTTCTACTGAAGTTCTTTGAGAAATTAACAATGTAATACAAAGTCAAGAGGTTGTGATATGTAGCACAACAATCTTGCGAAGCTCTGTAAATGGAATTGCGATCCTGTGCATGAGCAATGGTGTCTGCCGTACAGGTAACTACTCTCTGGAGACTGAAAATGTGACCGCTGTTATTAGTCTTTGGAGCCATTTCTAAACAAACTACTGCGCCCAAACTCTTCATGGCAAAGGAAAATATCACTCAAGGCAATGGTGTGGTCTAAAGCATAGAGGAGGAATAATGTTATGAAATTCATAAGGTTATGTTTAAGGCCAGAAATCCTACCGTGGTCGAGGTAGTAGTTATCCCCACATAGAGCTGTGCAGGTATTGGTTCCCTCAGTCAGGTGATGACCAGGTTGACAGGAAGTGCATTGGTCACTGCGACTTCCAGTGCAGCTTGCACAGGAGGAATAACACCTCTTACAACGCCTGCGGTCGCCCCAGAACCCCCTGGGACACTCTGACACACACATCCTGTTGGAGAGACACGGACCAAAGCACATAGAGGACAAGAAGTGGAACTCTATAAATGAGCGAGAGTGGAGAAATGACATTCTAGGTCCATTTTCACCATTATAATGTGAAAATGGATGATTTAGCATAATATATAAACATGTGGACTAAATAATGGATGATTATTTTCATATACACTATGTGCATATTTACATATTCTGTATACTGCACTCTTACTAACTGTACTCTGTGCTCTCTGTAATCATGCTAACCTTGTGTTGTTCTTGAACTTGAGAAAAAAGTGTAAGCATGTGACACACTGCTGGGGGCTGGGCCCCTCACAACCATCGTCACTGCATTCTGGGTCGCAGGGTCCTGGAAGGGCAAATACTTGCAAAGTCACTGCACCATCATGGCAACAGAGAAGTTATTCAGTTTGCTGATTTAGTTCCATATTTACTTAAAAAAATGACCTCACCAGACATACACTGTAAATCTGTGTTAGAGTCCATTTAGCTGCTGTCCGGACAGCTTAATACCAGCATGATGTCGAGAACATGACTCACCACTGTATTCTTCAGTGAGGTCACTATCCATCGGCATCTCAGCTGATCGGGCTCGCTCGCGATGCACGGGATACGGTTGCTCTGCGGTGCCATAAATCACCAGAGACCACTCCTTTAGCATCCCTGCGAAACAACAGAGACACAGAAAAAGAACAAGCTATGATGTTTGTCTCAGGAGGCCTGCACTGTATTTGAGCTGTTATTCTAGTTGAAGTTCAGTGTATGTTTCATAATACTGAAAGAGGAAGAGCAGACCCAGTTCAGAGTTGTTTCTCTTCTGAGAGGGAGTATCCTGGATTTTCAAAGCCCACTCCCCTGCTGCCTGCTCCCCCCAGCAGTGAGTTGTCATGAATTCCCAGTTCTGAAATCCCTCGGTGGAGTCGTCAAGAGGCCTAAACCAAAACATCACATCATCATGATACTACTACTACTACTATTGTTACTACTACTTATACTACTACTACTGCTGTTGTTGCTGTTGCTGCTGCACTACCAGTCCTATTACTACGAATACTACTACGAATACTACGAATACTACTATTCCTACAGTGATGATTAGAACTATTGCCACTACTATTAGTATTGCTACTAATACTGCTATTGTTACTACTAATATGATTATTGTTAGTACTGCTGTTGCTGCTGCTGCTACCAGTACTTCTAATAGTAATAACAATATAATGGTTTATATTATGCTTATGTTAAAATACAACAATATTAAAATACTCCAATACTCCCATTCCAATTTTTACTTATGTAAAAGTAGAGCAATATTATCAGCCCAATGTATTTAAGTATCAATAGTAAAAGTACTTAAATATACAAGATATACAGCATATATATATATATATAATCAGATTATTTTTAGTAGCAGTAATGTAAGCAGCATTTTGTACAAAAATGAGTTGCATTGTAAATAGTCACTATATCTGTCAAATAATGTAGTAGAGTAAGAAATATAGCATGTAGGGTAAACAGAAGTACCTCAAGATTGTACTTCTACACATATCATATTGTGAGAGTGAACCAGAAAAGTAAAAATGAATGCTGTAAAATCAAAACAATGAGCTGAAAAATGCTTCAGCAAAGTTATATGATAATTATCTGTGGGTTTGTAATATGGCTGAAAAATATTGGTTTAAAGCAGTTATGAGAAGGGTATTTGAGCAAAGTTGTTTTTTTGGCATTGCAGACTAAACTAAGACCCTGCATGTGGTAGAAAATTGCCAGAAATTAATTTTGCCAGAAACTTGCCCAGATACCAGTTCCCTTGAAACACCATATGAGCATAACTCCTGCGACTTTGCCAGTCGTGTTTGCCAAGATCCACAGTTTTTCCCCCCTAATGGGACAATGTGCCAAATTGAAGAATTTGGCACTGTTGGGGCTTTTGCTGTGCTCTAAACAAAAAATGAAGCCACAGGGAGAGTGTGGAAACATTTCCCAACAGTCTGTCTATAATTGCTCTTGGTTACCTGTTAGCAAGAAGCTGTGACATGGTGCCTGAAGGTGACGTGAGCGTAATGGAAAGGTCGCCGCGACGACTGTGAGTGATGGTAACACGGACAACGACATGCTCCACATAAACAACTTGCTGCAGGGACTTGCTAGAGCAGCCTGTAGTCTCATACGCGAACATCAACACTGAACCTGGATGAATTGTTCTGTCGTGAGAAGGAGAGAGGAAAAGAATAAAGAGACACAGTGAGCGGCAGAGAGATAAGAGAAGAGTCAGAAAACAAGAAGCACAAGAGAGAGTTACAAGGAAAGGAGCAGCAAAAAAAAAAAAAAAAAAAAAATGACACCCATTAAAGTGTGTGAGAATCAGTGTGAGAGTAAGCCATGTGAGACAGAAATAGATAAAGTGTGATAAAAGGAGAGGAATCAAGGGAAGTCCCGACTCAAAGTGCTCTTGCAGTGTGGTTGGTGCGATACCTGCTCAGCTGGATGGGAGCCTCCTCCACACACACATGCTGTGAGGGGACTTGTTTCCACCGCTCAGCCTGCTTCACCAGGCTCTCAGCATCCAGTAGGCCAAAGCCGTACAGGTGGCTCACTGACACACACACACACACACACACACACTACACATTAGCTGGGGCATTAAAGGCTATAAAAGACTTCACACACTCCTGGGACTTTGTAGGCGTTTATCACTGTTCTGCTCACAGTATCTCATTAGTTTGTATGCTCGCTGTTTTACAGTTAGCTTAAAAAGAGCTGAGAGAACATTTACCAAAATATGCTTATCATAACTTATCTTTGCTCGTCTTCTTTATTGTAAGTCTTGATAGGATTGCATTCAAAAGACATGATGTAATTGTTCATTTTCTCCTGGCAAATATTGAAAGTAAAGAATGTATGGATTTAGAAATTAAAGGGAACATATGCACATTTCCAGGTTTATATTTATATTCTGGGTCTCTTCTGGAATATATTTGCATGATTTACAGTTAAAAAAAAACTTTATTTATCTTATAGTGGCCCTTTATGCAGCCCCTCAGTTCAGCCTCTGTCTAAAACAAGCTGTTTTAACTCCTGTCTCTTTAAGGCCACCCTCCTGATGAGCCCACTCTGTTCCAATTGGACAGTTTCAGGAAGCTGCCCCTCGGCAGACTTCCAGCAGCTCAAGAGGCTACGTCAACAAACCATGAAACAAACTATAGTAGTAGGATTGCACTACTTTTTCTCGTTCTTTACTCTAAATGTCAGCTTCTCAAATAGATCCATACATGCTCGAACCTGACTCCGATTCGAAATATGAGCGTGGACAATGCAAACAACATGTAGAGAAACTTAAGCAACAACTTTAGCAATAAAGACGATGTCAGTTTGTCGGCAAGGTATAAAAAAACATTGCAAATGAAGCATTCTGAGCAGGTTGAAGCCCTGGGCTTTGACTTGCAGGGAGCATTTCTACATACATTAACCTCAAGATTTGGAACTTTGACCATGTTTAACATAGATATCCAACACCATAACAGTATAAAAATAACAGAAAACCACAAAAAGCATGATATATCCCCTTTAATCAGAGATACAATGGGAATACCTTTGTATCCGGCTCCATTTACACGCCAGTCAGAAGCAATAAGATGATGAGTTTTTGATGTTCGTACAATAATGTGCTGCACATCCCTCCAGGTTAGCAAGGGGCTGAGAAAAGGTCAAACAGAGAAAAACATCATCTTCACATCAGCCGGTGTCTGCATGTATGGATTAAGTGTGTGGGACAGCTGCGTACTTGGCATCCAAAGTGAGAGCGATGACACCTGCCGCTATGGAGGAGGACAGAGAGGTCCCTGATTTAGCTCTGCTACAGCTCTGCTGTGGACCCAAGGTCACCTGTCAAGGACAGAAGATTTTTAAAAATATTTAATATATTATGTAATATCTAAAAAAAACAAAAGAAAAGAAAAACTTAACAGTTTTCTCCTGTTATCACACAGAATTGTGCTTTTCTGCTTCATCTAATGGCACTAATGAGGAAGGCAGCACAAGAAATATTTTGAATGGAAGATATACCATGAAACAATATATTGTACATTTGTCTACCATCAAACATTTTGCTACACCTTTTTTTATGTATTCATATGTATCAGACTATTGTGGGACCAAGACTGCAGTATTGAAATGCTAAATATACAAGATTTTTGCATCAATGTGTTGATTTGTCAGGTATTTTATAAAAACAGACATTCCTGTCTGGTTATTTTGTCAATTAAACAGTTTCTCAATTGATTTTCCTGAAAACTGAATATACCACTATATGCATATCAAACTTTCAATGCAAAATTACATGTACCATGATCCATGTATGATCCATGTACCTTCTCCTACTTACTTAGTAAACCACCTGAAAGTTATCACACCATTTATTCCACTATACCTGTATATTAGAGTGCTTGTTTGAACAAGGACTCTAAAATTTTATTTAAAAAAATGCTTAATCCTCCCTTTTTTAATTTGTATTGCCACTTTTATATAGCCATAATCATGACCAAATTATATTATCTTGCAGAATACCATCAGTCTTCTTTTTTAATTGCATTAACAATTAAAAATTTCATTATTATATCATACAGAATGGTCCTGGTTATCTACTATAACAGATTGCACAAATCCTTTTCAGAAAGCTCAAATTATGTATGCTCAAATATGGATTTTGGAGATATGTATTGCCAGGTGCGCTTGAGTGTGTTGTTGGCATGTTGTTAGGTGTGTGAACAAAGAGATTCTGACACAAGAAAACACAGGTAGAGAACCCCTCAGTAAGTCCGAGGCCAGAGGCCCTCAGAGTTCACCCAATTTACTCTAATGAGCCACCCAGCTCTGTTTACCCATGACCCCTGCCAATAACACAAAGTGAGAGAAGTACGTGCCATCAATCAGGACAAAAATGGTAAAAGTAGGTAATTATATATCCAAACAAGTATATGTCTTCCCACATTAAGAAGCTTGTCTTGGTCTATGCTGGAAAGCTAAGTGAAAGTGCCTTAAAATGCAGCTCCTCTAATGCTTTTAAAGGAAATCTAGGCTCCAGTAATACTGTTGAAGTGAATGTGAAAATGCCCTAGAAACAGAATCATTTCATTTCTCAAAGGAGGCTACAACTAAAGCGATGATTTCACTTCTTCACTTCTGTGTCTTGTGAGTTTAAAAATGATTGTTCTACTGTACCAGGAACAAAGTTCATAGAGTGTATGTCTGGGGTGTATTTGCTTGATTGACAGGTGTCTCAGACTATCACACTCAACTGCAGCAGTTGTCGCTTGCTTGCTCCCAACACTACTCCCCCCTCAGCCTCCGCCTCATTTACCAAATGTCTGGCTTTAAAGTTATAATCTCAAAGATTTTCATTTAAATAAATGTCTGTTAAATCACTATCTATCACCCAATGAGGTAACACAATGGTGATTGAGTCTATGGCCTGCTGATGAAAGCTCTTGCATTTGCAGTCTTGGGAATATTATGAATCGGGTGTCGGTGGCAACTTTCCCGCCATGCATTCACATCACAAGCGGCGCAGTTAGTGAAGCGTTTTCCATCATTCAGTGGTTGATCTGCCAGAGAGGGTAGGTGGACCTAACACAACAGACTCGCTCTTCAATTCGCTTGTGCTAGCGTGACGTCGCACAGTGACTAGGGGTGGAGCCATTATGAGGTTACATTCCTGTCTCTGTCTCTCTCATCTGCTCCGCTCTGTATGTCTCTGTGTCATGGATCTATAAGTAGGTGCAGGTCTGTCTGTCTGGCAGAGCTGAGCTTTGGCTGAATGGTCAGTGCAGTTGTCCGTGGTCTGGGAGATCAGGGTTTGAAGCCTGGTGTGGTAACCCTATTTTGCAATGCAAATTGCAATAGTTTATTGAAAAACCTATTTTAACACTTTAATAGCCTAAAATTAGATGTGAAATAAAGGATTCTTAAGCATATTTCCACTTTTATTTGAATACAAATACAAATAATTTTGCTGGCTCAACAAATACAGATATAAATACAAATACTGGGCTCCCTGCACATCCCTAACAGTGACACTGTGAGGATCTCTGGGAGTGAGGTCCAAAAACACACCTGCAATTGTTGCTTATAACGCCATACAGTGCCACCAAAGAGAACTACTAGACTACTAAAACATCCCTTAAAGACAAACTGAAGGTACAAAACTTATCAAAAATGTGTTCATATAATGTTATTGTCAAAGGAGAGAAAAAACGTCTTTGCAAGTATATCAGAAATGCCCCCCTGTGAGGCACTGAGCGGCTGTTACGCCCTCAGAGGCTTGAAGACAAAGTGTTAGCAAAATTAATATCATAACACATCAATTATCATTTATTGCATAATCTCTGTTTGGCGCTGCAGGAAAAGCAAGGACCCTTAATAAGTGTAGTATTAGATCCAGCTATTCTTGGATGGACAGACTTGATCCACAGTAGTCTTATTTATCATTCTCAGTTTTATATATTTTTGTATTTGCAGTTACAGGTGTGATGTCAGTAGATTAAAATGTTTCAGATTTCATGGCAGGTTAAGATAAAGACAATTAGTAACAGTTAATTTTTGGCTTATTTCCAAGAGATTTCCTGACAGGAACAATCTAACTAATCTAATAAAAGCTCCATTTGAACCCAAGTAAATATTCATTAATTATTAAGCAATTATTAGTAATGTTATTCTTCATAAATATTACACTATACTGTATGTTTGTTTTTAGACAAATTTCACATTTGGCACATTCAGCTCTCTTGCTGTGCATCCATTTAAAAGACCCTCCAGGTTACACTAGAAATTTATTGGAATTATTAATTGGAAGTTTACCAATTTGACACTGTCTCTTTTTTCCTTATAGTAACAAATTACATAGGCCTTGAAAATTATTCTGAAATTATTGACCTGTAAAATAAAATGTTACCAGACAATCTTGAATGACATTAAATCAGTCATGACAATGACTGTGGAAACATCTAAAAAATACTTAAAAAATACTTACCTCTATTGTGATATCTAGTCATGTAGATTGTTTTGGTTTTGAGGTGTAGTCTGCAGTCAAGTGCTTTGTTTTTTGTTTTTCAAGTGTTTTTTTGATAAGATTTGGGTCAAAGTCCCCTCAATAACAGCAAAGAAGCAATATGCAAAGTATGCTTGCAGGCATTTGAGCAGGGACAATATTAATTTGTGGATCCTACTTCTTGCACACCTTAATTAAGATGAAGTTCTGAGTGAATAATAGGTAAATTCAGCACTCATATGCTTCTATTACCCGTACCAACTCATCTTAACACAGTAATGGTCAATCTTATAGTACTGTACAATTATAATGAAGATATTTTTTCATTACGTTTCTCACAGCCTCTACTCACCACTTCCTCTGTCTCCCCACCAGTGTAAGCTGTCGCCAGTGTGGACGAGCACTGCTCCAGGTAATCTGGCTGACTTCCATGCCGTGTGCTGCTGCTGATAGAGATAGTGTAGATACTGTTGCTGTAGCCGTCACACGAACAGTGGTCACCTCTTCGCCCTCCGTTCCCTGTCGCCCAGACAAAAACAGAGCCCCTCCCATGCCGGCCCTGAGATTAATTGGGGAAGCAGACAGAGGTGATTAATTTTTTAATGATATTTACACATTGATAAGGAGGAAAAGATAAGCCCTTGAAGAAAAACAAACAGCTGCAGGTGGGGCACAGACGTAAACAAACACTCTTCTCAAATATGGCGCGGTTGAGACCAGACGCTGTCCTGACTGCTCCGCTTAGACTGTGCTTTTTGTTTGTTACTTGTATATATATGTAGTTTTCTTGTGTTCTTTCACCTCCCAGTCATCTGCACCAATAACCTACAACCTCAGCACCCTTTTGAACATTGCAACTATAACTACATACCTTTTTTCTGAAGTTATACATGACAGCCCCACTTGGCTGAAACAGATCCTCCAGGACACAGATCCATGGAGAAGCAGAAAGAAGAAACACAGAGGGAAACATGCCGGGGTCTGAACCAGACTGTGAGCGGGAGCATACTATCCACCCCTATCCGGTATCCTGTTTGCAAGTGTTCGATCCATGGATAACAAGCTGGACAACATCAGGCACCCAGGTCAACTTCCAACAAGACATGCAACACTAAAACATCCTTTGTTTCACAGAGACATGGCTCTCCCCTGTGGTGCCAGATCATGCCGTTCAACCAGCTGAAGCACTCTCTGTGTTTCTATAGACAGGGCGGAGGAATCCAGCAAATCTAAAGGTGGTGGGGTGTGTTTCATGACCAACAACAACTATTATGATCCAAAGAATGTTTCTGTTCTGTGGCACTCCTGCTTGCACAACCTCGAACACCTAGCAATCCACTGTTGCCCGCTCTGCCTACAGTCATCACCATTGTCGTTTATATTCCACCACAGGCGGACATGGACACTGGTCTGACCACATTACATGATACCATCAACAAACACTATGCCAAACACCCAGACACAGCCGAACTTTTTCCAACATGTCACATGTCCAACCATTGACAAACACACTGGATCACTGTTACACCCCGTTCAAGAATGGTTACAAAGCCACCTCTCTCCTGGCTTTTGGTATGGCTGACCGCTACACCATCTTCCTCATTCCAAAATATAAACAAAGGCTAAGGCAGGAAGCTCCGGTATTGAGTGAGGTCAGACGCTGGTCCGCCCAGTCAGAGGCCACACTACAGCACACGTTGAGTGGACTGGGACATGTTCTGGGCGAGCTCTGATGACGTCAACGTGTTTACAGAAGTGGTGACATGCTTCATATCCAAACTAATAGATGATATAATTCCTGTGGTGACTGTCTTTCCTAATCAGAAACTGAGTTGATAAAACAATCCACACTCAGGCACCTGGGGTTGAGCTCCTCACTCTGCTCCTGGATCTGGAGCTTCCTAACTGACAGACCACAGGTGGTGAAGGTCGGAATATGTGCCTCCAGCACCCGAACCCTCGACACCAGCGCCCCCAAAGGCTTCGTCCTGAGTCCTCTTCTCTACTCCCTTATACCTATGATTGCATAGCCACACACAGCTGTAACACTGCTGAAATTCGCAGATGACACCGTGGTGGTAGGCCTGATCTTCAACAACAATGAGACAGCCTATCTGGACGAGGTGGAGGTGCTGTCATCATGGTGTAAGGACAACAACTTGGACCTGAATGTCTCCAAGACCAAGGAGATGGTAGTAGACTTCAGGAGGGAGAAGCAGAGGGTCCATTACACATCACTCAGGATCTACGGGACCCCGGTGTAGAAAGTGAGCAGCAACAGGTATCTTGGAGTTCACATCTCTGAGTACCTGACGTGTGATTGTATTGTAGCACTTGTATCACCTCAGGCGCCTGAGGAAATTCAAGATCTCCACATCACTGCTGAAATCCTTCTACACAGTAGGGTCTGTGCTCTCTAGAAGCATCACTGCCTGGTACAGCAATTGCAGCTCTTAGGACAAGAAAGCCCTTCACACAGTGATCTGGTGTGCCAAATACATCACCAGCACAACACTGCCCTGCCTCCAGGCAGTGTAGGTCCAGGGCAAACCGGATCATTAAGGATATTCACCACCCCAACCACAAACTGTTTCAGTGACTGCCTACTAACAAGTGTCTCTGCATATCATGGCCAAGACTGAGAGGCTGAGAAGGAGCTTCTTCCCCCAGGCCATACGGACCATAAACACTGAAAAACTGCTTTTAAAAACTGACATACACACTGCAAATTGGTTATATCTTGCCACCTATTTCTGACTTATTTTATTTTTACCTTATTTTTATTATCTTCATATAGATTCTGTGATATTCTGTTATTTTTTCTGTACGTAGCCCCATTACTTTCCTTTTTATTTAATTTTTATACTGCTATATAGTTTTTTATGTTTCCTATTTGCAAAGTTTGTTGCAATTTCATTTCATTGCTGTTGTACATGTTCAATTATGCATGTGACAGATAAATCTTATTGAACACACACAGCCAACAAGCCTTTTTCTTCCTCTTTCACACACAAACTCTTCTCTCGCTCTCATTTTTTTCTCTCACTGTTTGAATGCCGTTCTGTAAAGCAAGACGAGTCAGAGGCCCAGGTCCCTCCAAAGTGGCGCCGTCATCCTCTGGCCCCCAGCTAGCTAAGTAAATATCAATATAATGTGGTCTGAAGCTTAGTGATTGGGCCTCCACGATGTCTGTCACATCTCCGTCCAGCATGCGGATGCCTACAGGTAAAGGGGGAAGAAGACCAATTATAATGTTTGAATCCCTTATATACAAGACTCTGACCTCCAGAAGTCCTTCGACATGCTATAGTTTTCATGTCGTCACATGAAACTCACCGCCAATCCGTGCATGGAAAGAGACTCCAATCGTGCACTGAGAGTTATTTGCAGCTGCAGCAACCATCCCTGCACACTGAGTCCCATGGCTTCGGAGAAAGGAGGAGAACATCAGAACATGAGGTTAGATGCATATGCATGAGGACAAGACAGGCTATTTCCGTTACATCAAACCAGTGAGAAGACAGAATTCAGACTGGGGAATTTGCATATCCATATATGCATGTAATTACTGAAAAATGGAAAGGAAAAGCATGCATTAATTAAAGTTGGAATTATGATGGGAAAAAGAAAACTGCAAAACAGGTGCAAAGAGGAATCTAGGAACACTGTAAGAAGTTCTCACTTGTTAGCAGCATTTTTGGAATTGTTTGAAGAGGGATCTTGGTCTTGCCCGTTCACATCATAGCTGGCGAGAGGATCCTGAATCAGATAGAGTAAGTAGCAGCACATAACAAGATGCCAGTGGCTATCTGTCTCTGTTTCATCAGACAGATCACAAAGAGCATTATTCACCAGTCCACTCGACAGTTAAGTGGATCAGACGTTTAATGTCCATTCCAATACTCTTAGCCAGCCTTTCCAAACCTTTGGCCCAAAAGCTCTGCCTGTAATATTTGTCTCAGCTATGCACTCTTACACTAAGAGCCCTGCCAAATTGCTTATGATTAATGTCCCCTTCCCAAGAAGAGCATCCCATCCCAGGGCACTTACATAATTTGGCTTCAGATCCGGATGCTCTTTCTCAATGCCATCATCTAGGACAGACACCACCACACCCTTCCCAGTATACCCTCTCCTCCAGGCCCCTGCAATGTTCATATGAGACTGGCAGCCTTTGGACTCATCACTGCAGAGCTGTGGAGCAAATAGTGGGACATCCAATTTAGCCCTTGGGAGTAAAGAATAAATCAGAGTCTATTTTAGGCTCTGCCTGTCTGGGTTTATGTGTCTGTGTTTCAGACTTGTGCTTAGTAAAGGGGAAAAAAAAATCGGACTCACGATGTGCCATAGGCTGTTCCACATTTTGTTGTTGAAGTGCATTGTCTGGGTGTGGTTAGACTGAAGAGTGGCAGTAGGAGTGTGTTTGGGCTTCATGTCAGTGGAGTAGATGTAGGTGGTTCTGTAGTTTCTCTTTGCTCTTCTTTGGACCACCTGCTGTTGGAGCCATTGCACCTTAAAAGGAAGACATCAGGTACTTGTACAACTGTAGTTAGACATTTATATAGAGTGTTGTTTTGCATATAAATGGACTCAAACATTGGCTGACCTCTGGTGCATTAGTACAGTTTGTTTATGAACTTACCATCCAAAAAACAATAATCGAAAAGTGGACAGTAGAAGCAGTCAGGAAATAAGTGGAGACAGAGAGGGTTATGACATGCAAACTAACGTTAACTCCATGAGTTGTTTGAAAACGCCAACTTTGACTAAATTATGTTTCAGTGTTTCATTTTAAAACAAGAAACCTGTAAAATGGATCTTACTGTAAATATGCAGCTGATGGCTGTAAACATGATATACTAAAAGAATGAGGCTAACGCTAATGAGCTGATGATTAATGTAGAAGACATGGAAATAATAAAAATGTATTGTTCTTCTATTGCAGGGTAGAGCTAGTAGCATCAATGTATTATAAGTACAATCAGGAAAAACTTGCTTGGGCGTGGGGTTTAGTGAGTAGTCAGTTTAGCACGAAAACATGCATTTACTATGGTAACAGGGTAGGTCAGAGTTTAACCAGGAAGTCAGGTCTATAAACTGATGTGGTTTGGTTTTACTGTTTGCCTTTGTTTTCTATACCAAATTAGTTTGGCTAACCAGGGGGTTTGTTAAAAACCTGTATTATTGTCTGATTGCTCTGATTTCTTTTTGACCATATGTCATCACGTTCCCAGATCTCAGTGACTAACCTGGTGAGTACATTACTGATAGAAATACTGGACACAATTACATAAATAAGATCCAATTTAGAATAAACCACAATTATTCTTTAAATGTCGTGTGTGATACCGGGCATTTCGTTCCTCTCTGATAATGACTTTTGGCATCTTTAGGTTGGGTGGATATATGAGTGTGTACGGCCATGAGGAGAGAGGATGAGTGTGTGTTTGTGTGTAGGAGGGGCCAGCACATGAACATGTGTGTGTGATTATGTGTTAGTATTTGGAGTTAGGGAGGGGACTTGCTGCTGATTAATAATCTAGCAGAGTCTTCTAGTTCTCCTCGTATCCCATTACTATACCTTGGTCTCCATGGCGACGCTAACAGTCACCTCTTTGTTGGACACAGAGGACCGCTTTGCTGTCTGGTGGTGGCGAAAAATGTAATAACTCTTCAGGTCTCCGATCTGGTGAAACAGATATTAAATCAGCCAAATTAATTTGTTTTCAGGTGAGGGTGTGTTTCTCATGCTGCTCTGTCACTGCACTAAATAGCTGTTAAATTATGAAACTGCAGTCGGTATCTTTCATTAAGGCAGCTACCTTACACCTGTGATAGTTTTTCAGGCGAGGGCAACCTGAGCCCACAAGACTCCAGCCAAACTGCTGCTGCTGCATGTGTATGTGTGTGTGTGTGTGTGTGTGTGTGTCTATAGGCACACATACTGAATGTGCGTATCCGTGTCTGTAATGCCATAATGTAAGCTCGATTTTTACCCATAAATTACTCAGAGCTCCTCTGAGTAATTTATGTTTAATAAAAAAGTGTCATAGGTTGGTCATTTTCTGTGAATGACAAGAATAAATTATGGTCCTAATTTATTCCCTGATGGCTCTGTTGTGAAATCTCTTGATTTCTGAGTCTTTTCAGTTGCAAAGAGTCTCTCTGGTTTATATCACCGTATATAGTGAAACATGGACCTGCAAGTTTCATTACAGCTCTCATCCTGAGGGAGTACATGTGTTGAATATAACTATAACTCTATAACTTGCAATCTGTTTTATTTATTTGCTTTACTATTTATTGATTTTGGTTTTATTTGGCCATTCTGTAGGTCCATTAAAAGTCTTGACTTATTGATCTCTGTTTCTTTATTTCTTTTGTATGCATGTGTACTGACTGAATTCTTTGCAACCTTGATTGAGATGGCAATAAAGTACTTGGTTCTTCAAGGTTAACTGTTTGGATAATTAATATTATATGGACAGGGTCAGGGTAATGAAATAAAGGTCAGAGGTGAGAGAACAAAATGTGATTTTTGGCAGCTTGGTATCCTTCTCACACCGATGAACATCCCGACAGGCTTGTAGATGAGCAGCTGCTGACTGCTGATGTAAAAAGTTCCACATAAGTTAAACTCACAACAGTTTTGGAGGAAAACTTCATACTGTACAGTATGATTAAACTCATATTTTAACTTCATTTTGCAGTTTAGTACTACCTCTAATAGTTAGGGTTATCATCTTTTTTAATCACTTTGAGACATCTACATTACCGCAGCTACTTCAAAACTGTCCAATGATGTAATCAAGGTTTTCTTAAATGTTTAACAAGATCTTGAAATGTCTCTGGTTTCTGCAAGGAAGGATGGTTGACAGTGAATTATAAACACAATGACATTTATTGCACCTGATCTCAAAACCTGTAATAAAATACAATTTATGTTACCACTCCAGTTGGATATTTGTAGTTTAATTGTTTTTAGACCTTGCAGATGTGGAGGTCTGGTAATATTTCAATATCAGTTTTGAGTATTATATTATTAGATTTGTGACAATATTTTGTACATCTATATTTTGTCTACATTTGTTTCTTGTCATGCTATAGGTGTTTTAGTAGGATGTGGCCTATGTTGAAACTGAACTCTGAGCTTCCTTATAGGCCTACATAAACAGTAAAAGACTTAAATGATTAAGTCTTTAAAATGTAATAATAAAGAATTAAAACTTTGACAACAGCTGAGATCATGAACGAAAATGCTTGCTATGTCCTTGTCAAAGAGGCTTATTTATATGTTTGATCACACTTACCTGACCCATATTTGTGAATCCATATTTCTCTGCTATCCTGTCCACAGACTCAAGGTCTTCGCTTATTCTTACAGCCCAATCGTTGGTGTAAATCTTTGCATGACAGAACTGGAGGACAGTTCCCATCCATAGTGCAAAAAAGCGCACCATAACTGTTGGAGATGAAAAGGCTGCCTCCAATTCAGACTCTGTACAGGTGTTTCATGCGTTGTCCCTGCACTCTGTTCTCTTGCTAAACGTGTTTCTCATTGCGTGAAGGTTTCATTGAAAATTGACATCCACTGGTGTAAAGATTGCGTGGTTAATTAACAGATTTCATCAGATGTTCTGCAGGGACGGAAGGATCCTTGTCGGCTGAAGTTGTCAGTCTGACTTGACTGTCCTTCACTGGGAACCGGCAGCTATCAGATTACTGCTTCAATATGGGAGCAAAGGATCAGCTAGACAGCGTCCTTTATAGAGATCCGACATTGAGGTGCAGCCTCACCTGTATGTAGCAGTTTAATCAAATAGACCGTCTCTTTCCGTATTAATTTACCCTGCTAATTAAAAACATATGTGCATCATGTTTAAGAAGACATTTATGGAAAAAAAACAATACATATTGTTTATATATATATATATATATATATATATATATATATATAAATTACAAATTTATTGTAATTTTCAGTATCCAGCCTATATATATAGCCTATACATATATATATATATATATACATATATATATATATATACATATACATACATACATACATACATACATACATACATACATACATACATATATATATATATATATATATATATATATATATATATATATATATATATATATATATATATATATATAATTACAAATTTATTGTAATTTTCAGTATCCAGCCTATATATATAGCCTATACATATATATATATATACATATATATATATATATACATATACATACATACATACATACATACATACATACATACATACATACATACATACATACATATATATATGTATAGGCTATATATATAGGCTGGATACTGAAAATTACAATAAATTTGTAGATTAGTCTATGATGTAATCTATGTGGCCCCAATAGTTAAATAAATTTTCAACAACACAAGAAGCTAAATATGGAAAATGTTAAGTGAATATTATATTATAATATGTCTGTATCAGGAGATGAAAAGGATGGTAAGGACTTTCTGTGAATACCATTACTACAAGTACTACTACTACTACTACTACTACTACTACTATTACTACTACTACTACTAATAATAATAATAGTACTTGTACATTTATACTATAGCATGGTGGAGAACATGCTCAAATACTTTACTTAAGTAAATGTTACACTACCTTGTAGAAATTACTTAATTACAGGTTAAAGCTGTGCATTTAAACTGTTACTTAAGAAAAGTAAGTAAGTAAGCAAAGCAAAAAGTACATATTACATATACAGTATAAAGTATTAGTTGTAGAAAATGACCTGAGTGTTTTATTATTACATATTAGATTATAATGTGCATTATGTGAAATGTTGTAATGTTAATTTATGACTTATTTACATACTATCTTACGTAGTTTAATCTACAATGCATCATGTCTTATAAACTCATATTTGTTGTGTGTAAAATCTAGCTGTAAGTTAAATGTAGTGAATTAAAAAGTTTTATAAATATTTTCCTCTGACATGTAGTAAAGTAGAGTAAGTGCCATGAAATGGAACAGCTCAATTAACCTAGTACAATTATCTCAAATTTGTATAAAGGTACAGTACTTTTTTACATTCCACTGCTGCTCTTGTGTCATTGATGTACAGTACATGGTAAAAAATTATGTTTTACATGAATATCAAATAACACAAACAGATGTACTTACACATACCTACATGAATACTCATTAGACATTAGCATAAAAAGAAAACTTAATTAATGATCTCTCTATCATCTCACATGTCAATATGTTAACTAAGTTTCACAAACCCCGACTTTTTGTCTCATTGGACCAAGCAGGGTACTTCTGTGCTCAGTACTGAAGCACACACATGTGTACAAACTGCTCTTTTATTTCTGAAAAGTGGAATAAATGTTTTTTCCCTCATCAATAATATGTGATGGTTATTTCAGCCTCCTACTAGCTCCTGGACAAACCTTTAGGTTATATTTTTGTCTTTCCAGTGCAGCAGCAAGAGGAGAGTCAGCATTACAGCCACTGTGGAGTGGCTTGTTCTGCCAGTGTGACCACTCTGCTTAGATGTGTACTCTATATGTACATACTGTAAACACATTCTAGTTCACAGCCACTGTCGAAACCGATTGTATATGTGGCCTATGTGTTTGTAGTAAAAAAAAAAAAAAATAATCTTAACCCAGAGGATCTGTTAGCACTTTGGGGGAAAAATAATATTTGCCTGGAGGCAATGGATTATTTTTTTTGGCCACATGCCTTTCCCCTTGGCACTACAGCAGTCTGTGCATTGTGAAGCGATATCCCTTCACTTCAAAAATTCTCTGCTTTAACTGGGTCAATCTGAAGCAATCAGAAAAAAAATCCTCCACGGTGTATGAGGAGACCATCAAGATATTCTTAAATTCTTAAATTTTAATGTTGCAATTCTACACAGATAGAAAAGACTCGAATCTTGAGTGGTGATAAATTTCAGTTAGTGAATGGAGAAATTTCTCCACTTGAATGATTTCAAACAACAGTGACAACATAGTATTTTAAAGGATAGGTTCACAATTTTTCATGTCTGTCCTAAAACCATAGCCAGATGCCCAAATGAACACTGACACATGTTTTCTTGCTGTAATCATTCCTCCTGTTCATACTGGCCATTAAGAGATCCCTTCCTAATGCACTTTCAGTGTAAGTGATGGGAGACAAAATCCACAGCCCTCCTTCTGTGCAAAAATGTATTAAAATTTTTATTTGAAACTAATATGAAGCTTCAACCGTACAAATTAGTCATATCAAGTCAATATCTTTCAAAGTGACTGTCTTTTTAGTGCCAAATTCCCTCTTTTTTCCACTGCAGCTTAACAGGGAAACACTGTCCGTCAAGACACAAAGAGGGATTTTTTTTTTTTTTACTAAAAAGGCTGTAACTGTGCAAATCTCAGTTGGAGCTGATTTTTTCTATCTGAGCAGCTTTGTGCTTATTGTTATTCAGCTTTTTAACTCGTGTCACTTCGCTTGAATACTGCGACTCTTAATGTGTCCACAGATCATTTTCAGATGTCATTTAAATAGATAAACACATAAATAAATAAATAAAGTCTATGAATAATGAGAGATTTTTTCGTAATTTTTATCGTAATTTTTTTGCATGGAGTTCCAGAGATACACATGTCTTCTCTTCATCCTACCACTCTGATGCCGCTGTTTTCGACTGGATCACCAGCCTGAAGATTGTGTGGAGACTGGTCAGAGTGTTGCATGTAGTGTGGCAACTGGGTCACAATTAGCTGTCAGATCACATTCATATGCAGGCCAGGTCAAAAATTCTAGTCTGACACACTTACGCTTTTACATTCAATGATGTATTTTCAGCTTATAAGAGAGTTAGACTATTTGGTGCGTGTCCATAACACAACTTTTTTTTGCATAGTGAAGAAAACTGTAGAAAACTGGAGGAAGAGATGAATTAAATGAAATCCTTTGTATGATCTACAAAGCTGCAGAACTTCATTTCATCTCATTATATTGTAGCATACAACAGAGGAAGCAAATCTTAACTTTTCATCCAGCGCCAAAGTAGCTTATTATTGCATGTTTCATACACTACAATACTGTATTACATGGAGAAATGCAAATGATGGGAGTTGATAAGAACTGGGGGAGGATTACTGGAATATGTGATGCAACATGTCCTAGTATGTTAATTTTAGTCGAATCTTTCTGCATTACTTCAGAGGAAATGTTGCCTAGACCAGACCAAACCAAGTGAAAAATTATTGGAGTAGAATTATAACTTATTCTGCAGTCCTACTGTATATTTTTAACTAAACATACCATCTACAGTAATGTTGTTTAAACATTTAATGGTAATGCCTTATACACACTGTGCATCCTTTTTAGATTACATATGATGTGTTATGACACTTAATACTTTGTCTGAATGGGTGCCAGCCCAACATCATGGAGACACTTCTATAACATCCACTGACACTGATCTTCAGGGACAGTGATTTCATTTAATGCCACCGCATTAGTCACATAATTATGTCACTGGAGACTTTCTATATATGTGCTGCAGGTAAATGAGGTTCATAATGTGATGTATATTGCATGTTGTTGAAGGATATAACATTAATTAAGTGGAGTTGTAGGCGTGTTTACTGTGGTAATAAATCAATCTTTTAGTAGCCCCCTGCTAGACATTATTCAGACCAAGAGCTGCTTGGATGGTTAGCAGATTTTCTTACCAAGCTAGCTGTTTCCGTCTGTTTCCAGTGTTTTTGCCAAACTAAGATAGGCTAAGATAAGCTAACCGGCAGCTAGCTGGCTCTAGTTTCATATTTAGCATACTGTGAAATGTTTCCTCCTCTCCCTCTTTGCTACAGGCACTAGTGTTTTTTGTGTGTTAAATCATTAATTTCAGTCCAGTGTTTCAGTTAGTCTAATAATTTATCAGTCATGTTACACAAACAACAGAATATAAGTTTGTCTTACCTTGCTTGTAAGTTGTTTTGGATAAAAGCGTCTTCCAAAAGACAAAATGTAAATCTAACTTTCACCTGAGATTTATTTCTATGGTTTGGTAGCGTTTACGCTCCTGGGCGTATTCTGTCGAACGGTTTCAGTCCTGTTGTTATAATGTGTTTTAATCAGTGATACTGACAACAGGTGTGCATCATTAGGTGCTAAGCAGCAAATGACTGGGCTCTGTCAAGTTGACGTAAGTAAAACTGTTCTGTATTAAATGATATTATGTTAAATTTGATGCAAACGTGGCTGTGCATGCACACAGAAAATTATAATTATCAGCAGTAACACAGACATCCTATATTAATGTTTGTTTTTGTGTTTTTTAATGCTTTGAAAACTTTGTATCGGTCTAACTCACCCTTTGGTAACCTGAGCAGATGGTAAGTTCCAGTTAAGTGATGTTGAGAAGATAAAAGGCCAGTCACTGGTCTATAGTAATGGGGGGAAGTTTGTGTATTAGCTGTTTTTTTCCCCCTTTGATTTTAAATTATCTTAGTTGCATTTCTCAGGTTCCATTTTTGCCTCTGTTTCATTAATATTTTTCTTAATAAATGATACCTTTTTTGCGCATACTCCTGCCTAGAAACCTGCTTCTTCAAAATCCCCTTTGAAGTTTTCCATTGCCAAACAACATCTTCTGCCCTTTATATGGGGTGGCAGCACAACACATACAGACATGAGTAATATCAATCTTATTGTCTAACTCTCAACAAGAAAGCGAATAAGTATATTTCACAAAATGTCAAAATAGTTCACAAAATAGTTGCTTAAGTTTAAAAACTCAAAAACTCAATTAATTTGTTTCATCAGGGCTGTGTGGGTGTTGTTTGATCAGATTTGATTGACGGTGGCCTGGAAACTGAAGCAAACAACCCACCAGCTCTCTCATAAGTGTCTGATTCAAATATCCTGATTGGTGCTCAGAAGTACAAGATGTCATTATTTTCTAATTGAGCCCTGCCTACATCAAACCAGTGTCGAGGGAACCGACAGAAACAACTAAACTTTTCTAACTTTGGCAGAACATTTTTTGTTCATGTGCAACCACATTGCTCATAGTTAGAAGCTAACTGAGACAAAAGGGTTGTATGTAATGCAGTTTTATACATTTGCTTTCAACGATGAAGGTCAGGAGAAATTCTTATCAGGTAATTATAGAAAAAGGCAGGATATCGATTGGTATGACCAGTTCTGAGCTAACTTCTGTTACAGAAGACATGCAGGTAAATGCAAGTGTCAGCCACAATTACAAGAAGTTCTATCACGAGCAGCCATCCATGCACTGTTCAAGGACTTCCATATGTACCATTGATCTGAGAGAAATGAAGTGCCCAAAGGAAAACGTTTAATTAGAAGGTTAAATGTACACTGCAATCAGAAGGAAATCTGTATCATCGTTCCAATTCATGGCATTTTCTTCAAGTCTCTTACTTGGACACCAAACTGTCAGGATATTTTGGTGCTTAAAGTCATGTTCAATGTCCACTGTGTCCTTGAATTGTGAATTACAAAGAACAGGTTCATGATGCAATGTGCACTCACGCTCTTTATCATCTACTCCACAGTGGAGTAGAAAACAAACTAGCTGAACAAAACAAAGGAAAAGCACCTCTCGGCAAAGCAGTCGTAGGACTTTGAAGTTATCTTACATGTCTTCAGAGAGACTGACTTTGATGTTCAGAAAACTCCTCTCAAACAGTGACACATTCCCCTGAAAATAATTGTCAAACGTGTTCCTCAGCGCACTGAGTGCCCTGCAGGCAGCATAGGCGTGAACTCTTATTTATTCTTTGTTCAAAATTTCTTGCAGTTTTATAAATATAAATTGTCATTGATTAGTTTCATGAGCTTTGCCAAATGACATGCCATGAAGTTCACGTTTGAAGCTATGAACACTGTCTTCCTTAGTGTGGATGGAACAGTTTTGTTGAGTTGTATCTCTTTTGCTTGTGAACTGTCAGATCGTTTGCATGTGAATAACAAGCATAAGATAAACCAGGTTCATCAGTAATACTAAGCGGTATGCGGGCACTGATTAACTGACACTACCGTATTTTGATTTTTAAAAACTCAACGTTACAAGGGATGTTTGTCAGTTGTTACTTGTTAAGCTGCATAATGCCATTGTAACCCTGAATTCTTGGTGGGTAACGTCCTCCAGTTACTCCTGTGGGTGCTAAGCAGGCTTCAGTTTATCTTGGAATCAGCTTGTTTGATTGACACCAACACGGCAGGACCATCTACACCCAACTTCACCCTGTTGGGGTTCACAGCAGACTTCTCACTCTATCTACTCATGTCCCTCTGTTCCTGTTACACTCACATCTGTCCCCGCAAAACAATGGCAGGTAGGGACCAAAATTACAAAATTACAGATTATAAAGCTTAATAAGCAACATAAATTAGTATGGTAAATTTAAGTAATTGAAATAATCCAAAATGTAATGTACAGTAACTAAGGGTTACACTTTGTTATGAAGATACATATTAACATTCCTGTGAACCTATACAGCAAAGGGTGTTACGTAGGTTGCAGAGGCTCACAGAGGAGCTGAGTCAAACGCATGCCAAATCTCAACAACGCATTATGCGGACCTGCACTTGCAGAAGCAGAAGCAGGTGGTCAGACTGAAAACATATCAGAGGGTAAAAAACAACACACTTAAAGCAGTTTCTAATACTCTGACACAGGATTTTACAACTCTGAAAAGTTATCCAATTGGCTATCTTTTATTGATATCTTTTGTCTATCTTATTTTATGTTTCGTCATAATGATTGTGAATGTTCACATTGCAAAGTAATCTACAAGGAATGAAGCTGCATTTGCTGTACAGGGCTAAGTCTAAATATTACATAATTCCAGCTTGAGGAAAACTGACTGATTGACCTAGCTCCTGTCGGGAGGAAGGTCCAAAATATAGAAGTTAAAAAATGTAAACTTTATACAAGCTGTACTTACAAGTATAAAAGAAACAGCCATATAAATGTCCCCAAACTACCCCTCTACATGTTTGCCCACATGCAGCCGAGAGAATCGGAAAAGCATGTTTCAGCAAGACTGACTGATGTACGAGTGTATTTAGGGCCTCAGCAGTGCACAGTGTGATACTGTTTACAAGTGAAGGAATGAGCACACTGTCAAAACTGCGCACACAGCCCATCTCCATCTTGATTTTCCTCCGAAGCTCCAATTATGTACATTTGGGAAGTCCTACTGATTCTTCTGAACCTCCTCCAACATCTCTGTCTTGAATTCAGTCTGGGCCCTTGTCGCATATCATCCCACTCTTTCCTAAAAGTTTTGCTGTGCCTGGCTACTCTGGAGTTTCCGGTGAAGGCAAAATGTCCAAAACCAATCAATACTTATACAGCATATTGACAAAATCAGCACATTGGAGTTTTTTTCCTGTGTACCTTGCCAGAAAAGTTTTACTGCTTTTCATGTGTGCCACGAACATCTGATCAAATGTCTGAACACTGGTGTCGCAGGTCTGCAGTGTCTCTGTGTCCTTCTCAGCTCTGCCATGATGTATTTACATTTCATGGCCCTTTTTTGCATCAGTGACAGCAGTGGCAGGGGAGAATTTAGCTCATATTTTATTAAACCAATCTGCAGCTATCGCAGTTGACTCAGAAACTTGGCAGGTCGTCTTGGAATGGGTACTTTTTAATTCATTATTTACCATTTCCCAGTGACACATACACACACACACACACACACACACACACACACACACACACACACACACACACACACACACTGCTGCAGTGCTACATATGTAGTTATGACTGGGGTACTGTGTGTGTGTGTGTGTGTGTGTGTGTGTGTGTGTGTGTGTGTGTGTGTGTGTGTGTGTGTGTGATGCCTCTGAAATCTAGAGGAGCTGAGCCAGAGGATGCACCCAGGCATTGTGTAAGTCTGTGTGTGTGTGTGTATTTGTTTGTGTGTGCACGTGTGTGGGTGTATTTTTAATTTGAATCCCCTGGTCCACATTCAATCCATATTTTTCTTTTATTTGGTCACTAATGAGGCTCCTATCTCAGTTCAAAGAAAAGAAAAATTCTTTCAAGTATCATTGTAACTTTGGGGCTTGTTTATCAGCATCATTATTAAGTCATTGAGAGAAGACACAGTTAACGTTGCATCATTTATTGCATTAGCCTTCAAATAATATTATTTCGCAGCCTGCTGGACTCGGGGACAGGTCATATGTCTCCAGCACCCCTGACTTCTCGGTCTGATTGACTGTGAAATGACCTCTTTGGTTGTAATGTGTTAAAGTGAAACATAATATCTCTATAGCAGCCTAAGCTCAATGACTCATGCAGTATTAGCTGTGCTGCTTACTCTCAGCATGCAGGGGCAGTTGTAGTTGTTTTCACATGCCCATTATGCACGCTTGTTGATGCCTCAAGACATGGTTATTTTTTTCTCCTTCATTTTCAGTCAAGCCTCGACTGATGTTGCACCGAATTGCGTGAGCCAACTTTGACCCTTGATGTTTTCTCTGAAGAGGCCTCAAAATAGGTTTGTTCTCTCCTTCTCCGCAGGCCTTCGTTTTTCTTCGGAGCTCCATAATGACCAGTCTGGAGCAGAGCCCATTTACCTGATGTGTCAGTGTGACGCACCGGCAGTCCTGGTTGCTTTCCATGTAAAGCTTCTCTCCCTTTTGTGTGTGCCAGCATTCTTGAATAGCACTGCAGCATTGCTGACAAAATAGTTACTTACCTCACCCCAGAATCCCTTCACACACACACACACACACACACACACACACGCACACACACTCGCTTTCTCTTTATGGATTCAAAACCAGTCTTCTCTGGCTCCTTTGTTCCCCACTCCAGGCTGGGCTCAGATCCTCTCTGCTCTCTGTAAGCCCGCTCCGCTCTGTCATCAGGATTACAGGCTGTGCTGTAGCAGATTAATGACTGACAACTCTACACTCCTCTCAGCATTGCGAGGCACACACAGAGCTACTAGGAGGGAATATGTGCCTGGTTGTGAGGGAGAGAGGAACAACTGCGGGGGAGATAATGCATTGTGTTGGTCTGAGAACAATATGTTAGCTGTGTTATTGTGTGTGTGTGTGTGTGTGCGTGAAGTGGAATCATGTGGTTGCGAGACTGCGAGTGTGTGCGCGATGAGGTTTGTGTTTAAGATGTGTGGGTTATTTTGAAGCGGAGGTACGTGCACAGCAAAAGCTTTTCAACTTGTACACCTCAGTGTAGCACAGCAGGACACAGAGTTAAGTCGGTGAACATGGGGCCTCAGTTGATCAAGCTTAGGTTGATGTGTGTGTGTGTGTGTGTGTCTGTGTGTTTGTATACTCATGTGTACATATGCATGCTTGTGCCTTGAGAACCCTGGCAAGAAAAAGTGGCAGTTACAAGTCCAGTGCATAAGGGACTGTGGACTTCTGCCCAACACGGATGCCTGAAACATCTTTTCCCTCCAATAACTTCCCAACAAAAACAAAACCAGAGTC
The DNA here is from genome assembly GCF_910596095.1 of Thunnus maccoyii. NCBI lineage: Eukaryota > Metazoa > Chordata > Actinopteri > Scombriformes > Scombridae > Thunnus > Thunnus maccoyii. Next base: position 19,555,488 of record NC_056551.1, read on the forward strand.
TGTTTCTAACTGCTTTGTTTGAGGCAAGTGGAAACTGGCACTAGTTGTACAAATCCAAACAAGCAGGCAAACAAACTGAGAGCTAACACTTTCCGAAGTTTGGAATAAATTAGGCCAGGATCTCATACCACCTCAGAGCCTTATAGAAGCAGCTTATGTGTGTCATGAATTACTAAGTAGTAATATTTGGGGCTTCTCACAGCCATCAAACAGCTGAGGCTTAATTTCCTGAGACTTGCCCTGGAGTGTCCAGGAAAGTGGGCTGTCTGAGCCGCCATCTGAGGACTGAGAAGCATCCGTTCCTTGCATTTGATTATGATATCTTATAAATGTAGAGAATGTTTTCTGTGTCGCTAGAGATTGACAGTCATCTCCCTGTCCTTGCTTCCAAAAACTGAGAGATCAAATGCCTCATGATTATGGCCAGTGATGGAAGGTAGATTTGCTCAGGTATTGTACTTTGCTTGAGTATATCCATTTTATATTACTCCTACCTCTTTACATTTCAGGGGGAAATATTATTCTTTTTACTCCACTACAGTTATCTCTCAGCTATAGTTACCTCCTACTTTTCAGATTAAGATTTTACATTAAAAAACATGTGATAAGCTTATGAAAATAGTACAGTGCATCTTTGAAGATAAAACCAGTGGTTCCCAACCGTTCCCAACAGCCAACAAGACCTCCAAATGAAACAGAAAATACATTATTCATCACACCCTCCAGGACAACACATGTAAGCATTTTCTGATCTGACACCCCGATCAGCAGGACGGCATCGCCATTTCAACTGTTTTCTGATCCTACACTGCTATGGTTAAGGTTTGAATAAGGTTAGGCACAAAAACAACTTGGTTAGGATTAGGGAAGGATTATGGTTTGGGTTAAAATAACGGCATAGCCATACAGTATTTGTTGAAATGACCTCAAAAAAGCATTGTTAGCAGTTCTACCAAACAGAGATTTCCCCTTTGAACTTCTCAAAAGGTTTAATTCAAATAATTGTTAAAGGCGCAAAGAGGTAAAATTATGTAATTTTGCACAAAAAAGCCAAAAAATTATTTCAAATTTGCGTAGCAGAACTTTGTTTTTCTTCTTTCTTGACCCATTAATCATCTCACGACCCCCCAGATTTTAGCCTGTGACCCTTTTGGAGAGGGTGCAACCCTTAGATTGGGAACTATAGGACTAAGATGTTTAACTACATGTAAAGTAGTTAAAATTAAATTCACCTCAACCTGCTACAACAGTAAAATGCTGCTTACATACTGATGCATCAGTATTAACAATCTAATAATTTAATATATAATGATATATCCATCATTACTTTTACTTTTGAGAGTTGATAATTAATTTTCTGATAATACTTTTATTTGCCGTAAGTAGAATTTTCAATGCAGTACTTTTACTTTTACTAACAGAGTATTTTTACATTCATGTAATGGTACTTTTACTTAGGTTAAGGCTCTTCTTCCATCACTGATAATGGCTTAAAACACCTACAAGGACAACACACACCAGCCAGCTGTGGTAAAATACTTTTATAGAGCAGTAATCCATATCTGAAATATAGCATCCAAGTAGAATAGCTCTGATATGTACAGAACTCAACTCACTCATTTTCTCAATTTTATATATGCTTTTTATGTAAATATGTCATTTGTTTATGCATGTGTTTGTGTGTGTGCTGTATGCGCGTGTAGACATTTGTAGTAGTTTTTTTCCCATCAATTACAGTATATTAAAAGTTTTAAATACAGGTCATAATAATTTCTTTAAATGTCTCAGGATATAAAAGCTGGTGTTCTGACCCTCATTAGTCCATTAATGAAGATGATGTCTTTTTCTGTCTTTTCCTATAAATTCTGTTCATTTCATCTCGTATAAACAGCTCCATCCTCTCCGCTATATTGCCTCTTATACTGTGCCCCTTGCCCCCTTCCACCCGCTATATATTCTCTTTATATCTCCTAATTGCTTCCTAACTGTGAGTCATATTGTGGACTGAACTTTTGCTTTTATTTGACTTCAGCACTTTTACTTCCCTGCACCAGCATCAAACCTGTAAGTGCTGAAGAGGCATTTTAAGAGCTGTAACAACATGTGCGCCCCAGTCAAACCATTCTCATCATCTCCACCAGCAACAGCTAAATTCACAACCTTTGCAACTCTTTCTCCTCCCACAGTTTTTATGTTTGCATTTTAATTCACCAGTTCACTCCATGCTTGTTTTTAAATCAGATCTCCACAGTTGATCATTTGTATTTCTCTTAAGAAGGGTATGCAGTGCATTACAGTATCAAAATGTCTTTTGCTTCATCCTCTCGCACTCAGAGGAACCAGAAGCATTTCTTCCTGTTCTTCTTGGTGGTGGCAGGGGGTCGCACCGGTTGAGGGGAGTCTTGTTGGTGGGGTGTGGTGGGCTGGGGAGTGGCGGTCTGTGGTGAGCCCTCAGGAGGGTCTACTTTCCATGTGCGTACCACCTGCCCTTCCTGCAGACGAAAGTCATGCTCTACGCTAGAAAGAGAAAGAGAAGAAGAGAGACAGTGTGGGAAATAGTCAGTTATGGTGCGTATAAACTTCACAGAAATGTAGAAGAATTACAAGTGTAAAAAAAAAATAAGTGTGGGTTACAAGCAAAGAAGTGAAGCAGTGAAGACTTCTGCATCTGCCACTTCCTAGTAGACAACAATGAAGCCATTGACAAAGTGAATCAAGAGCTAAAATGCTGAGTATCACAGAAATATTGCAGCACCAGGAGGGATATCAGGACTGCAGTTGACACACACACCAAATGAAAAGTCAGCAAGGTGCATTGTCAGTCACATGACAGTATCGCTTAGGGGCTTCACTGCCGAAATGAGATGTGAACTCTGATGCACCTCTGCAGAGGCTGTAGGTAAAGGTAAGCAATAATAAATGAATGCATCTGCAATAAAGAAATAACCTATAAGGACAATATTTGCTTGCTGAATTACTTTTGTCAGCAGTTACATGTTGGGTTTGCTTTCCCCCTTGTGAACTTATTCTCTTTTTTTCCCCTCTTTTCTTTTTTTTATTCATTTTACTTTGGTGCTATTCTTGCTTATTATGCAGTGGCCTAGTTAGCTGGTGTTTCACATCACAGCACAGATGCTGGAAATAAAGAGGACTCCCTTGGTTGAGGATACGAGGGGAGAAGTGCTGCAGAGGAAGCAAGGAGGACCGAGCTCAGCAGCAGCAGCAGCAGCAGCAGTAGCAGCAGCAGCAGCAGCAGCAGTAGGGCCTGGAGTTTTCAGGCAAGAACAATGAGGACTCTCACATTCATATCCATCTGGCTTCAATACTCCCACACCCTCAGTCTCACAACCACTTCACTCTGGATGCCTACTGGTATTCTAATGCACAAAAAACCCCAAATGAAACATCAAACTCCAGACAGGAGCACTGTGCGGGCACCGGGCACGGACAGAGTAAACAGTGAAAAGTGAGTGGGTACAAAAGCAGTGGAGAGGATTTCTTCCCTCCACAATATTTACAGCAGGTAGGAAAAAAGCCACTTTAACTAAACCTCTTTGTGGCAGCTGGGACTGCTTCACAGTTTGAAACAAACCTCCAAAGCTGCGTAAAATGAGGCACTAGTCAGTAAGCAAGTAAGTGATGGAGTCTGCTGTTCTACCACCTTGAAATGAATAGAGTAAATAAAGTACTCCATTCCTTCCATCTTCACAGCCTCCTTATTTGTGCCACCATATAGCTCAGCTCCCTATAGAGCTCCCCAGTGACTCTGCCTTACATCTGCTGTGTTCCCTCTTTGTGAAAATGAATAGCCCCGGTCCACAGCTCTGCGTGATCAAGCCACATTGGCGCTGTAGGGAGCTGTCCACCCTCAACCTTAATTATCTGCACACTGAGCCCACAAACTGTGGCAGGCAGGAAGCTGGGAACCTAACACAGCTCTTCCCGCTGCTCCTCTTCTGTCCTTTGCTCACATCTATGCTTTTTTAGCTACTTACTGCACCCCACCTCAGGTCCCGCCTGTGTACAAATTAGTTGCCTTTTATATGTGATGCAGGCCATATTTCAGAATGGTCAGAGCTGTGGTTGAGATGCCAAATAATGTTTTCTGCAATATACTGTATAGTGGGTTTGTGGAGTGTGGACAGAACAATTGTGCTAGTGTGATGACTGGAGCTTATAGGTACAGGCAGTGCATTATGGTAAGGTTGCAATCTTATCTTAACAGTAGTGTAACAAGAGCTAAAACAATTAATCAATTAGTCAATTGTCAGAAAATTAATGGGCAACTATGACTTTGATAATCAAATAACTGTCATTTTTCCACCAAAAATGCCAAAATTTCACTGTGAAATGTGACTATTTGACGCTTTTGTTTGTCATATATGAAGAAGAGAAAAACGGAATATTTTTGGTTTTGAACTTTTAGTTGAATAAAACAACACTTTTGAATATGCTCACTTAGGTTTTGGAAAATTGTGATGCCATTTTAAGAAAGATAAAAGATAAATCAATGAATCAAGAAAATAATTGTCAGATTAACTGATAAAAAAATCATTGTTAGTTGACAGTTAGTTGGTTCACAGTAAATACTGTTACGTATTCATTGTAAACCTCATGTTCTGAATTCAACAAAAATCATATGGGTTTGGAAACTTATAAGGTCCCCTCCACTCAAAAATTTGTTAATTGTTACTTCATTTTGATGTATATGCAGTTTGACACTAGAACGCTGTTAGTTCACATTTCACATTCATCTACTGAAGGTTCGCCTTAAATATGAGTTAAAAAACGTGGAAATACGGGCATAATTTTGTGACATCACAACTAGTTTGGAAGCCAACTTACACAAGTGTGATGTGGAAACTTGAAGCCTCCAGTGCACAAACACTGGACTTTTCTTGGAAGCAGGAGACATCTTGTGTCCAGCAGTTAAAGTTTTGAGATGAACATTTGCATATTCATAGAATCTGGATTGAGTAGAGGTAATTTTGAGAATTTTTAATGAGGTAATTTAACTTTGTTGTGCTAAAACCAGAGTATTTTTATGGGTTTTTTTATGCCTTTGTGCCCCTAGTGTACATGGATCTAATTGCATGATACCTCTTTATCTTTGTGATGATAACAACTACGACCTCAGAGTCTCAGTGGGAGGATCAAAGTGACTCCAAAGTCAACTATACATCAGTTGTAAAAGTTAACATTAAAAGTTCCCATCCATTCCCACTGTGTGACCTTACTTTGCACCCGTTATTCCATCCTCAGAGATTTACCGTATAAATCTCCTGATTTTTAATCATTCAGTTTGGGAGAGAGCGACCTTGCCCAAGAGCGCTACCCCCAGTGCATCTCCAGAGGGGATTGAATCAGCAGATTTGTAGTTACCACATCATTTGCCTGGAATTCAAGGTTACTCACAGCTGACATTTGAAACAATCAGATACAATTACGAGTAACATTTGAAATACTATCAATAATAGCACTAGTACTTGCAATTCTCATATTTCTGTCTGTAGTGTTGTAGCTTTAACTGCAGGCAGATGAACTTACATGTGTGCTGTTGGTCACGACAGGCACAGTCTGTAAATGCGGATGTTAAGTGCAGTCAGATTGCATATGGGCTAAAACCGTGACAAGCTGCAAACAATATTTCTAAACAGTATTTTAAAATAATATAAGCATAGAGGTTGAGCAGGGCTTCATCTCTTTTTTATCATTCCATCTATAAAACATTCATACAACAGCACCAGCAGGAGATCATCATTTCTCCTCCATCACTCCTCCTCTGTGCTTTTGCTGAGTGGTAGAGGAGAGATTTTCAGCAGAAATGTAGCAGTGCAAAGGCAATCAACTCGAAATATCTTTGCAATTTTCTCTCCTAAAGGCTGAATATGCTTAAAAAAGAGAACATTTTATTTCAGCAATTACATGAGCAGTCAATCTCTGAAGAGATCGGTGTTCATCTGAGTTGAGGTACCACACCCACAAGCGCGTGCCCATCATACAATACAACAGATAAATGTGCAGACGCTCCACCACCTCCTGTAACCCCCCAACTCCTCAACATCTACACACATATCTACACACCAGCCTTCCTATTACCAGTCTAGAGAACAGGCTGTTCCCTGAGGTATTACAAACTCCTCGGACTATTATTCTGAGAGGGTCCCACCAGCTGCTTGGCTGTCAGAGTGTCCCAAACTGTGTCCCGGCTTTAAAAGATCCTTCTTTGATACCTGCATTAACATCCAAATAGCACTGATTTGGGAGTGTGGTGTGTGTGATGAGATGTATGTAATTTAAAGGACGACTTCACCGATTTTCAAGTTGATTCCTGTGGTTCTAATGTGGGTAGTACATATATATGAATGACATTAAACTTTCCTGTCTTCCTTATAATAAAATATCCCTCTTCATCCAGCTGCAAAAGTCTGGTGATGCAAAATGCATCATCTGGCAGACTTTGGAGACCTGCCTTAGACTATAAACTATGTTTCCTCATTTTCTGTAATGGTGCCTTCAAGGACTATCAAAGGTGGGTCTCCCATAACACTCCATCTACCATGTTACGCTAGTGAAAGGGAAAAGCAGACACTGAAATATCATACTACTAAATACTTTAAAACATTAGCACATTTGGAAGAAAACTAGTTTCATGATATGAGGCTGAATATCGCACTGTGAGCTACGTTACAGCCACAGCCTGACACAAAAATTTCAGCTGCTGAGTTTCTCCTCGATTCCACCGACATCAACCCAACGAACCAGAGAATTTTGAGCCTATGGTGGACAGAAAAGCTGAATCTGACACAAAAAAACAATTAGCTTTACAATATAATGTTGGAGCAGAGATGTGGCGTTACTATTTCAACTTATGCGGAATCAGACAAAACAGAGTATAGAGGAGAAAGTGACCACTGGAGCGTTGAAGTCGGGGTAGCTTTGTAGCATCAACTGGTGCCCGGTGAAGATCGTCAGAGAGAGCAGAGACAGAACTGAAAACTCTGCGCAGCAACAAACTTCATGGTGGTAAAGCTGGCTTTATTTTCTCACAGAATATTGTATCAGACTTTGCCAACTCTAATTACAAAACAGCACATCAGCAACTGTGTTACTTGGCTGCATTCAGCTTGAGCACTTAGGTCCCCATTCCTCGTCGTCCAAAAAATAAAAGAAACAGTGTTCGCTTGCAGTTTTTCACTCCTTCGTCCACGATTGTTTCCTAAACCAAGCTGAAATGAAGACGGCAGACTCTGAGGTTTTTTGACTGTCCTCCAGCAGCTCTGACAGCATTCTGGCTTGTGTACAGCTCCCGGTAAGTTTGCAATGATCTGCATACCTGACTCCAGCACACCGTTTGTTTTATGATTCTTGCATACTGATACAATATATCCAGACTCGATGAGGAACAACATTTTGTAAATGAAAATAAGCCTCAGTAAAGAGATACAATAGCAGCTCTGCTGGGAAACCCACCTGCCTTCTGTAAACACACCATCAATAGAGGATTGGACGGGACTGCATGCAAAGCATTCTGGTTGTTGTAGGATTCCCTCTTAAGAGCAATATGGGGAATCTACAGCCTGTTTCTCAGTGTTTTCTAGTCACAGGGCACCAATTTCAAAAATAATTGCACATTTCTACTACACAGGTGACCTAGTTTTAAGAAATCATCATATTCACAGTGGTGAAGTGTCCCTTTAAAAAGAATGCCACAGAGTCCAAGTCTGCATTTTCTTAATCTAATATTTGATATTCTTGCACAAGATGGTAATTTATCCAACTGGGTATAATTTTGATTAAACTAATCTCAAAAACTCCGAAGCAGTATGATATAAAAATGCTTTGGAATAAAGACCTTCCTCAAATACTGATTAATGGACCGCCTCAGTTGTTTTTGTATGTCTCTATGTACTGTATATATTTTTAATGTAACCAAGTGTAGCCATAGTGCAAGTCATTATATGATGCCTTTGGAAAAATAGATGTGTGTGACAGAGGGGGTGTATAGCATTGATCAGTAGCCTATTCATTCAATGCAGTCAGGTGAAGTCTGTGACAAGCAGAAAAAAAACACAGCTTGCAGAAACTCGGTAACCATCACTTAGAAACACTGGACAGTATGTGCAACAAACAACTGCAAAAGCAACCACAAAAAACCCCAAGACTAAGCATACATCCATGCTAGCAGCTCTGTAGGGCTGTATTAGGCATAGCCATACTTAGAGCTAAATGCTAACATAAGTGTGCTAACATAACCGCAATGGCAATGCTAACATGCTGATATTTAGCAGGTATAATTTTTACTATGTTCACGACCTTAGATTAGTGTTAGCCTGATAATATGTGACTTAACTCAAAACACGTATTAGACAGAAATCAGTAATCTTGCATATTTAAACCTCCACTCATCACAGAGTTTTGGAGAAAATCTCATAAAAAACTGAAGATGAAGAAGGCTTCACTAACATGATAGAAGACTCAGGCAACAAACAATTGACAATAGGCGGAGAAGGGTGAGGCAAAGCATCATTTTAGTTAGTATTGCTGGGAGCGGATTGTGTGACTGAGCAAGAAAAGAAAGAAGCTGACATTGTAAACACGACTAATACCTCTGGGACACATCATCATATGATTTATGCTATCCACTTGATATAATTTATGCTAATCATAGGATGCTAAAAGCACAAATGCACAACACCAGCAGCAGTCAGATCACATTACGCCACAACACCTCTTAGCACAAGACAGAACAATATATTGTATTGAAACTATCCGGGCCTTTTTCAAGGTCAATATATTTGGCTTCATAACTAAGTGCTCAAGTGCTTGGCAGCAATTCAAAATAAACAAAGAGGAACCTGTTGCAGATGATTTTGAATAACGTAACCTTGTGTAGCTTTACTGTCTCTCCCTCCTTCTCTTTTCCTTTTCTTGCGTCTTTTCCCATTTTGTGATAATGAGTGCCTAATATTTACATTTTTACAGCAATTACCCACATAGATTTTACTAATATGACCTTATTATTGACCTCTGACACTGTCCATGGTGCTTTGTTTTTCAAAAACCCACAGCACAGCCAGAGAGAGAAATTGCACACTTGTTTGTATTTCTCTCCATGTGCATGAATAAATAACACAAAATGTTTATTGAAGAGACCAGACGAAGAACCTGGAAGGTTTAAGATCATTGAAAATCCTTTGCATCGAGTAGCTGCCTAAATAAAGAGCAAGTGAGGTTAAGATTGATTACTGGGGAAATGTAAGCTAGGGATGAGGAAATAAAAGCAGATGTAGGCCAGGAGCTTACAGTCCCATCAGAGATAGCCTGTACCAGCTTAAGACTTGACCTGCTATTGTTGTCTCCGTGCTTTGTTTACTCTACAGAGCTCATTGCACCATGGGAAGATGCTTTACAAAGTGAATAAATGAGAGCTTACATACACTGAACCTGCAGCCAAGGGCAAGGCTGGTAGGCCTGAGCATCCAGGATCTGCTCCATGGGGAAAAAAAGTTGCTTGCTGTGAATTCACACTCATTACTGGTTTTCTTTGGGAGTTCAGTTTGTGCATGCTGCTGTTGCCTAACTGCATCTGTTAGTAGCTGCTTTGAGCAACCTGATTAGTAAATGTGGTGTCTGAAAGGTACTATAGTGGGGGGTGTAGACATCTGAGGGTTCAGTTCAAGAATCAAAGAACTAAGATACAAGAAAACTGAATTTAGTTACAGTAACTCTTAAAACTACAGCAGAAACAAGCAAAGTTGATAGCAAATACTTGGTTACAAATGGAGCAGACACAGCCTCATTAGCATTCATTTGTAACTATGTTTTTAAGACACCTGCTGTATTAAAGTCCAATATTAATTCTCCTTTTAGCTCTGTTTTGCTGTTCACAGTCTCCTGAGGGAAATATCTGAGAAGCAATTCATAAAAATTAATATTGTTTTTAAAAACAGTAAAAATAGTAGATTAAAAGGGGTCATTTATTCAATTCAACTTGTTCATTTTATCCTGTATTGTTAGTTAGTGTCAGTGATCTGCATAGCCTGAGATCAATTGCTTCTGTCTCCACCCACATACTTGGGGGGAAAATCGCGGTATTTTCCTCACTCAAGCAAACGCTCTCACTGAGGATACATCGCCCTACCACTCTTGTGATTATTTCGAGCCTGACAAAAACAGCTGCCTGCTGCTGTTGGAAATGATAAGATACAATGATAAGAGCCTGAGACTGAACCAAAACAAAGAGCTGAAACATGTTAAAAACTTTGGTAGAGCTAAGGGGAACAGTTTAATTCTCTGTGGGCTCTTCACATTACACGTAGTCATTTGTCAAGTCAAGTCAATTTTATTCATATAGCTGCAAATCACAACAGAAGTGGTGTCAGGGCACTTTTCACATGGGGCAAGTCTAGACCGCACTCTTTAATTTACAGAGACCCAACATTCTCCCAAGAGCAAGCACTTGGCGACGGCGGCGACTCCCCTTTAATGGGAAGAAACCTCAAACAGAACTGGGCTCTAGGTGGGTGGGGTCGAAAGTGAGAGAGAGGGAGAGAGTCACAGTGATGCACAGCAACAACAATAATAACAATAACAACTATGATGATAAAAATATGACTAATAATAACAGTAGTAGGCGCGGGCGTCAAGTAGGACCAAAAATATTGAATATAGCAGCTTTAAAAAAGGAGGAGGATGAAGAATAAAACATTGAATCCCAACTGAAATTTGAGAGGATATTAAGTGGGTAATCTCCCCACACTTTCCACAACTGTAACGGTAAAACTTTCATATGTCTGCAGTTTGTCTGTTTCTGAACTGCTGTGCAGGAAATTTTGAACTACCATGGTTAACCATCGCTGTTATTGTGGGCCATCAACTGCTGAACATGTCATCTCAATTTAGTTGAACTGTAAGTCTGAGCAAAAGCACAGTTTTAGTGCAGTTAAACCCAAGTGTGGGTCTGTGTCGGCGTTAGCTGAGTGCTGGTATTAAGAAAATTGGACCAAAATCTCAATTCTGCCTCCTGGGGCTGTTGTGGGCCAAATTTAGTGCAACATATGTGATGAGGTGTGCTTACCCAGTCTGTCCTAACATTCAAGCCAGGATTTTTACTCAGCATCCGCCCGCAGTGGATTTGTATCCAATGTTCAGCAATGGGTAGAAGTGCTGCTCCCTCACTACTGGGAAATTTTTGTAAGTCATTATTTGTTCACCTAGTATCATGACAAAGGAACTGTAGAGTAAGTCAGCTAAGGTGAATTAAAAGGCAAAGGGTGATGGCTGGTTGCACGCAGTACCTGTTTGTCCTCAGCACCACTGAGGTATTGAGTGATAGCTGCTGGAGCGGAAGGCTCTGATGGATGAGTGGCTATTGTGGAAATCTGAGAGAGAGAGGTGTGACGGCAGGGTGGCAGTGTGCCACATGAAAAAAACAACAACAACGAGCAGTGAGGATCCATCCATCTTTATCTGTGTCGCACCCATTCATAAACAAACACTAACACGTTGAAGCTTTCTTCACAGTTTTCTTTGTGTGAGACGGGGGTGTGGTTTTCGTTTCACCTCTCTAGCATTTGGAGGTGGGACAGATAAGACGGTCTCTAGGGGTAATGAAGATTCAAGGCTAATGTGAGCTGTGTGATATGTGCACAGATGCAGAAAATAGAGAGCAGATTAACAACTATTTTTATCTCTTTATTTCCCCTTAAATATATTTTTTTGGATGACTGAAGAGGAGAATATTTGACGGCGTTAACAGAATAACAATGTTTTGCTTTGATTAGATTCATTTTATTACTTCTGCTAAGAAGTGTTATTTTGGGTTTGGAGATCTTTTAATGCAGTTGTGTTTATATTGTATACAAGAGGTTCATAGAGTGGATAAACAAATCAAATTGGGTGATTTTAAACCATATCTGTATGCAAATTATGTACGTACAGTTAAATAGAGGTGTAAATACACTGAGGAAACTCCGTCTACTGATGAAAATGTGAGATGTGGTTGAAAACGCTTGGAAAAAAGCTTAGTAAAAAAAGTAAAACATCGAGTTGAGATGTTTTTTTTAGTCAAACTCTGGAGTAAATACAACATAAATGTATTTAGTTTTGTTGTATATAATGGTTCTTCCACTTTCTAGTAAGCTATCAGTTAAACCTTTTATAAAGGGTTTAACTAATAGCCTTAATAATATTAATAAATCAGTAACGAATGCTTTATATATCAGTAAAAGGATAATTTATAAATGTTAGTGCAGCATTAGTAAAGAGTTACTCACTTTTAAATAAGCCATAAGCAAATAGCAGTAAGTCATCTGCAATTATAAATGTTAACAAATCATTTATAAAAGGTTCATACAATAATCCATCATGTTTACAGTTTTAGATGTTAATAGTTTGTTAACAAACAGATTGTAGTCAGGATGCCCTACAGCGCTCTTCCAGGATGTAAGTGGTCGAACGGTCTATCGGAGAGATCTTCCTGACGAACTAAAGAGCTACAGTAGCCAAAAAGTGTGAAGATGTCAATATGCTTCAACAGAAGTGTTTGTCAGATGGTCAGACAACATCTTAAACCCTCTCCTCCACACATTTCTCTCCGAAACTGACAATCCAACAGGCACAAACTTCATGCAGGTGTGCGTAACAAGAAAGTAGTTTGAACATCTTTCTCAAGCTCTCTTTTTTTCATTTTTTGCACCATTACTTCTGTCACTTTTCGTGTGTACAAACTCTATGTCTTTGAGGAAACACTCACTGAGAGTGTATCCTCATTTTAACAATAATCACATTTATGGGCTTTTCATCTCATCTCGAGTGCGGCTTTCCAGAAAAGCTATAAACAGACGAGGTGGGATGACATGTCGTAAAAAACAAGTTTGTTTCGAGCATACTGTGACCTTTATGATGGAAGAAAGACACCAGCCAAAGGGATTTTTTACAGCCTGGCAACAGAAAACAATGCTTATAATCAATCTATAAAGTAACAAATGATTTATTATCCATTAATAAAGCAATTAGTTACAATTTCAGGCCCATTATGAAGAGTGTTTTTATAATGGGTACCCATAAATACTATTAGAGACAAGGACTAAGTGGAAAAATATTTCTCACATTAGCATTTAGCATTTAATATCTAATCTATTGATCATCTCTGATAAAGACGTAAGCGCAGTGCCAAAGCAGGGAGAAGATTGATAGTGGGTGCGACTGAAAGTGCTTTAGGGATCTAATTTAGCTGTGGGTGTGATTCTAGCTTGATTAATATTTATATGACACATCATCCACATTAGGCAGTGCTTCCCTGTTCCACATGCCACTCTTGATCTTTCTCTCTCCTCCCTGTTTCAAAGACATGGCACAATGGTGATGGGCACCATCTGGCACTCACTGTTGGCACAAGTTTGAATCTGTAATTATTGCCAAACGGCACGAACAAGGATTCTCGCTCTCCCTCTTCTCTCTGTGTGTCTCTCACTCCCTTTCTATCCGTTTCACACCCAGCCCTATATCTGTCATTTCCTCACACAAATAAACTCATGAGTGGATGGATACACGTTTGTGAGGACATATAACAATTTTATATCTCTGGTGAATGGTCTGAGAGGAGAGCAGTTTTTAGATGTATAACTGCTAACACTGCACATCCCACTGTGCCAGTTTCTTTGTAGTGCTGTCAGTGATGCAAGAGAAAAACAGAGTACATAGGACAAATAATACTCTTCATTTCTATTTTCTTGTTTTCTTGCTGTGTAAATCTTGTCCTCCTGCTGGCTGAACATTTCCTCTGTGCAGATTCATATGAATGAGGTTGATGCCTACAGTGTATTTTCTCCTTCTCCCCTGTGAGACGCCTGTTGCTCCTCGGCTCAGCCCTGAAGTAAAGATGGATTACTGCAGAAGAACCGCCTGCCCTGCCCTTTACATATTTCACACACACCACTTCTCCATTATCAGCCTCATCTACAGGGGAAGCGGTGTGCGTGTGCACACACACACACACACACGCACACAAACACACACACACATGCAAGCACACACACAGGTCTGAAAGCTCTGACAGGCTTGTTAGCAAAAGGTCAGAGACAAGAATCTGACAAATCTTTCTTTAGAGAAACGAAAACCTCTCATATCCAGTTATATGGAAAGTACAGCAGCTCTTATTTTTCTCTCTTGTTGTCTTTCTATTGGTTTCTATTTATCTCTGTCTCTCGCTGTTTCTCCCTCTCTCTATTTTTGGTTTAAGATATACGGCAAGGAAGAAATCTGTTCGTGTTGGATCAATGTCCTGTCAGATATGGACAAACCCGGGCATTTAAAAAATCAGAGAGGAACTAATCCAGGCTCTGCAGTCAGAGGATTATCCTGATTTTGATTGGCTGCAGGGACTTAACCTCAGGGATCAATAGGTGTATTATTGACTGATTGGTATATATTTTCAATTGAAAAGGCAATTTCACTCTGGAATTGCCTCTCTAAACGGTGCCTTTCATTAGTACTGGCAGAGTCCACCTTTCCTGTGTGGGATTGTGTACCCACATACAAGGGATTCACAGGAAATGCAACCGTGTCTCCTTGAAAGTACAGTCATGTAGTACTAATTTGCAGTAACAAACATATTTTGAAGCAAACGTTATTCTGCCCTGATTAACTTTTAATATAATGTAACTTTGTTAAATCTAACAAGTCACAAAATGTCAATGTCAAACGTATCAGTAAAACATTAATTGTCAGCGTATTTCATTTGTCTTCCCTACAATATCCACTCTTGCAATACATTATCCACTTGTAGCAAATAAAATGTTAAACTTTTTTATGGTTATGTTTGGGCACTCACAGCATTTGGTTTAAGTTTGTGATCGTGGGACGCTCTAGAAACATGCCCGGTTACCTTGGACTGAAGCGAACGCTACCTTACTGTGAACATCAAGCAGTGCATACTTGAGCTAATGTTAGCTGCTGTAGCTAAATTATGCTAACTGGGCTGATCAATGAAGGTGTATCAACTGTCAATCAAAGCTGTCAATCAATGCCTAGATGCAGACATCAAAAGTATTTAAATCTTATTAACAGAGCAATAACTTCCAAAATGACCACCAGCACACTTATCAGTGGGACAGAATTTAACAATTGAGACTAGGGCTGAACAATTTTGGAAAAAAATGTTATTGTGATTATTTTGACTGATATTTCAATTGCGATATGATTTGCAATATTAGAGCAAATGATCATTTTTATACCATTATTCTCATTTTCATTGAATACATATTAATATGATTATGGCATGATTTTTGCAGGGATCTGTACCAAACAAAGATGTTTTCTTAAGCCTGTAGAATGTTGAATGTGATGTGTAGGCCAGGACATCTCTGCAACGTGACAATATTTAATTTAAAATGGTATTTTGACACATTTCTTCTTCATATCTTTAACAAATATTGCACCTCCTGCAATTTGAAAATTGCAGTAGGACATATTGCGAAAAAATTTCGATCAGTTGTTCAGCCCTAATTGAGACCATAATGACTTTAGTATTTCTAGAGAGAATTGACACTTTTTGAATGGGAGTCATTTGGAGCCAGGGATTTTTTTAAGCCAGCAACTAGCAGCTGTCGTGTGACATTTCACTTTAATGTACATCCACATTGGCTTCTTGGTACTTTCCACTTGGACAGGATGCAAACTCTTGTCTCCTGCGTAAAAGTTGGACTTCCTATATTCTCATTCACCACTTTGACCTCCACACGTTCACTATCTGCCTCGGTACATAATGAGCACACTATTTACGGCATTGACACTGAACCTTAGCATTTGATGTATATCCTGAGGTGCGTAATAGACCTATATGAATGTAATTCCCAGGAAACTGAGCTGCTTGATTTGTACCTGAAAGAGACTTTTTTTCAAAGTTGCCTTTAAAATGTATATTATCTCTATTTTCAGTCTCTCTCTTTGCTTCATTGCTTTTTCAAATACAGATGCACTTTCCTTCTCCTGCTTCCTCTTAACCTCTGTATTTTCCCATGAATTCATTTTATATTCTATTCAGTCAGGTCTTTTCACTCCCTGTTATGATAATGGCAGAGAATTGTCAATGTTTAATGAATGGCTGGAGGCTGGATACAGGTTCAAAAATATCCTTGTGACCATGAACATGAGAAGTTCATCTATAATTTGCTAACACATCACTGTGTTTCAGAGGAACTCAGCTGAATGTGCACACACTGAGACACAGATTTATTTTGGACAAGTTTCTGTTCATTTGTATCTGTAGTGCAGATGTTGGTTTCCCTGAATAAACTGTGCACAGAAACACCTCGGGTTCTGGTTCATTTGGCTGTGGAAGGGAAAAGCTAAGCTGTAAGTAGCTGCAGAGGCAATCTTTCCTGCTCACCTCCTCTCTAACGCTCCTCTCACCCCTCTTTCCTGCTGCTCCTATACCCATTCCAGAGCTGTGAGTTTGCACCACTTCTCCTCATCCCCATTTAGGTGTGAAATGTATTTATATTCAAAGCGCAGAAACACGGAGGGGGGTGGGGAGCAAGCGGAGGAAGTGACACAAGCAATCTAGTGGAAAAGGCGTATTTTTCTGATGTCTGTAAAATGCCATATTTCTTTGGATAAAGCCAGGACAATGAGAAACTGTCAGTAGCTATGGGCCAGTGTTGGGACCATGTGGAGAATATTAGAATTGGACTGCTATGCCCTTCTGGGCCACATGAGAAAGTGAATCAAAGCTTGTGAAAGGAAACGTGAGCCCAAGCTGAGAAGTGGCACTCTGGAGACGGGGAAGTAGATAGAAGCACATTATAGAGGGCAGGAGTAGTGAGAATGAGGGCTGCATGCACCACAGCCCACAGCTCTTAACGTTGCCTTGAGTGGCAGCAAAGACACTATACATCGCTCTTACTAGAGTCTCCACTTCGCAGCACTCTCTCAGTTTACCGTCTTCCCTTGTTTCTCTCTGTAGCCCTCCACAATTTGACTCACATGCACAAAAAGCCCCCCCCCCCCCCAGGAATTAATTCTCTCTGAAACTCATCAGACTGCATTATACTGGCTGCTTAACCATGCAAGACATGCAGCCCTGCTCCATCATGGGGATCTATTGGACGAACGTGTCTGGCAGCCATCTTTCACCCGTACCGGGCCAACGGAGAGCTGTCTCCAGGTCTCCTTTAACACTATTATTACTTTTTAAAATCTTTTAAAGCCGCTGTGATTAATTTTTAATGTGGATGAATATTTCACTGCACACTAGAGTTAAGCATTTGTTTAAAAAAAGAGAGAGAGAGAGAGAGAGAGAGAGGGTACGGAGAGTGAGTGAGGGATACATGGTGAGAGAAAAAAAAAGTTGGAGATATTGAGATGCATGATGAGTCATCCCAGTTTCCTTCCTGCTGCCCAGTCTCCACAGTCTCTTATGCTCCACCAACTCACTCTCTGGTCTATCGCGATCGAAGGGCAGCGTGCGAGTATCCAGTCCTGTCATGCGATGTTGTGTCAGTGGAGATGTGCGTCAGGAAGCGCTGATTCATGATGGGTGTGTGGTGAGAATGGCGAGTGATGAGTTGTTACTGTAGGCGCTGTCACAAAATGTTCATCTCAAGTACCTCCCAATGGATGATTGTGAGTCTACAGCCTTCGTCCTACGAGTATTAGAGCCTCAGCAGAGGAATCCTCCACCCTATCACCACATATGCATACCAATGATGTGAGGAGGCATTCATTGACAAATAGGAACACTTACAGAGTCAGCCCAAACTGTAAATGAGAGGAATAGGGGAGAAAACAATATGAGTGAAATGAGGCCACAGTACAGATATCAAAAAAGCATGAGTGGCATCCCCACAGATAACAGTCAGCTAGCAGGAAAGAGCAAGAATGCTTCCTCAGCAACCCTTTTCTCAATTATCTGCTGTTCAGCGAAGGCGATGACGGATTGTCTTTGAAAAAAAAACTCTTAGTGGACTTGTAGTTCAGCTGAAAACGTATGGTCCAGAGAGTCATTAATCCATCTCAGAGTAGCAGCCCATCGAGCTCCTCCAGCGAAATGCGTGATCGAGCAACAGACAGAGCAGTAGCAGAGATAAAGTAGCAGAGTGCAGATCTGATTAGGCTGCTGTCTCCACACACTCCACGGGGATTAAGCACAACAGTTCCTTGTTAGACCTCCCTACTTACTTTGTTCCATACAGGCACCATACGCCATTAGCGAAAAGAATAAATCACAACTCCACTCGCTAATTAACACTCCTGCACGGCCACACAATCGGATTCACATATTAATATGCAGTTAATGTGCCACTGGTGCTGGATAAATAACGTCAAATACATCATGCATTATTCTTCCTGTAATGTGAGACCCCTAAAAAGCAGAACAAATGAAGCGCTTATTTACTGTATGAGCCTTGGTTGGGTACAAAATGTTCTGTAGCCACTAGTATCTACATTTGCATGCTTAAAGTGTCATTTGCATTTTTATATAAGCGTTGCCCTGAAAGATGTCCAGAGTAACTGGAGAACAAAACTGTGTACAAAAATACACTTAAACACATGTGTATTTTTATCCTGTGTCATGCTTCAATTTTATGCGTAACACTGTGTTTAAATGTGCATTTTTGTTTGTTTGTTTTGTGTTTGTGTGTGTTTTATGTTTTAAATTTCAGGTGAAAATATGGAAAAGTGTCATCATAATAGTTTTTATATTTAGCATATTCATATTTTTGTTGTATTTTTGTGTATGTTTTAAGAAATGTTCACTATTTCCTGCCATTTACCACTTCTGGAGTACAATAAATACTTTTGATTTCTCTCTTAATTTTTTCATTAAGGTTCTTTAAATAAAAAAAAAAAAAAATCCACACTGTACTGTATGACAGTCTCATATATGAATTTGCCATAATCCAGGACTTAAAGGTGCAGTGTTAAGAATTTAGTGGCATCTAGCAGAACAGACTTGGCAGAAATGGAATATAATATTCATAAGTATGTTTTAATTAGTGTATAATCACCTGAAAATACGAATCGTGTTTTTGTCACCTTAGAATGAACCCTTTATATCTACATAGGGAGAGGGTCCTCTTCCACAGAGCCCGCCATGCTTTACAGAGTTTCAGCTCGTTGTTGTTAGCGGTCTGGCCTGCAAATCTACTTTTTTAATTTCACTCTCACCGCTTGTATAACGTTGTTTTCGGTCACAGACAATCTCTAAAAACCCACTGGACACTACCTGCTCAGCACTAAACAACAAGTTAGCGACTAGCTGGTGAACATAGTGGAGCATTTAGCAGCTAAAGAGCCAGATATTATCCTTCAAAGTTGATAGCGACTGAAAACAGAGCTATAAGAGAGTGAATATTGGACTTACATTCACCAGGTGGACAGAAACACGACTAAATGAATGATGATGAAAACTGCTGGATGTGTAAAGCATTGACTGTATGTAAATATGGACGACGCGTCTCCATTTCCGCTATGTTAAAGTGTCATGTAGTAAAGTAGGTGTGTTGTGTAGGGTTAGGGTAAGTCTGTGAGACTGCAGGGACACCCTTATCGTCCTGCCACCTGACGGAGGTTTGAGAGTAGCTGTCACAGGTGTCAATCATGACATCACACCCGCTTTTTATATTGTCAAACTTATCAAAAAAATTAGCACTTGGACAAACATCAGTGTGATAAGAACTACCTAAAATGACAGAAATCATCTTATTTCACATGTACTTTGAATTTTTTGTTTGGCACATGTCCTATCCGCTAACATGGAGGGGGCGGGATTTATGACCTGTACTGCAGCCAGCCACCAAGGGGGCGATCGAGATGTTTTGGCTCCACTTTGGGGGAGCTGTCATGACGTCCATATTTATACACAGTCGATGGTATAAAGAGGCAACTGTTCAACATAGGTGGTGACGCTTTGTCAATGCTGTGTTCACAACTTGTTTCCACTGCCCCAAATGGCCAAAAAAAAATAAATCAGTTGATCTAATACTCCATTCATTGATTTTTATTTCTTTTTTGCCACTTGGAAACAGCACAACAAACTGTAAACACAACACTGACATTACTTGATGAAGCTAAAATGGCTGACCAGATGTCTACTTACACATCAAGCATTTATTTGGAGTCCAATATTCACTCTCCTCTGAGCTCTGTTTTGGTCTGCACCAAATCCTGAGGGAAATATCTGGCTCTTTAGCTGCTAAATACCCCACTGTTTTCACCAGCTAGTTGCTAACTTTGTCTGTTTGCCATTTAAAGCTGAGCGTGTAGTGTACAGTTGGTTTTTAGAGAATTTATTAGTGGCTTATTGGGTGAGGAGGACAAATATTCCTGCATTGAAATCTGAAATTATTCACATTCCTCTAAATACATCCCTGTGTGAGCTTTTCATCTAGATTGATATTGTGTGCTGAGCTGCGCTTTTCTTTGAGGACTTAAGACTCCTTCAAGAAGCTTTTTAATTGATAGAGTCTGTCTTGTCAGATTTTATGGCTTTTCCATCACTCACTCTTTTTTAGCCTTCACTTTATCTTTCTCTTTCTCCCCACACCTTTTTCTCCACCGCTGCCAAATTGTCTTTTTAGACTCTGCTCAACTTGAGCCTCAAAGAAAAGAAAATCTCCTCTCCTTTCAAAGTGGGAAAATCCTCTTGTCACACATGAAAGAAGCGTGTAGAGTTGACAGACGATTGAGTGATAAGTCCTCATCTGACCGTAAAACAGTGGCTTGGGATGTAATATTTTATAGCAGCCACTCGGGAAAGAAACACAAGATTGCGCAACATAACACACTTATCTTCTGTCACGTTTCCTCTCTGTACAGTCCGCATCTGTATTTCCTATTCCCTTTCATCAAGATAAGGAGCTACTGTAACTCTCTGCTCCATACTGTCATTCCTGTGCAATAACCCCCACTGTAATATTATAATCTTTCAAGATGAAGCTGTATTTAGTTTCTGAATGAATAATTTTCTATGGGCCTCCTCTCCCTCTTCTCTTTCTCTCTTGTTCCATTTCTAAATCTCTGATCTTTTCCCTCAGATCTTTTCCTTTCTTTCTCTTATCCTTAACTGGCTTTCTTCTTCTTCCTCTTCTGTTCGCTGATTGAGGAGGTTTGCATACACAGTATAAATAAATTACTGACAATAACCAGATTATGATAATAGTATGATTGAATCATTTATCTGGTTTACAGTAACTCAACTTCAGCAGTAATACAATTTGTTTGATAATCAGGTTGATGTCGAGGATGCGTTGTAGTTACAGGAAATATCTTATTAGCGCTACAGAATAATAAATAATAGTGAGTAGATGAGTACACAGAATCAAATCACTGAAAGCGATCGCTAAGGTGTATCCCCTCCACATTTCGCAGCTCCAATTTACAATTAAAAAGATTGATGATGAATGTTGGTCTGTTAATCGGGTTATGCTTTCTCAGATTTATGACATAATTTGACTTACATAACCCCTCTAAGGTGTTTACATGAAAGTTTTAATAATCAGAGTGCTGCCTTAATCCAGTCATAATGAAATTATATTTGTGCATGTAAGCACTCTGAAAGTCATCCCTCCTCTCTCTTCACTGTTTCATTTCTCCTCTCCCTCCGCCAGATTTGCTTCTCCTACTAATAACCCTCTTTTTTTTTTTTTTTTTGCAATTTTGACACTTACAACTAAGAGACAGGGATTTCAATTTCATAGCAATCCACACTTTTCTTTTTGCCTTTCTTCACCCTCCTGTAAACTGTGAAATCCTGTTTGTTAATTGATTGATTTCAATTCAAATCTCAGAACGGAATGATTATGCAGTAACTCTGCACGCGCGTGTGTGTGTTTGTGTATTTGCCCATGTGCATCTGTGTGTGTAAAAGAGAGATAAGGAGAGTAGAAAAATGAGAGGAGTAGAGGAGGAGTGAGGAAACAAAGTGGGCACACGGGTGCACGACTTAAGTCTGTGTTGTTGTGTTGTTCACCTCATTAAATTTGAGAGGGAGAGCATGAGAGTGTGTGCGTGATAGGTCTTAATAAATCTCTCATAACTGTGTTCAGTGATCAAACCTGCAGCGGTGTTTGTGCAACGACTGGCCATACTCAAAGTGCTGTATCCGGCTGTGCTGTCACACAGAACAGAACGACAATCCTACCAAGCCATAAAACTGAATTCCCCAAAACTGATGTGATTCAAAACGACAGCATGATGCACATAACTGTGCACCGAGACACGCACTGTGCTCTCAGTGCTAACATGTAAAACAAGCTGTAAATATGCAGAAAAAGATTAACACACACATGCAGCCATATACCTGTAGATGATGCAGGCACAGTCCCTGCAGGTCCCACAGTTCTCAATGTCCTGTCCGGTTCTGTATGAATGTCTTCTGTTGAAAAGCAAAGAGATGACATATCAGGGGTAAAATAGTAATGTTGTGTGTGTGTGTGTCTGTGCGTGCCCATAAAGATATATTCAGGTTACTGTCTCCCTTGTTGAACCGATTTTTTGGCACACGCACCCCTGCAGATATACCAATCTCCTCTCTGAAATCACCCCTGATCATTTTTTAATGAACGATACCCCTTTCAACTGGCTCAGGCTGTTACGTAAACCATGAGTCACTATATCACTCCAGGCATAAAATAATGCTTATGAGGTAAAAGTCAAGTCTGCATGCATTAGACTTAGCTCCATCACTGAATTCTTATACTGGAACACGCAAGATATGTCACTTCATGAGACAGATGGCCATGCTGTCACATGTTCAAACATTTGCAAAGTATACTATTGGCATTAGTGTTAACGGTGTGATTTGGATTACGCTGCTCAGATATCAGTCAAGCCTCTCCATGGATTCATAGACACACATCCATCGTCTCCTATCCTAGAGTTTTCCTCATCATGTACTATTTTGGTTTGATAAGGCGGGAGAAATTACTAAGCAGCTTACAATGAAGGAAGCAGATTAATTAAAGACTTGATGAGAATGGTAAAGGGTTTACACTAAGAGGCATGGAGCATATGAAACCACCAACACGATGATAGCCAAATGCAGATTTTTATCTATCCCCGCCTGCTGCATACATGCATGAAGAAAGAGCTGCTGCAAAATAGGTGCAACCAGTCTCCCAAAAGGCGCCCTGTGGTCTGACATGACATGAATTCTTTAGCATATCAAGAGTTGAGACTTGCATGACTGACATGAGACTTCATAAAAATAACTACCCTGCCTTCTGTATCGCTTTTAATCTGGTTTTTGTTTTTTTCTGTTGCTCACCCTGCTGTTTTCGGTTTCTTGCCTTCTCATTCTTACCAAATTTACATTGTGTTCTGTCCACACAGCTTTGTTGCCAAAGTATTTACAATGCTTACAATGCTGGGATTGGCTATAAATAGAGGAACTGCATCACAGCAAAGCTTAGGCACAACAACCATCTATCTGTAATATTCATAGCACATGATGCAGGGAGGTTGTTACCGCTGGGTTGTGGATATTCCCTTTTTGGAGGAGAATAATATGCCCACAACAACCCACTTTTCGGCTCCATTCCTGGAGTGAAGAGACAATCTTTTAATGCAAAACTATATTCACAATATGATGCCTGCCCATCATTTGTTTTTGTGTGGAGAGCAGATTCTTACTTGAGAAATTAACTGTCTTGGAATAAAACAGCAGGTATTTAGGCAACATGCTGACATTTACTTTGCAGGTCTCAAAAATAACAGCAACTCATCATTTACACAGTCCCACTGCTCTTTCTTCTTTCATTCCCTTTGTTCTTTGTCTATCTATCTATCTATCTATCTATCTATCTATCTATCTATCTATCTATCTATCTAAGCAGCTTTTTCAATTTAATAACAGAAGACAGAATGTAAAAGTTGGCTTCAGATTACCAGATGGCTCTTCACACTACACTTGGCCCTGGGCGGAGAGCCCCCGTTAGCCCTGGGTTTACAGCTCAGCCTGAGGCTTCCAGTCATTTCACATTTACAACTTCAAATGTGGGATAGCTCCTCGTTTGGCCAAGGGCTTTCACAGTACATTTAAACCCAGACAAACCCCTTTTTCAAACCCTTGATTCGACCCTGGGCTATGCAACATTTCACACTTCTGTTAATACTACCTTTGAACAGCACCTTGGACATGTGGTGTAAAGAACAAATAAGGTGATTCTGTGTCATCTACTGTATGATGGGGAACCCTAAAATTGACCTGGAGTAAATTTTGAACATTTAAGACATAAAAGTTGACCCAGGAATACTCTAACCCAAGTTAACACTTGGGCTAGCACAATGCGAGAGAGAAGCCTCATTTTTAGCCCCACTCCAGAGCAGGGTTATCCCTGCCTTTAGCCCCCAAAACACATGGTTAAGATCATTTTTGTGTGAATTGAGGTTAGAACAGTTCTCACATCAATTCAGTGAAGATGGCACTTTCATTCTCCAATCAAATTGTTACAGATGCATGTCTAAATTGTGTGCAGTGAGCCCTGAACACAGTAAACAAAACAGTCAGTGTCAATCCTGGAAAACAGCCCTGCATTAAAACAACACAACATGCTACTTTGGTGGGGTGTGTTGTTTCAGGTAGAGGTGAGACAATGAAATACGAACCAGGAAGTCCATTTTGAGTAAGAGTTTGAAGGCTTACCAGACACCAAAACACTGCACAGCAGTGTATAATAGTATGAGACAGGACTCTTTAACTGTTAACTTTTTTAACTAACTGGAAAGTTATCATGGTGGCAGTCATTTATCTTTTGTTGTGAGGACTGCTGTAAACTATATAAATATGATGTTCACATTGCAAAGTAATCTATAGGGAATAGTGCTTGCATGTATTTGATTGGCCAACACTGCATTGCATTGCAGCAAAAGTTGAGCCACGTTAAACTTTTTTGCCAAATGACACTGCGTTTTTTTGCTGGAGCCTTGTGCATCAGAACCCTGCTGAGGTTTTTTTCTTGTTTTTTATTTGTCTTTCTGAACATCTGAAACAAACTATTGAAACAAAGTTAAATTAGCCTTTCTAAAGGCTTAGAGATTAGGTTAACCCAGAGCTAATTAAATGCAAGTGTGAAAAACCTTTAGAGAAACTAATGTCAGCATGTGGCTGTTGTTAATCTTATAATAATGAGGTAAGCATGCTGTAATGTAAACATTATGATCTCACAAAGGTCTAATAGAGCTCAGAACATTGTTGATTAAATAGGTGTGTAGCTTGGAGTCAGTGTGCAGGCATTACCTTTTCACTCTTATAATGTAAACCACCGAAATAACTGTAAATATTGCCTCACCCGTCTCGCTCAGCTTCCTTCTTCTCAAGGTCTTGAATGACATCCAGCAGGACCTTAATGGTGTTCTGGCTGGTCTCCAGGACACCCTCCAGGCTATGGAGCTGGTTCTGCAGGCTACGAATATCATGCAGGGGTCCATTGGGACTCAGGAGCTTCTCTGTCACCCTAGCCGGGTCCAATTTACACCTTGCACCAGACACCAACCCTCCTAGAATTTCCTGGACTTGTCTTAGTGTGTCAGCCTGGGTAGCAGTCAGGGGTCCAGCTGTAGGCCGCTCCCCAGAAGCAGAGCAGCCTCTGGCTCCAGAGCAACCCTGCTGGCTTGGAGGGAGAGGGTGTTGGCTGTTGGGGGTGTTGGGCCTGGCGTTGGCTCCTGAGCAGAGCATTTTGTGTAGTGCCCCAAGCTGAGCCTGGGCTGAGCTGAGACAGCTGGGTTTAAAACAGGCCTTGGCAGGAGAGGAGGAGGAGGAGGAGGAGGACTGCTTCTCTCCCTTCATCACAGCAACTGGGGGGGTTTGAGCTCTGTGCTTCAGAGAGCTGGCTCTCTCACAGAGCTTGGGTGAGTCTGTACATTTTATAGCTTCCTTTTTTTCCTTCTCCCTGTTTTTATCTTTCTCGTTGGCCTTGCTGTCTGCCCTGAGCATGGGTGTTCGGATTGCAAGACCTGGTGGATCACTTCCCTTTTTGCGTGGTGTATAGGGTGGAGGTGGTGGGGGAGGAGGTGGAAGTCGAATGCCCCTCTTATCCTGAGTGTTGTAGGGGGCCTGAGAGGGGGGTGTGTATGGTGGTGCGGCACGAAATGTAGATGAGTACAGAGGAACAGCTTTAGTTGGAGTTGCACAAGGTTGTGCATTTGGAAGAGTGGACACATATGTTTTCACAAGCGGAAGTGGAGAAGTGCAAGATTTTAGTTTTGGGACTGGGGAAGAGTAGGGTGGTATGCCTGTGTTGGCAGAAGAGGTATTTTGCAGAGCTTGACATGGGATGTTACAATGAGATACAGTTTGTATCAGAGTGGCATAAGAAGGTGAACCAGAAGTGTGATGAGGAGCATGTGGACCAACTGGATGTGTGGTGGTGTAATATGATATGGAGGTGCAAGACAGGGCGGTTTGAGTTACAAACGTACAGGGTGTTAAATTTGTAGGAGGTGTAGCGTTTGATGCATTGTGTGGTGGTTGATGCGTTATGTTTGGGGCAGTGGTTGGATGTCTGGTGGGCTCAAGAGGAGTCACATTGAGGGTTACAGTTGGGGTAGGGGTGGAACAAGTAAGAGGAGTGGATGATACTATGTTTGAGATAGGGGAGGTGCAGTTTTGGGTGGGGCATGGCGGTGCAGTTGAGGAAGGACTGGAGCAGACAACAGCTGTGCTGGGGGTTGTTGGTGGCGACACAACAGTATAATAGGGAATAGGGTGTTGGATAACAGTAGGTGCAGAAGTAGAGCAAGGAATGGACAATGCTATGGGCGGAGGTGGGGTGGTACAAGCTGGCTTGGTTGGAGAGGAGCAAGGTGGTTTAGCGCAGTGTTCAGGGGTCTGTGTTGGTGCACTTGTAGGTGGGGGAGAGGTACAGTAAGGCACAGTAGTTGTTTGGGTGGCGGAAGGGTCTTGAATCACAGTTGGGGATACTGGACTCTCAGATTGAATTTGCATTGAATTGGTTGATACTGTCAGTGGTGGGGAAGCACAGGGTCTGTAAGTTTCTGTCTGGCTAGTGCAAGATTGAGGATTTGGAGGAGATTGACAGGGAGAGTCTGTTTGTATTTGAGTGGTGCACTGTTCAACATTTGGAGGTAGGGTTGGATGAGAGGTGGCATTTTCAATTTGGGTTGTGCATTTTTTGTCACTCAAAGGTGGAGATTGATTTCTACTCTCAGTTTGACTTTGGGCGGTGCAATACTTTGAATTTAGAGGTGGGCAGGGGCTCTCAGTTTGAACTTGAGTGGTACAGAGTTTGGTATTTGCGGGAGGCGGGGATGGACTGGGGCTTTCAGTCTGAGTGGGAGTGGTGCAGTAGTGCACTTCCTTTCCAGGATCACTTGTTGTCCTATTCAGCCGCTTTCTCCTCCTGACCGCTGAGGGAGTGCTGCTTCCCTGGCGCTTGGGGCCATCTCGGCAGGGTACAGAGGAACAGTGACATGGCTCAGTGTTGTGAAGGACTGAAGGAGGACAGCTGTGCCTTGAGTTTTTTACCACAGCAACAGCTGACTTAATGTCTGTCCTGGAGGCTTTAGACCTCCTTTCCACCACAGTTCGATCTGCAGGCCCTGGAGGACCATTCTGATCCTTGGTCCCAGGCAGCAACACATGGTTGTGCGTAAGGTACTCATCTTGAGAGTCATGTTCATCATCCCCATCCACGCCAACAGAGTCCCCAAGGCTGTGGCTACGTTTGTGGGAGGAAGAGAGGGACTGGGGTTTTTTCAGGCATGGGGAGGTCTGGATGGCTGTGCTGGTGCTGGTACTGGGCTTACGTGTCATTGGCAAGGTTAGGGAGTTAGTCTGTGGTGGTGCCCAGCATCGACGTGTAGGACCTGGAGTCAATGGATGAGGAGGGGCTCTGGCTAAGAAAGCAGCCACCACCTCTATAGTACTTGCCATGTCCCCACGCACAGCCCCCACCACAGAGGTTTGACCAGGTAGACCCTCAGTCCGTGGCCCATCCCTGTCAGTCCATGGCTGGGGTGACCTGCTGCTGTGTTTGCGAAGAGGATGTGGGCTGTCACAATTTGTGGCAGGCCTCTGATGGCTATTGTTTTCTCCGGTTCCACTGTTGCCACTGCTGCTGCTGCCATCCTCCAGGTCTTTAAAGCGAACCTGGTGGGTGCGGTTGCGGCGTCGCTTGAGGCGGCTCTCGATATCTGGAGAGTCTCGGTTGAGCAGCACAGAGCGCACAGTCATTGTCCCAGGCAGCTTGTCCGCCAAGGTGCTCTTGCCGTTGGTTTGGCCTGTGAGCAAGTGGCTGGGCTCTTTGCTCACCATTTCTCTTCTCTCTCTCGCTCCCCCAACATCCACAGGTTCTGCAGGCAGTTTGATGTTGTGAAGGCCTAGTTGTGTTAGTGCGTCAACAAAGAAAGTGATCTCCCTTTTACTGTATATTCATTATAACAGTGAGAGATCTGTACAATGGATTGACTGAGTCCCAGTTTCATCACAGAACACACTGGGGATATAGTCGTCTCTTTATTGGATTGTGTGCAGCTGCGCAGGTTATCTCAGATGTATACACCAAGGACTTCCTTTGCAACTAAGATTGTCCTCAGGAAGAGATGGATTACCATATTCACAGTTCAAGGTGTAGTAATATTAAGCACAGCAAGTAAAAATTAAGTATAGATCACTGTGATAAATGCCAACCCAAAGAACCTTATGGGTCTCTACTCTTATACTCGTACAAAAATAAATATATGCAGCATCAAATATTCTTTAAAATGAGCATGTGAGAAGTGTCCAAACTGTTCTGTGTTTTCTGAAGTTGTGCACTTTTGCTCCTTATTCCCATTTTTCTGTAACTTTCCAGAGAAATTAACTCTTGATGGAGCCGTAGAGGTTACCGGCAAGTAAGCAGGGAGGAAGGGCTTGCAGCCTGTCCATCCACCCATCCATCCATGTTTCCATCACATTGGCTTGTCTATTTGGTGGCCCCTCCTTCTCCACCTGCTTTGTCCCCTGGGCCCTCAGGGGATTGGATGGCCAAAGTATGGACTGGGCCTGCATGCTTCCCCATAATAGCCTATCTCAACTTTTTTTTGACTCTCACTCCCTTCCTTTTATCGCTCTCTTTCAATCTTTCTTTCTTTTCTCAGCTCTTCTCTCGGTGACTCATTCTCTCATGGTTGAAGACAGCATGAGCTCCTAAACAGAGCAGAAAGACAAAGACAGGAAGAAGAGGTGTAAGAGATTGTAATTGTTTCCATACTATTGCATTTGCATTGAAACACAATGTGCTTGTTCTCCGGGATAATGAGGAAGATATAAGATAGGCAACTATTTTAAAAATGCATGAGAGCAGGGTCAACACAGAATGGAGAAAGAAGACATCAATTCAGAAAAAGTAATGAAAGGATGGAGGTGGCAGAAGAAAAGCAGAGTGTAGGAAAAACGCTGGGTATATCATCAGCAATAGCGGAATATCCACCCAAAACAAGTGAAAATCGAGATTGTAATTAAGGCCCATTCACACTGGCTGAAGGGGATACTTATAGCAACAGCAACAGTAGTACTGGTGGTGTTCAATTTTACTCCTGCTCATGAGCACACAGTGTGACTGTTATCATATTCCTCACATGCGTGTGTCTTACAGATTTTTCTTTTCCGCCATGTTTAACAGTCTGTGGCCCTGTTATCAGTCTTTGATGATCTGCCATGGTGACATCCTTTCTGATTCATCTGGTCACTGTGTGACAGTCTGTCCGCCATGCTGTAGTTAGTAGTATGTTCTCGTCACTCTGATTCTGTGGTCTGTTTTTGACGATCTATTGCCTTGATACGTATATATATATATCACTTCCATTTCCTGTCTGCGCCACTGGCAGTCAGGCGTAATGCTGTCGTTCGACTTACACTTCTATGGATCTGTGCCTTGTTATCTCCCTCTGATAGCCTCTGACACTGACAGGCCTGGGCTAATTCTGTGTGCGAGTGTGACTGGCCGTTACTCTGTTCCCCTCTCGTCTGTGGGAGGGGTAATTAGTGACTCCTTCACAGCTCCCAGGTTATTTAGGGAGAGAGATACCCGAGGGGCTGCCACTTTTATTTACGTCCACTGTTTTCTCTCTTTCTTTCTCTAGCTCTGAAGAGGAGGAGCTTTGTCACAACCCCTCTAAAAACATGGTTATTAGGATTAATTATGACTAAAGTCACAGCAGACAGAGCCTTGAGGGGAAATATCAACCATATACACTCAGATATATTAATGTTTTCTGAAACAAACGACAGGATTCCTGCTCATTTGACTTTCTTATCGCTGCAGTGTATACAGATGAGCTGCTTAACTATGATTCAGACGGAATGACCAAATCACTCTGGGTAATGATAGCTACACATTTGCGCAGGCATGGAAGACTGAATCCTGCACTACAAGGGCTAAAAAAACAAAAGCAAAGGTATATGTATAGCATACAGTACGCAAGCAAGCAAGCAAAGTTTATTTTTATAGCACCTTTCACAAACACCATTTACAAAGTGCTTCACAGTCAAAGAAATAAAATAAAATAAAATAAAATAAAATAAAATAAAATAAAATAAAATCAGAATAAACAAAAAACAAAGACACCAGATAAAATATACGAGGAGAGAAGATAAAATAGACAAATTAAGATAAAATAGCACATACTATCCGAATGCCTGTCTGAACAAATGGGTTTTTAGCTGCTTTTTAAAAGAGTCTACATTATCCAAGGACCTTAAGCTTGTTGGAAGACTATTCCAAAGCTTAGGGATGTTAACCTGCTTTGATATACACTGTCCATTTGTCCTTGATGGTGATTTCCTATCTTAATTCTCCCCAGAAAAAATCTGGTTTCCACTCCTCCTATTCATTACTGTAATATCCCATTTCACTCCGGTCGTCAGTCTTCCTACCCATTTCTTGTAAAAAGCACTCTACTTTCAACCTTCACCCTGACAGATTTTCCTCTGAGTTTCATCCACCAGTCGCAGAGCCATTACCCTTATTCACTCTACAGGGTGTCATCCTGATCCTACCTTCTTTCTATCTTTCTTCCATCTGGGCCCTCTCCTTTTCTCTTTTCACCCTTGTCACTCGCATCTTTCTTCCTTCTTTCGCCACTACTTGCTCCGCTGCAATCTCTCCCGCTGCCTCCTTTTGTCCCACATACACCTCCTCAACACAGTTCCTCCCTCTCAGTCTGCAAACTACCCTCGGATCACAATTTACGTTGACAGTTTAATGAATCCAGACCCTCTTAATGCTGCATGGGCTCACTCCTGTGGCTGAGGCCAGCCCTTTCCCACATGTGACATTTTCATGTTGAGCTTTATTGGCAGACAAGAGATAAATCACCAGGCAGGAGGAAGAAGGTGTGCAACGGCATAATGCCAGCAAGGGTCATAACTCTTTGCAGTTATTATTTAAGATTTACTACAGCCTCCTTGCTAGCACCCTACCTCTCTGAGAAAGCTTACTGTGAATATAGGCCTCTATCTTCTTTCCTGCGTGTGTGGTTTTATGGCGGCGTGTGATGATAATTCTAAGGTCACATCTGATCTCCCTGTGCAAAGCTGTGCTGACTCTGAGAAACATATCTGATGCATTTAAAATACAAGAGGCCAAGATTCTGGTTGCGCAGATCTAATAATATTCTGAGCCTTTCAGGGATGTTAGAAATTGCATCCATGCCAATAAGACACCTTTGGGTCTCACTGTGCTGAGGAGGTGTAAGGTGCTGTGGATTGAATTGTTATGTAAAAGCATGTCAGATCAGATTGTCTAGGCACGCTTAAATTTGTCAGACAGGACCGAGATGAAGAGGAGGCAGAGAGAGGAAGAGGAAGGAGAGGAGGTAGACATGCTTGGTTATATTTAGAGATGCTATGAGACACATAGCAAACTGAGAGGAGTAGGAATCTGAATAAGTAGGAGGGAGAAGAGGCGGAGGGAGACAGACAGGCAGAGGTAGGGGGACAGGGAGCAAAGCAGGAGGGAACAACCCCTGGCAGCAGAGGAAATGTCATGGTTAGGGTTCAGTGAAGTGGTAAATCAGGAGCATCAGTGTGTCAGGGCATTTAAGGGGGAACTGGAGAGGAACTAAGAAAAGCTATATGATCAGTTATTGGCCCTGTGAGCACAAGGAAGGGTAAGAGTTATACCTGTGCTCTGTCAGACGAATTTACGACACAGTCAGCTCACAGAACAGATGCAAAGTGCATGAGCCTTTGTGCTGTTTGTACTGTTGTTCGAAGAGATCTCACATTAGAGAGCAACTCAGTGAGAGTTGCTTGTAGATTAGGATTTTGTGTGTAGCACAGTACAGCAGTGTCTTAGAGGGGGGTGTTTTGTTTTATTTGAAACAATAAAAGCCAGCAAGCACATTAAAAAAATTGCAGATGTAAGCCCATAAAGGACATAGCAGGCACAAAGAAACAGGCACAGATTTGTATCTAAACAGATCCGCATGCATACATAAGAAATGCTGAAGCAGAAGTCAACAACAATCTAGGACTGTGCAGCTTTAACAAAATGTTATTAGACATATGTAAAGGAGAGCACAGCACGCAAGTAAAGGCATCTTCTTCTCTGGTCTGGGATCTGCCCTTGAGAATCTATGAAAAAAAATCCTTCATTGATACCAGGAGCAGGAAACAGTGTTCCTCCAGTGTAGTTGCCTCTGACTGATGAAATCTTAAGCCTGATCATGCTTAACAACAAATTAAATTACGCAAACAAACACAAATTAAATTATATATCCGAGGCGACACAGTGAACACCACCATTGTTATTCCTGTCAGACGCCTGTGTAATAGCTGCAAGATGTAAATGCTGGTTTGTTTGTTTATGACTGTGTACTGGCATCCAATTTGGCCAGTTACATTCAGCCATCACAGCAAGCCATATTTCACCAGGCACCGGCTGCAGCATAAGTTTTGAAAAAGCACCCACGTCCACAAAAAGAGAGCTTGAAATCAAAAGTTTGTCACGTTTTTTACTGCCTATACGTGGTGATAATCACATGAGATAGTCTGTTGTTGCCAAGTGTTTAATGTATTTCTTATTCTGTGAGGACAAGGAACAGTCTAAGAGTCACCATTAGCTGTTAGCGTTCTTTATATTCTTTGAGTTCCTACAGAAATACATGCCTATTTGAATTTTGCAGCTCTAGTCACCAACAATAGAAAAGATATTATAGTAGCAGCTAACTGATGAACACAGTGGAGCAGCTAAGAAGCCAAATATTTCCCTCAGGAATTGGTAGAGGAAGTGAATATTGGACTTACATTCATCAAGTTGCCAGAAACACAACTCCAAATGACTGATAATGTTGCTCTGCATCTGCTGTACGTCTAAATAGGCAACTGTTTGCTAACAAGTTCACCATATTGACATGATAATATGACAGTGTTATGTTTACAGCTTGTTTCCGCTGCTCCCAAGTGGGCAAAAAATCAGTTATTGCAAGTTTTTAGCATAGACTGGATAAAAATAATGGACGTAGCCACTATGACATCACCTAATGGATTAAAGCCTCGGGTTTGGCATTTTGATTGTAGCCATCTTGGTTTTTTAGAGCCAGAAGTGATGAGAAGTGACCACATTTGGACAAGAGTGTGGAGCTGGGGAGGAGCTGAGGCGGGCCGAATGAAGCCTGGTTGCTGAAACAAGCAACCTAGGGGCTAGCCATCTGTCACTTAAAGTGTCCACGTTCTTAATTATGCAAACTTTAAGCCTTAATAAAATTTAAACAGGTAAGTTATAAAAAAAAATTGACCCCACATACAGTTGTCATGAATGGGGAAAAAACGTATCTGCTGTAAAGTTGGGCATTTTAACATGGGGGTCTATGGGGATTGACTTCCTTGTGGAGTCAGCCTCAAATGGCTATTCAAGGAACTGCAGTTTTTTAGCTTCATTTTTCAGCCCCGGAGGTTGCCGTGGCTGAAAAATTTCCTTCTCAGCTTGAATGCCTCAATTTGTTTATATATCCATTTGGATTACTGAAAAAATTAGAGATGTGGATGGCCATTCAGAGGTCTACAACCAGACTAAAGAGGTTCATGTCTTCATTAAAGGTTTGCACACTCCATGCTGGTTTATTTTGATTTACAGTTGTACAGATGAGTCTTTGATTTTCTGTTCACCCCCTTACGCTTCACTTTGACTGGAAATCTGGGATCTGTGTTACACTAAAAACATCTTCAGAATTAACACAAAAAATGAAATGTCTGATCTTAACTTTGTCAGCCGGGATGTGAAAACTTTGATGATCGGTATCGCAGGACTGCTCTATAGCATCAGACCTTTATAATCCCAAAACTGCTAAATTTGTCAGTATTGTCGATATAACACTTTATTCATGTAACAGCACAGGATACAACTATTTCAAGATTATACTCACTTGCACAGTCATACGCAAATGTTCGCTTACAAAGTCACTGGCCAGCTCATTAATAAAGAGGACAGTGCAGCCACCCTGTTTGTTCCAGTTTCCTTGAAGGATGGCCGGTTTACTTCTAACTTTTAGAGTGTGAGTGCTGGAAATGATTTGTTCCATCTGCCCTCTAAATCCTCTGCCTAATATGAAATCCCTATATGTAGGCCAATGGATTGTGATAAGCATACTTAACCAACTGTGAGCAAATGTGAGAATGTTTGGGTATCTGTGAAAGAAATCCAGAGTAAACATTGTTTTCTTTCTTGCACTCATTCGGCAGCCTAATTGTCTTGTTCTCTGGTTGGTTAGTCCCTTTATTCTCAAGCCTTTGTGTCTCTCTCCCTCACTCGGCCAAGGGATTCAGAGAGTCTAAATGTTCCAAAGGTCTCTGTGTGAATTATCAGCAACAAAGCAGAACAGGTGGGCATGACTGACATGTCCAGTGCACGGCAACACGCTACATGTAGGTATATACAGCGCAGTCCGCTCCCTGGGGGTTACTCTCTGCTGGGCTGCCATGCTGCAATGTCCCTGTCCAAACTAATGTACCAAGAGTACATCATAGTGTGTTACCTATAAAGCCAAGTCGCTGTCAGTCTAACGAAAACACCTGGCCAGCGAACAGACACATTCTCAGAGCGCAGAGAAAGAAAATGAAAGTGAATAAGAATAAGAGAAAAGCATATTAACTTCTGTTGGGTAAAGAGAGAGATGTAAGTGGCGGAGACTGAGGACTGATTTATAAGCAATGTGAGAAAAGGATTAAGTGGTAGATTAAAATGAGGAAGCTAAGAGATGGAGATAGCTGACTCTTTAAAAGACATGCTGATGAGATAAGATAAAAGTGTGTGCGCGCGTGTGTGTGTGTGCACCTGTGTGTGCACACATGTGTATGTGACGGTGTGCATGCATGCATATGAGAGTGCATGGGCAATTACATTTGTATGCATGTCATTGACAAGATTACTATGAGATGAGTTAATTGAGAAACATGAACATCCCAAATGTATTCTCATAATTTTAAATCACAGTAATATTATTGAAATGCATGAACAGTTTGACACGTTACTGAAACTGCAAAATTAAATACTCATGAAGCCAGAACAGCATGCGTTGGACCTTGCATACACGCACACACACACACAGATCCATACAAATGGAATTCCCTCACTCTATGCCTCCTCCTCCTCCTTAAACTTTCTGCGTACACCCCCCCAACACACACACGCACACACACACACACACAACACACATACACACAGTCCTGCTCATGACAAATATGCAATGAAAGCACGCTGCTGGAATCTGCAAAGCTACATCACTGACAGACCAATCTAAGCTCCTCACTCTTTAAAGCTTCTCATAAAGCTGCACAATCTCGGAAAATAACTCCCACACCTGCAGTAAAGCAAATCCCAGTATCCAAACACACACACACACACACACACACACACACACACGCATACACACACACACACGTACAATCCCATTTCACTTGATTTCACACACAAACAAACACAGGCACACTGTGATCACATGAACACACCCCCTTTGTCAGAATAAATATGTGCACACACACATACACACACACACACACACACTTGCTAAACATATAAACAAAATGTATGCATGCACGTGTGTGCACGCATGCAGGGACACACTCTGCTTTTCTTGCCATTGCACAATTCTGCTGGATGCAAAAAGAGCCAAAACAAAACAGCAAGTAATGTTCCAATGTCCACTGCACAAAATACAAACAGATACATGTATGATGCTTTTAAATCTGTCCTCAGCTCTGATCTTTCTCACTTCGTTATCTCTATGGTGATGCTGAGAGAAGGCTGATGGGGAGATTGCTGTACTATCTTCCATCAGGACACAGAACTGAGTCACACATACCACATCTCTCTCTTCCTGTTTCCCCTCTGTGTTGTCTCTTTCTCCCACAAACGCTCGCTCCTCTTCTCTGCTATTCCTTCACGTCTCCTCTTCCCATTCTTCCATCCCTCTGGCGTTCATGTTTGCTTTTATTTCCCACCTCTCTGTCACTGCTGCTCGGTGAGCTTCACACCGTTTCCTTCCCTCTGTGTAGAGTCCATCTGCTCCTCTGTCTCACTCTTTCCTCTCCTCCTCACCTCTTTCTCCTGTCTCTCTCTGGTTATGTCTTCTTCTATCTCACCCTCCTCTTCTGCCGTAGATTCATGCCTTTCACGTGGGAACCTTTTTATCCATCCCTCAGAGCTCTGAGCTCCGCTGTGCCTACCTAGCTGTCTGAGCGTTTGTGCTGTGAGTGAAAGTGAATGGACAGGAGGGGGAGCAAGAAGACAAGGGTGAGCAAACAGGCAGTTATCCTCTCAGATGCTCCTCTCAGTTCTCCCAGTGTCGCTCCTTTTTCCTCTCTCCCCCTTTCTCTCTGCGTCTCTCCATCATGACCTCCTCTCGGTGTCGCCATGCAAGCCCTTCTATCCTTGTAAGCAAAGGGAGGGAGAGGAGGGGGGAGGAGTGTGGGATGGAGAGTAAAAGGCAGAGGGAGGTGGAGCTAGTGAGTCCTTCTAATTAAAAAGCAGAGTATGTACAGCTGCAGAGAGCAAGGAGAGAGACAGCAAGAGGAGGAGAGAGGGGAGCAAAGTGATCCAGGGGGTGGAACCGAGGGACAGGGAAGGAAGAAGCAGTCAGTAGGGGGTGGAAATGAGGGGCACGAGGTGGTTTGGGGGATGGAGGGGGGGTATGAGAGTGGCTACTAGTGTGAGGTGGAGAAAAGGAGAGAGCTGACAGGACAGCAAGGTCAGCTGGAGAGGAATGCAGAAAGGTCATACATAGAGAGAGGGAGGGGGGAAGAAGTGGGGGAGAGAAGGAGGGAGAAGGAGATAGGAACAGACAGGTAGAATTATTCTACAGATATCTCCCATATGAGCGGGGGCAGAGCCGGGGAACCGTGACCAGCAGGATAATAGAGACACATGGACAATGGCCCTCTGAAGCAGAGGCAGATCCACAGTCATCGAAGGTTAAAGCGCTCCAGTGTTTTCAGGCCTGTCTCTAAATTAACATGCGTAAGTGTTTGCATGTGTGCATGCAAATTAAACGAGAAAACACCAATCCATATTAAATTAATCATGTCTTTTTTAAATATATTCTTATTCAGATATGCTCAGGTTGTCGTCTCTGTGAAGTTCTCAACTTGGGGAACATGATGTTTTTATCCAGGCTTGATGACCAGAACAAATTGATTTCTTCTTTTTTTCCTTTTTTTTTCTTATTGCTGCATATCGACCCCATCATCACTGCACTGGCTGTTGTCACCTGAGGCTGCTTTAGTGGAAACCACTCTATAGAGCGGAGATAGAGAGATAAAGTGTACACCTAAATGCCTTTAGGGCTGAGACATCTCAACCCATTTTATCAGCTCTGATCACTTATCTTGTCCTATCTCCTCTCTCACTATCAGACTTATATTAACATTCCCGTGGATCTTGTCTTAATATCTCTCAGATTTTCTACTTTTATACACAGACCCCGTTTCTGGGAATCATCATTTGAATTAATTTGAAATACAATTTCATGGAAAGAGCACAATTACTCCCACAGAATTTACAGTCATAGGAGCTGGATGGACATGCAACACTGATACATAATGGGATATTATGGTCATGTATGGAGAACATGAGAACAAATACAGTATGAATATGGAGTCAAGACTTTCAGCTTTTGAAAATACTCCATACAGTACATGCACCACTTTAACGTACACATATATTTTAAATATATTTTATTGTGCCACTGTATCTACCATCATGCATTCTATATTTATGGTGGTAAATAGTACACAGTGATCAAGTAACACACACAGTTCTTGCACTCCAGAAAATCTTGTGTGCAGGTGCGTTGGATCTGTTGCACTGTTAAAAAATCCTGCACACCCACTTGTACTCATTTTATTAACATATTAACGATGTGAAATTAACAGTTCGTGATGCAGGTATGAGGACCAAATCGTTGTTAATAAAGTACAAGTGATCGACAGTGTGCAGGATTTTTTGGTCCTTTCGCAGTACAGAGTGATCAAAATAAATATTAAGAGAGTTTAATGGGACTCTTCACTCTTCACTTGTAATCATCTCTGAGAATGAAAGTTCATGTTTGACCTTGGAAACATTCAGCATTCACAATGACACAATGCTGATGTTTAGCAGGTATGTTAACCATTTAAATTTAGTGTGTTAGCGTGCTAACATTATGCAAATTAGTACTAAATACAAAGTACAGCTGAGGCTGAAGGGAATGTTAGGTCTATCTGTTTTCCAGGTATTTGGTCATTAATCAAAATATTAGACAAATTAAATTTTTGACTGGAGGAAACGTTAAGGGATCAACAAAGTTATTACAATTAATCCAGAGGGGAACATGAATGTCTGTATCGAATTTAATGCCAATTCATCCAATAGTTGTCAAGATATTTCACTCAAAACCACAAATATGAATCTCATGGTGGCACAAAGTCACAAGGATAAGTCAGGGGATCACCAAAGTCAATAAGATACGTTGTCTAGGAAATGTAAATGTCTCTTTCAAATTTTATGGCATCGAATCCGATAGTTGTTGATATATTTCAGTCTGGACCAAATTGGAAGACTGACCAAGCAACATTGCCGTCCATTGACTCATGCTGCTAGCATAGCTACATTTTAATCTATTCTTAAGTACCTTAAGAATAGATTAAAATAACATATCCTATAAAATTCATATACTGTATAACTGATTGATTGATTGATTGATTGCAGATCCATTAGCCTGTCACAAGAAGCAGGATTACTGAGATATCTGGATATCTTTGCTGAGTAAAACCAGGAACCCTGTTAAATCTAAAACATTGACTAAAAATCAGTTATTCCGATAAGTCAGGAACAAGCCCCAGGATCTGCACCTGCAGCTGGACTGAACCAGAGTGACGCATAGGTTGAAGGGGTATTCAGGATTATGTGCCACAAGAGCTTTGCTTTGGACGACTGCAGCGACTTTGACGTCTGTGAGAGCTGAAAGACCAGTGATGCTGGGATCAGTATATGTTTGTGGCTGTCGGACATTGTCAGCGTGGTGAAGCAGCAGATGGAGGATAATGAAAGGAGGACAGACTCTATGAGGCTCCCTAACAGGAGGAGCAGTCTATCGGCTGCAGAGAGGACCTTGAGCTTAAAGATGACAAAGAGCTTTTGTTGGCAGTGTTTATAGGTGGTGTTTAGTTTGTTGTCCTTGATATTTTGACGATGCCATCTCAACTGTCCCAATGGTGATTACAAAAGAGGCATCATGGGAGAGCTAAAAAAGCAGTTCTTTATAGTTTTAGAGACCAACAGGCACAGATGCAGTAGTTGTCTGCACTCTGTGAAATGAAACAGAATGAAAAACAAAAATAAGAAAGCTAATAGGCCACAGTAGACTGTTGATGTGGTTGCATTTAAACAGAAAAACAATGCAAACAATACTTAATGACCCTTTAAAAATAATATTAGTTTTATGGAAATATCCTAATTTTTTACAGATGTATATTGCATATAGCCTACTGCATATTGTGGCTGTCCAGTGAAAACCGTGTATCTCCGTATTTGGTGATTTTTAACTTTTGAGATAAACTGAAAAATTGAGTTTCTTAATGGATTGAGGAAATATTCCTATTTCTTAAAGATCCCCTCCAGATATGTTTTAAAATGTGTACAGTATAAAATACTCTACTTTGAATAGTAATTTGTGTCTAATATGTTTTTCCAGAAAGAAAAGCTAAATTATCTTGTTAAAATCCTTAAAATAACATCTTCTTCTCCCTCATTAAAAGTTCCAGAAGCTATGAATATGCAAATATTTTTCATTTCAAAAGTTTAACTGCTGGACACGAGATGTCTCCTACTTCACTGTGAAGTCAATTCTCAGTGTTTGTGCACTGAAGGTTTCAAGTTTCCACATTACACACTTGGAATGGCTCCAAACTAGCTGTGACATCACAAATATTGCTTGTACGTACACGCCTTTAAACTCAGATTTTCAATGAGCACAGAGAAACTTTCCCCCTTTCAGGAGATGAATGTGAAAACAGCCTTCTGGTGTCAAACTCTGCACATCCATCATTCTGCACAGTGAAGCTCAAACATTCAACTGTAACAACAGTAAGCAAAATACATTTCTGAGTAGAGGGGGGACTGTAAGATAACAAAAAAAACAAAAAACAGATAAATTGTCTTGTCACAAAGCTGAAAACAGAACTGTTTTGTTGGGCGAGAGAAAACTTGGTGTTGTCGGAGATACATTATTTTTTTTACGGGACAGTGACAATATGCTGATAGCACTGCCATTATCTCTGTAATATAATTTTATTGATATCAGTGTACTTGGATCTTCAGAGCGTAGAAAATACTCACATAAACATATTTTTATCCCAGGAAAAAGTCATAGTAAAAGTATCACTGCTGTTTTAAATCGTTTTTTTCTCTCTATATGACTCCCTCTCTCTTTCTTTGGCTTTGTATTTTCCACAAGAGTCAGTTACCATCCTCTCGGGGTGAGCCCAGGAACTGTAATTATTATTTATCAAATTAATCCAAAGGCTGCCTGCATATATAGCTAATCAGATCATGGTTTCACAGTGCCTACAGAGCCACCAAAAGAAAAAAAAAAAACACTACTCGTTTCACTGGCCCTCATTAATCTGCCTCCGTGGCTGCCTGGCTACAAAAAAAGCGAATTTTAAGCAGATCCTTTAATGTACACTCTGATCAAGTCATCAATCATAGCCCAATACAAGGTTGTAGGATAGGGGACGTGCCTAATGGTGAGATCTAACTGTGGCCATTACCTGAAAACATTTTAATATTTTGCTATCTCAGTTTCAAGCATGATGGATGAACATGGTGGGCAGTCATTTGCTGGACCTGAGCACAGCTGGCATCTCGGTCTTTGATCCGAGCCGAGCCCAGGACATTGTCAAAGATCTTAAGTTCCTTTGATGGATGAGGGAACTTTTTCTGCTTTGTTTCTGGGCCAAATAATGACTTTCTGTGTCTGTCCTCTTGTCTAGAAACAAGGCTGGAGGTCAGGAGAGAAATGCTACATGGCAACATAATAAATGGGTAAGAAGATAGACTGTGAAAGTAAAGAGGTTTCTGGCTTTTGCTACGTACCAGAAGGCACTAACAATACATTACATCATTCTTAATGCTTGGTCTTTTTGTCTACAATCAAATAAGACTTAGAAACTGATTTAAAAAAAACAGTGAGATTCAAAACCAGTTGTAGTTCAATCAGCATTGAGATGAATAACATATGACAGTTTCATTTTGATGCAGGTAAATAAAATTGTTTCAGGACATGGTGCTTTTTAGAAGCTCTCTCCACCAGGTGGTGATGTTGTTCTTAAAGTGTCGGGCAAGGTTGCATTACAATACTTTTCAAATGATTCATGAAAGAAAAAAAAAATCTATTTCCCATAAATGTTGTTTACTCATTTGACCCTAAATGATTGATTTTGTGTTCCCTGAATTGTTAATTATTAATAAGTATGAGTGTAAATGGCTAAACGCATGATGATTAACACTGTTTTTGAGAGTAGTGTGCCTCCTCTTCTGTCATTTCAGTTTGCTCTTGGCGACATGAATGAAATCCAGCACTGAGTCTGTGCGCCGCTGATGTCACTGATGCCAAAGCGTCTTAAAGGAAAAAATGTCACAGAAATAGATGAATCACTGGCTACAGGGCTCTTTCGTTACGGATACAAATAGAACAATTTGAAACACATTCTTGATCTAATTCATTAAAATTTGCTTAAAAATAGCACTGTGTTCTCATATGTTTTCCAGGTATGTGATGCTGATAAAATGATGCGGCAACCATGAACATCCCAATCTGCCTTCCCTCCACTGGAATCCATTTCATTTGATGTTTTTAAGGCACACATCAAAGCGTATTCTCCAGCTTATGCAGCTCAATAAAGTGTAATACGAGTGCTTTTTGATATTTTTCTAGGTTTTGGCAATAACCTTAACCTGAAACCCACTCTAATAACAGTATGAAACTAATTTCACAATAGTAACTGGGTTGAAATCATAAAAATAACTCATGTCTGTGACTGTCAAATGCACTGCGGGTGTTATTAGCTACAAGTGACAAAATGCTCAGCTGTGGAAACAAAATGCATGATGTCAGGTGGAAAAATGAAAATGCATTGAGCGTTGAAACTTTGAGGCCAAAGTGACCTTGAGCTGCTAAACAATTTTTGAATATGTAAATGTAGTTTGATGAATAAAAAAAACAAAAAACATGTTCTATGATCTGTGTAAATTCTTAAAAGCAAACGATTTGCTCTCCCATTTTACATAGTAGTTTTGCATCATTTGAACATTTTAGTGTTAAAATGTAATGTAAAATGAAATGTAAATTCTAAAGATCCAGTGATAATTTTAATAATCTACAGGCCAAACAATGTTTTTATTCAAGATCTTGCTGAGTTATTATCTTATTTTATATCAAAATTCTTATTTTAAGTGACTGTAACATACATGTCTGCTGCCCCTCTAAGACTTTAGTCACTGATTTTATGGATACTTTGGAATATTTTAACCTCATTCAGGCAATACAAGAACCAGTTCGGTTTTATCCCAACTACATATTAATCATAATACATCTGTCCGCTGCCAGGTTTTTAACTCTATATCTGCTAGCAAGTTTTCTGAGCTTTTTACTGCTGCTTCTTTAACTTCCTTTGATCCACATTCTAACACAGAGGAGCTGGTCTCCCTTTTTAATCACACCTGTCAGATTGTCCTGGACTCTGTCACCCCCTACAAAAGTCAAACAGAACACCGCAGCCCGGACTAAA
The DNA here is from genome assembly GCF_910596095.1 of Thunnus maccoyii. NCBI lineage: Eukaryota > Metazoa > Chordata > Actinopteri > Scombriformes > Scombridae > Thunnus > Thunnus maccoyii. The sequence goes on from NC_056551.1 coordinate 19,598,758, forward strand.
CGAATCCACCCAGGAATTAAAGAGAGACAGTAGGAGGAGGGAACAAAATGGGGGGGAAATGGGTTTACATGTATTTTATGAGATCTGGAAAGAAAAAAGCAAAAGCATCCTTCTTTATTTATTTAATTTTATTCAAGGTAATAGACTCGGTCATCAACCCCTCCCCCTGTCATTTTACCAACACCACACGAGAGATATGTGAGACATTTTTAAATCTTTAAAAAAATGAGAGTGAAGGATATAAGGCAACAAATTACCCTCAATTTTAGGTCCAATTTTATTTTCTTTCTACATGCTTCCACTCGGCCAAATCATCCAAGGTCACAGTGTCTCTTTTCATTGCTACGTAGACGACACAGATACCTTCCCCTGAGACCTGGTGACTCAAAAAGCCTAGCTGCTGTTAGATAGATTGTCTCAGTGATGTCAACTGTTGGATGGCATAAAATTTTCTTCAACTCAGTTACTCACAATCAGAAATCATATTGTTTAGTCCCCCCCAAACCCTAGCTGTCTCGTTGAGAGTTGGCTTTGTCCCAATTGTCTGCTTATATAAAGCCTGCTGCCAGAAATTTGGGAATACAATTTGGTCCAGATTTAAGCTTTGAACCACAGATCAAAAAATTGTCCAGTCCTGATTCCTTTAAATAAGAACAATCTCCAAAATTAAACCAATGCTCTCACACTCTGACCTGGAAAAAGTGATTCACACACTTATTTTCTCTAGACTTGACTACTATAACTCCCTCCTCTCTGGTATAAACCAAAAGTCACTCTCTCGCCTCCAACTAGTTCAGAATAAAGCAGCTCTGCTTCTTACTGGTTTGAACAGAAGACATCACATCCCATCGATCCTTGCTTCTGTCCTTTGGCTCCCTGTTTCATTTAGAATTGATTTTAAGATTTTACTGATCACTTTTAAAGCAAGTCTGGGTCTGGCCCCAAGCTACATAACAGATATGTTGACCCCATATGAGCCAGTGTGCAGCCTCAGCTGGGGTCAAAGTCAAGGCTAAATCTAAAGGTGACCGTGCTTTTGCCATCAGGGCCAGAACGACCTGGGAACGACCTGCCTGAGGAGATAAGGCTCACAGAATCAATTACTTCTTTTAAATCACTTCTTAAAACCCATTTTTTTAGACTTGCTTTTATGTGATGTTGTCTTTTTTTATTGCTTTTATCCTTTTTATTTGTATTGATTTATATTTATATCTTTTGATGTTTTATTGTCTTTTATCTCTTTTAGTTTAGTTCAGTTTATTTATTTACACAAAGGTTACAATAAAATATTACACAGTAAAAAAAAAGTTATATTAATTGTGCAAGAGGGGAAAGAAGCCTAGAGGACTTATATAAAGTCCTCTTCTTCATTTCAACCAGTCATTAAAAACATATTGAGTCATAAAAACAATTTACTGTCTTTATCTTTCATCATACTTCTGCTATATCTCTGTATCTTTTGTCTTCTTGTTTTAATTTTAACTTAATTTTGTCTTGCTTTTGTTTAGCCTTACTGTTTGGTTTTCTGTTATTATATTGCCTTCTGAGTATCCTGCTATAGGCTTGTCTGTCAAAGCACTTTGTAAACTTCATTATTATTGTTATTATTATTATTATAAAGCAATACATTTTGGGAAATATGTTCATTCGCATTAGAGTTAGATGTCTGTATGGTAAATATGAAACTGCATGGAGCTAAGCTAATTGGCTGCTGGCTTTAGTTTCTATTTAATGGACATAGGGCTGCAACTAACGATTATTTTCATTAACAATTAATCTGTCGACTATTTTCTCAATTAGTCATTTGGTCTTTAAAATGTCAGAGAATGGTGAAAAATGTCGATCAGTGTTTCCAAATGCCCATTATGCAATCTAAAATGTCATATTTTGTCCTGAGCAATAGTCCAAAATCAAACGACATTCAGTTAACCTTCATAGAAGACTCAAGAAGATGGAAAATACGCACATTTAAGAAGCTGGAACCAGAGAATTTATGCATTTTTTCTTAAAAATGACTCAAAACATTTAATCGATTTTCAAAATGGTTGGTGATTAATTTTCTGTCAGTCAAATAATTGTTGCAGCTCAAAATGGACAGACATGAAGTGCTGTCAATCTTCTCATCCATCTCTCAGCAAAAATCTCAGCATGAAAATTCCTTTCATGATCAAACTAGTTTACAAAGTGCTACTATGCAGTTAGAGAAGCAAACACCATCAAAAGGCAACACAAAAATCATCACAATCCTCCCACATCTTGAAGCCCTGGGGACTTCTACAGCATAAATTGTCGATGCAACACACAAACATTACATAAGGAAACAGGTAAAAATGTTGTCATTGCATACTCATAGACACATTTATATTGCAGGTAATCAGGGTGCCACTATGCCAAAGCTTTTATATGAAGTTTATTTAACAATAACATTGGGTATCTTTCTATGTCAAGTCCAATCACTTTTGTTATATTTTTATTTAATTTTTCCTGCAAAGCAGAGCTCCATGAGGGGGACCTTTTACATGCATGTGCCCAGGGGCCCATTGTCTCATAATCCATCCATGAATCTAACAAATAAATGACGTGTACTGCTCTACAGCAGAGTAACTGTTATATAAATGGGGAATTTAGAGAGGAATTTGAAGCGCTTGTTCCCAGCCTCAAGCAAGCCATCCTTAATCTCCTATAACCAAGCAAAACAATATTTAATTTTGCTATGAATTAGTTGAGCCAAAAAGTACAGGTTTATATTGTAGCTTACAATGCACATGTGATTTGCGTCGAGATATAACATAAAATACACGTGTAACTCCAAATCTACAACAGCGCAGTTTTCCTGTCAATCCATCGTTCTCACGGCAGCGGAAACTTTGCACCCAACACTTACAGTAGAACATGTGTGTTACAGGCTTCTGCAGAAAACAGAAGATATCTGGTGTTTTTTTCTCCCATTCTGGTACAGAGAGAGATATCTTGACAACGGATTTCCATGAAATTGGCACATGCACACTAATATTCCACTATTATTCCAACAATGACAACATTCCGAATTTGATACGGTCATGTAAACAGTATATTTTGTTTGGATATTCCGAATTAGGCGTTATTCCAAATGTAGCATTTTCTGATTAAGACGTGGGATAAACCGATATTATTTGGGTTTTAGGAGCATTCTTCGGACATGTATACAGTGCATTCAGAATATGCATTTCAATTGGGGTTTTTACTGCAGTTTGCAACATACGGCCCTCTTGCCTGTTTACCCCTGTGCAGGCAAAATGACATATACTGGAACAGGAAGGCAGACAGAGGAGAGGAATGAGTGCAGAGTGGAGATCTGTTCAGGGCGGGCTGGAAAAACAGAGCATGCCTTCTTCACGATGGGGACAGAGGGGATTGGTTGATGATGATGATGATGACTTGGTGTAATGCACCAAAAACACTCAGCAGTGTAGTAAACATCATGGGACAACCTAGGTACTGGATGTGCCTGTAACTATAAATTTATAATATCAGTCACATCAATATAAATTATAAATATCAGGCTCACGCATGTTTTTCACCTCATTGGTTTACCTCACTGCCTGCAGAGATCTTGTGATTCCCTTTCCCACTGGAGCAGAGGGAAACCCTGAAAACCCCCTGCATGTAAATGGGAATATTAGTGAAATATTCATTTTCATTAGCCATGTAAACAGCTTCGTAGGAATAACGCCTTTTTTCGGAAAAAGGGCAAAAACCGGAATATTTTGTGCATGTAAACATAGTTACTGTCAACCTTGACAAACAATTTGGTCTATAATGAGGTCTCAAAACACACAAAAAAGCTGATTTTATGTTAAATTTGCAGTGAATATCCAAATAAAGACAATGAAATATTAATGTTTTGTGAACTGTACCTGCTGTGCTGCCATCAGACCATAATTCCTACTTCCACATGAAAAATCTGTTCATCGACATTTAAAGGGGACCTGTTATGCTCATTAAAAAAACTCCTTATTTACACTGGCCCTTTATGCAGCCCCTGAGTTCAGCCTCTGTCTCTTAACAGGCAGTCTTACCTCTTGTCTCTTTAAGGCCCAATGAGCCCACTCTGTTCTGACTAGTCAGCTTTGTGGAAGCCCTGCTGAAAGGCAGCCGCATCAGAGTCGTGTCAAGTTACTGCTGATGAAAACCCAACATTTACTGCTTTACCGCTTCATATTAAAAGATTTTTGAAAGACTAAATAACAGGAGACTTTCATCGTAAAGAATTTACAGGAAATTAAATGTGCTCCTCACCAAATCACAGTTACCAAGTCAACTTATTATAAGCGACTTTGGGCTTGTTTTTCTGAAAAGTCACTTACAAATATTGGTAGTCGTGGGTTGCGTTTTTTTGGGGCATGTTTAGTGTAGTTGCTTATTCGGGCTTGTTCCCTATATGCCTCACATTAAAGACAGTTTGACTGAGCTCAAACTAAGTTGTCAAATATTGCTGCCTGCTGTCAGAAACAAGCATGTGCTGGTCAACATTAAAATCCTTAGCTGCACCCCAGTGCTTCACTGGTTAGTGCACATTCCATGTATTCCATTAGGATGAGTACCAGCCACAGCAGCTGAGTTTCGATTCCGACCCAGACACTTTGCTGCATATCTCTATGTCCCATCCTTCCTGTCTCTCTCCACTATGAATGTCTAATAAAGTGAAAATGCCTTAAATATGTCATCTTTAAAAGAAAAACTCCTTAGCAGATGTTTTCGATATGTTATTTAAACGCACAATAGTAGTAGTAGATACCTTTTTTTCTGTCTTTTTTTTTTGGATTAAACAAATAGGAAACAAACTAGGCTAAAATTTATTAAAGTGTGTCACAGAGGAACTACAGAGGATGACAAGAAAAGGAGGACAAGGACAATAGACAAGTTTTTTTCCATACATTAATTGAGATTAATTGTCAGTGAAAGGCCCAGTATGTGTATTTTTTAATGATTGTTTAAAAGGCCAACAAGATATCTTTGTTTAGCCTTCACTGACATAATAACTTGGCCAGTTATGCAACTTCTTCACTTTCATTTTCATTCATTCATTCCTCATTTTTTTTGTTGGCCAATTGGCTTTGTTTCAACTTCTTTAGAGTTAAAAAGAAAAATGCGAAAGTACAAGTTTCCATAGACTTGATTGCTTGTTTCTCTTGCAATACCTGGCAACAATGACCAAATTAGCAGAACTCCGTTACCAGTTGACACAACAACATATGGAGATATTTGGAGCTGGAATAATGCAGGGAGGAATAGCACAAGCAGAAACAGCCACAATGCTGATGTTTGATGAAGAGCTGCAGATGACCAGAACACCTCCAACAGGTAAACAAGTTATTTTACTTTGCTGTGCTGTGTAATGGAAAAAACGTTATACAAACATTACACAGTAATGGAAAAATATTACACAGCATAGCAGCTCAAATCATGGCTCGGTGTGGCTACAATTCCAATGACTTCCAAAACGAGCAGATAACCATATATATAAATCTGTCATGAGCCTACGTCGGCTCAGGCTAAAAGTAGAAAAAACTTTTGGAAACCAAGTGTTCAGAGCAGTCTGAAGCCGGTGCTTTTTGCTCACAGGGATTACTTCTACATACATTTACCTCATTATTTGACACATTGGCCATGTTTAATTTTAACATTATATATATATTATACATATATATATATATGAAAATAAGGAAAAGCATAATAAGTCCCCTTTAAGATAAAAAAATCTATCTACTCCAGGTCATAAAGCCTGGCCGCAGAAAGCAGCTTCTCTCACTCTCCTCTGACTGCTCGTTGTTGCTGCTGCTGATTGCAGCTCTCTGCAGCTCTCTGCTCTCCCCTCCAGTTATCCATTTTGGCTTCCTTTAGTTTTGTTGTACTTTGCTTTTATGCACGAACAACACCCACACACACATCTACCACTCATGCACAACTGATTATACTGACATACATACCCCATATTATAAATATTTAGTTAATTTGTTTCATTTGATTTAATAAATTATCTTTTGTGAGACTTTGACATAGCGTGTCTCCCTTTTGTTGTGGCCACTGAAGCCAGGTCATAACAAATGGGGGCACATCCATTACAGTTAGATTGTTAGAAAGTTTGTTTTGTGCCTCAGGTAGCAGTTGGGTGTATGGTGTGATTGCATAGCTAATTAGGTGATTTGCTGGCTTTTGGGCTGCGTGTTTTGTGGCTAGGGCTGTTTCGGTCTTTGATTTTGCTTTGGTTTAGCTCTGGTTTTTGGGAGATACACCATGTGTTTTTCTGCAGGAAACGTTTGGTTCTGACCGGATTTCCATGTGCCTTTCATTATGTAAGTGTTGCTGTTTTGATACACTTTAATACAGAGTTTTCCCCTTTTGGCTGTAGAAACGTTTCCCCTTTGGGTTGCTTTTCTTTCTTTCTTTCTTTTTTCTTTCTTTCTTTTGTAGTGTTGTGACCATGCGGTTAGTGTCAGCTGTTTTCGGACAGCTGTCTCGGGGGCACATACACTTAATTTTTGTGGGGTTGGCTGCTTGCAGGTCACTTTATAAATCTGCTGTCTTTCAGTGTGTATATACCTGCGTCAGAGTACAATATTGGTCTGTGTGTCAGATCAGGTTGGCCTTTTTGGAGTTTCCACATTTGAGTATACAGGAAACCCACACACAGACAAATACTTACTCTTTGACTGTCACCACCCACTGCAGCATAAGCTAGGAGTTATAGAACCCGACACCACCAAGCTGATGATGTGCCAACAAGTGCTCAGGCCCAAGAGAAGGAGCACAAACATCTGAAGGATGCGGTTACCCTAACTGGACCTTTGTGACAACAGCCACAGGATCCAGGAAGAACAACAACACTGTGGGTGGTAAAGAAAAGGAAAATAAACGCAACAACAACGCACACCCAAACACAAGAAAAGCAATTTAGTGTATGCAGTCCAATGCAGTGAGAAATGCACAGACTTGTATATCGGGTAAACTAAATAACCATCAAACAAACGCATGGCTCAACACAGGCGGACCAACTCCTCAGGTCAAGACTCAGCAGTTTCCCAACACCTGAAAGATAAGGGACACTCTTTCAAGGACAACAACATACATATTTTGGATAGGGAGGACAGATGGTTTGAAAGAGGAATGAAGGAGGCTATCTACATCAAAGCAGAGACACCATTTCTCAACAGAGGAGGAGGTCTACGACACCACTTATCCCCCACCTACAAGCTGTCCTTTCATCCCTTCCCAGAGATTTAACAACCATTTAACCATTTCAACCTGTCAGCTAGAACTGAAGAAGCCCCTTGGATGAGAGATGAAACATCTTCAAGTATCTTCAACCAAGTCCAGTCGCCCTCAATTCAACCCTCCTTGGATAACCATGATTTCGATGACTGAGAATCTTCACAGACGTGGCTGTTGAGGCATCTAATAAAGTATTGTGTTGCAAAAGGAGGGGTAATTTGTGCAAATTATTATCAGAGAATTTAATGCTATGCAATTGCAATTAGCTTGCAGAACAATGATGATGTAATTAAGTAACCTCATCTGTGGGATATGTTCAGGGCTGTAGTTGTTATTGAGGACACCAAGTTCATGTCCTCGGTATTTTTCTGTGACTTGCCAGTTGATGTTGATTGACACAATCACGATGATAACCTTCTGTAAAAGCCTGCAGAGCATCTAAAAATCAATTTATTAACAATTTATTAACATGTGTAATGCAAGACTTGGAGTCTGAAATCCATAAGCATTTATTAAAGGAATACCAACTTTTATAACTGCATTTTTACCACATCCCTTTGATCTTTACCCTGGCCAAAAGGATTTTTATAAACCATCTGAACCCTTAAGTTGCCATAATTAATGTAATTACAAGTAAATTATTTATTAAGCACCAATAAAGCCAACTTACAAACCCCTTCTAGGTGGTGCCTTATTAGAAAGATATACCTCTCTATATCTTTAAATCAAATGACCTCCTTACTGTAACTCCTATTTTGTAATAGCTCCAAATAGATGATGTAACATCTTCAACAGTCAGCTGGGAGAACATTTGGGGTAGGTATAGCTAGGACTTAAATTTTGCTTTGGTGTTTGTGTAGTGTCTTGTCAAATTGTGTATTACAAAAATGTATTACAGTGTAAGCCTAAGTTTCTTACATAAGCAAAGCATCTAAATGGACAACTTTTTTTTTTATTTTTATCAGAAGTGAGTATTTATTGATGTGCTTGTTTCATGTCCACTTTACAAAAAAAAATTGTGATAAAGGACATTTTTTTCAGGGCACACACACCCGCTGCTGCTCGTTGTTGGAATGGCTTTTTACCTGCTGAGCTCTCGGCTTGTTTTGTTTACCTCTTCCCTCCTGACACGTGGGGAGGGAGGGGGGGAGGAGAGGGGAGGAGGTGATGCGAGGAGAGAGGGGAGGGGAGGAGGATTAGCGCAGCGTCGGTGCCCGATGTCCTTATTTAGACTACAACAAACACAAGAGTGATTGAGAGAAAAACGTACAGGGCTGAGACTCATTTCCACCTGCTTGTCCTCCTCGGTCAGTGTCAGCATCTCTCCGAGCTCCAGCCCCAGCCCCCCCGGCGTCCAAGCATGTCTCTGTCCGGCTCGCAGACACCAGAGGACGGACTTTACGGTGAGTGACGGTTGTACAGGGACCAGGCCGTTGTTGTGCTACTCTATCTCATGACATTTATTTATTTATGTGCCTTTCCAGCAATGACGTAGATGATCTTTGCTCACGTGTAGCTATTAGACAGCTAACGTAAATCATGATTAAAGCTGTGCGTGCATAGATTGACTTATATCCTAGTTTTGTAAGCTTATGCAAACACCCCATCACCTATGTAAACAATGAAAGCAATGACCCCATTCATTCGCTGAGTGTGTTTCCAGGGCTGATGTGCAGATATCCACAGCTGCTCATCTGTGGAGCATCTGTGGAGACATGATACTAACAGCATTGTCAGACTTAAAACAGGTGTGAGAGGACGCCACAGATAGAAACAAGCACTGCCAGTTTAATGGATTCCCTGACTCACCTGTTTGTATCACTGTAAGCCAATTAAGCTGTGGAGATTTCCTGACGCTTATAGCTCCAGTATGATGTATGCACATTGCTTGGCACATAGGATGCTGGGTAAAACATGTGGGGACAGTGTTATGGGGAGCTGGACACAAAAAGGAAATCTGTTGTGCAGCAGTTCATGGAGACATTTGGCATCCAGCTCCTGTCTACATTACATAAAGCTGATTTGGCAGTGTGGCATTGATGAACGTGTACAGGATTGCAGCATAGAAACTGATTTAGTGCTGCAGAATGGCGACGGATAGATAAGTCAGGCAGTTGTTATGTCATAACTCCCCTCTGTAGAAAAATAACTAGGGCAATGGCACAGTTTCCCCACTCTGCCCTCCCTCCCTCCCTCCAGCACTGTGCCCACTCATGTCTCTACCCCCTGCTGCTGTTTGTGTGATTACACAGTGTCATAAACCTGCGTAAAAGTGAAGATTAAAGAGGTCAGATGAGAGGGAAGGATACTATAGTGAGCAGATGAGGTGGTGATATTTTGTAAATGCTGCCTGTGTCAGAGACAACATGACAAGAGAGGCAGAAACAAGGGGAGGAGTGAGAGGGTGAATGGCTAATCTCTAACAGAAATAAGATCTTACGTAAGCGAGCATGCTGTCAGCCTGAGTTAGCCCTGCCCTACTGTTTGGCTGTGGGTGTGTGCACGCCATGCACGCCATGCACACCATACACGGCAATGTGCATGTGTTTTTGTGTGTGCATGTGTAAATATCTTTCTGCTTATGTACCCAGTGAACCTGTGTGTCCATTCATTTATCTGCTGTGTCTGTTTTCTGAACTCATGATAGCTCTCATTCTTTTTTCTTTCTCCCCCTTCATGTTTGTTAAGGTGGTGGACAAAATATAATGCACTCCAGTACACCACCACCACCACCCACTACAACCTCAATAATAAACATAAAGGAGAATTATCACCTTTAGAGTAGAGTTTATGGCAGAGCTGTTGTATTGGATTGCATTAGATTGCACAGGTGTACCTAATGAAGTGCTCAGTCAGTGTTTATAAGCTTGTTGTTCAACCTGCATTCAACATCGCCCACGTCATCTAATGTCATGTCAGGACCTTTGTGATGCAGCTTTTAAGTCACCATACGTCAGCACACAACAACAACACACTTGTGCACTCCACACCAAAGCAATAACATTTTAGAAAGAAAAAAGTCTACCTTTCTCACACATCTGTCTCTTTTAGGGCTCTGTGATATGGTTGAAACCAAGATCACAATATTAAAATCTTTCTGGCAAAAACAATCAGGTATTGAGAGAAGTGAGGTTGCTTACATGCATCATTCTGAGGCTCAGAATGGGAATAGGATGAGAGACTTGGGGACAGTAAAAACTACAGTTAATCAGTAATTTCTAGAAAAAACAAAGAAATAATTGAAATGAGTTGGTATGATTTAAAAAAAAACACCAATAATTTGTACTAAAAGTCAAAAAACACTCGATTAATTGAATAATCTAATGAATAAACTGAAGAGGTGAGCAGTGAATTGCATGATTAAGAGAAAATTTCATGCATTTTCAGCCATTAATAAATATATTTATCTAGTATATTTATTGTATTATGAAGAATGGGGAAAGACACCCAGCCCAACACCAACAAATGCCAGCTCATGTTCATGTGTTGTCTACATGCATTAAGGGCTGTTATTTGTAAATGTCCGTACTTCTTATGTTTTGGAATTCTGCACAGCAACACATTTTAACTTTATTTCATTTTTTATTTGTTTGTTTCTAAGGATCTGTTTCTAAGAAAGACTCAGAAAAAACATTTTGGTAATCTAATGAGGAGACTCATGAGAAGAACCATTCGTAAGTTTGGAGCAAAATATAAAACAGATTTCCTGGTATTTAAAAAGATTTTGGTTTGAGGCAAATGGTTTATCTCTCTACCATCGCTATATTTTTATATGTGGTCTGATTTTTATTGATCTGTAAAAAAAGGAAAAACAAACCAAATACAAATACCATGATTTCTGAAAAAACTAAAACATTACAACATGTATCCATTAAATCAGTTAGTTCTCAAATAATGCTACTAGCTTATGTGATTAGTGAAGACTAAACTTTCATTTAGTCATAAACCTCTCATTAAAATGTAGAAATCGTGACATAATTAAAAAGAAATGTTTATTTTGTTTTGTTTGAAACAAAAGCAAAGCCTAATCAAAGTAAGCTATTTAAATTAACTTGGCCTTTTAAAACTATGTTTTTTTACTCAGTGTAAAAGAGAAATCCATCAAAAATACATGCAAATGTAACTTATAAAATCTGTAGATACCTAATGTCATAATTGCTCCCCAGAGCATCAAAAATAAGTTAAAAGGGCATTTTTGTATAAGAACTGCAACACATTACTTCAGATCATACTGAATATAGTGAAATCACATTCAAGAACCTCTCAGTAAATATCCTCACAATATGATTCAACTGAAAGGCAGTAATACTGAAAAACTGCCCAGTCAAATGAAGTGACTTTCGTCATGGCAATATAAATAGTCAATATGTTTCCTTTCTCCATCAGGACTCCTCTCTGGCTCACTACAGGATAGTATATTTATGAAGCCGTACCGTTGTCTTGAATTCTTGCTTCCTGCCTGGTCATCATTACAAACTCTGCTGCTTGTATTGTTTCCTCATCAGGCTCCTGGGTCGAGCTGGAGGAGCTGATCGCAGCCGTGAGCCGCAGGGAGAGTCTGTCAGGACCGCAGGACAGCATCTCCTCCGCCCTGCAGGGGGAGCTGGAGAGAATCCTTCTGGAGGCACAGCTCGAGTGTGAGAGGAGTAAAGACAGGTAATGATGCAATTTGTTTGTGTGTATTCTTCGTTTGGTTCAGGGGTCTTGGGGTTTGAGCTACACAGAGAGGTGTAAAAAAAAATAAATCATTCGCACGGTAATGAGTTTCGTTCTGTGCTCGGTTGAACTTTGGTTGTGTTTACTTTCTCTGCTTTGTTGTTTGTGTCTGAATTGTAGTGTTGTGCAGGCTGTCCATATCGTGAGACTGAAGGCACATTTTAATTGTCTGCTTGTCATCCACAGTCCCCCACAGGTGGTGACTCCAAGGTCCACTGGTTCCCCAAGACCCTCTAGTGAGCAGGACAGTGATTGTGTCACCATACAGGTACACCTTCACTGGAACTACATATGAAGTTTATGTCCATCAGATTATTTACGCTCTTACTTGAATATATGCAAAACAGATACATGTGAAAATATCAGTTCAGGCATTTAATTTCGTTGTTAAATGACCTATGGTTTATTCTTTAAGTCCAATTATCTACAAATCCCATGTACTTACACTGCAGTACATTTTACATTGTTGCTGATCATTAACCAAAGCACACAGTGATTATTATACTGATGTTTCACTTTTCAGTCAGTCACTCATTTCCATTTATTTCAGTACAGTTTAAAAATCAACAGGCAGAGACATGAGACTTGCTTGAGATAGGTTGAACATTTTTTGCAGTTATAATATGTATATTTGAGTTGAATTAGCTTACGCTGGTACAGTGGGGACAATTTGCCCTCCCTGACATCCAAGAGAAATTTTTTTCTCTTTTTGGGCAGTTTCTTCTTCTTACTAAACGCTGTTCTGTTTGAGATTTCCTCTAAATATTTACATGACTCAAGATGTTTGTGAATATCTGGTTAACACTTCACTGTCTCTGTCCTGATTTTCTCTTGTTTGTCTACTTTTCTTTCTTTATTTTCTTACTGTGACACATCATCTAATCTCTTCCTCATGCTGTGCACAGGAGGAAAGTGATCGGCGAGGGGACACTGACTGGGTGTGGGATTGGTCCAGTAGACCTGAAAATATGCCACCAAAGTAAGACCAGCTCCTTTGAAAGTTCCTTTTTACTATGTACAGTATGTAGGCCTATATATTATATCCATAGCTTTTTGGAGTACTTGGAAGCACGTACTTTCAAAGATATAGATAGTTATATAGGTATAGATATTTAACAGTTACATTACATGAAATTGTCAAAGATTGATGCCACCTGCATGTTTGTCTTTTAAATATGAAGCTGGAGCCAGGTGGTGATTATCTTAGCTTAGCATAACAGACTTAAAGCAGGGAGAAACAGCTAGCCTAGCTCTGCACAAAGTCCAAAAATCCACCAACCGGCACCTGTAAATTATCAAGTATTATCTTGTGTCTTTAATCTCTACACAAACAGAAATGTAAAAACAACACATTGTGTGACGTCACTATTTCTTGGTTAACAACAGCCAGATGCAGTCAGTTCCTGTGTTCTTCCTGTAAACTTGCTAAAAAAAAAAAAAAAAAAACAGCACAGTCTTATTGCTGTTTGTGAAAAAATCTAAAAAATGTACATATTTAACTAAAAAAAACATACAGCAGATATCAATGTGTCAATAATGTAAAACAACAATGATAACAAATGTAAAAAAAAATATGGATTATACCTTTGAGTGTTGAGAAATATGTGAATAACCTGCAATAATCTGCAGTACTTTTTTAAGCCTTTTTAATCTTCTGCAATATAATAAGTCTACATGACAGGTATTTGGTCTTCATGGTCTCCAACTACCTTTCTTGCATTCTCAGTCTTCTCCCTTGTGTTCTCATTATCTCTGTTTATTTCCCCCCTCCCCCTTTCTATCTTCCCTCTCCCTGCGTCTCTCATCTCTCTCTTCTCTCTCTGCAGAGAGTTTGTGTTTCAGCACCCGAAGCAGCAGGGCTCCCTCAGCGTTAGGAAGACAGAGGTGATGAAGAGAGGCATCTTCTCCTCCGATGTTCTCCTCATCCTTGTTCCCTCACTGCTGGCTTCACACCTGCTCACACTTGGAGTCGGGTGAGACACTTATTTATACACTCACACGTACTAACACATGCATAGACTCACCTTTTGCAATTTTATATGAAGTAGCCCCATGGCCTTAGTTACTGTTGCTATACGCCTGTCAAGATTTCAGCTCTCAGACAACACATACGCAGTTAACAATGATAACGGTGCCAGAGTTACCACTTGAAATTCTCGGTAATCTTTAAATAATGCGTCTTCGATTTCAGACAGAAGTAAACAAAAGCAGACGGTCATTTCTTTCATCTGAAATAACAACTGCCAGATTATAGTATTAAGTGTAAAGCTAACCTTTAATCAAGCTAATTAAACATTAGCTCCCTGAGTTGGTTTAAAACCATCTGTGGCTGACTTTTTAATGTTTCCAGCTGACTTATTTTAAAAAAGAAAATTCTATAAATGGGGTTTTAAATATGCACATTGGCCACATACATGATATCTCTCTGCCAGTTCCAGGCAAAAGTCAGTGGCCTCACCAGTTGATGACCCATATAAGACATGTAAATAAAGGAATAGCATCAATCTTCTATTGCAGTGTAGAAATAGTTATAAGGAAAAATGTAAGATCACTGTTATTTTGTTCTAACATAACCCTATTTAGCTGCTTAGCTTACATATTTTTAACAAGTATGTTTTTACTTTTAACTGATATTTTTCATAAACATAACTCTATTTTGGGTTACGACAGCTGGGTTTGTATAAACTTCTCCAAATCCATTATAGAGCAGGCCAGACCTGCTGACATTAGCCTAAACTCTGGTAGCTTCAAGGGCCAACTTCCACACAGTAAGAAAATACTACACGGTGGATTTTGCTAGTCGAGAAGGTTTTTTTTAACATAACCTGTAACCTCACAAACTTATGTAGTTAGTTATTGACGTGCTCCTTGGCCTTGGAAGTAACGACCAGTTACTACTGCATGCTTGCAGGTTACGTTAGAGTAAATAAACATGTTTAATCCATTTCTTACACTTTTGCACTTTTGTTTTTGCTTTTGGAAAGGCCACCCTCCCTCTTTATATACAGAGTATCACTCTTGCACTGCTTCAACATTTTGAGAAATCCAAAGCTTGACAGACCTGCTGTGCCTAGTTTAAGATGTTTAGATTTGATTGTGATTATGATGACAAACATCATTTTGTAAATAGTAAATTAACAATTTGTTTCTCTTTTCTCTTTTTAGGATCTACATAGGAAAGCGATTAGCTGCCTCCACAACCAGCACGCTGTGACGTCGGTTTTATAGTCCATTGCCCCCATTCGCTAACAGTCTGGCCAGTAAGGTCACACCCTCTCTAAATTGCCTCCTTCCTTCTTCGTCATGGGGCAACCATAGCACCCTGCCTGTCTGTAGGCTATCTGTCTCTCTGTTCATCTGTACGTCTGTCTACCCAGCAGCACTTTGCCAGTCTGTCCTTCTGTCAGCCTCTCTATCAGTCTGTGCATGTCGTAGGGCCCGGGGGAGCGGATGGATGCCGACCGATGAGTCAGGCTGAGGTCACTTTTACTCTCCCAGAGAGTAACACTGATCTCAACCAGCTAAAGCATAATCAGGGAGATTGCCCAAGAGAAAGGAGAGAAAGAGTGTTTTACCTGGCTAGAACAATACATTCCTTTGATAGGAGGAGATGAAAACAGTTAGTTGGGAACAGTGTGCTCAGATGAAATGAGAAAGATAATATGTGGTAGCCTTTCGCCCCAAACTTTTAAAAAGCAAAAAGTCTGTCATTTGTCAAAAGTAACAATCCTCTGTGAGACTGAGCTGCTGAAAGTGGTTCGTGGGGTATTTCTGTTCTGACGGTGTATCTAAAGTAGAAAGTTTTAGTTGGCTGAGTGAATGTAGGAGTGGCTCTGGTTGTGCTTGTCCCATAAACCAATTAAATATTTGACCTCCGACAGAGACAATCATGATCCCATTAAACTTCACTCCTCAAAAACCTTAATGTGCCTCTTGGGTCTTTTATTCTTTCTCTTCCACACGCATTCTGCCAGTGTTTGTTGGACACATGTTCGTCTCATTTTGGAAATGCAGAGAAAGTGAAGTATTTTCAGCCACCAAAGCACAAAGATTTGCTGAAGTAGGCTGTAATTTATACTGTTTCAATATATATTTATAGTTTCGGGCTACTTTACAATGGAGATTATTTATAGGCAATCATTGAATACTACAAGGGAAGACTTTTACAACCTACTGTGTTGTTAACAACCTGCAAATGAACCATCTGTTTGAAATTTATTTGTCTTTCCATAAGAGGTGAATCACTCCTAATCACTTTGTTGATTTGTCCTGATAAGCCCCCTGGTGTGTGTTTCATCATTGTTTTTTCAACTGTCTCTATCATTGATGACTCTTCCTGTTGTCTAACCGAACCCTTGCAGAAATGTTATGGCATCAAAGCAGCCTGTCTCTTTCCATCTGCCTTTTTCATTCCTTACCTCACATATAAGTCTTCCTTTTGTCTTTTTTTTTAACAAGCTGCTGCTTTGACCAGTCAAGGACTTGACATTTTATTGCTTTCCCATAAACCAGGGACCCGTTTCCTCTTAACATCTCATGAATAGCTGGCCTGGATTTTGAATGGAGGGCCTGAGTAGCACACTGAGGTTTTGCTGTGCTGCTTTGAACGTAAACGTGCCCATTTGTTGTCCGGCCTGACCGAGCCCAATGAGTTTATCAGCCATTAGCGGAGTGTTTGATGTGAGGGGTCCTGTTGAGCTTGTTAAGCTACCTCTAGACACACCAAGCTGACGATGCAACAACAAGCCTGCCTTGGCAGAGTACAAGCACCTGGTTTCCATTCACAGACATCCACACGTAACACACCCACACGCACACATGAAAACTATGCCTAGTTACTAGTACGTGTTTTGGCATCAATTTTACACAACAAGGAACAAACAGAAGCACTTTGTTGGTAGATGAAATGATTACATGTGCTTCAGAAATGCCCATTCATCATCCTTGACTGTCGTTAACTCTTTCATGGTGTGCGATTAAAGTTTGAGTGAAATAGCTAAATTACTGTTTATTATATGTAAATTCTGTCTTATTTATTTATTATTATTCACCAGTTTGGTCCAGACTCACATATCGGATAGATTGCCATGAAATTTTGCACAGACATTCATGGTCCCTGGAGGATAAAGCCTACTTACTTTGGTGATTCCCTGATCTTTTATCCAGCAAAAAAACGTATTATTCAATATCAATTGTCACAAAATTTGGTAAAGACATTCATAATTCCGAGGTATTGTATCCCACTGAGTTTGGTGAACCGCTGACTTTTCCGTAAGCACCACAATGTGGTTGTGGTATGAGTGAAATGTCTCAACAAATGTTGGATGGATTGTTGGGGAATTTGTCACAGGCGTTCATATTTCTCACAGGATGACTTGCAATCACCATCATCAGGTCTAAATATTAAATCCAATACTTAAGGGCCACATACCTGACATAATGACATTCCCAACAGCTTCAGCTGTATTTTGTTTTTCGTGCTATAGTCAAGTCAATTTTTATTTATATAGCTTAATATTACAAATGACAAATTTGCCTCATACAACATCCTCTATCCATAGACCCCGGATTCAAATAAGGAAACCCCCCCCCCCCAAAAAAAAAACCTGGTAGACATTACCTGCTAAACATCAGCATGTTAGCATTGTTTTTGTGAACATGATAGCATGCTCATGTTAGCATCTAGCTCAATGCAAAGCTGTGCCTAAGTACAGCTTCACAGAGCTGCTAGCATGTAGTAGACTCTTGTAGTCCTTTTTTCCTATCTGTAATAAAAACATTATACTCACCAAAGTTGCTGAAATCTGGGAACACAGTAACACAGCTAAAAAGAAGTCTTACAGGGAAAGAAACACAAGCTTGATCAGATGATCAGATAGGTCTTAAACAAACCTCCATGTTAGTCAGACTTACTGTATTTGAAAGACAAAACTGACCATTACAGTTTAAAGACCAACTACTGACCAACTTTGATCTTACTCATCATTCTTGCGTACACACACAGTTTTCCTGTTATATGAGAGATAACTACAGACATGTTTAGTTCACTCACTTGTGGTTTTACCTCTAGATAAAGTAGTTTAGATTATCTGCCTGAACTGTTGGCTTGTTTACAACCTGTCTGATGGTTTCTTGCCCTGACTGACTTTATTAAAGCGATGTTGCAGTGATCCCAGACCTCACCAATTGCTTTGTTGAGTAAATGTTATAATAAACTGGAATTATCCTTTAAGCCATGACTTTTGGCCTGTGGATTGTCCTTGATTCAACCGCCCTAACATTTATCCTCAGCTTGGGGCAAACAGGCAGTCACAGGTGGGACATACTGCTGTAAATCACCATGTACTCACACACAGTTATATCCCCTGTTGCTGTGAACCTTAGTGACTTCTTCATAGCAGGGGACTGCGTTAAGATCTGTCGACCCTGTAATATCCTCTCTGAAGGGGACAATTACCACAGTGGACAGCCTTAAATGCCATATGTGATTTTCCGAGCATAAAGGCTAAATTACAGCCTTTTCAGATACATGTGGAATATGGTGATAAGCATGAGTCTGAGCATTTGGTGTTACGAAAGAAAATCCAAATTCTATCCTTATGCTTTGTCTCTTCTTACTCTTGAAGGTAGAAGAGACTGAGGCCGAGACAATGTGGAAGAAATCTGTTCATTTCCTGAACCTCACTTTAGAGATCGGACATCTGTCTCTCTGGGAAATGCATTATCTTCCTGCTCCTATACTGCTAGACAGGAAACAGAGTCCAGTTTCAAAGAGTTTGGATGTAACAAAGGAATTCTGCTGAACTGGCATGGAGTCAGTGCCTTAACATTCAAACAAGGTCACTAATTTGAGCTTCCATCTCAAGTAACTTCATTTTACCACATGTGGCCCACTTCCCCTCATGAAACACTTATAAGGAAGAGTAGGTTATAATTCCACATAACAGAATGACATACTCCCACTCAAGAGCTCAGGAACATATCATACTGCTCACCAAACCAGCACTCCTACGCAAGAGCAAACCACTTTTTAACAAATTTGCATTCCATTGGTTTAAAAGTTATACTCATGCAGATTAAACACATTCATCTCTAATATTTTATATTTGCTTCAATTAATACAGAATTAATGTTTGTAAGTGGAGATCACTGTGTCTCTTCAGATGTGATTTGACATTCAGTGCGCACACTGAATCCCCTGCCGGTAAGATTTTCAAACATAGATTCTTGCATTTTTCATACTCTCTGTCATTCTCCAGAACACAGCGGCAATTTGACTTATCAACCTCATATCTGACAAGGCATGGAAGTGGAACAGAGATAGGGAAAGAGTACAAGAGTTGTTTTTTTTCCCTTCCTATCATGTACCCAAACACGTGCATGTCATCTTGTATCTGCTGTGTTAGATTACACACTGGGAAGGGGCAATAATTGCTTCCACGTGCTCTTTTACCTCTCCTCCTCCTCTTGCGTACGCCCCTCCATCTTCCTCGTTGTAGTCAATCATGCTGGGTGAGCCTGGCAAAGACGTGGTTGTGAAATGTACTGTGTCTGAACAAATGACCCAGTGTGTTCTCCCAGTTTGTGTGCGCTGTTTCCCGCTGTATGACGGACTTTTCTAGCCTAGACACGCTCAGTCTCAATGTTCCAGAAATATCAAGGATTAATGAGCACCTGGAATAAGACTTAATGGAGCACAATGCAGCGCTGTTCGCGCTGTATAAACAAGCAGCTCGATATGCTCTAGATGTGTTTTGTCCTCACATCTTGAAGCAATTGTTTGAAACACTTTTTTCTATGAAGTATCCTTTATGAACTTGCTGAGCCAAGTAAAATAAGCCACTTTTTTTTTTTTTTACATTTAAGATAAGTGTGTGTAGGTTTATAATAGATGAAAAAATAAAAAGGAAAGACAGAAAAGTCAGAAAAATGGAAAAAGGTTGAATTGGAGGTGTTGAGTGCATATCCACGTGTAAAACTCAGAGATTTGCTGAGCTGCATGACCAACATGGTGTCGAGTATCTACAGTGGTGATTTACAGCGGTCTTTATCTACAGAGTGAGGTATGTAGGTTTAGGTGAGACTGACACGGAGTGAGTGAGTGTGAATACATCCAGTTGGTGTGTGTGTGTGTGTGTGACTGAAGGAGCAGCTGGATAGTTTGAAATGGTCTGAGAATAAACTCACAGTTTACACATGGCAAAACCATCAACCGCAACTTCTACCGGTGACTTTGCGGGGGCTTCATCAAGTACTGTTGCATAATACTGAGACATTTAGTGAGACACTGAAACCACATTGTTGTTTTAGAAACGATATGTTCCCCCATCGCAATGGGGCTATTCTGAGAATACCTTTTTGCACATATCATCAATCTCCTAGTGTAATGGCCGTGTTTTTCCAAGAAGGGTGTTCAGGTTTATGTTACAGTGTCCATAACCAGTTTGAGTGATTTTACAGAGAGATGTGAAGGCGGGTGATACGATCAGGTAGATGGAATTTTAAAAAATATGGCAATGCTTTCATCTGCTTCCTGTAATTTTCCATGATTGGTTTCAAAGAATTTGAAAAATCCTATTTTTGATCTTTTAATATACAAAAGAATAATAGCTTATTTCATATTCAACTTAAACAAATATGTTGCATCGAGTTTAGATTGAGTACCTCAAGGCCAAAGACTGAATAAATCTACAACTGTAATAAGCGGTGCCTCATTTCTAAAAATGCTCCACATTAGCTCAGAATGAGTTTTTTGATTAATTTTGTATCTATAACATTTGATGTGTAATTTGTATTCATGCCCTCTATGCTATGTCAGGCGATTCCGGGAAACTCAACAGCTTTATCCACCATGACATACCAATTTGGCTCAAGAGTTTGCAGTCTAAATATGCTGCAGGATGTGGGTCCATTTATTAAGCCTTTGCCTTGGGTTCAGCATCACAGTCTGTCTAATACTGAAAGTTCAGGCAATTTAATACTGTAATTTTGGTTTTGGAGTGAGTCCCTTCCACTGGACAAGGGTAAGGTTTTCATAGATGTTGCAGATTTAATGAGGTGTTGGATTAGACCCCTCTGACTTGCTGACTGGCTGCTGTTGCATAACTTCATCAGGTAAGACAGTGCGGAACTTGTAAGACACTACATCCCACAGTGTAATAAGCACTCAGCGCAGGAGCAAGGAGACTTATAGTCACTTCCAGCTGTGGTTTCGCGATGTTGTGTAAGTCTCTGTCCATCCCTCAAACACGTGACTACTGATGTAAGTTGTTTCATGACAGAATTTCTTGTGAATGGGAACCTTTATGTGGTGAATGTAATTATTATAATTATGACGTACTGTAATTTCTTTGACAAAAAACAGTTTTCCCACACAGTCCACATTAGCAAGTCCTTTTCAGTTATGCCAGAAAATGACATATTGATGTGCAAAGGTATATATTTATGTGTAGCAAATAAGTTAAATGGTATAGAATGAGTTGCAATAGAGAATTTGCTTTTCAAACTGTTATAATTTCTAACAAAATAGCTTCTCGCCAGGTCTGATAAAAGTAGAAATAATTATTACTGTCAAGCTGATGCAGTCCATAAGTAAGTCATGTAAACATCTCTGCACAGCTTACTCTTGAAAAATAAATCCGTTGAGCTCAATAAAGGATCCTACAATAACGTACCAGAAGAAGAATAACAAGAAACATATGACTTGATCAAAAAATGTGTTTGTAATGAGTTAAGGCAAGAATCCTGAACCTCTACAAGAAGGAGGATACACAAAAAAGTTAATCGTATAGAAGAATAAATTTCCTCTGGGTGGATTTGATGAGAATAAGTACGATTAATACAATATTTGTTGGTCATGTGTGTTTCTTTTTTCCTCTCTTTTGGATGATCAAACATCTTTCCTTTGTTTTGTTATTGATCTAGCACATGCTTCTTGTTATAAACCTTTAATCATTGTTGTTTCTGACCAGTTTGTCTTGTTTTCTTTTCAGTTCAAAAGTTTTGAAAAATGGTAACTGTCAGACCTCTTCTGGGAGCACAAACAGTCCTCTATTTCAGATCAGCTGCGTATTACTCATTGGTAACACAAGACATTTCGATGTCATTGTGGTTACAGCAATGCGATAATCTTTAGAGTCTGTTACCGGCAAACCATATGAAAACAATTAGAGTCACAAGTGTGAATATCAGAGTCAGAGGATTTTGTCATATCATGAATCATCGTATCATGAATAAAAATAGTCAGGATATGGTGTCAGACACATTTGGGGTTTGGTTATATCTCCAAACCAGCTGCAGCGTTCGCTGCCTGACCTCATCAACCACACCATGATGTGACTCAGCCCCGGTTCTCCAGCAGACTGATGTGGTCTGGTCTGTTGGGCTCCTGGTAGCCGCAGCTGGAGACCATGCATGGAGGTCTGTGGGGCTTTCTCTGATCCAAGACCCAAACGCCTGTGAAGGATCATTCTGAAAACCAATCAGAGGGCAGATAAAACTCCGGGTGTCCTGTCACTGAGTCCATATCAGTACACACCAAAAGACCAGAGCAGCAGTATACAGACTAACCACAAGGAACACCTGTGGGAGATGTATGGAAACTATGACTCATTCGCTGCCGTTTGTTGCTATAGATACTAGTGTTTATCCTTTTAAGTGTGATCTTGCAACCACTGAGAATCTTAGTAACGGATTCCAACATCATTAATACTGATTCAGTACATTTATGTGCTCAATGGTTGTTACTCATCCATGGAATAAGATGCAAAAGGCAACGAAAGAGGGAAAAACAAATATCATTAAGACCTGAGCCTCTTCATCCCTGCCAAATGTGGCAAGTTGCTTAGTGCCAGACATTCTGACGACCTGGAGGCCGTTTGAGCCAGCCTGTCTGAAGCTCTGCTGGCCGGTTAACACGGCTTGTTAAGACGTGGGCTCCAGAGCACTCATTTCCTGATTTTGCCTGGGGATGGAGGGGGGGGGAGCAAGGGCACATGGGAAAAGGTGTCACATCTGATTCCTGGAAGGAAAGTGAAAGAATCTCCCTGTGTTTCTTACAGAGTGTGAAACTATTAAAAACAATATAGCAAAAGTCTTAAAGGATATGGCTGGTAATTTTCTATATTTTTTTTATTGTCAACAAATCTCATGTGCAGAGACAAACCAACAATGAACTCATCTACTTACAAGTATTCTGTGTGTACCCAAAGCCTGTGCTGTAGACCTCTGTTGTCCAAAAACTATTAAGAACACGTCAATGAGCCACATTGTTGCACTGGGTCTCACGTTCCTTCATCATGAAGATTATGGCCACAGTATTTTGTTTAAAAACAGCTCCAAAAACGAATAACAGCAGTCTCCGGAGAGTAGTTCCATGTAAGGGAAGGTTACTTCTGAACTGTAATAGGTTACAGATTACTAGTTTGATTACACTTTTCTAAAAAAACGTTTTAAACTGTGACTGCAGTTACATTAACTTACCTGTAGATGTCCTCAGGTTTGACATTGAGCATTTTGATGTTGCCAGCATTTTTACCACAGTTAACAAATTTTACACTGAACAGTAATCTTCGAGCCCTTTTCTGATTTCAGATGGAAAATATTGTTGAATTTCCAGCACTAAAGACATTCTTGTTTGACAACATGGCAACCCACCTTGATACGGTCGGCTGGTCGCAGGCATGGCAAACTCAGGTTGCTTAGAGCTGTGTATTGATTTGATTGGCAGATGAGAGGCGGTGCAAATTTAAACAAGAGAACCAATCAGAAACACCACTCAAAATTTGAGAGCACACTGCCAAATGAATGGAGCCTGTCTAGACACAGAGACAGCTACTTGAAAGTCATCCCACCCTTGATGGTGTTGCACTCAAATTTGTTCCAACGGCTTTGCTGACCTATGTTGTCCAGAAATATGCCAAAAAAAAGACATTCCTGCATGGTGAAAAGATGCGAAGCAACAGAATGATGAGCTTTTTGAAGCTTTTTACTGAAAAGAATATATTCGGATGTAACCCTTTTGTTATCACCAACATTTTGATTAGTAAGTTTCTCAGTAACTGTAACAGATTACAACTACAATCATTTTGTATTTTAATTACATAACTCCGTTACATGTAATTAGTTACTCCCCAACACTGCACATGTGCAGGAACACGGGTCCATATACAGTGCCTTGCTACATATCATAACCTCTTGATTTTGTACATTGCAAATAACTTTAGTGTAAAATCAAGAGGTTGTATTATGTAGCACAACAAGCTAGCGAAGCACATTTGCATCTGCTGTACAAGGAACTACTCTCCAGAGACTGAAAACGAGATCACTTGTAGTGTTTGGAGGCATTTCTAAACAAACTAAAGTGCCCACACTCTTCGGGGTGAAGTAACATATCATCCAGTGCTACAGTGACATGTTTTTAATAGTTTTTGGGCAACAACAGAGATCTACAGCACAGAGGAATAAGACATGTCAGGCTCTGGATACAAACACAATACTATTAAGTAGATCAATTCATTGTTGGTTTGTCTCTGCACATGAGATTTGTTGACAATAAGAAAAACATAGGAAATCGCCAGCCTTAGCCTTTAATGCTGCAGGTGGGAGATTCACCGCAAGCATGAACTCAAGAGTGTAAAAATATTTTGGTTCAGTTTGGGTTGAAAGATGATTTCAGTGGCCAAACATGAGTGACTGGACTGGATTAGAGGCTGCTCATGTACAGTACATTTGTGTAAGAGCCTGCGGGAATTGGTAGCAGACAGCAGGAGCCAATGCAATAGAGTTTCTCCAGGTCACTCCTTCTCTGCATGGGGCCGTCTGAGGAAGGTTTTAAAAGCAGGTTTGGGCCCTGATGCTCCTCCCTCAGTAAGACTCCTGCAATCCTCTCTTCACATTCACACACAACACACCAGTTCAGACACACACACACACACACACACACACTCACTCTTTAGAAGCTCCTATTAGGTTTAACATGACAGCCTTGTCTCACTCCTGATTCAAGAAGGAGGCAAGGACACAAACGCACTATTCACAGCAGGAGCAGACATACTGGAAACTGCCACTGTGTCACATACAAAGAAGTCACTACAGAGAAAGTTCTGATCTGGGACCAGTTGGAGGGACAAGATGGGTTTGTGGACAGCCCTGATTCTGGCCTTGCAGCTGCTAGTAAAACTGTGCTTACACGTGGAAGCCCAGGCTTTGGGTGAGTAATCTGAATTGTTTTAATTTAAATTTTCATATCAGTTATTTAAATTTCATTGTAATTTTCATACAATGTGTCAATAACTGATTGCAACAGCTATGGCTGCTGCTGCTGGGGATAACAAGAATTCAAGAAATAAAAAGCACCTTTTAAGGTTTTCTGTTTAAATTTTAAGACACACACACACACATATATATATACACACATACAGGTACACACACACACACACAAAAAAAGTCTGATTTTATTTGAAGGCTGTATTTTTCTGACATCCTGCCTGTGATGTAGAGCTCAATTTTCATTATCTGTCAAAAAAGATTTAATGGCTCCACCACTGGGTATTTTAACACACTATGTATGAGTCCAATGCATAATGGATAAAGCAGACTCTGTGAAAGGGAATATAATATGCAGACCCAAGGAACACAAAGGATTAGACTTGGTATGTGATACTCACCGAGATACGAATAAAATGCTAAATATCCCTGTCAGTTGTAAAAAGAGATAGGCTAGTGGAATAATTTTTTTGTGTTTGTGACAAGAATCAGGCAATAATACAGTATAAAAGTAGAAGTAGCTTACCAACTTTCAGTTGAAGTAAAGTAGTCAGTAGTCACCCTGCTTTTTATATCTATCCAGCCGGATCTGCTTGATTACTTCAGCTGAGGAGGTTCGGCTTTCCGGCTCGTATTAATTTAAACAAAGTCCCAGCTAGGTCACACACATGGGAATAATCAGATGTGATCTGGGCGCAATATTGAACTTCAAGTCACACATACACAGTCACACACAATTTTGTTCAAGGTCACTCGCAAAACTGAGCTGCAGACGACATGTAGAAATATTTATAGTTTATCAGCTTCTTACAAATCACTCTGGTGATTGATGGTGTACCTTTCATGCGCCCATTAATTCCTGCAATCTTTTGGCAATAGCTGCCTGATGTTATGTGTAAAAAAAAAAAGTCCAGATTAATGGAGTTCATCATCTATCATTTCCCTCGGAAATGGCTCATTGTCTGCATGACTGGAATTCACTGTGTTCAAAGGGTGTGTGACCAATTTAAAGCTGCAGTAAGTATGATTTTAGTAGCACAAAACAGCCATTCTAGTTTTGTATGGGTTATTGATCAATATTAATGTCTCAAGGATGGTTTCACTGGGAGCTGAGATTACTGGAATTCGAAACTCCCTTTCAACTCTGGGAACAAGCACTCTCTGCACAGGGACAGAGCACATCTCTAAACTGCAACCGAGAGCACAATATCATCATTATTACTCCATTATACATCACGAAATATTACATCTTTACTGGATCTCTGTTCTTGTTAGCGAGGTCACTGTTTATGTTATCTACATGCCAAAGTTGATGATGTAATTCCTTCATCACCAGTGGTGGTTGACTAAAACCACATGAAACTACAATAAATCACAGCTTTCTACATGCAAACCCCCAAATGTGAAGTATTTGTAAAACACTAAAGTGAAGAATGCCGACCATTTGTATGCTTTACAGAGATCTATAACCGTGATAAATGTTTATGTTGGTGTTAAGGAGAGGACAAGACACTGGATTACTTTATGGCTTTCAGCTAAACTAGTTTTATGAAGCTTGAAATCTGAGGTTAATCAGTGGGTGAAATGAGGCACTTTCTCAGAATCTCTGCTGTAAGATGACCCTGACCCCCACAAAACCCCCTGTCCAGAAGACTTATGAACAGTGGGACTGTGTGCTTTTGAATAAGTGTGCATGTGCGTGTTTTTTTTTTGTTTTTTTTTGTGTTAACCCTAAAACAAAAAGCATGCATTGAGATTCACTTCTTCTCTTGTTGTTTTTGTTCATTTTTCTCCTTTTGTTAATTTAATGGACCAATACTAAGTCATGCTGAGTAAAAAAACAGATCTGTTTGTGTAACACGCTCCAGGTTGATGACTGATGATTTTGAACATAAAAGACCACAAATCAAAGGCATCTCATTGTTTGGTGAAAGTGATTTTGACAATACTATATAACCAGGCATTTTCAGTGGCTTAGTCATATTTAACTACACACGTTTTTAAAGCTCCCGTGTTGTGCTGAAGTACACCATGTGCCGGATGAAAACACAAGGGACCAGAGGAGAGAGATAAAAGAAAGAAGGAGAGATCTCCGGGGATCATACTTTGCATTCTTGGCTGACAATGGCCAATCTCTGGGAGCATTTGGGAGCAATTTTGCTCCCTCACGACAGTGGGCCTTGCAGACTGCTTTTAGGGTACTTATGTATTCATGATGTGTGCAGATGGTGGACTAGAGATTCACTGCACATCCTCCAGTGGCCTGCCCAGCTCCCAAGTCACTTTATTAAAGGAACACTCAAACCATAAGCACAAGTATACAGCCTCTCTCTGGCATTTCACTCCTCAGTCTAAATCCTGTCATACCTCTGCCTGTGACAACAATGAATTAATTGTGACTGAAAATGAGAGCTAATGTAGATTTTATCAGATGAATAGCTTTGTTAGGGATCTAACGCAATTAACACCTTATATCTAATAGTCACAGTATATATCTTGATTCAAAATCCACACCCTTGTGATTTCTCTGAGCCAGCCCTGCCTGACAAGTTTGTGTTAACTGATTGACACAGGGTCTCACAAGAGCAACAAACACTGGGTCAACATCATCATCATCATCTTCTCATCGACTCAGGATGTGTTTACTCTGGGATCTGAGTGCAGCTGCATGTTGTTAATATTCATACCTCATCATCTATTACCCCTGTGCCTTACCGCTTCTCTCTTTCCCATCCCTGTCAACAGTCTATGATCTGCTCACCTCGCCCGATTGCCTGCCAGACCTGCTGCAGGGGGGTCTGGCTGAGCAAGGGGTGAACGAGGCTTTCATCCTAACCACCTTCAAGCTGCAGCCCAAGACCGGAACGACTGTGTTTGGCCTGTATAACCCGAGGGACAACAGCAAATACTTTGAGTTCACTGTGATGGGGAAGCTCAACAGAGGTATGAAAGAGGCTCTGTTACAGTTTAAAGCTGCACTAATCAATCATTTTTATATTACTAATGGGTTAAATGACTATGTGTAAACTGAAAGGGAGAAAAAAAAAATCACCCAATTCTGCAGTCCAGTTTAGTTACAGCCTGCAAATTTAATGTTTAGTTCACCCTCACCACATTCTGCAACCCTGTTTCCAGCTGGAAAAGGCAGCTGTTTTTAACAAAAATTCAGATAAACCTACTGCCCAACACCAAACATCAGACAGACAAAATTAGCAACTGGCTTGTGAACATAGTGAAGTATTTAAAAGCTTAAGAGTCAGATATTTTCCTCAGAACTTGGTGCAGACCAAAACAGACCTGAAAAGAGAGAGAACATTTAACCTGGATTTGTCAGATGGCAGAAACATGACTACAAATGCATGTAATGTTGTCTGCTCTGTGTGTAAATAAGCTATTGTTTGCTAACACTTTGCCATAATAACATTATAAGGTGATAATATGTGAATGCTGCGTTTACTGCTTGTTATGCTGCCCCCAAGTGGCCAGAACAAAATATCAGTTTGAAATAAGAATTAAATATATTGCTTTGATGTTGAGCTAAGATGAAAAGCTTAAAAAGCTTCACAGTGAGTTCCATGTATTTCCATCACAACCTAAGTACAAATATTTGTTGTCGATCAGTATTTTCTCTTTCTCTCTTTCTTTTTTTTATCAATCACTGACCACAGTTAATAGTGGTATCTAGCCATGCAGATAGTTGTAGTTTAATTTTGAGATATCTGCCTCTGAAAAAGTCTATATCCACATCAATACAATAGAATGGATTTTAGTTTTTGGTGCTCACGGCTTTGAAAACATACATTTAAAAACTTCAACAGCAAGTAACTTTTACTACAACATTGGAAAACATCAGATCTACCTTCAGTGCAGTATTGACTAAATGATTTGTTTGATACCCTTGACTTTGAAAGAATCAAGTATGTGCTACAGGAGAAACTTCAGGACTTTAGTAATAATGTGGCTCCATTTCATTGCGTTTCAAGAAGTCCATACAAGTTCTGAAGGAAATTCTTATCCTTTATCAGAAAGTTTTTAGAGGACTAGTCTAGAATGACAATTGGAAGGGTAGTGCGTTTTTTCTGTCTTTCTTAACATCTTGACTATAATTTCTGTACTTTTCTTTGGATTTTCTGTTTGTTTTGTCAGCTGGTGCGCTCCCTATGTTTGGCTGTGCTGGCTTCACGGAAAATTGAAGCATAAAACTGTCCCAAACTTTGTGAATACTAACAGAGCTTTAATAAAAAATACTTTTAACAGAAAAACTTGACAGCAAAACATCTTCTCAGATTTAAAGTCCCTCTTACTTTGGATTATCCACTGAAAACCCTGTCAACAGCTTCTTTGTTAAGTAGTTTCTAATAAAAAACATCACAATGAGGTCGCTGTGTCTGTCTGATGTTGTTCCTGGAAAGAGGAGTTGCTGTTGAATTTTTAAAATGTCATTATTCAACGCTGTGATCATAAATAATAAAATCCCATTAAACCTCCATTGTATTTGGGTACCTGACAAAATAAAACCAAAACTATCTGAATGGCTTAATGCCTCTATGGGTCAGTTGGAAACTATGTTTTTGTAATTTGGCTGAACTAACCCTTTAAATACTTCCCGAAACCCTTTCTCATCTCTTCCTCCATTATCTCTGTTTGGCAATCCCGGCTTCTTCTCTCCCTTCGTCCTGTCCTCCCATAGCTGTGTTACGCTACCTGCGGAGTGACAAGAGGATGAGCTCAGTAACCTTCAACAATCTGGTGCTGGCGGACGGCCAAATACACCGACTGTTGTTCCACCTGAGGGGACTGCAGCAGCAGGGGCCAGGAGGGGTTGAGCTGCATCTGGACTGCAGACTGGTGGAGACGATCAGGGATCTCCCTGCTGTGTTCCAGGGCTTGCCAGCAGGCTATGGTATGGTGGAGCTAAAGACCATGCAAGCCAAAGACCAGGTGATCCATCACTTACAGTATTTCCATACAATGATGAAGATGTTTCTGTCCCAATAATGGATCTGGAGGCTTACAGTTGGCTTAGTTGTTACTTTGACCTGTTTTATTCTTACAGGAGAGTTTAGACGAGCTCAAGCTGGTGGTCGGTGACTCCTTTGAGAATGTTGCCTCATTACAAGACTGCCATTTCCAACAAAGAGACTCCGTTCAAACTCTGGGTAAGAATCTTTTCAGTTGATGTAAATGTCCAAGGAGACGGCCAAATGTTTCCCAGGAAAACAATCACAGTGGTAGGAAAACAATAGTCAATGTTTGTTAGAGTGAGTTGAGAGCTGGCTCAGAAAATTCCCCACCTCTGCTAAATAACAGTTCCTTTCTCTTAGGGGTCAACACGAAACAGCTGTCCAATCAAATGCTGGAGTTAACGAAGGTGATAAATGAGCTGAAAGACGTCCTCATTCAGCAGGTGAGGCCACTTAATTCCTGCTTCCTCACCCCTGACCTCCTCAACAGCTTGCCTGACTTCATACAAACGTATTTTATGTTTGACCCTTTGCAGGTCAAAGAGACCTCATTTCTCAGAAACACCATCTCAGAGTGTCAGGCCTGTGGTAAGATAATCACCAACAACAGTCATGGCACTCACCAGTGAATATAATGCTTAATGACTACTTTTGGATAGTGTAACAAATAAAAATGTTCTTCTGTCATTTAAAGGTCTCGGTGGAACTGAGGTGGAGAAACCAAAGTGTGCCCCAGGTGTCTGTTTCCGTGACGATATGTGTATAGAGACAGTGGATGGTGTTGAGTGTGGACCCTGTCCTGATGGATACACTGGAGACGGTTTCAGCTGTGATGATGTGGATGAGGTAAGGTTACTGTACTCTTCTATGCTTATGAGAATCAGTGACTTCAAGATCAACAGACTTGGGACATTTATACAAAGTCAGTGCTTTCATTTTAAGGCTAGAACTTGGGTTAATAGTTAAAATTATAGTTATGTCAAAGTTAAGTTGGTCTAGCTAGACAAAAAATCATATGTACTTTATATATTCCCAGTTGACAACATAGAAACATCTGGTTTGGGATCCAGATGTAGAACATGTGAACTAACAGAGTTTTTAAATCCACCCCTTAACCCCAGTTTAAACTGAAATGATGCATCCTTGAACCATAGCATGGAACTTGATGCCATTGAAAAATGATAATAACTTCATTTGTATTGGACCTTTCATTCAAAGATGCAGTCCAAGTCCAAGATGTAGTTCAAGTGCTTTACAAAACAAGATCAAAAACAAAGTTAGGCCAAAAACTAAAATGAATTAAAAAAAAACAACAAACCCAATAACAATAGGTAAAAAAGTTTGATCACAATACAATAAAGCATGAAAAGTGATGCCAACAAAGTCAAAAAGTTACCCCAAAATAAAAGCCAAATCAAAAAGCTAGGTCTTTAATCTCTTTTTAAAATTTCCAAAGGAGGTTGCTGTTCTAAGATTCAAGGGGAGTGCCATAAAAACAGAAAGCAGCCTCACTATATGTCTTGTGGGACACCTTAGGAACTTCTAAAAGAAAGGCAGTAAAAGATCTGAGAGTCCTTGTTAGAGCATAAAATGAAAGGCAGTAGCTGATATGTGAATGTGCCATGTTATGTGAGGCTTTATAGTCAAGTAAAAGGACTTTAAAATCAGTTCTAAAAGTAGAATGTACAATGGTGTGTGACAGAGGTGTAGCTTCACTGTATTCTACTTATCTTATGTCCCATATAGCAATTAACATGCTTATTAATCAGCAATGTGGCAGTGAAGGACCAACAGCCAAAGTTTTGTCCATCTCCCCAATTTCATGCTGAAAAGAAGATAAACAACCATGTAATGAGAGCCTGAGTAATGTGCAAAAAGTCATATTTTGTTGAATTTCTATGAGAGAAGAAGTGTGGGCCTGAGGCTCTTGACATAATTTGTATATTTCCACACGGCAACACTGCTGTTGAATACACAAACCAGTAAACAGGGCCTGCAGTTAGCATTAGTCATTTTGAATGGTCTTTTAAAAGTATTTGGGGGGCATTATGCCTTTATTAAAAAATAATCTTAGCAGAGATGTGACAAGAAATGTGTTGGAGGGAGTTGTGTGACATGCAACAAATGTCTGCAACTAAGAATCAAACCGGTTACAATACTGTATACATGTATACATATAATGTTAAAATCTGTATATGTAAAAAAGTCCTAATTGGACTAGTGTCTAGAGTTTTGTTTCTCCAAGCTGAGGATTGAGTTCTTAGTGAGGTGCCATGGGAATTAAAATAATTTGAATACATCAGAACAGGGTTTTTCAAGGCCCCAAAAGGTTTATTAGAAATTAGAGGAGTTCACCACTTAGAAACCTTAGAAATCTGACAATGGGATCATCAAACAGGAACACGAAAGCGCTAAACAGAAGCTAAAATGGCATCGTGAGGTTTAGGAACCAAGCAGGGAAGGTAAAAGTTCAGGAATTTAATTTAAAGTTAAGGCATGACTTGACGGAGGTTCTCATAAGGATAGAAGTACAAGGATGTGTGTGTGTGAGTGTGTGTGTGTGTGTGTGTGTGTGTTTGCCTGTCTTTTCGTGTTTGTAGTGACCTCTCTTCTAAGGACCGGCCCCTTCAGCATTCGCTTTTTTGCATGAGCAAAATTGTCATCAAACCTAAAAAGCTTTTGGGGAGAAGCCCTGTGAGAGCCACATACATTTTGCAGCTTCAACACAGCTCATGTCCTCCTTTCTGCAGTGCCAGTTTAACCCCTGCTTCCCTGGAGTGAAGTGTGTGAACACGGCCCCAGGCTTCCGCTGTGAGGCCTGTCCTCTGGGCTACACCGGCCTGCCAGTGGAGGGTGTGGGTGTTTTGTTTGCCCAGAACAACAAACAGGTAAAAGAGTGGATAAAATATGGAGGACACAAAGACAAAATGAGAATAGAATAGAAACTGGATGCATGGTATTTACAACAAAGACAATTTTAATTACAAAGACATAAAACACAATTATAAAGAGTGCTACAAGAGATTAAACATATCGCAAGCTTTAGCTCTTGGGGTATTATAGCCTCTTCATTGTGCATTTTATGCAGTAATTATTGTAAAAATGACATCTGAAGACAAGGCAAGAAGGGATGTTGTCATAAAAACAAACTCTGGAGAATTTCACATCTAACATTAGACTCATATCAAAAAATTCAGGTCTGTGATGACATTGACGAATGCGAAGGACCCGACAACGGAGGCTGCACCGCAAACTCAGTTTGTCACAACTCTGTGGTAAGACTGCTGTAAAATGTTATCTGACCACTACACACATGGCTCATGTGGGACTATTTTTTCATTTGTGTGGCTTTCCAATTGCCGACACAAAGAAACCAGATGTCTTCATTCCTCCACAGGGCTCTTATAACTGTGGCAGCTGTAAGTCAGGCTTCACAGGAGATCAGGTGAAGGGATGTAAGCCAGAGATCAGCTGTACAAACAGCTTGACCAACCCCTGTGATATCAATGCCCAGTGCATTGTAGAGAGAGACGGATCAGTCTTTTGTCAGGTAGGATTTCACACTACTAACACCATGTCATATACTTTGTGCACACATACTGTATATAACTCCACATACATGCTGTCTGAGCTCCTGTGGACTTTAATTTGTCTTCTCAGTGTGGAATTGGCTGGGCTGGTAACGGATACCTGTGCGGGAAGGATACCGACATTGACGGATACCCAGATGAGAAGCTCAAGTGCAAGGATCTGAACTGTAGAAAGGTAACAAAGGCACAAATTGTCAACAACTGCAACTTTGCTGGGATAGACAGGTCTTTTTTAATTCTTTTACTCTAATATCCCTTCACAGGATAATTGCATGTTCGTTCCTAACTCCGGTCAAGAGGATGCCGACAAGGATGGCTATGGAGACGCCTGTGATGACGATGCAGATGGTGATGGTATTCCAAATGAGCAGGTTGGTGGAAAATGAATGCATGCAAGCATTTTGGGGTGCAATTAACGATTATTTTCATTCATTCATATGTTGATTTCTTTCTTGAATCCATCTTGAATCTCTTAGTTACTTTTTTTGTCTAGTCAGAGAACAGTGAAAAATGCCACCACAATTCCCCTTAAGCCCAAGGTGATATCTTCAAATTGTTTGTTTTGTCCAACCAACAGTCTAAAACCCAAAGACATTCAATTACAAGCATATAAGACAAAGAAAAGCATCACATCATCACAATGAAGAAGCTGTAACCAGAAAATGTTGTAGACATTCTTGCTTGACTAAGAGGAATAATTTGACATTTTTGGAAACTTGCTTCCTCTCTAAGAGTTCGATTAGAAGATTGATTCCATGTTTGTATGCTAAACATGAAGCTGGTTAGCTTAGCTTAGCATAAAGACTGAGGGAAACAGCTGGCCTATCCAAAGGTTAAAAATCTGTCTACCAGCACCTCTGAGGCTCATTAATTAACATGTTTTATCTAATTTGTTTAATCAGCACAAAAATCCAAGTGTACCAATGACAATTTGTAAAAGTCACTGCACCTCGGATAAGAAATAGTCCGGCACACAACACCCGTGAAACCACAACATGTTGTTTATACACTGGGGTTTTTGCATGCATCAAAAAAGATATAACATGTTAATTATGGAACTTTAGAATTGCTAGTAGACAGCTCTTGTTACTTTTAGACATACAGGCCCAGGCTAGCTGTTCCCCCGTTTCCAGTCTTTACATTAAGCTAAGCTAAGCTAACCATCTGCTGGCTTTAGTTTCATATTTAACGTTGAGACATGACAGTGGTATCAATGTTATCATCTAACTCTTGGCAAGAGAGCAAATAAGCATATTTCCCAAAATGTTGAACTATTACTTTAAACAGTTTTCAAAATAGTTTCCTGTTAGTAGACTAATGGAGTTATCAACTTATCATTTCAGCTCTAAAGCACACAGAGGCACACACTCCTAGTGCACAATCACCTACTAACATCCCACATGAAAGTTTTTGGCAAGACACACATTTTCATGGATAACCAAACACACACACACAAAAGCCTGTACACTGATAAAAATGTACATGCTGTGAATGAGACCTTTTTGCTCTCTGTGTGTCTCAGGACAACTGCTGGTTAAAGCCCAACGTGGACCAGAAGAACAGTGATAAGGACAGCCACGGCGATGCCTGTGATAACTGCCGCATGGTGGAGAACCCTGACCAGAGGGACACTGACAGCGACGGCAAAGGAGACGCCTGTGATGACGACATGGATGGAGATGGTATGGACAGGAATTACATCACTAACACTGATGCTCATGTTATATAACCAGCATCACTGAAGGCACTCACTGTTATGACTTATTACTCTGCTCTCTCCTTCACATTTCCTCCAGGATATTATGCAAGAATCATGCTCATGTAGTCAGGTTTTACAGTCTCTCTCTAAATCATGTTGTAGACATTGTTATGAGCCAGCTGAGGCATGAGAAACAGCATTGCCAACAAAAAGAGAAAAGCCAATTCCAAAAGCAGTCTGACTCCAGAGTGAACACAAGCTTTGATCATTCACCAGTATGATTACACCTCAAAAAATCCCCACTGGACAGAAGATAGTTTTTCCTCTATCGCTGCTGCTTGACCTTTATGTATTTATGATGCCTCCCTGTGATGAATAAAAAATAGCATCTGAACTCAAACTGGTGTTAACCCTCATAGCCAGTGCAACAGTGCATCCAAGTGGTGAAATTACAAACAACATGCTATGAAATGATTCAGTTGATCTTAAAATGGATGTAATATTGTTATACGTTGTTATACATTATATTATGTAATATATTGGCTTAATATGAAATGTAAATTTCAATAGAAATCACCTCTGGATACAAAATACACGACAATTATGTATATCCACTGTTGAAAAGGAGGCAGAAGTGGGTCTGATAGCTAAATAAAACACTACCTGTCTCCTCTGGGTGACTGGCGAACAGGCCTGAAGAACTTCCTGGACAACTGCCAGCGTGTCAAGAACAAAGACCAGCTGGACCGGGATGGAGACGGAGTGGGAGACGCCTGCGACAGCTGCCCCGACATCCCCAACCCAAACCAGGTCAGCCAGAGATAGATAGATAGATAGATAGATAGATAGATAGATAGATAGATAGATAGATAGATGTGTTGGAAGATGTTTTTTAGTGAACTCTGTGCTCTTGTTTCAGTCTGATGTTGATAATGACCTGGTCGGAGACTCCTGTGACACAAACCAAGACAGGTAATAATACTGATACAGTCTCTGTGTTGTGTTCTTGTAGATATCAGACATGAGGTTTCTACTACTTCTAGTCGCTTTTGTTTACGTCATGTGCTTCATGTTACTTCCCCTGTAGCGATGGCGACGGTCACCAGGATACCAAGGATAATTGCCCATTCGTAATCAATAGCTCCCAGCTGGACACTGACAAAGACGGGCAGGGTGACGAGTGTGATGATGACGATGACAATGATGGAATCCCAGATACAATGCCACCAGGACCAGATAACTGCCGGCTGGTACCAAACCCTGACCAGACTGATGACAACAGTGAGTATCAGTCCTAAATACACAGCACTTTCATACTTTCACAATGAAATCAGTTCACTGTGATGTACTGTAACTGACATGTATAGTTTAAAAAATATTGCTGATATCTTTGACTGAAAACCAGCCTCATGCTCAGAGATAAATGTCTATAATTTCATTTCAACATCCATATACACCCTGAACTGTCTCACTGACCTTTACGAGCAATTTTGGGCCCCAATTTCACGCCCACACAGATCAAGCAAAGCAACCTTAAGCAGATTAAGTGGCAATTGTTTGGCAGGTAAAAGCATAATTTTTTGTGCCTGCACCCATTTAGCAATTTTGTGACTCATGGTGACATTACTTGAGCGAAAATTGGCTCTGCAGTCAATGAGAGCAGAGTGTCAATTCAAATCGAGTGGGCCAGGGCAGTTTTAGTTGGCTGTCTGGGTGTTCAGTGATGTAGAGCACAGTGAGACCTTCAGGGTGTCCCAGAGATGTTTCTTAGAGTTATATGATCAACTGTGTCCTAAGAATGTACATCTCTACTTGTGCTTCTGGTACCATGATGAAGAAATTGTCATTTTCCCTGTACATGGTCAACAGGTTGGTCAAAAGGTTTGTTTACCTGTTTTAAAGCTTGCAAAGGAAAATCATCACGATGCCCACGTTGGGTGAGACATTAACACATTTGCCAAATTAAGCGAGTAGCACCAAATTAATGTGCAGTCAGTGGTAGTTGCTGTGCATCTACAGTCTATAATCTATTATGACACCAATATGGAAAGAAAACTCAGTCATTTATGTCCCTCCATTAAATAAACCTCGTCATCAGACAGATTTGGAACTTCACATGGCGTATTTCAAGATACACACTCAGTAGAGCGGCGTAAAACCACCTAATGTCCTGGAAAGACTATGGAAAATGCCTCATAACAGTTTTTAATTCTGAAAAAAAAAACACAGCAGGGTGCAGACCAGAGTGAGCGTAAATATAAGTCTGTCAAAATAATACAAAAGTAATATACAGTCTTGTTCTTTTGCTAAAGTGTGAATGGCCCTTTAATAAAGGACATTATTTACCATTCAGCAGCATATTTAGGATGTTTTATAATCATGCCCTGCAGCTCTGCAGTTTCTGGACAAGGACATCAGTTTATTTTAGAGGCAGGCCGTTTTAACATTTTTGAAGATAAAATCGCCTCATTATGGCAAAGCAGGAAACGCGCTGAATTTAAAAGGAGTGAAACGAGATAAACACTTAATCAAGTGTCTGCACTTGTACCTTGATCATGAAATAATGATCTATTGCCTTTTGTGCTTTAATCTAAACTGGCTTTAATCCCCCTCTCTTGTCCCTCAGATGATGGAGTTGGAGATGTGTGTGAGTCTGACTTTGATCAGGACAAAGTGATCGACAGGATTGACAACTGCCCCGAGAACGCTGAGGTTACCTTGACTGACTTCAGGGCCTATCAAACAGTTGTGCTGGACCCTGAGGGCGATGCTCAGATTGACCCCAACTGGGTTGTTTTGAACCAGGTGAGATTATTAAGTGCTGAAACAGCAACTTAAAGTTAATATATAGTTGAAAACTAAATGTACAGTGTAAGCAAAAGTCGTTTTATTAGAACCAAAACTATTAACTATTCTCTCTTTTGCACACAGGGAATGGAAATTGTTCAGACCATGAATAGTGACCCAGGACTTGCTGTTGGTAAGATGTACTGTATTTCCTCTCTGAGTTGAATATCAGTCACTAAATACACAATGTTCTCCAAAAAAAATCTAAACACAAATAATATATGCTTTCTGTTGGTCAGGTTACACGGCTTTCAGTGGTGTGGACTTTGAGGGGACGTTTCACGTGAATACAGTGACTGACGACGACTACGCCGGCTTCATCTTTGGCTACCAGGATTCATCCTCCTTCTATGTGGTGATGTGGAAGCAGACTGAACAGACCTACTGGCAGGCAACACCGTTCAGAGCTGTGGCTGAGCCCGGCATCCAGCTTAAGGTGAAAACATCAACAAGTCATGTCACAAATCCCCAGGAGCAGATTCATCCTATTTTTATCCCTAAACATATTTTCCACATTTCAGCCTTTCTCTTTTGCGCCTGCTTCCATATCCCTCCTCACTCCGCTGTGTCTCTCTGTCTCTGTTCGTCAGGCTGTGAAGTCAAGATCGGGCCCCGGGGAGCATTTGAGAAACTCATTGTGGCACACCGGAGACACCACCGACCAGGTGCGTCTGTTGTGGAAGGATCCAAGAAATGTTGGCTGGAAGGACAAGGTGTCCTACCGTTGGTACCTGCAGCACCGCCCACAGGTTGGATACATCAGGTACGACAAAACATGTTTTAGATATTTGTTTAGATATTTAAATCCAACTGAAATTAAATTGTGTATAACGTGGCCTTCGATCATAGGCAAAGCAGACAGTCACACTAAGCCTGATAGCATCCTTCTACACAACACAAGAGCAAAAGACTCTGACTAACAACTCACATTAGCTTTCCTGCTAAAGTCTCCTTCTAATTTAACTTACAAACATGAACACACATCTTGTCCTGCACCTTAGCTTGTTCAACGTGCTGCCAAACATTCACCGGGGAAAAGTGCACCACTAACGTCAGTTAGCAGGCTAGACAGATAATAAGCTGCTCAGCTGCAGTACATTAAACAGCATGTGAACATACCTGCAAATGTCAATTCAGACCATTAGATGCTGGTTTGGTCTTTGCACTTTAAAATCCCTATTAGCAACACAATGTCTGACTTGTAGCTACAGTGGTTTGTTTACTTCGTCTCCGTTCTGTACTGTGTTAGCCTGCCAGCTAATGTAAATCACACAAGCCTCTGACAAACCCCTCCAGCCAGCCCTCCATTTCTGATATTTATTCTTCATTCTAATACAAAACTATTAACAATAAATTTAAAAAACATTAATTTTGACTGCAAAGAGGGATGATTAAATGTGATTTCAGTTGAACCTTAGCACCATGCAAGCCTTGCAGTCCAAATCATCCCTTCATGCTGAATCTCCTTACTTGTTTCTCTTTTGTATTAAAAGATGTGTAAAGAGGGTAGTAAGCCCCCCAACAGAGATGCCAAAATCCCTTCTTGTGTTTTGTTTAGGGCTCGCTTTTATGAGGGAACTGAGCTGGTGGCCGACTCTGGTGTGACCATTGACACAACCATGAGGGGAGGACGACTTGGCGTGTTCTGCTTCTCTCAAGAAAATATCATCTGGTCTAATCTGAAATACCGTTGCAATGGTGAGGAAAGACTTATGTTTCTATGTTTCTTAGCAAGCTTGTTTTTTTATTGTTCTTATTTTTAATACATATCTTCCTTCATGACCTTTCTGACTTCTGGAAAGTGGGACACTATCACATTTCATCTCGATGCATAAACAAGACTACAACTGTAAATAAGATTAGTTTAGCCTCACTACGTTTAAGACAACTTTGAGCTTGTCTCACGATACCAAACGTTTCTCTTCCACAGACACCATCCCTGAGGATTTCCAGGAGTTCAGCACTCAGCATGGTGTCGACTCACTCTAAAGTCAAGACCAAAATATGACACCAGATCTCCAAAGAATGTATGACGGGGTGTGTGTATGTAAGTGTGCGTGAGTGTGGGAGAGTGTGGGATATGTGTCTATCTGTGTATTGATGTGTACAGTCTCTGTGCATATATGACCACAATCTTTGTACTGTATGTGCATAATATCATGTCTGACTTTCCTTTTCCCAGACATGTCCTCCTATTTAGTCAACTCATAAAGACTCCAGCTGAGCTTGTTGTGCTGAATATTGTAAGTTATAATGAATTTTACCAAATGTGACACAACACAATGTGGCATGAGGTGGCATAGGAGGACAAACATGTGACATAACACAATATAACATAACATATGGCTCATAATGGACATTTTACAGTGACTTGAGTTCCACCATTTCATATACTTTAAGCAAAGAAGGACCCAGTGGCTCCCAGTTTCCAATAGGTATATTTACATATTCATTTCTTTAAATGTTTATAATAAATCATGATAGAAACAGTACTTTGCTCCGATTCTGCAGTTGATAAGAAAGTTGTAGCTGATGTATAGTATTATAATCATGTCCAAAAACCTATTTTGTGATCATTAAGGGGTTGTATTGTGTCAACCGTTAAGCTTTTTGTTTAACTATCAGCATGATATTTTTTACTCCTTTTGTGGAGACGATGAACAGACCTGAACAGACCTGAACAGACAGAGTTTGACCAAGACCAAGATTGTGCCTTGCCTCTAGATGATTAACTTAAATCTTGGTGTAACCTTGTTTTCATCATGTTTTCTATCATTCGGTTTTCAAGATCTTGATCATTTCATTTCTATGTAGTCGTGAACTTGGTCAAAATAAAGGGCTTTAAAATATACTGAAATCCCTGTTGATGTTGATTTAAATTTAATATTTAACATTTTCCTCTAAAATGTTTACATGTTTTGATGTTTCGATGTGTTTCTAATGTGACCCAATGTTTGCTTGAATGCCAGAGGACAACCATACAGTACAAACTATACCTGCATACCACTAATTAACCATCTGAATGCATGAAAATTACCACTCAAAACAATCCTCTACTTAGTTACTGGTGCATTCTCCTTTTGCTCAGAGAGTGATACTTATGAAACAAAGGCGACTGTTTTGCTTGAGCAGGAAATACTTTCCTAATAAGAACATTCTTATCCCGGATTAACTGCTGAGAGAGACTTTGGTCTTTGATCCAGGAAGGAGTGCTGCGGAAAAGAGACAGGGATGAAGGTTTTTTAGGCTTTAATATAGTCAAAAAGAGGACACATAACATCATGCAGATTATTTTATGTCTACCTATTTCATCAAGTGTATATACCTTCATTAACTTAGCTGGTATCTGGTAAATAGCTATATGATACAGGATCTGTGACTCACAGAGGTAAGAAAGAATGCTTCTGTAATTTTTATTATGTAGAAAGTTACATGACATCACCATGTATAATGATGCAGTGTGGCTTCATTTTGCTAAAGGTGCTCTTGTCTTGATAAAAAAACAATAAAATGTAACTGGTAAATTCAATAACAACACAATGTTTTGCCCACTCTGTATTACTTGAATGTGTTGAGAATATTTAGAAATTAATAAATCAGACAATAAATCAAGAGGCAATAAATCCATATCGAGTAATATTTTTGCAGCTATGGATGAAAACCTGAGCAGATCTTTCAGGTCTTTCCTGAGCAGTGTTTTGCTTTTGGTCCAGAGGTAGAACTCTGTTAAGAATTGTATTTATTTATCTAATGATTGATTGATTTGTTAGTTGGTTGTTGGTATGAAGATCGATGCTCTCACTGTTATACTATGGTGTGACTTAATTTTATTTCAACTTAAATTAGCATAAAATGATTGGATTAGCACCGGCTATGCACCTCGAATCCAGAAATAAGAGTGTGGTCACAGTTTCTAACTCACGGCAGCAATTTGCAGCATTATAGGAAAAAAACAACTCCCAAGGACTCAAAACACTCAAACAAAGGAAATAACTCAAATTAAACTAAAATCAAGGAAGGAGCAAAGCAAAATAAAAGCAGATGCACTGAAGATAATATCATGGTCTGAAATACCTCCGGACACATTCTTGCATAGATTATGACAGAGATTATTGGTTGTTTTATTTTTCATCAGTTACTTTTATCAGATATGTTAGAGAAGAGTTAAGCTCTGTTGATACCTTATTTGTTGATTCTTGGGAGGTGTTGCTGCACAGAAGAAAAGAGGTTTAATATTGACAGAGCTGAAAGATCAAGAGGCTCACTGCTCACT
Organism: Thunnus maccoyii; assembly: GCF_910596095.1. Taxonomy (NCBI): domain Eukaryota; kingdom Metazoa; phylum Chordata; class Actinopteri; order Scombriformes; family Scombridae; genus Thunnus; species Thunnus maccoyii. The sequence goes on from NC_056551.1 coordinate 19,641,364, forward strand.
GAACAACATAAACACACCTAGTCTTTCATGCAGAGAACTGAGAGTAAGGATTTTTACGGTAACAGTGGGAAGCTCTTCGGGAAGTTTACTTTGATCACGCCTTCAAAAAATGATAAAAATAAAAAGAACTGAAAAACATGTAGCTAACTGGCAGTGAGTTTTAGATTTAGCTCACACTCCCATTGATTTAGTTTCTGTGCACGTAGGCACCAACTTGTCTGTAATTTGTGAGTAGCAGGGGAAGGTGGATAACAATATCTGAATTATGGGTATAGCAGAAACACTATTAATGGACATGTGTGGACACAGGCTTGTATAATTACATATAGTGATGAGGGGCTTTGTTACTTAACTTTGCTGAACACCAAACAGAAAGCTATAAAAGGCATATTATTGGAAAAAGTTAAAAGTTAGTTACGTTAGTTGAGGAGTTTAGTTAGTTAATATCTGCGTGCTACCATGCTGATATTAAAGGTGCAGTGTATGGGATTTAGTGGCATCTAGTGGTGAGGTTGCAGATTGAAACCAAATGAAAACAACTCTCCTCCCGTTCCCCTTCCAAGCATGTAGGAGAACCTACGGTGGCCGTAAAACTCACAAATAAACTCTCTAGAGCAAGTGTTTGGTTTGTCCATTCTGGGCTACTGTAGAAAATACAACAATTCTTATTTTCAGGTGATTATACACTAATGAAAACATACGTATGAGTATTATATTTCATTTCTGCCATGTCTGTTTCATTATATGCTGCTAAATTCTACGCACCTTTTAACAATGCTAACATGCTGATGTTTAGAAGGTGTGATGTTTATCATGTCCACTGTCTTAATTTAGCCTGTTAGGATACAAACATTAGCTAAATAGCAGAAAACACAAGTAAAGCTGAGGCTAATGGGAATGTCATTACAGTTAAGTATTGGATCATAAACCAAAATATTGGACGAACTGAAATTTTGAGATGATGATGGCACCGGATCAACAGTTAAGGGGTCACTAAAGTGATGACAATGAATCCAAAGGGTGACATGAATGTCTGTGCCAAATTTCATGACAATCCATCCAGTAGCTGTTGAGACGTTTCACCTAAAACCACAAAGTCAACATCACTTGCTAGGGGAAAAGTTACCCACAGCCTGGGAACCATGAAAGTTATTGAGATATTTCACAGAATAAGTGAAATTTTTGACCTGCTGGTGGCGCTAGATTAAAAGTCAGGGGATCAAAAAGAAAAAAGTCTTTAGGATTAATCCTCTAGACACCATGCAAGTCTGTACAAAATTTCAGGGCAATCCATCCAATAGCTGTTTAGATTTCAGTCTGGACCAAAGCGGTGGATCATCAGCCAACAGACAGACCAACATTGCCATAGATCTATGATATGCTAGTGTGACCAAAATGCATTGGGAAAGGAAAATATACAGTAGAGTAATGGTCAATGAGAGTATCTGTATGCAATTAGGAAGTTTATAGTCTGCTGTACATAGTTGCCAAATATTTACTGAAAAACTATTTTGCATGATTTGCTACATCATATACCAAAAAGTGATATTGTGATCAACTCTAATAACAGCAAATATGGACAACAGCAACCAGCCTTCACATGAAGAAGCTCCAGCTCGCTCCTTTGTCCTCAGAGCTGTTGGGCTTTTCTCTGGGGACATGCGTCTGTGCGGAGAGTGGGTGAAAAGTAGGTGATAATTTGTCTAGTCTTGTCTAAGTCACATCTGTCTGCTATACGTGAATTAATGAAAATCTGTGTTAAATTTGAATGAAACTAACTTGAATTTTAAAGAATTTCATATTCAGATTTTCATATGTTTGAAATTTAAGCAGCCTGTCCACAAGAAAAAAACGACAGTGGCCTATAGGTCAAAAATTTGGGCCGGCAAAAATGACTTATAGTTACATTTGCTCCATCTAGCGGCCGTAGTTGTTATGACCCGGACACAGTTCAGATGACGTCAATATAAAGTGACAAATTTTCATATAGGAGGAGGCTGGCCGGGTGGATGGCTAGATAGATTGTTGGCAAAAAGTGGATTTAGCTATAACCATGAGTTGGGACGATTTTTTTTTAAAAAAGTAACTTCGATTGTCGTGGTGTTTACTGTTACCATGACGACGAAGGTTGCATAAATTTAGGGAAGTAACTTTAACCCACAACACATTTCAAGCGATCATTTTAACCCAAAAATGATCTTTCCCTAGCCCTGGTTTTAATGCCTAAACCTAACCTTAACCACATGATTGATTGATCAATGTAGATGATGACACTTGGTCAAAATGATGTCACTATCCATCCGCGACAGGACAGGCTGTGGTAATCCAGCTGCTGGACTGGATTTTTCGAGGGGTGGCTCAGGTCATGTTTGTCAACAACCCTCTCAGTGGGCTCCTCATCATGGCCGGCCTCTTCCTGCAGAACCCTTGGTGGGCTCTGAATGGTCTGCTGGGTACCCTTGTCTCCACTGTGTCTGCCATCATACTGGGACAAAACAGGTCAGAAGGTATACTGCTTATCCTTATCTAATCTAGAAAAAAGAAAATTCCTCCTACCATGAAGCCATTATTGCTTTCTTTCACTCATACTCCCTGGGGCTACACTTCCTTTAGTTTTCACACAGTGCTATTCTCACTTTTGTTTCTCATTTAACTGTGTTTTACATTCATGTCGACTACATCTGTCACATTCACCTCAGGGAAGCCATATCAGCGGGTTTATATGGCTACAATGGGACCTTGGTTGGCATACTCATGGCTGTTTTCTCTGCCAAAGGAAACTGGTACTGGTGGCTTTTACTGCCAAATGTGTTCATGTCCATGTTGTGGTAAGTGTTCTCCTCTAAAAAGTCATCTGAGTAATTTGATTGCACATGCTTGGTAACTGCATGCTGTAATTCATGAAAAACTGTGGAAGAGGCCTCTCAAACAGGTAAGCAATAACATAAAGTAAAAGGAGGGGAGTCATTACATGCAGAAAAGTCTGAAAAGGCGAAAGAGTGCCAATTTAGAAATGTCCGGAGTGGTTGCCAAAACAAACCTTTTTCGGTGGTCTTTATGCCATTAAAGGGGACATATTATGCACAATTCCAGGTCTATATTTATATTTTGGAATATTATTGCATGATTTACAGTACAAAGAACTCCTCATTTGTCTTATACTGGCTCTTTATGCAGCCCCTCAGTTCAGTCCCTGTCTGAAACAGGCTGTTTTAGCTCCTGCCTCTTTAAGGACCCCCTCCTGATGAGCCTACTCTGTTCTGATTGGTCAGATCCCGGAAGCTGCCCCTCAGCAGACTATATAAACAAACAGTAGTAGGATTTCATTTATTTTTCTTGTTCTTTAAATGAAATGGAAACTTCTCAAATACATCCATACATGTTAGAGCCAAAATCCAATCCAAAATATGTGAGTGGACAATGTAAACAACCCGTGGAACAAACTTAGCAACAAAGGCTACAGAACAGACAGTCGTTTGTGCACATGCGCAAACAATCTGACGTCATCACAAGGAGAAAGTAGAGGTAATGTTACAAACAAAGTGTTCAGAGCAGGGTGAAGCCCTGGCTTTTGGCTCTCAGGGAGCATTTTTACATATGTTCAGCTCAAGTTTTGGACCTTTGACCATTTTTGACATAGACATCTGAATCATAAAGGTATAAAAATAACAGAAAATAACAAAAAGCCTGATATGTCCCCTTTGTGCACAAAATTAGCATATTCGTTTTTCTCACTTTTCTGCATTCAGCTGCTCCCGTCCTCTTTTCTTTGAACTGCATACTGTAAACAGGAAAGAAACAAAGGCAACAGCATGCAGTGAAGGTCCTGAACCATATTCAAACTCACCCAAGGTAATTCATTCGTTATTTCAAAAGAATTATGAGTATAAAGATACACACATACAAAGTCTTAAATCCACCCTTAAGGTAAACATAAACAAACAAGCTGGGATTATACTGTCAGTGTATTATGGTTTACTTTTCTGCACAATCAGTAATCCATTTCCTGCCTATGTTCACAGCCCAGTGCTCCACAGTGCTTTGTCTTCAGTTGCCAGCAAATGGGACCTCCCAGTATTCACCCTGCCCTTTAACATTTTGGTATGTCTGCACGTTGCAGCTACAGGAACCAATCACCCTTATTTTCCAGAGGTACAGTTCAGCCTTGCGACACACAGAAGGACAGACATATTTAGTATTTTGATACAAATGAACATTTTTTTCTGCAATTTCAGGTGGATATCCAGCCAAATAACTATCTGCATCCTCCTAATGACTCCATCGAAAGCCTCAAAATCTCTCAGGTATGACAGGAATGATACTGAACCACTAGCTTTCTGAAAAAAACATCATAAATGTGGCTATTCTCAGTGTTCCCTTTGCATATGTGCATATTCAATTCACAAAAAGTAAATGGAGGCTTCATGTTTGCAGCTCCTGCTGTCTGTGCCAGTTGGTGTGAGCCAGGTGTACGGCTGCGACAGTCCTTGGAAAGGAGGTCTTATCCTTCTGGCCCTGCTGCTCTCATCACCAACTATCTGTTTTCATGCCATGTTGGGCTCTGCTGCTGGCATGCTGTCTGGTAAAAAGGTTCTCCCATTTGCATAGAAATATGCATAATATCTGCTGAGGCCACAGTGGGAGCTTTGGCTCGTCAAAGGGCACCTTGGCATTGTGGTGAATGAACTGTGGCATGTTTTCTCAAATAACGCTTTATAGCCTTTGCATGTTGACTCAGTTTTCAAATTAGACATTTTTGCAGTTGTTTGCTGTTTTTATAATATATTTAATTGAGAATATTGTGCTCTCCTCTTATGTGTGGTGCAGGACTTGCTCTGGCAGCTCCTCACAGGGACATTTACTCAGGGCTGTGGGGATATAACAGTGCTCTATCCTGCATTGCCATTGGAGGTGTCTTCTATGTTTTAACATGGCAAACACACCTACTGGCTCTAATATGTGGTAAGATCGACAAACAGTATGATCACTGTCAGCTGAAATGTTAATGCTGCACAGAGCAGCCATGTGGGTTTTTCATAAAAAATGACAAAATGTGTTTCTTTCCAGCACTTTTCTGTGCATACATGACTTCAGCGATCTCAAAATTGATGTCTGTGGTAAGCAAGAAAGTTTCTCCCTGAGTCAAATTCTATAAACGTGATCTGAACACCCAGATGTCTCTCGTGTCATGTGTCATGCTTCTCCTCTCCTACGACATCCCCTTTCAGTTTGCATTACCAGCCTGCACGTGGCCTTTCTGCTTGTCGACTCTCATCTTCCTCCTCATTTCCTCTGAGATCCCAGCCATCTGCAGACTGCCTCTGTCTGTGGTCTCCTACCCGGAGGAAAATCGGCGCTACCATAGACAATTAGAAGCCTTGGAGAAAGCTCAGCACAGTCAGCAGAGCGGTGGCCAAGAAGAGGCCCCGCTGAAGGAGAATTGAGGGCCAAATGTCCAGTTGGTACTGAAGGAGGGTTGCAGTGATGCTCTTTTGTCCTCATATTTCCCTCTATGTGTGTCTAATTGTATGAAATGTTGAAATGGCATGGTTGTATACAAGTGTGGTGTGTCATCTCTTACATAATGTTTGTTATATAAAAATGCCTGGCATTGTATTGCGAATTATTTTCTAAAGAGCAACTATTTTCTTCTGCACTGTGTCTCTTCTACACAGCAGAGGGCAGTGCTTTCCAAGAAAAGATAGAGCCACTGTTTTTGCATGAAAATCTCACAATACTGGGGAATAATACTAAGCAGATATGAATACTGGAGTACTATTTTTACCAATTTATTTGAGCAATACTATATATCTTATTACATTTTTCGCTCAGCAAGCAAAGCCTGTCATGCAGTGGTATTCATATGCCGTAGTCACAAAACAAAGATTAACAGTTAACACTCTTTCCTCTCAACAGCACAGTTTAGTGGTTGCTGGGAGATGATTTAAAATGCAGCAGTGCATTTCATCAGAGCAGACAGTGAGCTGTAGGGGAGATTTCATAAAATGCTCCCCCAGCAAAAACACCCTCTTCTCTGCCAGGCTTAATCCATCACTGCCTTCTGCACGCCAATCTGTCCTATTGTTTTCTCTTATCATTTCTCTGTACCTCTTTCCACTTTTGGTTTCTCACTCTCCCTTCATTAAACCTCTTTTTGCTTATCTCCCTTCTTATTCTCCTTTCCTCCGATTCTCCCTTCTGGAATTAACTGTCTTCATCTCTTTTGTGGATAACCGTTCTTCCTTTTCCTCACGAAAGATTTTGATCTCTGTGAAAAGAAGCTACCAAGATGTTAGATGATAATATCACAGCTGATAAAATGTACAGAGCTCTGTCTGGGTCTGTGTCTGGATTCATATTTACTTTTATATCTTAAAGTCTGCCTTTATTTGTGCCATCTGCCTGTCTGGCTGGTGTACCACGGCACATGGCTTTAGTCTAGCCAGTACAATACATAAGAGACAGTCACACTCCCAGACATGTGTGGGAGCGGTGGTGCAACGGGGGAGAAGGTGCGAGACGAGGGAAGGGGAAGGAGTCGAAAATGAGAACATCTAATTTTTTTGCCTGGTGATAAAATATGACTTGCGATGTTTTCTTTCTTGAATGTATAATGGGCATTTTTTTTTCTCTCTGCCCTTCTTTTGAACTCAATACCTACTAAAATCAAACATTTGAGAGTTCTTCTGCTTAATATTCTAAAGGCATTTCAGAGGGAAACTTTTCCTCAGTTATATTTTCTCTTATCCACTGTGGCCTGTAGATAAAAGTGACCTTAGTCGGTGGATTTTTCTGTGGCCTTTTACACAATGTTGATTCATCTAGCGACCTTTGAAGGACAGGATAAGTGTTGGCAGTGGGATGATGTGAGATGAGGTTGGTGTCACTTCCCCTGTGTCAGTGCTGTGTGCTCACAGCAGTGTGATTCACCTACCCGAGTCCCCTGCAGGCAACACCTACTGATCCAACAAAACATAACGGGGGAGAATGAGACTGGGCTGAACTTGTGTAGGATAAAATCTCACCACACAGTCACACACACACGATGAGAGAAAAGCATGTGTTGGTATCTCAGTGCCGGCTGTTTGTCTCCTCCAGTGTCTGTCTGTTAAGAATAGCACGTCTCATATAACAATATAGGCCAAAGTATTTTATAACTGTAGTTAAATACTGTTCAAACAATAACTACAGCATAAAGACACAAAAATGAGAAACAAATGCTTATTTTCTATACACAAATGATATTCTACAAGTGATGGACCAAAGGTGATATTTATATAATTTATGGAAAATTCCCTTTCTTCCAAATGTGCTGTTACTAAAAAGATTTGAAACTATGCCTATCACAAAAGTGACTGTGGTTAGCTGGTCTAAAAAGATGATCAAATGTAGACAGAAACCACCGCACACGTTATCCAAGCAGCAATAGCTGCTTTCATTTTTGGATATCGCATCTGTCAAAGGCTTTACAGCAACAAAAAATCCCAGTATAGAATTCTTTGATGCTGTATTAATGGGGGATCAAATAGGGTATGTATAATCACCTTTGCCAGGGCTGTACCATTGAGGGCACTGAGGTAATGTACATGTATTTATATTTTGTATCTGAGAATTTGTCGAGGTGGGTGTATCCAATTGGATTATTCCGGTAGTTTTAGATTCAGTATATTTAAATTTTAGGCCAACAAAAATAAATAAATGAATTAAAGGATATCTCTTCACAAGAAGTTTATTCTTGGCAGTGTCAAGAGAGCTTTGAAACACATTGGAAAATAACATATAATATAATATATAACTATATAATATAAAATAACTAAACAGTTAACTTAATAAATAACATATGAGCAAGACTTACAAGAGTCTACAGTAAAGCTGGTGGCTCAGTGAGGCTGTAGTGATGCTTTGAGCTAAATGCTAATGCTAGCATGGCAACATGCTCACAATGTCAATGCTAAAATGCTGATATTCAGCAGGTTGTGTATATCATGTTCACCATCTTATGCTAGCATGCTAACTAGCAGCAAACACAGAGTACAGTTGAGGCTGATGGGAATAGTTTTGCAGGTATTTGGTCATAAACCGAAATGTTGGACAAATTGACATTTCAACCTGATGATGGTGCTAGATGAGAAGTTAAGGAACCACCAAAAGTCTTCAGTCTGGTGGGGATATGAGTGTATGTAATCTATCGAATAGTTGTTGAGATATTTCTGTTTTCTGAGGGTCTGCTTGGGGGATTCATGACCACACTATTCCTAAAATTGTGGTTACAACCCTGCACTGCATCCCTGGCACTCTATTTCCTCTTTTTGTTCTTTAAACTTGCTTATAACACTGTTGTTTGAGTTTGACTGTTATCAATAAAGTTGGAAGAAAAAAAACCCTGTACTGCAATTCTGCTTTTTATTTATTTACCTTTTTTTCTATTTATTTTACTTTGAGTTGCCATGTATGCATGCATATATTTATACTGTATAATCACAGTCCCCTGCACAAGGTTTGAGAAAGCTGTTACAGGCCTGTATAAGTATAGTCTGTGCTGGCTACACTATTGCTGTGATTGATACTGTCCTAAAACAGACCAGAGGCAGTATTATAATTACCTATGTTTGTTTTATTTTAAGCTATAAAACAATACATACTTGCTATCAAAAAGAAGAAACCCATTATTATACTTTCTTAAAAACAAGTGTACCCTTCACTAAAAAACTAGAGCACAAACAAAAGCTGAGTGGCTGTTCTTTGCATCTACTACTAAGCATGTGAGAACTGCAAACAACACCATAGGAACACTGAGCTGCATGTGAGCTGTCCGCCTTCTGGCGGACTAACAATAACAGTGTCAGTACAGCTTGGTACTTTAATTAGCACTATATTCTCTGAGACTGACAGGCAACTTTGTATGTGTTTCTATGAGCGTGATAGCGTGAATGTGTGAAAAACAGGCCAAACACAGTCAGACCGTTCCCGTGGGCAGGAAGAATGAATGCTGTGAAAGAGGCTCAATTGATTCACTCCATCCTGCTCAATCTGTGAATACTATGTAAGAGAAGCTATCTGGAGCATGACGCTCCTGGCTCAACATGTTCAAACCAAATTTGTCAGTCGGTTCCTGTAAGACGAAAGGAGAATCCTCAGGAAACTCCAACCCCTATTGGATGTAAGAAGCATCATAGCAGAGGAAGCGTTTCCATGTATGTACGCTCCCTGTGACACTGATTTCCATATCCATGGCTACACTGTCAGCTGCATAGTGTCGTAATATTGTAGTAGGCTATGTGTAGTATGATTTCAAAATAGAAATAGTGACTCTTCCTCAATGTGAGTAAAAGAGGCATTCAAGCAGGTGACTAACTCCATTTCATCAAACGAGTGACCAAAAAGAGTGTGGTGATAATTTTAAGTCAATCAATCAAGTTTATTTGTCACATGCAATCATCAAGGCACAATCACAGTGAAATGCAATCACGTCATTTCCTTCAAACTGTGCAATAAAAATAGATTAAATAAGTAGTCATTGTTAATAATTTAAAAAAATAGTAATAATATATGTGTATGATTGGGGGGTGATGGGGAGCAGTCTTAGGCAGTGACCTCATTTGGGATACCTGGAATTTTCTCTGCCTTGCCTTTCTCACCACTGAGTCAGTATGTAGCCCCCAGGTCAGGCCCTCAGTGATGTGGACACCAAGGTACTTGAAGCTTGATGTTCTTCCCTGTTTCTGCCCAAAGTCAACTATCAGCTCTTTAGTCTTGCTGATGTTCAGGAGTAGGTTGTTGTCCTGACACCAGCAGGTCAGGTCCTCTGCTTCCTAGGTAGGCCTTTTCATTCTTATCTGTGATCAGGCCCAACACAGCTGTGTTGTCAGTAAACTTGATGCTGGTGTTGGAGTCAAACACAGCAGGGGGCTAAAAATGCAGCCCTGGGGTGCTCCAGTGTTAAGGATGAGGGCAGAAGAGGTGTGTCCGCCTACCTTCACTGCCTGGGGTCCACCCATCAGGAAGTCAAGGATTCACATGCACAGATCCTTGAGCTTTGTGATGAGCCTAGAGAGAACTATGGTGTTTGAACACTGAACTGTAGTCAATGAACAGTAATCTCACATAGCGCCCTTTCTTGTCTATGTGGGATAGGGTGGTGTGAGGGATGTGTGCTATGGTGTCTTTCATTGATTGGGACAATAGGCAAACCGTAGTGGGTCCAGTGTGCTGGGTAGTGAGGTAGTAATCCTTGACCAGCCATTCAAAGCATTTCATCACTACAGAGGTGAGTGCCACTGGGCATTAGTTGTTCAGGCAGGCTGGTCTTGTTTTCTTGGGCACAGGAATGATGGTGGACTTCTTGAAGCACATGGGTATAACAGACTGAGCCATGGACAGGTTGAATATCATTGTGAACACTGGTGCTAGTTGGTCAGCACATAGTTTGAGGACCCACCCACTGATACTGCTGCTTCAACTGGCTGGCTGCCGATGGACTCAAAGCGAGCATAAAAGATGTTTAGCTCACTCGCTAGAGACACATCAGCACTTCACAAGGAATGGGGGGGGGGCGGTCTTGTAATCTGTCTATAGTTCTTAGACCTGCCATGCTTCTGGGGTTGCTTTCTTCCTGTAGTTTCTTTTTGCCTCCCTTATTGCAGGATTATTATGTGGGTCTCTAATATCTAGAATTTTCACAGGAGGAAGATATGCAAATACTTACCAAACACCAGGATTTTAACACATTCAGTTACATAACTTGAAACTGCCTGTTCCAGCCACAGCTGTTTGCTGATAGCTGTTAAGTGTCTCATTTACATTGGTTTGCATTTTCTTACACAACTGTTATGCTGAACTACGGGGGTGGACACCATAACATATTCACCAGCACAATCTAATGGGTAAAAGAACCATTGAGTAAATACCTCTGTAAAGCACTGACCTTTTTCAGTGAGGCTCCATTTAGGGAACAGTCAAATTTATTTCAGCTACAGAAGATAAACCTGGACACATTTAGAGTGTTGGCCAATAATCATTTTTTAGGATTTCAATTTGTGGTGCTGCTGTTTTGGACATTTTAGATAACATGATAAGGGCCTTAAGTTGGGTCCAACATATCACCTTGCATGTCTTGAGGAAGGCTTATGTACCAAAATCTAGTTTCAAAACCTTTCTTCAGGGGCAACCTGGTTGTTTAAGAGCTTAAAGCACCAAACATAAACCAAAGCATCCCCAGTTTGAGTCTGACTTTTGTTGTATGTCATTCCCCATTTCTCTCTCCCCTCATTTCTTCTCATCTCTATACTGTTGACTCTATAATAAATGCATAAAATGGCCTATTAACAAAAATATTGTCTTATTTCATTCAGGCCAGACTAATTAAAAGAGGGGCTTAAAGGATATGACAATTTCTATAGGCAATTTTCTATATTTTTTCTTATTGTCAACAAATCCCATGTGCAGAGCCAAAGCAACAATGAATTGATCCTACTTACAAGTATTATGTGTGTTTGTCCAAAGCCTCATGTATCTTATTTCTCTGTTGTTGTCCAAAAACTATTAAAAACACATCAGTGAGCCACACTGTTGCACTGGGGGACATGTGCCTTCACCACAAAGAGTTTTTGTTTAGAAATGGCTCTAAAGACTAATAACAGCGATCACGTTTTCCTTGTACAGCAGACGCTACTGTGCATGTGCGGGCATTGTTGTGCTACATATCACAACCTCTTGACTTTGTACTGAAGTTCTTTGAGAAATTTACAATAGTACAATTTAGTGCAATGTGGAAATAAATAGAATAAGCACATAGATGGTCTTCCCAATTGATCTTGTAATGATCTTTATATGTTGCATATCCCCATATTATGCTTTTTTGTTTGGTTGGTTTTTTTTTTTTATCAAATTAACACACAGCAAATCTGTGGATTCAAGAAAAGAAAACTACACAGAAAAATGATGCCCAAGCAGATTAATATGGCCATTATTATTTCACAAAGGTATGTTGGATTGTCGACCCCATATGAATACTAATGCGTCATATGGGTAACCTGCCTGCTCTTTCATATCTTTGACTGTTTTAATTTGGTACATCATAGCAGAATCAAAAATCTAAATAACCCACTAAAGTAAGAAACAAGAATCTCAATTCCCTGCATTCTCTCATCCACTGCAAAGTTACAGAGCCTTAAAACTCGTGAGCTCACGTTCAGGTGTCAAATAAAAAGTCATTTGAGGACAGCCAGCTGAGCAGGTGACTGTCTGGAGTTTGTCTGGGCAGTCAGCAGCATTTATCTGCATGTCTGTATTTTCGGTTCTGTCTGAGAAAAAGGACTCTCTGTACCGTGTCGTGACTGTCTGTTCGGCTCTGCCTTCAAGAACTCCGGAAACAAGTCTCGAGATGGAAAAGGAGGCTGCAACATCCGCGTGATCATCAGCGAAGCTCCAATGGCTTTTCGACGAGCAAGCTGAGGACACCGGCATCCCCTGCCGCGCGTGAGGAAATGGGCGGATCCGGGGAAAGCTCGGTCACGCTGCGTGGGTGGGTGAGCGTATAGTAGGGAGCTGCCGCGGCAGTATTTATTGGAGAGCCGAGGAGAGCTCAGACAGGACGAACCGTAGCCCGACCAAAGCGGAGCGATTTCAGCACCAGCGCGCCTGGACAGCGACACGTAGCCACACAAACTTTTCAAACAGCCATCATGGTTCTCATCTGGACCCAGTTCGGAGTGAAGCACAAAAATGTCAATGTCAAGTGCAAAGTGCGAGTTATGCACAGAGGTGACAGCTCAGGATCATCATCATCAGCGGTAAGTTGGACTCATTTTTGTGAATGTTTTTTTTTTCAAGCTTTTCACCTGTTTAAGTCGTTTAATCATTAATTAAATCATCAGTTACTCACATTAGTGATTTTAAGACACTGACAGAGTATTTAAATGTTATACTTAGATACATATATAGGTAAATTGTGACTTGCTGGGATAAAAAAAAAAAAAACCTTTAATGTACCGGCATCTCTCTGATTTTAATGCCTCATTTCTGTTGCTGTGCATTCATTCAAATGCAAAACTTGCTGTTTCGCGTTCAGCCAATCGCTGCAGAGAATCTCGGTTGTTGGGGGAAGGCTTTTGCCCCTCACGATTCCACCTCACACGACATCCCCCTTCTCTCACGTTGTATTGTGCATCAGCTTATAAAATTCATAGCAGAGATATGCAGACATAAGCGTGTTTTCCCAGAGATTTTCTTTGCTGGAGGCTGCACATTAATACACATTCTGCACATTAATAGATACTGTACAGCAGTTTGAATTTGCATTATCATTAGTTATTCATCAGCAGCATTGTGGCTTTTTTTCAACACATAACACTTGAAATGTCAATGCATCATTGTCAATATTGTACAAGTTTTTATGAATGGAGATATGACAAGTAAATGGTCTAATGCATGATTGCACTTCTTTTCTGCAGGAAAGCACCAGGTCTGAGCAAGACACACCCTGCCTGTCCATCAAACCCACAGGCAAGGACTTCTACAAAGTCCTGGGCGTGTCACCTGACTCCAACGAAGACGAGATCAAGAAGGCCTACAGGAAGATGGCTCTGAAGTTCCACCCAGACAAGAACAGTGATGCTGATGCAGAGGACAAGTTCAAAGAGATCGCAGAAGCCTACGAGATCTTGACTGACCCCAAAAAGAGAAGCATATATGACCAGTTCGGTGAAGAAGGTGAGAGTGAAGGAATTTTGCAATTCAAAGAACAGAAATGGGAATTCATTTACATGTGTAAAATAGCTTAAGAAATAACTGCCATCTGGCTAATTACCGTGGCAGTGACTGGTGCATTAACTATTCATTCCATGATCGAGGCTAAATACTGATGTGCAGTGGAGGGATCAGAACTAAAACACTCCCACCCCTCGTGAAACCAGCTAACATGTGCAGCACAGACAGCTGGGAGGCTGATAAATTATTCAAGGAGCAATGAAAGAGTTTTCCTGATAACTCTTCTGATGTAAATGTAAACCTTCCAGAAGGAGAGGCAGAATATGCATGAAAGAAGTATCATTATCAGACTAAAAAAGAAGCATCAGATCAAAAAAGATACTCTGCAGGAAGTTAACTTATCTTTTTGTTTTCTGTGTTTTCAGGCCTTAAAACTGGAATGTCTATGGCGAGCCCAGGCAACGTTTTTCGCAATAATTTCCACAGTGATGCCCACGCCACCTTCTCCTCCTTCTTCCATGGCTCTGACCACTTCGACATTTTCTTTGGCAATGACTTTGACTGTGACGACGACCTCTTCAACCCCTTCAGGCGGTTCCCCTTTAGCCACGTGGGCGGATTCGCCAGCAGCGAAGGCGGGCTGCGAAGAGGCCAGAGGCGCCTGCAGGGCAAGGCAGTGGTGCACGACCTGCTGGTGACCTTAGAGGAGGTGTTGCACGGCTGCACCAAGCACGTGAAGATCACCCGTAGCCGCCTCAACCCTGACAGCCGCAGCCTGCGATCTGAAGACAAGGTGCTGAACGTGGTGGTGAAGAAAGGCTGGAAAGCGGGGACCAAGATCACCTTCCCAAGGGAGGGAGACGAGACACCCAACAACACCCCTGCAGACATCACCTTCATTCTCAGGGACAAGGAGCATAACCAGTACAAGAGAGACGGCTCCAACATTGTCTACACGGCCAAGATCACCCTCAAAGAGGTGAGTTGGATAAATGCATTCATATGAGGCTGAAAGGTCTATCAGGGTTAAAGATCCTGGCCTGTTGTGGCTCTCAAATCACAAATGAATGGCACATTATGAAACACATAAGTGATATAAGTGATAAGTAGATATACTATATCATTTTGCTACTCACACCTACTCAGAGAAAGGGTCAAATGCATCCACCACTTCTTATCTTTTACATAACTGTTCAATGATACCTTCTCTTAAATGCCAGAAAATCGATTACTGAAAGACATCAGTAAGACATAAGGCTCCAATCTCTGCCAAATGCAGGGAAGGTAATATCTTTGATTGTAGTTCTGAGGATAGAACACAATGTTCTGTTTGGGGACAACTGAGAATAGGCTGACAGACCCCCTGCTAACAGAGCAGCAGCAGCAGCCTGCCGACGCCTCCGTTACCTCATCAGCCCCTGCAGAGTGAGAGAGTGCATGAGCTAAATTTAGCCTTGGCGCTGACTGCCCCCACGAATCGCACCTCACTCACCCTCTCAACTACTATGTATGCTGCAGACTCCTCCGCCTCTACAAGGCAGAGAGAGAGGCAGCTTTCTTGGCTCGCTCTGTCACTGGCTCTCACTTCTACCAACCCACACACAGATTAGCAGCGTAGCAGTCACAGAGACCAGCATTTCAAAAGATCTCCTCCATCTTTCTATGGCTCCCTTCAGTCGCTAAAGCACTTGACTCCCACACACGGGCAGGAAATAGAGCTGAGATTATAACATCTGTAACACCGGTTTGTTGCGTAACACAAAAAATCATTGTGCTTTTAGAAAGACAGACGCTCCATATTTAGCTGTTATGTAACTTGACACTTTCAAAGATCAAGCGTTTAATTGATTTTTATGTTCCAAGTGCACTTCATTCCAGTCATAACGAGGCCACTCAGTACGCATACCTACTTGTACCTAAATATAACAGGTCTACAGAACTAACTTTATCTCCCTTTTTTGTCTTCCAGGCTCTGTGTGGCTGCACAGTTAACGTCCCCACACTTGACAACCGGATGATGCCTCTACCATGCAGTGATGTTATTAAACCCGGTGCTGTTCGGCGGCTAAGGGGCGAGGGTCTGCCGTTTCCCAAGAGCCCATCCCAGCGTGGCGACTTGGTGGTGGAGTTCCAGGTGCTCTTCCCCGACAGGATCCCACCCCAGTCTCGCGAGATCATTAAGCACAGCCTGGCCCAGTGCTAGTCTGCTTCAATAACCTGATTGACACAGCTTCACCATGCGTGTATGTTGTTATCAGTTTACAAACACAGCCTTGCCCGAGGTGCTAATATCACAACCAATCACAACCTCTTATTGTGTTTGGAAGATGGCAAGCAGCAATGAAGTGAGTTGTAGTTCAGATGGGACTTTCTGCAGATGTACGCACTTTAGGCATAATGCACAACAACTATGATGCCACATGAGCAGTGAGTTCAGAACTGATGAATGGGGTCTTTGGTATCTGAGGGCATCCATTGACTCAAAAGCCTTTTGTCTTGAATGAAAAGGTTATCTGTACTGTTATACTTGCATACATATAGCAGGATATCAGTGTGCTATTCAAGTCTGTATAGACTTCCTTAAACCTGAATGGTAGAAACATTAAAAAAAAACAAAAAACTTTATTATAGTTATATGGTGTTCATATGACTGACTTTTGCATTGATTTATTACAATAGCAAAATGTACTTGTGTACAAAGATCTACTTTGTGTGCAAAAGGCAAAAACATTGTCTCTAAGAGAGATTCATCTGTCAAATGTTCTATTGAATTATTTGAAATGTTTGTATATATTCTGCAATGAGCCAGCTGTTGATGTATTATTACCATATATATTTAGAAGCATGAAACATAAAGAAAAACATAGAATTTGAACTTGTGTTCTCCGCTCTTCTTTGTGATAAACATGTTTTTTGCAAGAGTGTGTATACACTTATAAGTGGACTGCAAAACTCCTCAAAAAAAACAAAAACTTTCAGACATTGCAGTCCATAACATCATAATTCAGAGCATGAAGATCTCCCAGGTATTTTAAGCTTTATACATACAAAAACTCAGACATATCAGCTTGAAATAAATTAAAATAAATTTTTTTAAAAAGAATAATATGCTACTGCAGCGACTTTATGTGATGCTTGGCAGTGCTTTTCCCATGTGCTTGGAGGTAACTGGTTTCAGTGTATCTTTGTAATAAGACAATTCAAACAAAAAAGATTTGGGTTAAATTTGGAAAATTTCAATTTATGTATGTGAACTTTGCATAATAATAGAACATATATCTTTTGGAAGGGAGGAATTACAATCAAAATAAGCAACAATGTCTATATTTCTTAGCTGTATAATATAAACTATAGTATATCCTCTAAATATTTCTCCAAATGTTTATAAAACTTCAGGGAAAATTCACATTATAGAATTAATGTATTAATGACTCTTCTGTCTTGCAAAAAGTACATCTAGGCTATGTTTATACAGAATTCAAATGCTTTTTTCCATACAGTACTCTCAATTTGAGCATAAGCCCCTTTAGAGTTAACCTTGTTTTTTTTAATCAGAAATATGATGTCTTTTTTTATCATTTTATTCCTTCAGTAGTTACTATGGGAACAAAACCCATATTCCCCATTCGGAGGACGTGACCTGAACGCGGCATTTTGGATGCAGTGATGCAGGCGTCACAGGGGCCAACTGCTGCCATCTGGCGGTGATTGGTTGCTACGACAACGCGAATCATCTTACAAAATAATAGGACACACCTGTTGATCTGAAATTTACCTGCCAACTGAGTGCGCCGCTGCACAGACGTCTCAGATCTTTGCTTTGATAACTCTGACAGTTTCAGTCTGCAATGATGAAGATAAAAGTGATAAAAGACAACGTTCACACTTGCAGACTGTGTATATTTGAGGTGCAGGCTGACACGTTGCTATTAGAAGAAAAAACACACTATCAAACACAAAGTAGTCCACATTGATTGACACATCAAACCACCTGTGCGTAAAGAGACAACGTGAAATCTCAACTGAGATCAGCAATTCTCTAAAATTCCCCCTTTATATCTTCTGGGATGAAATGTCGCAAGTAGGTCAGACCACGCCATCACATCTGACTGAAGGTTACCCTGTGACGAACCTGACTTTAGTGGTGCTTTTGCTCATACCCTGCGTGGTTATTCTGCTTCTGCTGAACTGCCTGTTTCTGGGTTACAAGTTACTGATCCTGTCAAAGAAGAACAGCAGACAGAAGCGAGAGGACACAGAGGAGATGCTTCTGCAGTCCACCCTGCAGAGAGTCAGAAGAGTGTCCGATGTGGCCTTCCCCCCGCTGCAGGACGGGAGGAGAGCTTACATGTCTCTGTCGGACCCCGTCCTGCCCCATCCTGTCACCTCTTCCAGGGCTTCATCCAGGGAGAGAGCCGGGATGGATCACAGGATCCGGCTCTTGAGGCCAGATGGTGCCACTGGCTCAGGGTCTCTGAGGGCGCCGAGCACCATCCGGGCCACTTCCTCCGCGGCTGGTTTCACCCCAAGACTCGACCTGCCCTCCGGGTCACGGAGATGCAGCATCAGCAGAGCGGACTGGTGTAAGAGCGCACCAGTCTTACCGCAGTCCAGTGACTCAGAGGCTGAAACCAGAGTGAACCTTGTTCCGCCCAACTCTCCCACGGTGAGTGGTCCTCTGCAGGGCTCATTAACTTATTCAGTAACTAAAATATCCAGAAAGGGGACAAATGAGTAAAGGGACATTTAGAAGTTTGTAGTAAAGTAAAGTAGTAAAGGCTTTAATTGGTGGGCAATAATTCAAAAACTTGTAGGAAACGGTCTAAAAAGACATGTAATGCTGCCCTATGGTCCAAAATATATACATACTTTGACAATGCTTAGGGTAGTGATGCAAATACAGAAAATGTACTCAGACTTCAGTGAACCTGATGTTTTGTGTTTAAAGATGTTTAAAATGATATTTTTACATACTGAAACAAGAATATACACTTTGATTCTCACTCACTGCTTGACCTGTATTTATATGTACAAATTTGTAGCCCTGCAATGATTTGTCGATTAATCAATTAATCAGTGGACATAAAATTAATCATTAGCAATTTTCTAAAGCAAAGACGCAAAAAAAAAAAATTGCTGGTTGCAGAGGATCTGTGTCAAACAAGACTGTAAACTGAATATTCAGATATTTGGACTGTTGATCGGATAAAACAAGACATGAAGACTCTAAGAAAGAATTTCATTATTTTCTGACATTTTATACACAAAACAATTAATCAAAAGTTAGTTACTATAAGTTTGTCAACACAATATAGAAATATTTCATCATATTGTTGTTTTACACGTCCCTTAATTCTATACAAATTTCCTGAAAATTGTATTTGAGTAATTGAATTGAGCAATTTGCTGGTATTTAATGGTCAATTTTTAGGACATTTTCCGGAAAGTGTGGTGCAATTTGGTACAAAGGAAAAAACAGAAAAAAAAAGTGTTAAGTTGGTTTACTTGGTGAGTACCCTTTCAATATATTCCAGACTCTTGACAATTCTTTAACTGTAACTATATATTTGCATATTAGGTTTTTTCAGTAATATCCTAAAAGTAGCTGCTGTGTAACTGTTTATTCTTAGGACATATCTTTAAAAGGGGTTATGTAGTTTGGTAGTACATAATATTACTAATATTTAGTTTGACACACAAAACTACACAATGAAAACGAAGTATTTCCTGCCAGTTAAATAATTCATAAAGGTCTAATTTATGAAGAATTTATTAAGAATGAATCAGCACTTACTAACTAAACATATTTCACACTTTTTTCTGTTTTTTCTTATATTTTGTACCAAATTGCAGCAGCCTCTCTGTAAAATGTCTGTTAAATACCTGCAAATTACTCAGGAAATTACTATAGAATGAAAGGATGTGTAAAATAAAGCGTTTTCTGATTTTGATTCAAGTCAGTTACACCTTGCTTGATGTGTAAAGGTCCCAATTAAGCATCATTTTCATATATTTGACACCCTGGCACAATATATTCATGTGACATTAATCTCTATAACCCTCTGATCTTTGGTGTAGAGGCTCTTCTTACTGTTTTCAGAGATTACATGTCAGTCAGTTTGTTTAATGAGCTTCTCTAATGTTGTGTTTCTTTAGGTGGTATCTGTTCTGGTGTGGTAGCTGCCAATGCTTATACTAATCACCTTGTATTCTTGTGTGGATTATATCCAAACAAAAGGGAAAAATAAAACCCACGTCCTGTACACTGCAGGATGTTTGCAGGAAACGCTAGAAAACACAGAGCAGCAAATGTAAAAGCTTTTATGACATGCCTGCTCTTGTCCCACCATTCAATATGATGTTATATTAATCAGTAATAAAGATTAGTGAGCAACAAAACTGTCAGACTGAAATCAACTTGTTTTTCATGTGAGGTCTGTATTTTATCCTTCACCCACAGCAGGAGACAGAACATGTGGGTCATATTCGTCGGAGCAGTACCTACCAGATGCTGACAGATGTGAACCCGGGCGCTGCGGTGCATGTGTTTGACAAAATAGACATGGCATGCGAGTACACCAACCCGCCTTCAGAGGTGTCCTGCCTGAACACATCTGCAGTAGGTCCTGGACTGGACAGCGACTTCGGTGCAAGTGCAGGTACGTTTCAGACTCCTTCGGCTGCGCTGTGATTAATATGACTGTCTTTATGAACTGATGTTGACTGTAAACGTCTATCACCCCAAACATCATTGTCTTGCTTGAAGAAATGCTTTAATTTTGAGAAAAAGGGTGACAGGAGAGAGTGTTTGTTTCACCTTGAATGCTCACACAGAATCTCACCACTGAGAAATATAAATTATCTTGATTTCTGGATTAAATCTTGCAGAAACAAGTTATAAGTATGCAAAGAAGTTATAAGAAATGCATTAGTTTGTGGAGGACAGGGTGAGAACTGATTGCAAATTTGGCTCAGTTATTTACAGACCCTTAATGCAATACATATATATCTAAATTATAGTTGCAACAATTAGTTGATTAATTGATAGTCAGAAAATTAAACTAAACTATAAACTAAAAATGTCAAACATTCTTTGGTTCCAACTTCTTAGATGTGAGGATTTGCTGTTTGTTGTGAGGATATAAAAGTAAAATCTTTAAGTTGTTCACACTCGGTCGGACCATTCAGAATTTTGTGACATTTATAGACAAAACGATTAACTGATAATGAAAATAATTGTCGGTTGCAGCTCTAATCTGAATGATTTTGGTGGTATATTTTTATGTTGAATGAGATCACTGTGAATCATTTCAATCTGCTTGTTTATAGGCAAATAAATATGCAAAAGTCTGCATGTTAAGACAGTATTGTGTGCTTTCAGTGTTATTATAGCCGGGAATAATGAAGAGAACATATCCAGTGGAGTACAGCAATGTAATATCTTTTTAAGTTTTTTCTAAGGAATTCAAAGTGATTTGTAAAAATGTCTTGTTTTGCATTACTATTATAATTACGAACCTTTTAAAGACTGGAAGCATGAGGCAACTCAATCATAAGCAGACTGAAGGATAGTGAGGGAGGTTTCAAATTTGTACCGGTTATTGCTTTATTTAAACACATTTTTTTTAAAATATACACGATTTATTTTCAGGTGTCTCCCTGCGGATTTTGTCAGCAGACAGTGACGGTTTGTCCAACGGTGTGCTGGCTTCTGCTTTGGAGTGGGATTATTATGACCCCTGCTACGTCAAACAGAATAATGTACCCAAACATAAACACCACAGACCTGTGATGCACACCAAACAGTACTGGGTGTAAAATGTCCCAGCTGTCAGCATTATTAGTAGTTTTAATATTTATTATTTTTATTATTTATATATTTATTTATTTCTATTTAAATAAAATGTTTTTTGTTTTTGGAAAGACACATTTGTTTTCTCTCACTAGTCATCACTATGATTTGACACTAATTTAAATTTACATGTTTTGATGATGAATGCACTCCGCCACAGAATTTGTTCATATTGAAGAATATTTACGATGCACTTTTCACTTAAAGTATTGTTAAATATTTACTGTGCACTCTTCACGTATGTTCATGTTAAATATAGTCATTACTTCATAACACCAGAGCTGTTGAGCCACTTCTGGATTTCATAAACATTCACACTGAGTTATTCACTGCTATTGTTTGAAACGTTTCAATTCACTCTGACCAATAAAGACTAATTTAGAATTTAATAAAGTTCTTGATTACTTGTATCTTTCCAGTGAAATCAATTAAGTTATTGTCACACAAGGTTAATTAGATTTTAAGACAGTTTACACTAAAAACCAGGATTCAGTCAGTACAGAGCATAAAGGCCTCACAGGACGGTGAAGATTGCAGCAACACATTTTGCAGGTTCAGGAAATATTTCTCTTTATAAAAAATGCCATGAAGGCCTGAATCAAACAGGTTTTTAAGGTTAAATACATCTAAATGACATTTTTAGATGATTTTTGTGAGTTACTCCCTGTCACTTATGGTTTGCATTGTAGTTTTAATCTGTACAAACAGAGAAGATACTGAGCCTATACTGTAAACTTGTATCCAAGCCACAATACAATACTGAGAAAGGAAACACTCTAGGGCTCCAGCTGGGTGTGTGATCGGCTAACTCCCCAGAGTCAAAGGAGATATCCTTTCATATATATCTTTTGTTCTACCCACTGTCCAAGATCCAACTATTAATAATCTTAACTATCATTTATGACAAATAAAAACATTAAATCATCACATTTGAGAAGCTAAAGTTTGGAAATTTTAAAAAGGACTTAATGATTTGATTGTTTGATAATCTGTCCATCGACACATCATTGCATATGATCAGCTGAATATGACAGAGGTTTGTCATCTTAACCCGAATGTATTATAGCCTTTACGTACATGTGAGATTTAATTTGTAAAGCCCAGATAAGTTTCTCACAAGTCTGTTAATTTCAACCATTTCTGGACAAGCACAAAATAATTAACTGATTTGCAAGTTGTTGTGAGGGTTCAAGAATGACCTCAGACAGTGAACGGGTCATGATTTACAAGTTTCTTAAAATAAATATGGTCCATTGCTCACGGTCAATGACCATGTGTATACAACTGAAAATAGTTTTTGGTTTTGATGAATTTGCTTCCATAAAAAGGGCACTAATGATACAGCAACTAAAACAGAAGCAAACCATCATCTGCTTCTCAATTTTAAGGGGCAGGATTTTAAGAAATCAAATAGTTCAGAGGTGTTTCTGTGTATTAGATATCAGCACTGGTTTAAATATAGTTCCTGTGCTTGATGATCAGTAGGAATAACAACTCGTGATGGGAGACTGTTACAGCTTAGTGTTGATGTGTAAATTGCCTAATATGTTCTGTTGATATGTTCTGTTGAAACAGATAATGAGCAAATGAACAAAAAGGCGACTAAGTCAACTAGCTGGAATATTTTATTCTCTGTTGAGAGATATCTGTACATTAAAGATCAAGTGCCACTTGAATTTTTTAAGTTCATAGAAAGTATAACCGACGATGCAAACATGGAAACAGACCGAAAACCATCACATTACTCAAAGCTGGAGAGGAAAGTCAACACAATTTGCTTGAGCTTAGCATCAGATGCCTCAGAGATTTTGCCGTCAGCCCTGCAATGAAGAAGAGATTGGTTACAAAACTTATACATACATAAATTGGTTTGCAAAAAAATCAAACATGTTTCCTAGAGGCTCTTTGACTTACTTAATAGCTGCCAGCAGGTCTTGGTGCTGGCTCAGAATGTGCTGCAGGAAGGCCTTCTCAAACTTGGTGATCTTGCTTGGTTCCATTTTGTCCAGGTGTCCCCTCACACCGGCATAAATGACTGTTACCTGTTCTTCAATAGCCATGGGAGCTGAAAGATGAAGAGCATACAATCACTGTAGGTAAGTCAACTGTAGAATGGATGCATTTACTGAAAGAGTGGTCAGCACAAATGAATACTTACAGTACTGTCCCTGTTTGAGGAGCTCAGTCAGACGAACACCACGGTTCAGCAGCTGCTGAGTGGCGGCGTCCAAGTCGGAACCAAACTGAGCAAAGGCAGCAACCTCACGGTACTGGGCCAGCTCCAACTTCATGGTACCAGCCACCTGAAGATTAACAGTAATGAAAATGTCAGAACTGATGACTCTCATCATATTTACAGCTGTGAGATGGTCCCACTGAAGCCTGACAAGCAGGACTAACCTGCTTCATGGCTCTGGTCTGGGCAGCAGATCCGACACGGGACACAGACAGACCGACGTTGATGGCTGGACGAATACCCTTGTAGAACAGCTCAGTCTCCAAGAAGATCTGAGAGAGAAAAAAAAAGCATTCAGTGTTCTAGTTCGGGATTTCTCTTAGAATGAAACAAGACAACCAGTCACACAATCACCTGTCCGTCTGTGATGGAGATGACATTGGTTGGAATGTAGGCTGACACGTCGCCAGCCTGTGTCTCGATGACGGGGAGGGCGGTGAGGGAGCCGCCGCCAAAGTTGTCGTTCATCTTGGCAGCTCTCTCCAGCAGACGGGAATGCAGGTAGAAGACGTCTCCTGGGTAGGCCTCACGACCGGGGGGACGACGGAGCAGCAGGGACATCTGACGGTAGGCAACAGCCTGCAGAAAGAGGGAGGTAGAGTTTATCTCCAGACTAAGACTACTTTCTTAAAACGTTTTATTCCTGTGTTGAAATCTCCTCCAACATCAGATTACATTTAAAAAAAAAATATATAACTCACCTGCTTGGACAGATCGTCATAAATGATCAGGGCATGCTTGCCGTTGTCTCTGAAGTACTCTCCCATGGAGCAGCCAGAGTAGGGAGCCAGGTACTGCAGTGGAGCAGCATCAGAGGCGGTGGCAGACACCACGATGGTGTACTTCATGGCATCTGCATCAGTCAGCCTCTTCACCAGCTGAGCTACTGTGGATCTCTTCTGACCGATAGCGACGTAGATGCAATACAGCTTCTTCTTCTCATCGGTTCCCTCGTTGAAGCGCTTCTGGTTGATGATTGTGTCAATGGCGATGGCGGTTTTGCTGCAAAGCAAAATTTAATGACTGAGTACAGAAGATACAGCAACAAACTGTTTCCATGTTGTACATAAGTGGTTCTAAATTGTATGTTGGGACCCAATATTCTGCTGAATGAATTATAAGACAACTGGGATGAAACATTATGCATCAAACCGCATGAGATATGATTCTTATCATCTAACATGCACTAATGCTTGTTCATGTGTCAGTACTCAAAAGTAAAAAAACAGCCAAGTGACAAAAGGCTGACTGTTATAACATATTTTAACAGGCTTTATATTGATATATTGCAATATTGATTATTTGTCGCTTATCAGCACTAGCACTTCAACTGATGTAACAGAATTTTAGTGGAAATAGAAATAGCATCAAATGCTGCAGTGTGTTCAAGTATTCACTTTGAGCAGAATCCTCTTACCCGGTCTGCCTGTCTCCGATGATGAGCTCACGCTGTCCACGACCGATGGGTACTAAACTGTCCACGGCTTTGATGCCAGTCTGCATGGGCTCCCTCACAGAGATACGAGGGATGATACCAGGGGCCTTCAGACCCACACGCCTGCGGGTGCTGGCGCCAAGGGGGCCCTGTGGGGGGAAAAAAAGTGGAAGACCAAAGAGATCAGGTGTGCTATCAATTTATTTCTCATATTAGGCAAAAAAACAAAAAAAAACTTCTTTAAGAAGGCCTGGATGACTCAGAACTTCTTACAGCTGAATCACGATAAAACTGAGATAAGTTACTCGAGCAAAAGAGACAGAAACTAAAGTCATTTGCACTGATCACCATAGAACAG
Source organism: Thunnus maccoyii (assembly GCF_910596095.1). Taxonomy (NCBI): domain Eukaryota; kingdom Metazoa; phylum Chordata; class Actinopteri; order Scombriformes; family Scombridae; genus Thunnus; species Thunnus maccoyii. The sequence goes on from NC_056551.1 coordinate 19,666,952, forward strand.
CTCAAAAACCTCGGTGTCATCATTGACCCTGACCTAAACTTGATGTGTCACATTGGACTGTGGAACGTGACTACAGTGTCCTTTTATCATTTAAGAATTAAGGCTAGAGGCAGACCATTTCTCTCCCAGGCAGACACAGAAAGGTCAATACATGCTTTTCTCTCTATCAAGTGGGATTACAGTAATCTGTCTGGTGTGTCTAAGAAAGCTGTCGATGAGTTACAGCTCATACTGAACTGTGACAAAGACCGGACACGTTATTTTAACATCTTTGCCTAATCTATTTACCTGTCTGCAACAGAATCAATTTTAAGATTATTTTATTGCTTTTTAAATAATTGAACGGCTTTGCCCCATCTTATCCCTGGGTAATATGTGTCTACTAGATCCCTTAGATCCTCTGGCTCAAGCCTGTTGATTGTTCCTGAGGCTGAAACTAAAATGCACAGCTTTTGTTTGTTGTGCCTCTAAACCACTATCTGACTGAGGGATTACCTAAACACTTCAAAACAAAATCTTAAGACTCATCTTTTTAACATTGCTTTCTCCTTAAGTGGTTTTACCTAGCAATTATATTATCTAATCTTTTAAATTTTAACCTCATACCTTTTTGTTTTATTGTAAATGTCATGACTATTTGCTTTTATGTAAGGCACTTTGTGTTGCATTTTAAGCGTGGGTTGTGTTATTTAAATAAATGTTATTCTTATTCCTATCCTCATTATTATTTACCTTTCCATCGATGGCATTTCCCAGAGCATCGACAACGCGGCCCAGGAGCTCTTCGCCAACAGGCACATCTACAATGGCACCTGTTCTCTTGACAATGTCGCCCTCCTTGATCAGCTTGTCGTTACCGAACACCACGACACCGACATTGTCAGGCTCCAAGTTCAGAGACATACCCTGGAGAAAAGTAGAAACAACAGTTAGCACATCTTTTCCATCTAGTTTACAGTGTAATGTTACTGTGCTGTAATTCTAGATACATGTACCAAAAATTTGTAGAGTCCTCTGTTCTAGCAACACTTCTTTATACAGTGTATTCACACACAGGCACTACACAATAACACTTAATAATCCTTCTCTTAATATCCAAGCTGCAGCATCAATACATTGAGGAAAAGATCAGGATCTAAGTGTTATATCATCAGCCTCACCTTGAGACCAGAGGAGAACTCCACCATCTCCTCAGCCTGCACGTTCCTGAGACCGTACACTCTGGCAATACCATCACCGATGGACAGCACGCGACCAGTCTCTTCCAAGTCAGCACTGGTGTCAGCTCCCATGATCTTCTCCTCCAGAATGGAAGACACCTCGGCGGTGCCTTTAATGTATATAAAAAGGGTTTATTAAGTAATCTCCATTAATTAAAAAAAAAAAAACAACTTTGTGAATTTATTTCCTAAGTGGCCAATAAAAGTTTTCCAAAACACTGACCAGTTTTTTGCAGCCATGGACGGGTGGTGTGTAGGTTCTTGGCTGCTACACATGCTGCAGCAACATTCTTGGATACCTTCAAGACAATAAGGAGTAAAAAAATCAGTTTTATCCAGTACAAGTAAGAGTAGCCTTTTTGATTCAAACACTTAAACTCACTTAAAAAAAAAATCAGCTGAATCCAAAATATACTCAGTAGCTACAATTGTTAGGTGTTAAAATTAGTTAAAACTAATGCAATCTCTTACACAATAAATCCTGCCTTCATGAAGATTATGATGTTCAGTTTTTGTGGAAACTGTTTGAGAAAGGTGTTAATTCAACTTCATGGTCATTTTGAGGCTGTAGTTTGTGGTGCTGTTGAATGTTTCTACGTGTCTAACATCATGTCAACACTGATGATAGTGAAAATACTCCAAATACAGCGATTAGATGAAAATGTAACAAAATAAATATTTGTTATTGGCTTAACAGGTGACTGTCAAAGTACTTAAAAGGCGACGCCAATTACAGCCCCAGTTTGTGCCTCTCATGTATTTCCATTACACAGAGGTATCATCCACTTCTCTTAAAAATAAATACCCAGTGATGTTTGAAAAATTCAGAAAATCATTTGCTTCAGTTGATCTTCAGATATTTTTTTTACTTTTTTATAATACAGATTAAAATATATTGTTTGCTGCACAAGAGAAATATTTTTAGCCTGTTTCCCAAGCCATTACCTATTCAAAACAAAAATCCAGTAAAAATTAAGTAATGATATATGTCTTTACTTAATTTGTACAGCATGATAATTATTTTTCCTTCTGCAGCAGACAAAATATTTCTTCTTCCAGATTGTTATATGAGTTTTGTGGATTTTGTAAATACCTTCAGCACAGCAGCTTATGTTGTTAAATGACCTTCAGGGGTTTTCAGATATTGCTGTATCTTTTTTTTTTTCCTCAGAGAACCTGTTAACTTCTGAGACTTAAAATGTAATGGTGATACATGAGAGAGATAAAAACTGCAGCTAACCCAATAATAGAGTAGATATGAGCTTCCACTAGAGCTGCAAAGATTAGCATTTTAGATAATTGATTCTCTGGTTCGAGTTTCTAAAATGGTTTTCTGGTTTCATCAGTCTTCTATGGCAGTTAACTGAATATCTTTTGGTTGCGGACTACTGGACAGGACTGAAGAGGATATTTAAGGATTTCTTCTTAGGCTTTGGGAAACAGATCTACATTTTTCACAATTTTCTCACATTTTAAGAACCAAATAACTATTTGATTAATTGAGAAAACAATCAACTGATCAATCAATAATGAAAATAATCATTAGATGCAGCCCTAGTTTCCAGCACATGACATTAATAATAACCATTAGCCCCTGAAATCTGTATTAGGACATCCATATTTCTGCAACATGACTTGAGACTTCTTCCCAAATATGACAACATTTGGGAAAGGCCTCAGGTCATGCAGTCTGCAGAGTCACAGGACAGTCTCACCAATGACATTTACTAGAAAGAACAGTAACCTTATTTGAAAAAAGAAAAAAAAACCTAATTCCTCCCCATATGCATGAACAACTACGCCAAGTTTAGCCACACAAATGCAATTTCAGTGACAAGTCAGCATGCGGAGTGACACAAACATGACCTTCAATGCCAAATTACATTGGTCATTTCTGCATTTTAGCGTGTTCATATCCAATGACAGTGTTTTAACAACATAACACATACAGCTAATCGCTTAAATAGTGTACTGCGCAATCCTGAAGGTGGTTTGTTGCTGTCTGTCTGCTACAACAGAGGGAGAACTAGCTTAGTGAAGGGCCCGGTGTCCTCCGCTGCTAAAAGACGTGCGCATGCACAACTCCGCCGCGGTTTTTCAGGTCAATAAAAGACACATTTTCTGAGCAAAGTTATCAAAAAATCGAAAGTCTAACAAGTCAGCTTTGCTTACATATCCAGCCCGTCGAGGCAGAGTGCGGGCTAGGGCCGCTGCAACGCGTACTGACAGCATGTCGGTGTCCTACGGGGTCTGTCCTGCTCCCGGAGCGGAGAGAGAAGGATGGCGGAGGCAGCGGCAGAGCTGAAGAAAGGTCACACTGACCCGGAAGTGCTTCAACGGAGACAACTACGCCTTTTTTTCTTTTCTTTTATTCTATTTTCTAAATATTATGTTATGTTATGTCATTAAAATCTATGTTTTACTATTCATACGTTTATGCTCGTTCTATTTTCGTATTATTAATCTGTTATTCATGTTTTGTTCTCTGGTTATGTTGTTTTGTTATATGCGATTTCGTTAATAAAGTTTAGATAGAAAAAAAACATGATAAAACTATAATGTCTTTTATTTCAATATACACTGCAATAAATAACTAAATAAGTGATTAAATACATCAACAGATATTCAATAATGAAACATAAAAAACACATATAGATATAACTAAAATAAATACATATATTTTTCTTATTTTAAGACTTAATTCTAACTATTTTATACGTTTTAAGTAAATCAGGTAATTGTGAAATAATTATAATCCACTTGTTAAAATTATTAAACAATTATTTCTTATGTGTTTATTTCATGGTCTCCTTATTCATTAAATTTAAGGAGAGATATTTATACACTTTTTTTAAATTAATATTTGTATCCAACATATTGTTGTAAGACATTTCTTCGGACATTTTAAGCCTATAAACACCCACTCATCCAACCCTACATCTCCATAGCTAAATAAGTGACGCAAACAACTTGAATTTCATTAATTGCACGTTTTAAATTCAATATCAACAGACATGATAGGGGCCTTAGGGAGGGTTCTGCTTTATCACCTGAGGCCTTATCTTGAACAGGGACCCTGTGTCAAAATTTCAGCTCATACTGTGCTTATATGTTGTCTTTTGCTACATTAATGTTGAATTTAATAATTGCCACACATGTCTGACACTTAGTGAGAAGAAGGGGTTAATAGGGGCCCTGCTACTCAATTTTACCCCAGGCACTCCAGCAGGTTAATCTGACCATAACAGGGCTAGTAGCATACTTACTGTTACTTAAGTAAAATTAAGTAAAGCTAGTTTTACATTTAAAAAGTTTGACTCTTACTTTTACTCAGAAATGTGTTTTTCCCTCTTGTTCCTTCAGTTGGATGTTTGAGCTTCACCGTGCAGAATGATGTATGTTCAAAGTCTGATACTGAAAGGATGTTTTCACATTCATCTGCTGAAAGTGGAAAGTTTCTCTGTGCTTATTGAAAATCAGAGTGTGCGATGTGGAAACTTGAAGCCTGCAGTGCACGTACACAGAGAATAGACTTTACAGTGACGTAAGGGAACATTTTGTGTCTTTCAGTCTGAGATGAAATATATTTACATATTTATAGATTCTGGAATTTTTAATGAGGGAGAAGGAGTAGATGCCATTTTAAGGATTTTAAAGAGGTAATTACACTTTTTTTGTGGAAAAAACCACATCAGACACACATTATGGTTCCAAATAGAGTATATTTATGTCTTAATACATGTCTGGAGGGAACTTTAAGTAACAATAATGTAAAAATACACAGTGACAAGTAAAGGTCCTGCATTTGAAACTTAAGAGAACAGAAGTATGCACAGAAAAATATACTTTAAGTATCAACAGTAAAAGTGGCTATTATGTCAGAAAAATGTCTCCTGTCAATGTTATTGTATATTAGTGGAGTATTATTACTGATGTAATATTAAACAGTATTTACATGTTGTAACTGGTTGAGATTGAGCTCATTTGAACTATTTACACACTGTTGGGTACTTAATTCAGTGCATAACAATCCATTGTATTTTATATGCTCATTTGTGTTCAAGTGTTGTATCAGCTTTCAGATGTACGTCACTTTGGATAAAAGCGTCTGCTAAATGAAATTGTACATTGTGAAGTCCTAATCAACAGAATAGTAACCATAGTTTTCAAATAAATGTAGTGTTAGTGGAGCAAAAAATGTGATATTTCCCTCTGAAATAGGGAATAGTGAAGTGCAAGTACAGTATTATAAAACTTCACATAGTACTGTACTTGTTATAATTCAGGTTGTAGTGGCTGGTGGTGTACTGGAGGGCATTATATTGAATGGTGTTCCTAATATTTTGTTCAATCTATTAACATACATGAGGGGGACAAAATATTAGTATCACTTTTCAATATAATGCCCTCCAGTACACCGCCACTATCCACTACGACCTCAATAATAAACATAAAGTAGAATTATCACCTTTCTGACAACATCAACAAAAACTTAAAAAGTATATAAGTATATGTATATATATGTATAAGCTTCGTAAATGTACAATTTATGGTAAAACTACTGTACTGGATTGCATTGGGTTGCACAGGTGTACCTGATGAAGTGGCCGTTGAATGTGTAAACATCCCTGGTTGCCCTGCAGTATTTTCTCGTCCTGTAGTATTCATGACCGACCAGCAGGGGCGCTCGGTCATCAAAAAAGGCCGGAAGTGACGCACGTAGCTTTGTGACCGACGGACGGCTGATGGAGACATTTTAAAATAAACACACAGCTAACTGCTAAAGGCTAACAGAGCTCGCGAAGGTGCGAGCGCACTGCGCCAAAAACAAATTCTTCCAAGTTGTAAAGAAGTAAAGTATATTTAGCATTGCATTATTTATGCTGCATAAATTAGAGAGGTAACAAATTACCGAAGATGTTGAAAAGTCTGACACTGGGAAAAGAAGAATAAAACTAACGCCGCGGTAAGTTGCAACTAGCGCAGCCGATTTAAAATGCTAAGTTAGCTCATAGCTGCTGACATGATCCTGCCTGTTTCGCCTCTGGGTGGCTACATACTGCTTCCATTTTTAGGATCTTGCAAGGCAGCTGTCCTGCAATCTGAATATTTTTTTCCACGACCTGTTCTCGCCAAGTTTGTGTTGTGTGTGTATGTGTGTGAGGTTATGATCGAGGTTAGCTTCACTACGCAGCTAAAAGTAGTGTCTGGATGCCAAGCCTGTGTTAGCATCAGCTAGCCACAGACATAACTAACTAAAGTCATTCAGCCAGGCACAAATAAATGTCTCGTAATAGACACACGGAGTTTAATGTGACTGAAGAGGTTTAACATGCATTCACCAGTTCGCTCTCTTGCTGTAAGAGACGGAAAAGTGGGGGAAAAAGGCAGCAAAAAGTAAAAGTAACAGTCATTGCTCCTAAGATCCAGCCAACATTACGTTAGTTACTTGCCCACCAACAACACCGCTCTTTGGATATTATGGCTAAAATGGTGCATAAATTGCAATTATTTGTTGTTTTCGGTATGTGAAGTCAGTGGTCATGCAACATTTTAACCTAGTATAAAATGCACGATATTATTTCTTATGTGCTTGAAATGGTAAGAAAGGAGGAAATTGCTCTAATTTATATATGTAGTTGAATCAAAGATCTACAGGTTTGAAATAAATATTTTGGGGCCCGTGTGACTCCAATAATAATAATTCTGAATGACCACTATATTTGATATTCCCTTTGAGTATTAGATCTATTATACACGTTGTACTTTAATCTACAAATACTTGTAGAAAGCAGAAAACTAGAGTGGCAGTGCATTTTATGCTCAATGCTTACTGTACTGAAAGTGTGCCTTGTGAAAACATATAGATACTATGTCCCTTGCTCTCTGAGCACTCAGTGTGACACCCAGCATCTTGCACAGATGCAGACTGTGAATTGACTTTAGTGACATTATGTTTTCCTTCCTGCAGGTGAGCTCCTGTCCAGGCACATTGGTCCATGTTTGCTGGACCACTGGGCTCTGGGCTCAACTAGCATGAAGATGGCTGATTCAGAGAAGGCAGAGGAATTTGTGGATGCTGAGTGCCCCTCAGAGTGCCTTGATGAAGCACAATCAGCCACAACTTCTGTTCAGGGAGAGCAGGATGAGCACTTCAAAACAGAGACCACCACAAGTACCAGCTCACCACCAAGGGAAAAGGAAGAAGAGAGCCCCTTGCATACAGAGGGTGAGCAGAGTCTCCTCTCCATGCCATGCCTGATGAAGGAGCTCCGCAGAGACTCCCCAGAGTCCCAGCATGCCTCAACAGGAAGTGACAAACCTGTCTCACGTCATATCTATGAGAGTGACTCCTCAAACCCCTGCATGCTTTCCCCTTCATCCAGTGGCCACCTTGCTGACTCAGACACGCTCTCCTCAGGGGAAGAAGGCGCTGCTCCTGCCGCAGGAGAAGAGGAAGATGGCAATATGGAAGCTACAAATGATCCTGGCCAGGCAGCAGGAAAGCAAACATCTGCCACGGCAGCCGGGGGGAGGAAGTCTCGGCGTTCACGTTCGGAGAGCGAGATGCCTCCCAATGCAATGGCTGCAAAGAAAAACCGCTGCCAGCCCACCATGGTAGCAGCAGGAGGGCAGGAAAAACAAACCAATGGAAAACTGGCAAAAGTGAAAGGTCACCGGAGCCAGAAACACAAGGAGCGCATGCGTTTGCTGAGGCAAAAACGAGAGGCAGCGGCACGGAAGAAATATAACCTGCTGCAGGACAGCAGTACAAGTGACAGCGAGCTCACATGTGACTCCAGCACCAGCTCCTCTGAGGATGACGATGATGACACTTCGGGAGGCAGCAAGACAATCAAGACAGATATTCCAGGTAAAATCCATTGTTCACAACACATGCTTATGGCACAGTACTACTACCACAGTCCAGGGTATCAGCCACTTAGAAATCCCATGTAAAACACTCTATCACATAGTAATAGATGGACTCATAGGCCAACAGTGTACGACAATCAAGAGTCGAACACTTAACAATAAGAAGCCGGCTGCGTAAACTTTAAATTTTCAACCCAAATTAAATTGTACACTTGCTACATATAGTGAGAACATGTCATTCGGCCGTACAAAGCCTTTGTAACATCAGATCAATACAAACACTGCTTTGTTCGTTCTTCTCAGTCACATCATTTTTTTTTTAGTTATTTCCTCACTCATCATTTGTCTTCATTCATCCTGTCTTTAGATATTTAGATTCTCTGTTTAGAAGGGTCTACGCCCAGTCACTTGTAGTAATATATGTTTTGTACTTGGTACTTTGTCTCACCGTTTGCATGCTGTGGAAGTCTAGTGAACATTCTTCAACTCATGGAATGATATAAACAGAGTTGTGTTAATCTAACCTACATTGTGAGTTCTGCAATTCAACAAGTGAGCCATTTATATCCTCAGCCTTTGCTGTGAATAGACAATGGTGTATGATCTCACTGTGTTAGACTGCTGCAGCTACTCTTCAGTCTTGGGATGCTGATAGAAATATAGTCTTGTATAGTCTTAATGTGCCATTTTATTAGAATGCTTAAAAGTCAGTTTAATAGATCATCTTTTCAATTTAGGGGGGTTTAGTTAAAATGTCTTTCCGCTGAAGACTACTAGGTATTTCGTATATCCTGCTTTTCTGTCCTGCGGACAGAATATTCTTTAACCCTTGGTCTATCATACACTTCACTCTGCCTACACAAGAGGTAACAAAGCTTTGTAGAACTGCAAACAGGTGGTTCTCTTCTCTATAATTGGCTCTGTAGCACATTGACAGAGTTGGATAGCTCTTGTGTCATCTGACTAGAAAATATGAATGCATATCATGTCTGTGCTGTAAACTAAACTCAGGCACAGAAGTGTCTAATAATAAAAATAAACACTGACAGTATTGTCTGCTCGCACATCGACCCTATGTTTGTGCTCGAAGTTAACCTGATGTTTTCTGATGTTTGTAGAAATCTCTTGGGTGAGTTGAGTTTTGTTTAAGTAGCTACTATCAGGGTGGTATTTACAGGCCCACTGCTATTGGAAGAGAAGTCTCTTTGTTTACTTTAGGCTGATCTTTTCACTGTGATTACATTTCTTAGAATATAACCTGTTTGGTTGGTTCTGGTAGGTGTTTTTCTTTTCCAATAAATTCAGAACTTAGCTTGTGGTGTGTCAAGGCTTTTGTTTAATCAATTATTTTGTATGTCACTTTTTATTGTATTTCCAGAGTGGAACTAGTTTATCTAGTCTTGTTCAGGAGCACTGTAGAGGTATTATATAAGATGCCTATTTTGGCTCATACTAACCCTACCACATACTTATAAAGATAATTCAAATATTATCAGTTAAACATATCTGTCGCTCTTGCATCATAGGTTTGTACTTCATTTGCCTTAAATGGGTGTGTTTACTCCAAAGTCTCACCAGTTAACACATTATCCAAACCACAGCCACTAAATCAGTCGCCCAAGACATCCAGTTATCTTCTGTAGTACATGAAATGCTTTCAACCATCTTTTACATCCCGCACACAGATTTGAGTGCTTCAACTGCATGATGTAGTCCATCAGCATGAAAGAGTCGATCTGCACGTAACCAAAAACAAACTGTCATTTTCTCTTTTTAATACAAAAGTCCACCTCCGAAGCATGAAAGTGCTACTGTATTTTCTTATGGCTTGGCCTCAATGTCTTTAAAGCTGGCTTCAGACGTGCATCGGAGAGATCCAGAGTGGGCGCCCAGATTCATGGGCTGCTGGACACCAGTTCGTGGGACAGGAACGGCATCGGCAGCGTTCTGGAGGAGGCCATGACGCGTTTCGCTGTGATGCAGCGCCAGACTGAGGAGCGCTTCCGCATCTGGATGGAAAAGCTCGCACACCTCGACTCGGACAACGACTCGTCCAAACGCTCAAGTGATGCCCTAGAGGGGCAGCAGCAGGGGGCACGCCCATCCCCGCCCAGTTCCTTTTTGCCATCGTCAGAGTCTGCAGAGACTATGGCTGCCTACATGTTGGCACGAGAGAACAACAGTCTCACCCCTACCCCTATAAACAACAACATCCTACCTGAAGTGGTCACTCAGAATGGAAATCTAGGTGTTCCAGACCCTGGTCTCTTGAATGTTTAGATTTCACTTCTACTTCACTCCTCGCAGTTTCATACTTTGATCTTACCAAGTGTAGAACTAGTTGATGCAGAAAGCATGGCAGTGGGTATTTAATAGGTAAAACGATGCAAGGTCACTTAAACGGATAAACCATCAACAGCAGCTGGGCCTGAGCTGGTCAATTGGAACTTGACTCTGTGCGGACCCGAGGCCTAGTGCATCTGCTGGCACTGAATCACTGTGAGATTTGACATTCTGAATAATTCAACTCACCTGTTTGATTTCTGCAGCATCTGTGACACGGACATGGAGCATATCTCAATAGACTGTTGAGTCAGGGCTCTTATTGTATTGCTTATTGTATGGCTTGTTTGTTTTTTTTTGTTTTGTTTCACAGCTGTACACACACACATACACACAAGCATAACCAATAGCTGATTTTGTCATTCATACAGAATGTGCATTACAGTGGCTGGGCAGCCATCATTACAGTGCTAGGCGGGGTGCTGCTGCATAATAGCATGTGCCTTGTCATCCTGAATTCGTGCTGGGAATGATAGATAGAGCATCATAGTACTATTTCTTTAGGAATCAGGTTCAACACTATACACCGCCCTCCTTTCTCCTGAACTATGTTTGCACTTTGCTTGTAAGTGGTTCAGGACTTTTAAAACTCTTGTGACAACTTGATTTTGGTGGCATAGCTTTACTAACATCAAGACATATTAAAAAAAAAAATAGATTTACCTACAAATATAAACCCACTATACTAACCCACACAATCCCTTGCTTTTTAAAATCATATTACGCAATTAGATTAGATGTTTACATTTTTTAACGTTTGCCTGTCTGTTACATTTGCTGCTATCGCTGCCTTCGTGCAGTAACAAGAAACTAGTGAGGGAGAGATGAATCCTAATTTTTATTTTTAGTAGCCTGTGTATAGATTATGGACATCAGACAAGGCATGGGTTCCTTTTTGTTGTGGCTATTAGCTGCAGATCAAGAGCCTCAAATCTGTACTCATATAATATTCGCCTAGTTAATTTTTTATTTGCACTGGTCTGCCAGCTTGGCCTGTGTCTCTCCACAAGGCACTGCGTGTTTTCGCAGCTTGACTTTAAACTGAAAACCCAGGCATCATATAATAATAATTACACAGCAGCAATGCAGCTGCAGTACGGTGCATGGCAATGTTTACTGACTTCCTAAAAAGTGACTGATCTGGGTGATCAAGTGGCCTTCTCTGGTTCAGATCCTGTGGTCTTTTGAGGTGGAAACATTCCTCCTCAACCCCCGTCTCCTCAAACTATTTTTATGATGTAGATGACTATAGTGTCACGGTCCTTAACACTACTGACACTATCTAACCATCAAAGACATCGATGAAGGAATCTTTGGCCTAATCATATTTATAGTTAGGATGTTAAAAAAAGTGTGACATTTCCTTTATGTGTATATGTAGCCCTATGACTGTCAGTTTTACAAAACCTAAAGCTGAAAGCTTCGTCTCCCCACCTGTTTGCATGTGATTATATTAGTATATAGAATGTGCAAGGCCAAATAAGTTCTCATCAGCAGCATGAGTGCAAGGTATAGCTTTGCTTATGCTGATTAACGGTGACTGACAGAACATTTTATCTATTTAGTTGTTTCCTCTTGGCCTAATGTTTTTTTTTGTTTTGTTTCAAATGGTGTGAATATTGGTGTTTTTTTTAATTTCATGTTGCATAATTACGTTGCCATTTTGGGTTTAAATGGATCCAACGACTGCTGTCCTGTATTTGTTTAAAACTGAAATTACCTTTAAATCAACGGTTTTGTCAACACAGTAAAGGGAGCCTTGTGCATACAATCACAAACCGTGTGCATTAAAAACACCTAAGGACAGTCCATTGTTTACCAAAGAGACTATCCTGGTTTACATGAGTCCTTGTTTCTTTCTTTACTACATGGCCTTTACATTAGCAAGTGCTCGGTTTCTGTGGTAACCCTGGTACCTGCCCATTTCTGACCAATCAGCTATTCATAGGCAGTGTTCTCTCATAGTACATGCTGTCCAGACGAACCCCCTCACACACACCCCCACAGACATGTCTGGATAGCAGAGTGTGCGCGTCTCTGCTAGGGACTCCTCTTTACAAGGTAGAACTAAGATACACGTTCCCGCTCTTCCACAGAGTTCTTGTTGTGTTGTTTTGGCTTTTTATTATCCCACTGCATTTCATTCACCGAGTAAGATTATTTTGAAGTGTTTTTGTAATGACTGTATTCTAGTGTAGTTTTTATGTGAATGGCTGTTATTTTAAAAGCAATAAATGGAGAGAAAAAATGGCTTTTGCACACGGTTTATTAATACATTGCAAACACAACCACGCTTCAGAATATAAAAGCCTTTAAAAAGTGATAACTTTATTCACAGAAGGAGGGAGGTTCCTGTAATTGTTCATGGTCTACAGCAGGACTAGTATCATCAAATCGAATTAGCCAAAATGTTTTAAGCCTTTGCAACTGGGGAAAACAGGGTGTGTTTCCTTGTTTTTCTTGTAGACGCTGCAGCTAGCAGGACTGTGGATGCAGTGTCCAGTCTCTGTTCCAAACAGAGTCCCACTATTCTCAGGCATGATTTGAATAATGAAGTGTTTTCTTTGTTTTCTGCAGACGGGCCTCCAGTAGTGGGTCACTATGATATTTCAGACACTGATTCTAACCAGGAGAGTATGAGTGTGGAGACAGTCCGGCCCACGGTGATAAAGCATGAGCTAAAAACACACAGAGGCCAGGATATGGCAGCTCACTCTGGGTGTATAAGAGCTCTGAGCTCTATCTCAGGTCAGTTACAAACCCGGTATATCCAAAACTGATACTTTCCACTCCTCTTAGTGAAGACAGGACATTTAGAGGCATGGGTGTCATCAATAAGCAGCGTGCTATGTGGGGGAAACGGTTTTATTAATCTCAGCAAGAAGCCTTTGAAGTACTTCTGCCTTCATCCCACACTCCACTGGCTTGCATTTGGTGCTATAAAAAAGTCTCGCTGCCTTGCTTCAAGACAAAAGAATTGACCTTTTTCTATGAGGGACTAGCTGGCATTGTCAAAACATGAATATAAAGTCTTCAATTTCTGTTTTGTCCCAACGTGTCACTCCATGCTATCCAGTCAGCTTTTCAAACACAAGTGTCAGATTCATCATTGTTTTGTTCCTGTCTGTGTCAAAGCAGCTGCAGTCTTTATATGTCAGCAAGGCCTGAAGCTCACTAATGCTCCGGCCCTCCATACAATGTGTGACTGTGTTCCTCTTTTATTTGTTTCAGGCCACGTGGAGGCAGAGCTGTCGCACAAGGAGAGTTCTCAACACAAGGGCCAGATTAACATTGCTTCCTCAGACAGTGAGGTGGAAATAGTCGGAGTGCAAGAGAAAGCACGGTAAAGACAGTCGGGAAACTTTATCTGTAGAAGTTTTGATTATTTCAGATATTATGAATTGATTGTGCAAGTGAATTCAACTTTTTTTTTTTTCTAAATCCAGATGTGCCCATCCATGTGGAGGTGTGATAAAGAGTTTGTCCACCTGGAAGGAGAACTCAGTGGAGCAGTTAAACAGCACAAATCAGCCACAGCTCTGGACTACTGTTTCCCCTCAGCCCAACTGGGTGTCCCCTCCTGAAGTGGTGGACCTCACGCTGGACGAGGACACCGGACACAAATACCTACTTTAAACAACTTGTACACTGAAGAACTCCTCATTTTCTCCCTCTCACTCCTCCTCACCCCCTCTCGCCTCGCCTCGCCTCGCCTCCATGTTACGGCTGAAATCCTTCCTAGAGTTGCAGCCTCGCCTGTAACCGCTCGTGGACTCTTCCTGCTCCAGAGCACTGTTTGTTTTAAAACTTACTGTTGAACAATCATATGTATCAAAGCCATTCTACTGATGTGATTCCCTGATCTCGACTTGTCAGCTATGAATTTAGTTGTAATAAAATGGGACGGCACTTCAAGTGCAGGTGGAAATGTACGTAAGAGTGATCTGTTAATGATAGCAATATCCTCCCTTCATTTAATACCTCAGTTCCCCCCTCGATAACGGATGTAGGTAGTCATTTTGTCTTGTGTGCTTGCAAGCTGTATAGTGAAAAACTTAAAAAAGTTGCTGCTTGAGAGCAGGTCAGTATCACGACGTGGCTGTTGACCTGCTTCAGTACAGACTGGTGTATTTTCAGACTGGATTCGGCATTTTTACCTGCAGTCACCTGCAGTCAAGACAAAACGGCAGCTGGTACACTTTCTGTTGTACAGTAGACCTTAGATGGCTAGGTTCTCTTTGTACCTCCCTACGGTCAATTTTGTTTTCAAAAGTCTCACCACTGGTTTCACATTTAGTTCAGGCTGCATTGCTTTACTATACAGTGCCCAGGACTATTGAGTTTTTTGTTTATTCCCAAATTTACAGCTTTTTTTTTTTTTCGCTACTACCATATTACAAGCTTATTCTTTTCATGAAAGTAAAGAAAACCACTGGTTAAAATCAAGACTCTGAGGGCAAAAACACAAGCGCACACATCACAACACTAAAAAATTATGACTCATTTCCACCACAGCCAAACTATCTCCGGCATATTGGCAATATAAATGATGTACATTTCAGTTTTTTTTACATATTTTTTCTTAGAGTCTGAGAGTGTCCCAGGTGATTATCTGTGAATGTATGACCCTGCAGTGCTGACCGGGTGCACTTATGGTTTGCATGCTTGTCCTGAGTGAATGCAAACTCCTTTAAACCTCTGGGGACCCCTTTATAACAACTGAGGAAATGTATCTTCCATTGAATACTGCAAAGCAAGATGGCCTGACTGCCTTGAAATGTGCACTATTTTCTTTTAGAATCGTATAAAGCTTATTCTTTTACCTTACAAAGCAGTGGATTTTGCTATCTCGACAATAAATATTTTAATAATAGATGTGAATTTAGCACATGTATAAAAAAAGAGTAAAAGTGGTGTTGAGTTTGTGCCCACGTGTAGGGCATTTCTAGAAGAGACATTTACTGTATGAACTGTTCTTACCCTGATCCTCAGGGCCTGCTTGTTCTCTCTTTTTCCCTGTGGTCTTATTTTTGTCCTCATGCAGTACTGCTGGTAAATTTTTATCATTGATTCACCTTCATATACTGTTTAGCATGTTTTGGATAACATCTAGTTTCCTAAGTGATGCTTGGAATAGTAGTATCATACTATTTTACTTCTGCTGGTCACAGAAAGGGAAAATCCTGAATATAAGGAACTAAACCAAAGTCTAAATGGAATTTTTATGTTTTTGTTTTCTTTCCCTGTTTGAATTTTTTTTGCTTCTGGCTTATTCTTTTTTTAAAATTTGCTCCATAAGTCTAAAATATTTTAATTTGGAAGTCGGTGTATTTGTTGTGAAATGAGGTGACACGAATTCATGCTTCAAACTCAAGATACAGTTTCGTATAATGTGACGTGTTTTGTTTTTTTTGTTTGTTTTTCATTGGCCAGTTCTTTCCACTATATGCAGCTACCACTGTAACGAGAGTTCTTTTACCAGACCACTTCTGCTTGCAAAATCCATTCTTGCTATTGTTCCTTATGAAATGTAAGTAAGACATTGCTCATGTCTTTATTTTTTAGAGATAGAGGTTTGGTAGAAAATAGGGCAGCGATGCTCTCAATTACGGTTGCACATAGCATGTTTTGGTCACATCTTTAACCTCAAGTCTTGATATTATCCTCATTACCGGTAATTTAGCCTTGCTCTTCTGTTATATTTTTTTTTGTTTTGTTTTGTTTTATTTCGCTGTCAGTATTTTAAATTAACAAAAAAAAGGTGTTTATTTTGTTGCTTCTGCAAGTCCTTGACTTCCTTGAAATTATGTCTGTAGAACAAAAAGAAACTATTTTAAAACTAAATAAATATAGCATTATTTAATGACAGTCTTGTACAGTCATTTGTTTACTCCATCATTCATATCACATTCTGATGAATGAATATCTTCTTGCAAATCTGGCTGCTAATTTTGGCTCTAAAAAAAGTAACCTAATTGGGACTGAAGTTTATGGATTGTAGACAGTGACACTTGTTACATGGTTTTTATCCTTTCAAACATCCAAAAATACAATTTTAGAAAACTGTGTAACTTTAATTCAACTTCAAAAACTTCCTCATATTTAAATACTATAATATTAATTGATAAATGCGTCTGACGTCCTCAGTCTCGTCTATTAAGAAATGACTGTGCTTTATAGCAGTATGTTCTCTCTATCAGTGAGAAGAATCGCCATCATAGGTACAATGCTTAATGAGACATTGTTTTCTTTCATCCAGTGGCCAAACAGTCTAGACAACTGCCTCGCTGTGAACAATACAACCTCACCCTCACCCACAAAAGTAGCATGCCGGGTCAGAGGTCACACCGTGACACCTGCCACTAGGGGGACATATGGAGTTCACATGAAGAGGACAATGAGGGAGTGGAGCAATGCAGTCGGCGGGGCCCTTTTCCCTAAAACCAAAAGGCCTTTAGCCATCTCTTTTCACCCTTGGGGCAGAACATCAGCTGTATGCTAATTTTCTTATATGGCAGTGGTGGCCTCACAGAGCAGTGAATGTGCTTGCTCACTCTCAAAGCCTGAAACAAGTTTCCTTCCTTTTGCCGATATCTCTTTAGCCTGGATGATGCAGATGAAGATAGTTTGCTGTTCCAGGTTATATCCAGACAGCTCCAACCACCACCACCACCAACCAAAATAATGCATTTAACTACTTTTAATTACCAGTGAACACAACATAAAAGTTTACCTTCAGCCTCTGTTAAAGATGATTCAGATTCAGAGCCATTTTCCAACCATCTCCCGCTGGTTCTTAATTGTTTCAAGTTAGGACTATTGCGAAATATTTAGATCTGAGGTGATTAGTTGTTGACTAAAAAAATCTAAAGCTATTTTGACAATCATTTCAGCCATTGTTTAAGCAAAAATAGTTTAAAAACTAAATATTCTCTGGCTTAAGCTTCTGAAATGAGCGGATTTGCTGCCTTTCTTTGTTTTAAATCATTGTAAACTGAATATCTTTAGGTTGAAATGAAAACAAGACATCTGAAGACAAGACATCATTCATTAATTTCAAAAATAATTGGCAAATTAATCCATCATGAAAATAATCCTATATATACTGTATATAAATCATTTAAATGTTTGTTGACATGCTGCATTGAAATAGAGGGCAATGTGTCTCATAATCATGAGTAAAGAAATGAAATACAATGGCTACTGTTCTTATACTGATATGTATGTATATGACATGTATGCTAAATGTTACGTAGTATAAAGTAATAGTTTGACAGTACTAGAAGTCAAAGGCCTGTTACTTGTGAGTGAAAGGAAGTGATTGCCGTAGTTTGACCTGTACTGATGGTAAACCATTGTGAAAGGCTCTTTGTGTTGCACTGCAGGCTTAAAGCATTAGATGGTGGGAACTGGAAGACGAGGACATATGGGACTAAGAGTTTTGTGACCCCCTGAGCCTCCCCATGCCCATCTGTTCCTTTACCCTTCAGGCTTAACACTGAAGGCAAGGAGGTTTTCAGTACACAGTTCTTCTGCTGTACAGGGAAATGGTGCAACATATGTTTATATGAAAGGGTTGTTTTTTTAAAAAAAAAAAGAATTATGATGGGAATTAAATATTACTTAATGATCTGTAACAGATAATTAAGCAGCATTTTCTAATGTCTGTGTCTACTGGAGTCTTCTCACTGAGGGGACAAATGATCTGCTGGGTCCCAAAGTGAGGATGGATAAGATTAAACTATAATTTAATATGGTTTATGTGAAATTACATCAAATAGAGAATAACTCAGGACTCAGGTGTTTTATTGACCTTAAGAAATCCTGTTACAAGCTATGTAGTCTTTGCTCATGTGTTTCGACTGATTAAATGTCTAGTGTCAAGCTTAGGGAAGGAAAATTGAACTGGAGAGGACTTTTCTTATAAGTCTGACGAACGAACGGCTACTTGAAATGTCTCAATTTGGCTGTGAAAAGGAGTCTAATTGCAACTGGGGTCTATGAACCGAAAACACTGTCATTTGTTACATAGTGGTGGAAGAAATACTCACATCCTTAAGTAAGGGTAGAAATACCATTATGTAAAAGTACTCTGTTACAAGTAAAAGTCCTCAATACAGAATTCACATGACTTGTACTACTTCTATTGGTTCTACTAGTAGAATTAACTCACTATATCTAAAGTAAAAGTATTCATGAAGCAGAATGGCTCCTTTCAGAGTGTTAAATCTGTTATATTAGTGGACTGTTAATATCGGTGGCATTTTATTGGCATTTCAATGAACTTCTAAATGTTTAAATGTCGGGTGAAGCTCATTTGAACTCTTATAAACTGTTGAGTAGTTCAAAAACTTTGCAAGCCTGCGGTCGATCCCCACAGGTGTTTTCACTTATTTTATCTGATTAAAACTTTTCTCAGGGCTTTGAGGATGTGTGCACAGACTGGACGTGATTGGAGTTTGATGTGGAGCAACTTTGAACTTCATCATTATTATTAGTACCCAGAGTCTGGTGACCTTGGAGCTTCGCAAGACTCCAGCAGGTGTAATCAGCCACAATATGTGAAAACACCTGTGCGGGTATGCAGGGCCATGCATCACATGTCACATGTTTTGTATATAAAATCAAATTAACTGGTAATTTTGGCTGGTGAACAGATATAGTCAATCAATCATTTACTTTATGTGTGCAGCATAAAGTAAAAACACAAACAATATAGATATGAAGCATCAAATAAATACAAAAGAAAACAAATGTTAAAACTAACTACTATACTATAACTAAAAAGGAGCATAAATTATAAACACTCACAAAGTTGTACTTTCCACCACAGCATATTAAATTGTAGCTTAATCTTATTCTTCTTCGTTTTTGGATCCAATGGATCCTCTGTCCAAGCTAGGACCCCTCATCAGATAGAAGACACCAACACAGTCAATATGTTACAGATTATTGCTTAACATTTTTATTGTACTTCCCCTGAAAAGCAGCCTATTTCTGAGGTATACAGTGCTAAAATAAAACAGTATATGTAGTGTGCTGGGATTGAAACAGGTTTTGCTCACTGTAATCATTCCTCCTGTTCATACTGACCATGAAAAGATCCCTTCATAATGCACTTACAAGTGATTGCGGACAAAATCCACAAGCCTCCTTCTGTGTCAACATGTATTTAAAACTTTATCTGAAGGTAATATGAAGCTTCAGCCATTCAAATTAGTCCAATCAAGTAGATATCTTTCAACATTACAGTCTTTTTATTGCCAAAGTCCCTCTTTTTGTTACTATACTTCCACTGCAGCTCAGCAGGGAAACACTGTCCAAGGAAACATAAAGAGGGAATTTAATGCTAAATGTGGCAGATATCCACTTAATATGACAAACTCAGACTGCTGAAGCATCGTATAAGCTTCAGATAAACTTTTAAATGCATTTTTGCTCAAAATGAGGACTGTGGATTTTGGCCCCCATCACTTACGTTGAAAGCACATTTGAAGGGGATCTTTTTATAGCCAGAATGAACAGGAGGAATGATTACAGCTAGGAAAACCTCTTTCAGTGTTCATATGGGCACCTGACATTTTAAGACATTAAAAATTGTTTCAAGGATGTTAAAAAGACGGCCAATTAACAGATGACATCACATCACTCCAATCCCAGCTTCTGTCCATTGGCTCCCTGTTTGTTTTACAATTGATTTTAAAATTTTACTGATCACTTTTAAAGCTTGTCTGGGTCTGGCTCCAAGCCATATAACAGATATGTTGACCCCATATGCACCAGTTCACAGCCTCAGATCCTCAGGTTGGGCCCTTCTGGCTGCTCCAAAGTCGAGGCTTAAATCTAAAGGTGCTTTTGCCATCGGGGTCCCTTGGCTTTGGAACAACTTGCCTGAGGAGATGAGGCTCATAGAATCAGTGACTTCTTTCAAATCACTTCTTAAAATCCATTTTTATAGACTTGCTTTGATGTGATGTCATCTTGTTATCGTCTTTTTATCTTTTTTACCGTCTAGTGTCAAGCTTAGGGAAGGAAAATTGAACTGAAGAGGGGTTATTTTTGAAGTCTGATGAATGAACGTCTACGTGAAATGTCTGTCAAATATGGCTGTGAAAAGTAGTCTAATTGGCACTGGGGTCTATGAACTGAAGACACTGATATTTGTTACATATAAACAGTTGAAGTACTCAGATCCTTTAATTAAATAGAAATAGAAATACCATCATGTAAAAATACTCCTCCTAGTCCTTTGCTCTTCTCTCTACTGTGTTTTTGCGTCTTTTGTCTTGTCTTAAAGGAACAATGTCTAATATTTAGTGGCAGTGAGGTTGCAGATTGCAACCAACTGAATACCCCTCCCCCTCTCCCTTTAAGCATATAGGAGAGGCTATAGTGGCTGCAAAACTCACACAAAACGCGAAAGGCCCTCTCTAGAGCCAGTGTTTGGTTTGTCCGTTCTGGGCTACTGTAGAAACATGCAACATGAAGGGCTTTGTGGGAGAGGACCTGCTCCCTATGTAGATATAAAGGGCTCATTCTAAGGTAACAAAAACACAACAATTCTTATTTTCAGGTGATTATACACTAATTAAAATATACTTATGAATATTATACTCCATCTCTGCCAAGTCTGTTCCACTAGATGCCACTAAATTCTACACACTGCGCCTTTAATTTTATCTTAATTTTGTTTTTGCCTTACAGATGCTTTCTGTTATTATATTGCTTTCTGAGTATCCTGCTTTTGCTTTGTCTGTCAAAACACTTTGTAAACTCTATTTTTAAAGGTGTTATATAAATAAAGTTATTGTCTTTATTATTTAAATGCTTCAAAAGCAGGAGGAGATTTCTTATTTTTTAAAAATAACATTTGTGTAACTAATATTTTGCCAGCAGAATTATGCTGTTTACAGGATATTCAACCTTTTAGTCCTGCACAAAAATTTCCCAAAGCAATGTTACTATAAGTGAAGCTGCTAAGTACCTTATCTGGGCTGGTGGGTTGACACATGGAGGGGCGGGCTGTCCGAAACACAGACACCCCGCCCCGGCGATGATCGCATTGGTGGAGCCGGGTGCCAAAGCCGGAGGGTCCTGATCGGAGGGGTCTAGTGATTGGTTGTTGGGGTATGTGTGTGCAGGCAGCGCAGCCTTTCCGTTTGAATGTGCTGGGGACTGGAGGGGATCATTTCCATGGACCATCTGTCTCTCTGGCTGCCCACACAACAAAGAAGGACCCAGGATGGTGTTAGTACATGTTGGATATCTGGTTCTCCCCGTCTTCGGCTCAGTTAGAAATAGAGGTATGACTAGCTTTATTTATTTTTCTTAACCCTAACAATTTCTCGGCGTCTCGTCTTTTCTTTTTTTTTTTTAAATGTCCACAAATGATGTAAACAGAGCTGACACCTGCTAGCAAAAAACAAGCCAGCGTAATAACAGCGAGTCTAGCCTGGATAACGTATTAGCTTGTCTTGCTAGCTGTAGCGTCGCGTCAATTTAGCCGAAATAAAAACCGTTAAAACGCCGTTAGTATAACTGAAGATACTTAATCTTATAAATGCTGTTTTCAACATTAATAGTAGGATATTTCAGGGCCTGTTAACCGCTACCAAAATGACTGCAGCTGTCAAACGGCAGCCCCTGCTTTGATCCTCGGTGCTGTCTAGTTTGTCTGTGGCTGCGCGGTGTTTACGTGCGTTTGCAGCAAAATGTGGACAGTCACCGCTTCCTCTTGTTAACGTTACCGAATTAGCAGTCGCTTAAAACAGCCAAATGTTTCAGCACAGCTTTTATTATTATTTTTAGCTAATAATATCCAGAGCTCGGTGTGTATTTAGCCATTGATTTATCCCAGCTGTAACCGAGGCGAAGCTGACAACATGACAAGCGTTTGTTTGCCCCCTTTGTGTGCAACTGGCATCGAGTCTGTTGAATTCAAGCGTTCATTTTTGAACGATTCAATCAGTTAGTTTTAACAATTTCTCCCTTTTTTAAAGACAGGTAGTGCAATGGCCGTTACCTCAAGATTAAAGGATATGGCTGGCTAGTGTAAATGGGCTTTAAAACGCTGCCCTAACCTTTAAAAATACATATATATATATTTGTCGGATGGGAAGCATCAAACAAAACCTGCATATCAGTGGAAAATCTGAACAGCATGAAGGCGAATAAACACACTCGTTCAATCAGGCATAACAACAATAACATCACCCTCCATTGCAGTAGGCTTTCTGTGTTGATTATGTAATAATAATAGTAAAAAAAAAAAAAAAAAAAAGATGACGTGCATTGTTAAACTACATGCAGTAGCACCAATGATTTCATTGTGCTTTTATTTGTGTTCTTTTTTCCTGTTCCATAGTATCGAGGCTGGCTCCACATTCCGCATTTCTCAGACCTTTGTCCCCCTCCATTGTGTAGCTAACGATCATCTGCTGCTGTCTGCCGTAGCCTCTGCCTGTTCTCTGCATCTAGCTGTATTGTGAACCCCTTCTTCCTCATTTCCTCTTTCCATCTGAAGACGACATTGGCATTAAAAACCGAGTTCCCACTCATACCGTATCCTTCTGTGTAACAGACTAAAGAATAACACCTTCTGTAGAAAACAGTTTGTCTTTATTTAAACTGTCATGTTGCTCTTTAGTGAATAACCCATTGTAGCGTTTAGACTTTACTACAGACTTGTCATTGTGATTCTCCCATTCAGTGTGGATAGACTACATTCTGCTGTAAATTTCTGTAAAGTGGATACATTTTGATCCCCCCCTCCTTCCCCTACCCCCCGATTCGATTACAGCCAGACTTGATCGAACTCTTTGATTATTGTCTCCATCCCCTATTTGCAAAGGTGCATTGTACCAGCTTTTATCATCTATAAAGCAAAATGTATGATCACCTTCTCTAAATCATTTTTTGACCAATAATCCTCTTATCCTCACCAATTGGCCAATACCTGCAGCACTAAAATCACAATAATTTGTGTGATGTTATGCTCACTTTTGATGGTCCACTGCACCTGTTATAGTGGCGTATATAAACAGCTGGTCATAATCCTATCCATGTGTGAACGCCTTTGTTCCTGCTAGCTGAATTGATTCTTCATTCGGTCACCGTAAATTTGGCGAGACTCAGGTCTAATTCAT
Organism: Thunnus maccoyii; assembly: GCF_910596095.1. Classification (NCBI taxonomy): domain Eukaryota; kingdom Metazoa; phylum Chordata; class Actinopteri; order Scombriformes; family Scombridae; genus Thunnus; species Thunnus maccoyii. The sequence continues at coordinate 19,690,536 of NC_056551.1, forward strand.
CTTGCCATTTGAAAAATCCCCCCCCCCCCCCACCCCCTGTAATTTATCCACTGTCATGCACAGCCCCCCTTTTCAAGTCTCTCCTCCAGAATGCTATCCATTTTACAGGGATGTGTATATCCTGCACTGCTGTAGAACTCCTTTTTTAGAATCAAAATGTCTTTTTATTCTTTGGTTGTGGTTTTTCTACCTTATGTTCTTGTATTAGATCCTAATGCATGGTCATTTTTATACTTTTGTTTTTCCACATTGAACAGCAGATTCCAATGTAATCTTTGTGTAGAGATGTCCCTGCTGTACTGAAATGTGCTGTAAGCATACACATCTACTCATTGGATGCTGCTTCTGTTCTGTTAACCCTACAGAGAGCATGGTCGGGCCTTGCCTTTGGTCTTTATTTGCATGGTATTATTATGGTTATATAGGAGATATTACTCTTATTATTACTACTATCACACAGTGCCACACATACTAATATTTTCCAATAAAGACTGTAGTTTTCTTCCTAACCTTCAGTGTGCTTTTTGCTGATTTCCATGTGTTTCCCCCCTTCCTCCCTCCACAATGTGCTGTCACTGAGACGGTCCCCCCTCACTCTATATGTGCTCTCATTTTCTCAGCTGTCTTTGACAGAGTTTCTTCAAGTTGCTGCTCTGTTTACATTGGAGTAGGGGCAACCAAATTTTCTATCCATTCAAAAAAAAAAAAAAAGCAAAAAAAAAAAAAGCATGTTTATACTGAAACACACCGGCATTGATATTTAATGTTACATGCTGTCATTCCCTCCTAATCCATACACAGTTGTTTATAGGGCAAAACGTAGCCTCCCTGACATCCACTCATTGGTGTTCATTGGTGTTGAGTTAACTTTGGGTCAATTTTGGGTGATATGGATAAAATTCTCTATCATGGTATATATAAATTTGTATTGCATCTATATACACTCACTAAGCACTTTATTAGGAACACCTGTGTAATCTAATGTAATCCAATACAACAACTCTGCTATAGATTTTATTATTAATACATTTTCAGTTTTTGTTGACATTGTGAGAAAGGTGATAATTCTACTTCATGTTTATTACTGAGGTCATAGTGGGCGGTGATGGTGGTATAGTAGGGTTCATTATATTGAAAAGGGTTCGCCCCCCTTGGGGTGGACAAAAAAAATATTAGGAACATTTCAAATGGTGATGTAATCCATTTTCTGTAAAACCCATTGAGAAAATGTATGGATAAAATAACCTCACAGTCATTTTGCTAATCCAGCAAATTGAATCCTACCTGACAAATCAAAGCACTTTCATCCAAACAGGGTAATAAGACACGGTATCAATGGTATGGCAAATGAATCGTCTCATGGTACATATATCACCATTATTGTCCAACTCTTCTTCAAGGTATTGACCAATATTGACGAGTGTCTAAACCCCTAAATCCCTCTTCATTACAAACATTAAACACTGGACTAAACTCCTCTCTTGGCTGCGCATCTCTCTCCTATGTTCTTTTCAAATGTGTAGCATAAAGGAAAAAAATCGATTTTCAATCACCAAATGGCAACTATTATATCTGTAAAGTGTTTAATCTGTGTCTCTAACGATTTGACTTTTCCATCTTGTCTTTTTCCTGTTAATAAGCAGAACAGACCTTGACACTTTATACAAATAAACTCTTAAATTACAAAAAAAGCAGCACATTGCTGTTTAGTTTCATAATGTAAGAACAGATTCCTATAGTCATCCAGTCGCCTCTTTTGTAGCTTGTGACAACAGCATAATTAAACCTTATTTGGCTCACATTACATCACAAGTGCAGATAACGCTTTTGATTATTTATTGCAGGGAGTCAAACATTAAATGAAAGGCTTAGAGTTGACATTTTTGTAAGTAAATAACTAATATTCTACTTTATATTGTCTATGAAGTCGACACAATTACTGTATGTTTATATAAGTCCTACAGAATTACAGTATCTTGTTCCTAGGTTCTCATTTTTCTTTTAAATGTCTTTAAATTTAAAGCTTTTTAAAAGGTTTGCTCTCACTTAATGCATAAAAAGTCTTAAGATGGGGCAGTCAGTCACAACCTGCAGCAGAGGCTCTACTGTCATTCATTTCAAACATTTCACACCACATTTTAAATAGAAACTCAACTGTTTAAAGGATTTTAAAGTATGTGGGACTCCAACTGCTGTCCCATTCCTGTCACTTGAGCCTTACATCTGTCCTTAACGTCTTAAATAGAGTTATTTATGTGCAGACACAAGGTTTGACTTGAGACTCAGCAATTTTCTCCACACTTTTAAATAACACAACAGCTGTAATGCACATGTCCACAGTTGCTGTACTGCTGAAGCGTCACAGTTTTTTGCTTTCCACTCAGCGCTATCCTTATTTGACCGATGTACAGCATCAAGGTCAGTGAGCGAAGTGCCGCCATCTAGAGCCATTGGTATGCAGATTTTCAGTCCAGCTGTACTACATACAGTAGAGGCTGATTTCATTCATTAGTCCCCGTCCCCCCCACCCACCCACTCTGCTTGTGAGTGATGACAGTGATGTGCGGTGATCTCAGCTGGCGTGGTGATGGGCTGCAAAGAAAATCCTGCATACACACAGCTCAGAGTGTCACATGATGGAAGAGCACTGGACGAGGCAGGAGACAGGATTATGGATAGAGAGATATGGAAGTGTGATTGTAAAGCTGCAGTGATGGGAGCAGGAGAGATGAGGAGGAGGAGGAGGGGGGGAGGGAGACAGGTTCGATGTCAGACTGCTGCAGTCGTGGGTGGGCGGGGCTTCCGGGCTGTCACTCACACTGGGACATCATGCCGCAGCCAGACCATGGGGGAGGGGCTGCCTGTGCAGCAGCTCAGGGGTGAGGAGAGGTGGATGGGAGTGTGTGTGTGTGTGTGTGTGTGTGTATGTGCTGTATGTGTGGATGGGTGGGGGTCCGCTCTGCACCAATCAGGCGTTTTATGGCAGTAAGTCAAAGCCGAAGCAGAGACAAAACAATACCAACATCAGGGCTGCTACTGCTGGCAGCACTGCAATATGTCAAATATTAATGTCAGCAGTTCATGCTGTGGAAGAGCCCAGAGACAAATAATTTGATATTTACTCAGAGCCTCATGCTGAGCCCAGTCTTACCGGGTCACAGGCCTCATACAAAAGGGATGTACAGTCTTTTACCAATCCAAACCACAAATCTGCCATTTCTGCTCTACTTCCTCAGCCAAATGTTGTTTTTCAGTTTGCTCATGGCTCTCAAGGTTCACTGGCTTCCCATGTCCCAAGGCTATATGCAACGAAGCACAGCAACAACCAAGCAAATGTGTCATATTAGCAATAATTAAATGCACAAAATGAAGATGTAGATACACATGTATTAAAGGGATGTTTTGGGATTTTTGTGTTTACATATAAAAACAAATTGCTGCTAGAAAAATGTTACTGATATGAAAATTTGTAACGTAGATATCAACTCAGTGAACCATTTACTGTTAATTAAATCTGGCAGCAAATGCTAAATATATCACAAACCATTAGTTAATAGCCAAATCCTCATCATATTAGACTTAAAGTGTCACTCCATATTATAACAAGTCCCGTGAAAATGTTGACACCACAGTAGATAAAGACAATCATTTCCTCCAATATGCATAACTTAAAAGGACTGCACTTATTCCTTGATCATGGAAAAAACACAATACACACAGTGTCAATATACACAGTGCACATCTCATCTTCCAGACCCTGCAGTCTGCCTCCTGGTCCGCAAAGCTAGAAAGCTGTAATGGGAAGTCGAAGTAGCAACTGTTTGTCCCCGCCTAACCCTCCTTTCTCTAAGCTTGAAGTAATTCCTGCTGATTGTTTTGTGCAACTCGATACCGAAGTGATTCAGTGTGACTACCACACAATCTCATGTCTTGTCCACCTCTGATAGAAAGGGTGGGGGAAGGTAGATAGCTAGGTGGATAATCCCCAGTTCCTGTGGTGTCTGACTATTATCAGACAAGCAACAGAACCTAATGAGAACTCTACAGTTGAATGTTTGTTCCTTCAAACTACAGACATAGTATAGAGAGGCCAAATTCAATCCGTTCACTGGCGATGGACCGCAGACCCTCCTGGAAACACCCCAGGCTCTTAGTGAAGATCCACCCTTCCTGCTGGCCGCACTATGGCAAGTGGAGAGGCAGGCCATTGGGCACAATCTGTCTGTGGATTTAGGTGGTGCTCCACAGGGGTCTCAATGTCTGTGTCCTCCATCTGCTGTTTTGTCTGTCTCCTCTCTTCCTGTGTCAAGTCTCTCCTATCTTTATGTTCTGTCAGTGTGATTGGCAGTTGAATGTATTTTTTGTTTGTCGTATTTGTGTGTCCCTGTGTTGTTTTTGCAAATATGTAAGTATGTGTTCTTCACTGGTTTGTCTCTCTATGGTGTCTGTTTGAGTGAAAATAATCACAGGCTTATATGGCTCATTTCTGATCGCTTGCTTTTCTTTCTCCCAGGAGCACATTTCACCAGGCATCAACATAGCCATGCTACCTCCTGCCGACACTTTCACCTGGGTGCTCCTCAGGCGCCCATCTCAGCCGAGTTCCCTCTAGGACATGCCAGCCAGCCCCCTCAGAACGGCTTGGCCACCCACCTGCCTCCGGCACACCATCCGCCCCTCACTGCCCTGCCTGCAGCCCCTCAGTTCCAGGATGTGCCAGGGCCTCCATTCCTACCTCAGGCCTTACACCAGCAATACCTCATCCAGCAGCAGCTTCTTGAAGCGCAGCACCGCAGGATTCTCCCGCACTCCAGGTAGAAATACAACTGCATGCATATACGTACAGATAGACACAGAAAACCAAGCCAAACATGTTTATCTCATATTTATCTCATCCCTGTACACAGAAGAACCCAGGAGCGCATCCCCCTGAACCCTCACCGGCTGCGCTCAGGCTATGAGTACTCCCCTCCCCTCCATGTTCCCCAGCCAATGACACAGCAGCCACGGTACCTGGCTGAAGGCACCGACTGGTGAGTTGCCGTCGGAGATTAACGAGAGTCCTGTGGAGACGAGAAATGACCCCTTGCTTTCATTTCTGCTCCCATCTGTCCGTCTGTCACATTGCCTAGCGTGGGTGATGATGTTGATTTAGTCGCCTGTCTGTCCGCCCACAGGGATCTCAGCGTAGATGCCGGCCTCCCTCACCACCAGTACCAGCTCCAGCAGCTCCCGCAACACTATCAGCATTACCTGGCCTCCCCTCGAATGCACCACTTCCCCAGGAACACTTCCTCTGCACAAGTGGTACGTTTGTCACAGACTAATTTGGACCATGTTGGAAATAAGTGTCAAATTAAGTAAAGGATGCTATTATTCTCACAAAATTGTCTCTTTATGCACTTCTGCCTACTGTGGTCCAAGACTACAAATACAGACTACTCCAAATACATATGACAGTAAATTGAGTATCTTCTGGTTTTGGACTGTTGATTGGACAAAACAAGCAAATTGAAGACATTGCAACACTGAGAAATTGTAGATTGCCTTTTTTTAAACATTTTATAGATTAAAAGATAAATCAATTCATTGCAATTGCAAAAGCAATTTTGGTGTTACCCTATGGTATTCTCAAAAATGTGTTTTTGTTTCTAACAATGAATCGAGACAATGGAGAAAAACTATTTTACTACAAGTTTAACATTGCTGTAATATGATGACGACGTCTCTTTTGCAAGGTTGTGCATGAAATCAGAAACTACCCATACCCCCAACTGCACCTGTTGGCGCTGCAAAGTCTGAATCCTTCAAGGCACGCCACCGCCGTGCGAGAAAGTTATGAGGTAAATTTTAACCTCTTAATACATTTCATATTTAAACTTTCTGTCAATGTACCCGTCAGACCCAGGATCCTCTTGTTGCTAGGAAACAGTGCTAGCCCATCTGTATCTGCAATTAGTGTATTAGACAACTTGACCTTGAACTATTCTACTCTTTCTCTGTCTGTAGTTCCGCTTAGTAACTATTCTGGAGCTTTCAATCATATCGCATCATCGCCTTTAGTAGATGGAGTTTCAAATTGCCAGTTTTTGAGCACTTTCTTGTCTTTATTAGTTTCAAATCTGAGGTTCATTCTTGAAAGTGGAAACAGCAGTTGACAGAACAATCTCACCTTTAAGTCCTTTAAGTTGCCTTTCTATTATCAATATTTTATTTTAATCTACTCTACACTTTTCTCAACTATTTGTCCACTTTGTCACCAGGAGTTGTTGCAGCTGGAGGACCGGCTGGGTAGTGTCAGCAGAGGCGCTGTTCAGACAACCATAGAGAGATTCACCTTCCCTCACAAATACAAAAAGGTAAAGAACAGTTATTAGTGAATGTTAAAACAGTCAGGTGCCCCCTACAAACACTGAAACAGGTTTTGATTGCTGTAATCATTCTACTTGCTCCTCCAAATACACTTGCAATGTAAGTGGTGGGGGACAAAGTCCTCGTTTTGAAGCAAAAATGTATTTAAAAGTTTTTCTGAAGATAATATGAAGCATCAGCAATCTGAGTTAGTCAAATAACATGAATATCTTCCACAGTTACAGTTAAATTCATTCCCTCTTCGTGTCTCGACGGACGGTGTTTCCTGTTCAGCTGCAGTGGAAGGAATGAGACAGAAAGAGGGAATTTGGCACTAAAAGGACTGTAACTTTGAAATATATTGGCTGGATATGACTAATTTGGACAACTAAAGCCTCATATTAGCCTCAAATGAATTTTAGATACATATTTGCACAGAAAGAAGACTGTGGATTCTGTCCCCTATCACTTACATTGAAAGTGCATTATGAAGGGATCTGTTAATGGCCAGTGTGAACAGGAGGAATGATTACTGCAAGAAAAACATGTGTCAATGTGCATTTGGGCAGCTGAATATTGTTTTGGGGCAGACTTGAAAAATAGTGAACCTATCCTTTAATAACACATCTGCTTATTCACTTTGGGCTCTTATGGCTTTTTGACCTCACCCTTCGTCTCCCTGTAATCTCACCCGCTAACAGAGAAAGCCCCTGCAGCTGAAGATTGGGGAAGAGGAGGAAACAGATGTGGATGAGAAATGCACCATCTGTTTATCCATGCTGGAGGACGGAGAGGACGTCAGGTCAGGAATACTCTTTTACACTGTAACCCCAGAATCTAACGTTTACACTAAACATGGATTTACTTTAAGGGAGATTTCAAAAGCTTAAGCACTGTTAGAAACACATGAACATATGCTTAAAACCAAGTCGGGGGTGGGGGATAAAGAGGAAAGAGGGTCAGTTTACAGCACATGGAGTCTCAGCTGTCTGAGAGGCATGTAGGATTGATGACTCAACAGAAGTCGTCTCTGCATGCCTGGATGAACAAAATTATCTCCCTGTTGGTTTCAGAAGCTCTTTGCAGGCACATGAACTGTATGCACAATTCCCAATGTGAATCAGCATTGACCTTATGTCTCTCTGTCTCTCTGTCCTCCAGGAGATTGCCCTGCATGCACCTCTTCCACCAGGGCTGCGTGGACCAATGGCTGGCCACCAGCAGGAAGTGTCCAATCTGTCGAGTTGACATCGAAACACAGCTGAACCCTGACAGCTGATGAGATTTCACCTCCCCCCTTCCTTCTTGTCAATCACCCTCGTGTGGTTCCTGCTTTCTTCCACCCCGGCTTGCCGGCCCTCTTTCCCCTCATGTTGGGTGCTTTTGCCAAAATGTCTCCAGACTTCATGTGACATCATCACCCTTCTGACTCACGCTTTACTGAGCCAAGCCAGGATAACTAACTGCACGAGAGGCCGCAAGGGACTCTCTTTATATAGAAGCACATCCCTCTGGAAGCAAAAGACACGCAAATACACACACACACCACACAAACAAACACACACACACACACACACACACACACACTCATGTACACAGGGTTTACTTGTAGCTTGCTGGTCATAAATGGGGTGTTGTTACTGTTGTGGTGTTGTACTGTAGGTAGCCCTGGGCTGTGTAGCATGTCCTTAAAGCCATGACTTAATGTCCTGAGAGTGGAAAACACAACCCCACACTGAGCTGGCTACTTTCTCTCTTTTCTCTCTCTTTCTATATACATATATATATATATATGAATATATATATATTTCTCTCTTTTCAAACTCCTTCAATCAAAATGAATATTCTGCCACACAAGAAAGCTTAACAGAAACTAAACGCTCTGATGCCATGTTTACCTAAAGATCATTTGTGGTCGTAGTAGAGTAGCAGTAACCAACAAGTGATATCTGGTGCACTGTTGCCTTCTTATCGGTGGGCAAGCAAGCACCAGCTGAGTGTTTTAATTCTATCATGCAGCTTTGACATTTTGCAATACAGTTGTACATTTACCTTGGGTCGGTGTCCTGTGAGATGGTGTTACGTGAGTAGGTGTCTTTCACTGCCGCAGAAACCTGAACCCGGTGATGGAGTCGTCGTGTGTTCAAATTTAATATAGGTAGAAAGTGTTTTACCAAAATGCGTTTCATCATGGTGTCGCTTTGACCTGATGCGCAGGTTCACATGTGTGCTCCACCCTGCTGTGTGGACTTGCAGAATGTGTCTAACAAATGTGTGGATGTTCAAAAAGTGCAAAGGCGAGTGTGTTTCAAGGATTCGAGGCAACTCTTAAAGGATAATTGACTGTCTATATTTTTCTTATTGTCAACTAATCTCATGCAGAGCCAAACCAACAATTAACTGATCTACTTACAAGTATTGTGTGTGCAAAACCTGATATATCTTATTCCTCTAGTAGCGTAGACCTCTGTTGTTGTCCAAGGCCTATTAAAAATACGTCAGTGAGCCACACTGCTGCACTGGGTGACATGTTCCTTCACCATGAGGTGTTAGGGCACATTAGTTTGTTTAGAAACGGCTTCACAGCAATCATAGTTTCAGTCTTGTTTTCAGAGTAGTTCCATGTACGGCAGACGCCACTGTGCAAGGGTGATTCCATTTATAGAGCTTCGCTAGCTTGTTGTGCTACATATCATAACCTCTTGACTTTGTACTTTCTTCTCTGAGAAGTGTACAGTTCAGAAATGTACAGTCCAGGACAAAGTCAGGAGTTTGTGATATGTAGGACAACAAGCTAGCGGAGTTCTGTAAACGGAACTGTGTTCCTGCACATACACAGTGGTATCTGCCTTACACAGAACTACTCTCTGGAGACTAAAAATGTGATTGCTGTTATTAGTTTTTGGAGGCATTTCTAAACAAACTAACATCCCCAAAATCTTTGTGGCGAAGAAATGTGTCATCCAGTGAAATGGTGTGACTTATTGATGTGTTTTTAATAGTTTCTGGACAACAACGGAGGTCTACGGCACAGAGGAATAAGATATATCAGGCTTTGGATTCTCAAACAATACTTGAAAGTAGATTGAGTCATTGTTGGTGTGGCTCTGCTCATGAGATTTGTTGACAATAAGAAGAATATAGAAAATTGCCAGCCTTATCTTTTAACATAAACTTACTGTAGTTAGGTTACTAGCATGGCCACTGGAGTGCTTATACACCACAAAGCCAAAAAAAAAAAAGGAATGAAAAAAGGAAACTAACATGCACTGCAGAGTGAGGTGGGAGGAAGATTTAGCTGCCCTTGTACCTGTATCTTCATCTGGCGCTGGGCCAGTGGCAGAACAGTGTGTACTAAAAATGCATGTTTCATCGTCGACTTGGGCTGTTAGCTTTGGTAGCGTTTCTTCAATTTAAAAAGGTACAGAGACGGCTGTGCTTGACTTAGTTAATCTGAGCTGTGACTATCTTCTCAACACTAACAAACGAACAAAAAAAAAGAGCACGGTGTCAGTGGCTTTTCCCCCTGACTTGTAGCGTGTGTTCATCCTGTCCCCTTTGGTGGCAACGATGGGATCCTCTTATTGATGTTTACCTTATTGCCTAAAGAACAAGCACATGTGACAATAGTTATAGCAACAAAAGTTTTTCCTTGCATTTGCGTTGGTTTATATTTAGGTATAGATTCATGCAGTGTTTCAGCAGAGAGGTGCTTGCGTATTGATCTTGTGTATTTGTGTGACAGACCTCCCCTCGTGGTTGCTATGCTGGTTGCTATGCTGTATTGCTAGAACATGTAGAATGTGGTGCGACGGAGGCAGCCTCTCTCTCACAGTGCACACAGACATGAGACGACACAACAGCAGGAAGACATTCAGGCTGTTAAGACAAGTCGACTCCCTCACTTGCTACTTGGTCTCGCTACTAGTTTCTTTTTTGTTTGTTTGTCTGTTTAACCCTTTGTGTCAGCTTGTCATTTCAGTTCCCCAGGGCCGTGTGTTAATGGATGCCTTTAGGACCCTCACTGTCCTATGCACTGTGATAGTAAAAAGGATAGGACTTTCAGCCTTGTGGGCCAAGGATCAGTTAATCACGATTACTTCTCCCTGTCTTGTGCACTGCCAGTGTTGACACTGCCTCCTCCTGTAGTGGAGTCATCTGTGATGAAGTTTTCATAGTTTACACAGGGTGTTGTCAGTTGAGATGCCTTAAGTATTTAACAATCATAATTTATTACTAACTGTAGATATTGTGGGTATGTATTTAATTTTATATAGTTTTTTTGGGGGCGACTGAATCATAATTTATTTATTTAGAAATAACACAAAAATGCTATGAAAAAAACTATTACCTCATTTTTGCATTGTTTTAAATGGGAATGCTTTGCATGCAGTTGTACTTTTATGGAACACTAAAGTTAAAGAAAAAAAAATTAGCCCTGCTGTTTGATCTCCACAAGCTGGCTGTGCGATGTTTACTGTCCAAGGCTGAGCTACTGAGCCCGCTCTCTCTCTCTTTCTCTCTCTCTCTCTTTCTCTCTCTCTCTATGTCTCTCTCTTTCTCTCATGTGGTGCTGTGGATCTTGGTTACATTCCATTCAATGCAATTTCTCTGATCCCCCATGCTGTGATGTAGTGGACAAACTGCAATTAAGTGAATTGGTTTTAGTTTGTGATTTTCCTTCTTTTTTTTTTGTTTTGCACTCGCTGTTTAAATATGGGAACCCTCTCACTGGCAAAAAAAAGGTAGTTAAGATAATTTAATATTATCACTAAGAACTCTGGCTTTTCTGTTTTTATGCTCTGCTTCTCACAATGCACTATGGGTCTTAATAATGATCATCTGTGAAGCATGTTCCTTCGCTTTGTATCTGTCTTTCTATTCATCTCTCTTGGTGTTTCTCTTCAGTTCTTTTTCCAGACTAGTTTGTAGACTTAAGCATAACAAGTGCCTCGCTTTAGTGTTAGGAGATATTTCCATATGACTGAAACCATTAATAACAATCAATCCATGAAGCCACCATGCCTTATTGGTTGCATAATTAATTAAAAGAATGAAGGAGCTAAGACAACATTTGACACAGGTGTCTACAAAAGCCATTATCCTCAACAATTCAAGTCAAACTGTCCAAAATAGCTGCTGGTTTGTAGTTCTGAAGCATTATGTGTTGTGGAAATAGTTCAACAAAGAGGCATGTCTCACTGTGGGCTTTATAAATACTAAAGTTGTCTTTCTTTAGTTCACTTCTCTATTCGGTTCATCCTCTATCTCTCCATCCCCCTGTTCCCTCCTCTGTCCATTTTCTGTTTGATTTAACCGTCCGCCCCTCCTCTCAGAATCTCTACCCTCTGTTTCCTCTCACAGTCTAAGGAAGGCAAGGATTTTAAAGCACAACCTTTTCTAAAAATGCATGTTTTCTCAGGTTTCAATATAGTCTCAATGGTTTAATAGTATATGGTGAAAATATATACAAAGAATATAACAGAAAAAAAAGTATTAATTTTGTTGCTGCTTGAATCTGAAAAAACAAAACTGAAGAGAAAATATCCCAAAAAGTGCCAGTGAAAGGGCTGCCGCCATCCTTGTATGAAAATCTGCTGTTTAGTTGTGACTGCGCAATGTTTTTCAATAGGATATTTTATCTGAAAATAGAACTATTTATCATTAATATTAAAGCAATAGCGCATTAATGGTGATGAGTGTGTTGATGAAGAAATGGATGAGCATATTATGGGTAAATGTTAGATTCACATGTGGTGGAATTTTGTACTTTATTTATTATTACTAATAATAATAATGATAATGATTTCAAAAGTTGCATTGCTAAACCCAAACTGTTCTGTTTTTGTTTTTTTTTTATTTTAATTTTATTTCATGGCTTGTATATTATCCTTTTGTATGTGCTCTTTTTGTAATAAATTGGATAAAATGGATACGTTGAGTCTTTTTGGTCTTAATTTTAAAATAATACAATGTGAATATAATCAAACCTGTGGCAAGAGGCAGCTATCAGGTTAATTGAGAAAACTATAAAAATGCAACCATTCGTATGCTGTAGAAACATTCCAGACGTCTTGTACATCAATTCATACACATTTTTCTTAAATTTTGCCAGACATACTGTATTTCAAACTTTTGGAACGTTTGGTATCTCCATTAGACTTTAAAGCAGCTACAATACATTTCTGGGCAACTTTGGGGCAGCAGAAAAAGCTGTAAACACTGGTATATTATTACCTTTCACTATAAAGTTGTTAGACCTAATGTGTTAGCAAAAAGGTGCCTATTTACACATCTGGAAGATGCAGAGCAACATTAGCATTCATTTGTAGTCGTGTTTCTGGCCACCAGACAAATCAAATATTTTCTCTCTTTTTAGCTCTGTTTTGGTATCCACCAACTCCTGAGAAAAATAACTGTCTCTTTAGCCTCTAAATGCTCTAATATGTGCACCAGCTAGTTGATAACTCTGTCTGTTCGGTGCTGAACAGGTAGCGTACAGTCAGTTGATCACTGAAAACAGCTGCCTGCTGATAAGAGCAAGACAAGAGCGACAAGAGTGAACCGTAAAAGTAACAGTAGTGAGCTGTAAAACCAAAACAACAAGCTGAAAGACAGAAAATGCTCCATGGAGCTGAGATGAACTGCGGGGTTGGTTGATAAGTCTCTGTGGGGTCACCACTGTACAAGCGATTCCTTTTACATAGTCATTTGATCCGTTCTTATAAAAACACTGATTTGTGCAGCTTTTTATAAAGTGAGACAAACAGGCTGAAAACTGTGATTCTGAGTATTACAAGAGTTTAATCTTTTATAAAACCGCCATTATAACAAAGTAACTGACTGCAAACCATCCCTGACATATGAAATATAAAAAGAATGGCACATTCAGCTTCCTGACCAAAGTAGATATTGTCACAGTATTTCATTGCGGGCTATGTTCTCAGGTAGTATTAAATATCTAACCATAACATAATGTTTAAAAAAGCTATGAATGTAAAAATCTGTCACAGTTCCTGAGATATAAAACTTGCCAGTGCAGAAACCTTTTGGTCATTACTTTTAAACATGAGGGAAGAGATCTCTGCAATGGGAAATAATACTTTTTTAGTATTTCGGGTAAAGGACTCGGACAATCTGCCCATCAGCCCTTTTAGTGTCCAGCCACTTCCCACACAGGAAGATGGTGGTGACACCATTGGCTGTGTTGGTGACTTCCACACGATCCAGCAGCCAGCCAGGACTGAGACCCGAGTTGTCGTGCTCTATCCGAACTTTCTGCAGCTCTCCCATGTCCAGCATTTCCACCAGGAAACGGTCCGTCTGCTCTCGTTCAAAAAGGTTGCGAAACTTCTGCCGCAGCTGCCGGCGGCCTGAATCTCCATTGGAGCCATAGATAGTGATGAAAACGTTGGCATCTGTACCCGCTCCCTTCTCGTCGCCCGTGATGACGATGATCTCGTACTTGACGGGCACCAGGCTTCTAGCTTTACTGGCGAAGCTCTCGATGGACTTTGTGCACTCAAAGGTCAAGAAATCATCCCTTTTTGGAGAGAGAGGGATGAGGGCGTTGCAGCTGAAGATGTACCTGGAGCATAGAAGGAAGAATACAGTCTGATACCAACAAATAGTACGAGTATGGTTAAAAAAAAACAATGAATGACTTCTGCGTGGACGTAGATCTGGCTCAGTGAGCATGTAACCAAAGTCTTACTTGTTTCCCAGCTCTCTTTCAGTGACGACGACCTCCTCTACATGCCAGTAAACCTCCCCCTTCACTTTCTTTCCATCCTTGGGCGTGTGGCCCAGGCAGATACCAGCGATGTCGCCCAGGTTCTTGGACGAAAACTCAAACCTGTCCACATTTCCCCTGAGAAGACAGGCATGTTAGAATAAGTAGCTGTTCTCTTAAATTGGCTACGTACTTTAAATTCATGTCATTTCCAATGTATCCTGTGTCACAATTAATTTTCAACAGGATGGTGTAATATCATGATAGTGGATGGCAGCGTTTCACTGGGCTCAAGTACTCGGCGCTGGTGGGATTATCATAATAAGTGTAAAGGGGGAATTAGAGGGATTGAAAGCACATTTCTTTGAGCTTTTTCATGCAAACAAGTTCCAGCTCATCGAGTTAATCTTGCAGCAAGTACCTACCGCAAGAACCTCTTCTTCTTCGAAGAGTTCTCCATTACAAATTCTTTTGATCGGCCCTTCTTCCCCTCAAGTACAATCCAGCCATTTTCTTTGGTTTCAGCTTCAGCCGTGTCTCCAGTTGTGACACAAACTTCATACTCTTTCAGGGACAAAACATCAACGCAGTTACGGTAAATAGTCCCAAACACACATGTCCTGCTCACATCAATTCCACATAGAATATACAGCATACATGCTTTTTTATTGGATTATTTGTTTTAAATGAATTCTATATAAATTGTGTTGTGAGGTGCTGGCCCTTACTGGTCTTTTCATTGAGGTCTAAGTAGTCATTGTTGGCGCAGGCCAGTTCTCTCATTATCTGTCCATCATCGTCATTTTTGGCAAGCCAGCGGTCACAGGGGAACCGAAATGTTTTGTCCATGAACTCATCCTTCACATCGATGTACTCCAAGTGCCATCCAGGAGCAGGACCTGGGTGTAACGAGATCAGGAAAAAAAGACAGCAAGTAATAATGTTGTCAAGAATGATGAATGAGTGAGTGATGTAGGAATCTTTAAGGCCAGACAGTAAGAAGCTGTGTCACCTCTTCAGGTTTCCACAAAGCCAGACTACAGATGTAGCTGGAAATAGTAGCCAGATTTATATCAGGTTCTGTGATTGTAAATTTAGTTGTAACATGAAACTTTTGTGAGTAAACTTTTCAAAATGACAGTCCTGAAGTGCAGATATAATGACTTCACCATGCAGAGTGACTTTTTGCCCGAGCGCCTGACCTGTGTTGTCGTGCCAGACACGCACTTTGGAGAGCTCTCCCATGCTGAGGATATCCGAGAAGCGGAATGTGTCGCTCTGCTTGCGCTCAAACTTGTTGGACTTGTTGCACTCTTTCAATGCCAGTGTCCCTGTGTCTCCGTTCTCTCCGAAAATGATGAGCCACACATTGGCATCAGTGCCTGCCCCTGAGGAGACAAGAGAGAGTCAATCATTTTGAAAAAAAAAAATAAATTCTGCTTTCCTAGACAACCTTTAGAGTTCAGTTCAGTTTTGATTTTTTAAACAGAAAGACATACTGGACTAAACAAAGAACTGTGAGCTTTAGTTTAGGTTTAGGTTTATATACTTCCACCTTTACATTAGTATGATGATTACCAAAGGAATCACTATGTCATTTTAGTAAACTTTTCAGTTGTATTATTTATATTATTTTGACCGAACAGCATGAAACTCATGAAAATGGAAACTAAAAGGGTATACATTTACAAATGCTTATACTTTGTTGCATCCTTTTAAAATGCAATACATCTCAACTATTGCACAGATATGTTGAATTGCCAATAAACACTGAAGCTGCAAAGCCCTAAGGTAATAAATCAGCTAACAACCAACCATACTATGAGAGGAGCAAAATGAGGAGCAGAGAGAGCCGAGTTCTCTGACAGCACAGCTATAAGCTGTACTTCATTATTTTATTTCAGTGGTTTAGATACTAAATTAATGTGTATGAGACCATGGGGAGCACAAACCTCGCTCAGTCTGCAGCATGTTCTCAGTGTTTTAAACTTGTGTCTAGAAATCCTAGTGCTTCAATAAACAATAATAGTGTTAGCAACATTAGAAATGTTTGAATTTACTTTAAGAATCAAACTTTATGTTCCTGTTACCTTTAAATGCTCATTTTCTTTTCATACCTCCCAATACACTCATGTACACGCTTGCCTCCTCACAGTATACATGCAGATCACTCTAAAAAGATCCCAAAGGAGTCCATTACGTTATGCACTGCATCGCCTATGTAATGGTGTCTGCTTATGTATGCCTCTACTGTACGCATGTGTGTATGTATCAGCCTAGCTCATTATTCTTCCCAGAGCCTCTGTGGCGGTGCAGGGCTACATCTTAGCTTCCAGTAACTGCCAAGGGCGAGAGAGCAATCCTTTGAAGTCGGCTCAGACTTGCCACGCTATCGTATTGATCAGCAGCACTACTGAGCTATAGAAAACACTGCATGAAGAAAAGAGGGAGCAAAGCCATG
Organism: Thunnus maccoyii; assembly: GCF_910596095.1. NCBI lineage: Eukaryota > Metazoa > Chordata > Actinopteri > Scombriformes > Scombridae > Thunnus > Thunnus maccoyii. The sequence continues at coordinate 19,707,080 of NC_056551.1, forward strand.
TGAAGAGGATTTCTTTCATTACTGTGTCGCAGTCAAACATGAATTATTCCATCTTCACGCTTCCAGGAAAACACAAACTTCGGCTCAAGGACAGGTCAAATTAGGATCTTTGTAACATTCATCCGACACAGCCTTGAGCTTTTGATAGTGATCGAAAGAATGCGATTACAGACATAATTAACCCTAACTCATTTGGCGTTCAGAGAAGTTCACTGACTTGAGTGGTCCTCAATATCACGCCACTGTCCTCTCTGACGTTACGCATTTTATCACCTGCAGGATACCCTCAGGTGCATCCCTTTGAAAGTCTACAACTGAGAGGTGATGATGAGGTGAATTAAATCTCTCATCCGACCTTGGAGAGGTTCAGGATTCCCCAGAAGTAGCTGGAGGGTGTTTGCTGAGGAAAAGGATGTCTGCTTACTGTGAACGCCCCTGAGCCTGACCTGACACTGACCCAGAGATGAAAGGATGGATTGAGAATATTGATATGCCTACTAAGAGGGCATGAAATGAATTTGAAGCTTTCGGTTCCTTTGACTCACAACTTGTGAGGCAAATAATGGGGGAAAATCATCCAAATATAAAAGGTGTTCCCCAGGGACCAATTCTAGGTCCCCTGCTACTCTGGTGTAAATGTAGGTGATTAACAGAGACCCTTATGATAATATTGTTAATAATGTGAGTATAGAAATATATTTAGGATATCCCATACATGTTTGGAATAATTATATATATACTGTATATAAAACTTTTTTCACAGGGAAAGTGCAAAAGCTCATTTACTGACTGTAATCACTGCAGTTTGTTAACTCACTTGTTAGGATCAGTTGTGAAAACAGGTTTCCATTGGAACTTCCCAGTAACCTCAATAAAAACATTGTTATGAGCCCACTAATGGCAGCCTGCACGTGTTCAACACTTACCAGCAATATCACTGGTCTTGACCTGGATGATGTAGGTGGTGAGCTCCACCATCGTCTCCTCGTCTACCACAGCAGCCATCTCGCAGATCATGGTTCTTTTAGGTCCACGCATCCTGGACAGCCACTCCTCGTAGGTGAACACAGACACCTCCTCTGTGGTCAGGTTACGCATGATCACCTGGATGCACAGATTTAGTTCTTCAAACATCAAATTACACTTACTGTAAATGCCATTCACCATCATCACACTCGTTATTTTATCTGTAATAAAAAAAAATCACTTGAGAATTGAAGTGTAATAAAAAATGCACACTTTTTCTAACTTTAAACACTTTCAGACACCTTTAAAATGTGCATGTGCTATACAAAAACAAGATCATTCCTGAGTATATGAATGTGCTGTGTCATAAATTGTCATACATTATGAGCACTAATGTGTCACCAGTATGAACACAAGGTGTCTAATCACTACTCCTGGGAAGCGTTTCATTATTGGACAGAGACTCGGCTCAGGCAGCCACACTTGTAAAAGCGCTCCACTCTGCATATTTATTCAGGTAGATGCCGGATGCACCGTTGTGTCCATTTCAATGCACAGACCAAGCGATCCATAAAGGCAGCACATCTGCTTGTGATGCTGAACACACAAGGCTCTGTGCAGGGTCAAGTCAAGGAGATGTTCACAGTCGCTGAGTCCCAGGCACGGACGGACAGGGCTTGGTATTGTTCCTGACTGCTCTGCTGCTCTGCAGGCATGGTGCCTTTACCAGAGAAGACATTTGCATAGGAAATGTGTTCTGTTTCGTCAAAGCAGCTGGCCTGAGACATCACACTGAATTTGGAAGTGAGCGGTGATGTTGTCCTCACAGGGTCAGCGGAAGAGAGAAAGCACTTAACCATTTATTTTGGGAAACAAACAATGTATTCTAATGAAGGTGATTATCTTGCAGGACTGTGCGTTAATAAGAAGTGATATTTGCACCAACACACACCAATTCACACTAAAAGCAAATATGAAATGAAATGTTTTTTTAAGCAGAGCATAAAATGTTCTGCTTATCCCTCTACTGAATACAGAAACACACAGAGCTCATTACTGAGGCTGTTTGTGCATGTGTGTAGTGTACTGTATGTGTGTGTGTGTGTGTGTGTGTGTGTGTGTGTGTGTGTGTCAGCAACAGCATGGTAAAATGGGTCAATATGCTCACTCCAGGAACTCTGGGCCCTGCTGTGTATATGTGTGTGCGTGTGTGTGTGTGTCTTTGTGGGTGGGTGAATCATTGACCGTTCTCCTGCAGGCAGGGATAGATGTATGTTTGTGTCTGTGTCATATAATAGATTGAATGTTCCTGTGACCTACAGAATACAGCACTGGGGTAAAAACACAAACCTGTGACTGCTTCGTACTATTGATTTGGCAAGAAGCTAACAATAACTGTTCTGCTGCTTTTCATGCACCTGGTTTCATGTTTTATGGATGAGCTCTGCTGTTTCTTCTTCTCAACTAATTAGCCCTTGACAAAAATAAAGGAAACCAGTGTAAATGCATTATCAGCTGAGAGTTAAAAGCTCTCCTTTTCCTTTATTCTTTGCCAATTTTTCAGCAGGTAAACAGCTCCTGAACACACACTGTATGTCTGTCTTGGTGCTAGGTTAATTAAGGTGAGCTGACCTGATTGAGAAACCAGTCAGGTCGACTGCCAGAGCCATCAATGCGAAGCCTCATCTTCCTCAGCGGGGCAATGTCATCAATCTCCATGCTGAAAGTGTCCTCCTGACCACGCTCAAACCTGTTATCCACCATGCAAACAACACAGAGCTTATAACATGTAGCATTCATATTTTAATTGTCCAAACAGATACATTATGTGTGTGTGCATAAGGTCAACACATGCCAAGAAAACATGTTTGGGCTACCTGTCCTCATTCTTCTGCAGCAGCATCTCCTCTGTGCTGCCGTTGATCCCAAACACAGACATGTAAATCTGAGTGTCTGTTCCTGCGTTCTGAACGTCTCCCGTTACCACCGTCACCTCATAAATAACCTGGCATGAAAAGATGAGACGTTTTACTTTTTTTTTCTTACATAGCCGTCTCCCACAAGCAGTATGATCTCTAAAACATGAGTAGACAAGGATGTGACTTTTATTTTACAGCTAATGAACAATTACATACATCTAATATTTATTTATATAATATTTTTAGGTATGAGTGATTGCCTAAACATCTATAAAGCCGTAGTAAATGTTGTTTGAAATTTGATATGTTTCCTGTTAAAACAGGGCAGGATCATTCAAAAATCTATGAGATTATAAGTAGTAAATATCATATTGTTTCTCAATTTTATAGCTAATATTTCTATTACTAACAGAAATAGATATGGAGAAAGGAGACAACCCCGTCTGACACCCCTGGATAAGATGTATTATGATAGATACTCATTGTTTATTTATAAATATTTATTGAAGAGCCACCAAAGTTAAATAACTTCAACCATTTATAATGCAATCCCATTTTAAGGTGTCAAAACCAGCCACAAAGATTAATCCTTGAAAGTTTTAATTTCCATATCAATCAATAAATACCAATAAATCTAACCTGGGTATAGTCATTTTAGTCTATACACTGTAAAAAATGTTGTGAATAATACTTTAAATTCTATTGGCAATACATTTGGATAGTACGATAATGTTTAGGGTCTCCAATTCTTTTTAGATAAATCAGATCTTTATGCTGACTGTTAACATCTTGTCTTAAAACAGGGGAAATTAGTGTCAGAGAGCCTACCCATCTTAAAATCTATCTGAATATTTGCAACAGGCTGGGAGGCGTCCTTTAATGTACTTATAATGGATTCATTATCACTAGTCTGTTGCAGTAATTTGATCTAACTGCTGTGTACGTTTTGTGCCATATGGCTGTGCTTGCGTCCTTTAGTTCACATCTACATACCTTCTGGGAGATGGAAATGGCCTCTGCATCCAGCACATTGAAGACTCTAGCAGTCAACCCATCTCCACGATCTTTGGCCAGCCAGAACTTGCAAGCAAAGATGTATTTGACCCCTTTGGTTGGCACAGCAACAGACAGCTCATCAACCAGCCAGCAGCTCTCAGGAGTGGCCCCATCATGGCCAAGCTGCAGGGAGGGAGTGAAACAATCACTTCAAGCAACATGGGTGTATTTTTAATGCGTGTTTGTGTGTGTGTGCGCGCGCGGATGCGTGAGAGTGCACGATTCTGGCTAACAGCCTCCCCCTCCCTCACCTCGACCTTTTTGATCTCCCCCACATCTGAACCGCAGGGCTCAAAGCTCTCCAGAGAGCCGGCCTCAAAGCCCTTCCTCCCGTCCGGCAGGTCCAGCCACAACCTCTCTGTCTGGGTGTGATTGGCCCCGATAATGATCACATAAGCCCTGCTGGTGGTGCTCGCGTCTCGCTCTAGTCCAGTACAGATGGTGATGTGGTATGGTATGACTGCACAGGAAGGGCACAGTAGTTATTCATTCACGAGAGCGTGAGATTATGTAAAGATGGCTGTGCTGGAATATCAATGACAACCAGTCGCAGAGTAGAGGATAAATCAGGCATGCGGGGCTGAAAATTCTTGATTTCTGTCTGAGTTTTCTTACTCGGGAGCTCTATTTCTTCCTCCTTCTTCTTCTTGTTCTTCTTGTTCATGTTGCTGTCAACACTCTTCACTGTCAGGGCTGAGTTCTTCTTTTTACTGTTTAGGCTCTCTCTCACTCCCTCAAAACCCTGAAATAACACAGCACACACAGTGATGCAAACAAACGCATGCTACATACATAACACAAAGTCATATGTATTTATGTAATAAAGTCTAGTACATATGGGCATAGACATTCAGTGCAAAGATATTTATCACCATTCATTTCTATGGCAGAAATGTACGCAATAAAATATTATGTTCTCTAACAGCACTTATAGGGTCAGTTCATTCAAATTACAAAAAAAACATGCAGATGGATAAAACAAATAGCTGCCATTTCATTTTTTTCAGATTTTCATACATTTGCCTCTGAAAATCCAACACAATGGAGGGGAATAAAACCTTAATTAGCACTCCTCAGAGCATTGAAAAATGACACCTGAAGAACTAAGAATTAACTAGTCACAGTTAGTCAGGATGATTCACTGATCTCGCTGTCAACAGTTGTCATGGGGACTATTTTTCAGAGGAAAGGTGCTCCAGTGAACACTGAAAAAAACTGTGTTTAAAATGAGGAATCAGGACAGTATGTCTGAGAGATACAATGAGGGGTCAGTGGAAAAAATAGTGTTTTTGTAGTTTAGTGTGAACCTACTCTTGTTTTTTTCCTTTTCATTTTGAAGGTGCAGTACTCTTTCTAATAGCAACTTAATAGTAGCTGAGAATCTTGTTTTTGCAGACTTCCACTGATTCAGCTTCTAACCTTGGTGTAGTGATGTACAACATGATATCACTGCTTTCACCCAGGGGTGAAACAGGTTTAAACTTGTAATCAAAGAAGGAAGTGAAATACTGCTGTTCTGCATGATATTGACTTACACTTTAAATCTCCTTCCTACTGCTGTGCTTTAATAGCTCTTCTTACATATAACTGAAAGTCATCCTCTTTAGACCTTTCATGCTACCTTGACATAGAAGACTCTCTCAATGCGTTGGTCCTCCCTTTTCCTGGAGAGCCATCGTTCACATAAGAAGAGGAAGACCTCCTCTGTATCCACGTCAACCACCTCCACCTGGTCCAAGTACCAGTCTGCGCTTATCATACTGTTATCATGGCGGATTTTAATTTTAAAAACCTCTCCGAGGTCAACTGCCTCTATAGTGAACTTATCCACCTGTGAAGAGAAAACATAAGCATACCACTTCAACATAATGATTCAATTTACTTATGTACTTATGTTTGTACTTTTTGAACGATGATATTTTGCTGTTATTCTGCGTATTTTTTTCTTTCTTACAGATCCACGTTCAAACTTGTTGCTGTTTGTCTCCGACTTGCTGAGTTTCCTCTCTCCAGTGTCCCCCAGGTCTCCATAGATTGTGAGGAAGACATTGGCGTCTGTGCCGGCTCCATACACGTCACCTGTCATTACTGACACCTGGTATGTGTGAGCTGTAGTGGGAATGGTGATCACAGACAAGCACACAGGGAATCGGTTTGAGGCAATTGGCAGAAAATCGACCGAAAAGAAAGCAATTTTCCCTCACTGTTTGATGCCACTGTCATAACAGAGAGAGAGAGAGAGAGAGTGGACCTGAAGGGAAAATTGTCTCTAGTTTCTAAACTACTGCTCAGAAAGGTGGAGAAAAGACAGGACACAACAGAAAGACAAATTCTGCAGATATTTCTGTATTTTTGTGTGTATGAATGCAGTTGAATGTATCGTTTGTCTGCATATGCAAACATACTCTCCAGGGCATCTTCCACCTCGATTTCAGTGACTTTCAGGTTTCCATCTCGTGAAAGTTTCTCAGTGATGATGTCAGAGGGCACCAGCTCTCTCACGGTTTCTCCATCATCCTCTGACTTGGCAAGCCAGCACTCACATGGGAAGATGACTGTCTCCGAACCCTACAGAGAGAAAGAGAGAGAGAGAGAGAGAGGGAGAGAGAGCGGGAGTAGGGGAACACATGGATATAACACACCTGCAATTTAATGTGTTGTTTTAGGAGAATCAGTGAACACAGGTTTCTGTTTCTGTCTTTTTCGGAACTTTGGCTCAGCATGTGAGGACAAAAATGAATTCACAGCATCTAACTGTGAGGAGAACATCTCCACCTACTGACCAAAAGTAGTGCTTGCCTGACACCAAGAATGTGAGTTGTGAGATGCAGGCTCAGAGTCAGATCAAAATTAAACATTTGACATATTTAAGCACTAATTTACAAGCACTAATTTACAAGTACTGATATCAATATCAGAGTGCATCTCGTTAATGGGTCAAGTTTAATTGTTGTAATGATAATATAATATAATATAATTTAATATTGTGGTACCTTTCCCTTCCTGAGCAGACGTCTGATTTCCACTCTGTCCAAATGCCAGCCTGGGTTGACCCCGCGGTTGTCATGGCCGATACGGATCTTCTCAATTACATCCCCCACGTCTTCTAGCTTGAGAGAGCAGAAACATCAGTGAATTAATAAAGCATTATGTTGTATTGTATTTTTTGGGACAATGTACAGTTTTAAACAGAAATGTTAACATTTGATGTACTGCACCAGAGTTAGCTTTAAAGCTCATTTTCATCTGCAGTCCCTTACAAATAAAACATATAACAGTACAATAACAAACAGTACAAAGCAAAAAACACATTATACGAAATACAAAGCTACACACAATAGCACATCACATACACCCACAATGTCAACTAGTAATATTTAAGTAATATTATGATGAATGTGTATAAATTACAATAAAAGTAATAGAAGCAACAACATTTTAACATCTGTAATACTATAAATTGTTACAATCACTTTCAGGTTGTATTGATGCAGTGAGAACACACAGCACTTGTATTGTATAAACACTGTATTTGATGACCACTATCCTGGTCTCCAGAGCTTGATATTCTGTTTATCTATGACTGTTATTGTACCTCAACAATAAACATGTCCTCAGCTCCTCTCTCAAAGTACATCCTCCTCTCCCTCTTGTTGACACACAGAGACTTCTGCTGGCTGCACACCGCATCTCGCCCATACAGGACAATGAAGACATCTGCGTCCGTGCCAGCACCAAACACATCACTTGTGAAGATTTTAATCTCATACGGAACAACTACAAAATGAAAAAAAATTAAATTAAATATATATATATATATATATATATATATATATATATTTAATTTAATATATATATATATATATATATAAACACAATTGTTTATATATATATATATATATATATATAAACAATTGTGTGTGCGTCAAGTGATAAATATCTTGGATATTTGTAAGAGTGATGTGGAACTTATTACAGTGACCCAGTAGGATTTACATGGTGTGTAAAGCTCTGTCTGAAGAGGATTAGGGAAAAGGTCCCTGACGATGGCCCCGTCATCCTCCCCTTTATCCAACCAGCGGCCGCAGGGGAAGCGCAGTTTCTGTCCCAGAGAAGGAGCATCAATCTCCACCCAGTCAAGGAACCAGCCTGCCGATCCTCCTCCTGAGACATTGGCACAAATTAAGTTATTCACATGTGTACATTATTGTAAATAATTTGCATTATTCACTGTACAGGCAGGAAGTTTGTCCTACTGTACCACAGTTGTTGTGTCCGATACGCAGCTTCTTCAGTGGTCCGATGTCAACTGCTTCCACAGTGAACTCGTCAGTCATTCCCCGCTCAAACTTGTTCTTATGAGTCTTAGAAGCCTTCAGGTTAATTATTCCTGCAGATATGCACATCACAGAGTAACTGAATCATTTAAAAACACTTAGACAAAGATATAGATGCAGTATGATGGTCTGAAATATTACCTGTGTCATCCTTGGTACCGTACAGGATCATAAACACGTTAGCATCAGTTCCTGCATACTTTTTGTCACAAGTTTTTATCTTTATTGTGTATGTTGTTGACATGGCTGTAAAAACAAATCAAAGTTAATTCACATCTCTTCAGATGTTAGTACAGTATCAACACAGTTTCTTGCTTTCTCAGGGCAGCCATAATGTTCCTCTCACCCTTCTGTTCCAGACCGAGTGCAGCGTCAGAGTCTTCCTCATCATCATCCCCCTTCTTCATAAAGGCCTCGTCCACAGGAACCAGCTCCCTGGCCAACTGTCCATCATCCTCATCAATAGCCAGCCAGCGTTTGCAAGGGAAAAAATACCTAAAACACATTATATAACATATTTTATGCAGTGTACAGTATCAATAGTGACAATACCATGATCAGACTGTTAAAATGTTCCCTGTGTCCGAAAATACTTGTTAGCTGTGGTTTAAACAGCATATTTCACAGTACCATTTCAAACCACACAGTGGAGCTCTACAGACATGTAAGGTGCAAAGCTTCTGTCTGCTATGTAGGATGATAGCGTTGTTTCATGAAACCTGAAGCATGGATTTTGTGTCTAGTATGACTCAGCAAGGTGTAAAGGATTTCTTATCTATGAAATGAATGAATGACTATCTTTTCTTTAAATTAACATAGTCATTCATTCCTAGAGTTTGTGTGATGATGCTGTGTCGCATCTAATTAAAGCTCTGACACTCTCTTTTCTAACATCATCATGACTTACGTAGTGTCATCTTTGTTGTCTACAATCTCCACCCTTTCCAAAAACCAGCCGGCGCTGGCCTGTTTGTTGTCATGTCGGATCCTCAGCTTTTTCAGGATCCCCAGGTCGACGGCTGTGATGTTGAAAATGTCCTCCTGGGTCATACATGAACAAACAGGTGACAAAGGGTCAAGGGATGTCACAGGTTTTAAGTAAGCATTCCATGAGAACCTCATTACTTATTTATGTGATCTTAATTTAATCTGCAAGGCTCTTTAGATTCAACATTTGTTTGACAAGAGAGACTTAGCCAGAAAAAGAGTATCAATGATAACAATTGTGATAGATAAGACAAATACATCTACAATGCATTATGAACAGTGGAAGAGGGAAACCTATCTAAATAATGTGTCTTGTAATGTAATTATACCCTGTAGATTGTTCCATGCATAGGGTGCAGACTTCGGAGAAACATTAGAGAATTTGAGCTCAATAAATAAACAATAACAATAAATATCTATAATATCTGGTATGTTATAGGGCCCCTGTTCAGCTTTTGGCTCCCTGGCATCAATCAGTGTCACCCAAAAGAGTAAAATAAGTTTATTGAAACTGATGACAAGCCTGGGCATGTTAAGAGGCAACCATTGTGTGGACATAGTCTTAAGTTTAGCGGTCAAGGATGACAAATTTTTTGGGGGCAAATGCACTTTTTTTTTTTTTTTTAACTTTCTTGTCGAAATTTAGATAAGAACATCAATCTTCTCATCTAACTCTTGGCAAGAAAGCAAATAAACATATTTCCCAAAATATCAAACTATTCCCAAAGTATCAAACTATTCCTTGAATAGTTTCAATCAGATTATCACATAAAACAGCACATTCAGCACTGACAGAGACAAAACTCACCTGGCCTTTCTCAAATTTATTCAGGTTGTTTGACTTCCTGAGCCGTCGCTCCCCCGTGTCGCCAATCTCTCCATAGATGTTGATGTAAACGTTGGCATCAGTCCCAGCTCCCCACATAGTCCCAGTGAACACATGAACCTCATATGAGTTCACTGGAAGGAAAACACAGTGCTCATCATCAATGACATTTTCATTTTGCATGTTATGACATTTGCATTTTGCCCAGTGCAACATTAATTAAAAATGTTACAATTAAAACATTAGCATGTATCCTTTGGGTGCAAATAACAGTGGGTCAACAAAATACATTCATGCTCTACTAACCCTCCAGGTCTTCATTGTCTTCAGTCAGAAGCTCAACCACAATCTCCCCATCCTCCTCATCCCTGGCCAGCCAGCGGTTACAGGGGAAAGTGAATGTCTCCACCACTTCCTGCAGCTCCTCAACTATCTCCACCTCCTCCTCTTCCTCTTTCTTCTTCTTTTTCTTGTCCTTCTTCTTGTCTTTCTTGGTGTCCTCCTTCTTCACCTCAATTTGTACCATAGCCATCGTCAGCCGCTTGATGTCCACTGTCTCCAGGAACCAGCCGTCTCCGACACCCTTACCGTCATGGCAGATGCGTATCTTGTAGATCTTACCAACATCCTGAGCCTCAATCTGGGTTGTAGATATGAAACTGCGGTAAAACCAAGAACTTAAATCTCCAACAGACATTGACATAACACAAGACAGCCTTTATACAGACCTTGAAGATCTCAGTGGTGCCACGTTCAAAATTGTTGGAGCGATTCGCTAGAGTGAGAACTTCAGTTTTTCCTTCCTCCCCATAGATCTGACAGAAGACATTGGCATTGGTGCCAGCTGCACGCACATTCCCTGTGACCACTGTTACTTCATAGTTGATCACTGTTATAGAAGTTGATAAGACAACAGGGAGTTTATGCGGAGCAGAGCAATATACTTCAACTCATAATCACTGTTCACAATCACTGTACTTTTATGTTGTTGTTATTTACATTGTTCAATATCCAGGACCTCGCTGGGATAGATCTCCACCTCCACTTTCCCATCAGCCTCGTCTTTGCAGAGCCAGCGGTGGCTCGGGAACATGTACTGCATCCCATGAACTGGCACAGAGATCTGCACGCTGTCCAGAAACCATCCGGCTCGCAGGCCCTCGTTGGTGTGACCAATCAGGAGACGGCTGACCTGTAAGCACAGTGGACATGGATGAAACAGAATTAGAAAAAATAAAATATCTGCTCTCTGTGAAGTGCATATATTTCTAAAGAACTTGCCTTTCCGATGTCAAAGGTCTCAATGGTAAAGATGTCGGTGCGTCCTGTCTCAAAGTAGTTCCTGAGGTCATTGTCAGAGACCGCTAGAATAATCTTGTTGGTATCACCCTTCTCCCCATACAGTTTGACAAACACCTTGGAGTCAGAGCTGGCCCCGTTCACACTGCCCGTCTTGATTGCTATGTGGTAGCTGACATCTGAAATTAGGCACATTAATTTATATAAGCATTTAAAAGATATGTTGGAAAATGCAGATATTTCAAAATTATTTGTTTTTGTGCAGGTAATATACATTTTTGCACATAAAGGGTGTTCCAAGACAAATTTGACCCATATCTATTCAAAGGGATTTTAAAGTCACTAGAGAAGGTCAAAACAAGGAAAAGAGTGCTTCTAGTGAATCTTGAAACAGTGGAACTACAGATCGGCATGTGTGTGTATTCCTGCCAGGGTTCCCACCAGGCAGGCTCATGTAGACCTTTGAGGTGTTATGGGGGAATATTGAAACAGTGAAAGAGTAAAACTGTGCATAGACATCTGTCACGGGTTCACCGTCTTCACGACTATTTTTCATGTTTTTCACCTGCCTGATCTCTAACTCTCCTCTCATTGCAGATCCTGCCACACCCATCTGCCCTGCAATCACCTCATTCCCCTCACCTGAGTTTCCCCACCCATCTTCTCACCTGGATCCCATTAGGCTCATCAGTCACTCCTTATATATACTGGTCCACATTCACATGCTCCTTGCCTTGTTTGTCTAGTGTGATTGCCTAGCTTTCCAGCATTTCTACCTATTTGCTTGCCTGTTACCTGGTCTTGAGATTTGCCTAGTCCCTTGGAGTTGTCTGCCTGGTTTGTGACCCCTGCTTGATTTTGTTGACTGATTAAAGAATATTGGACTCTGCTCCTGTCTCTGAGGTGGTGCTTTTGGGTTCTGAGGTTCTGAATCGTTACAACATCATCATATATGGTGTACATACAGTAGGGACAAAGGGTCACACGGTGCCTTGACACTGTTGCAGCATCCGCACCTGCAAACAAGCCTATACAAAGTCACAAATCAAACCCATCAATTCCCAGGCATCCAACATAGTGGTTGCCCAATATAGTTCCCCCTATAGTGGAGGGCAGCTTTCATAGGACTATGAAAGGTACCTGAGCCCCTATTTTATTGATTTGGTGAAGTGATTTGGTGGATCTGTTATTCCAAGATTAAAAATGAGGAAGTGAGTTGCAGAGAACATATTAGAGGAGGACAACATGGAGGAAAGGCCCTTGTGACTTCTCTCATGCAAAGGCGCCAGCCCCACCAACCACAGCACCACAGTAGTCTGAATCTTGTTGTGATCAATCTGCAGTCCCACAGTTTATTGTCATAAGGTTTAAATTTGCAAACCAGTTTGTTGTTTTGTTTTATTACTATTAGAAAAGGAGGGCATGTGGTTTGTGAGCAATGTTGATTGATGGTTTTAATGGTTATAATGAAACCTACCATTCAAAAATGTTGTTGCATCCTTCACTTTTAATATAATTCATAGAAATAATTATGGCTGTTGTGTCCTCCTGTTTTAGATAACATGAGGTCATAATATAGTATGATTATTAAAGTATTTTCTCTAAAAACAAATGGTGTCAGACTTAAAGAAGTCATGTCTCTGCTCTCTGAAGCATTACTGAAGGATTAATCACCTGTTTATTAATGACTGATAACATATATATATATAGATGTAAAATACATTTGTGGTGCAAAATTTGGTATAGGGACTAATTATAAAGGGCCGGGTCAAAGATGACCCACTCCATACTATCAAAGGTCAGAATATGAACAGTATGTAAGGGTTGAAATGTTCTTTATGCACTCACTAAAGAGACGCAGGCCATCTCCAGCTGGAACTAACTCGCGGACAATCTGCCCATCGTCCTCATTACGGTCCAACCACCTAAAAGAAAACACACAGAAACACACTAATTTAATCCTAAATCAGTAAAAATAGGATCAGAACAACTCTCCCATCCCTTAAACCTCTCTAAAAATTTAAAGATAAAGACATATATAGAAATATATAGATTATTTAAATTTAAAAATAAAACGTTACTGTGCTGCCAGAACGGTGTCATGACACTGACAGAATCTCTTAAATTCAAGAAACCATTCTGGTAAAAAAAAAGAAGGCGACACATTTAGTTTACACAAGCTAATACACACAAAAAGAGAGCAAGGAATAGAGAAGAACAGGTGGGATAAAAAGATTAAAATACTGTACATTCAAGCGAGGTATGCATTATAACTGTTACATTTGTAATTTTCATCTAAAGCTGTACACAACACAAAACACTAAAACAAGAATGTAGCTGTATGTATGTTCTGTGTTGTTTTTGCAAAGGAAGCTAACGAACCTTTCCCTTTTAACAGGAAAGACAGACAGGAAGAGGCTTTTTTCCAAACGTAACTCTGCACCTCTGCCTTGTGGTTTGGCTCCAGTTACTGCAGAGAAAAGCTGGCTAACCACTGTGCATTTAGTGCCTATTTGTAATGGCAAACTCATCCATCACCTGCCTAACTACTTGAACACACGCCACTAGACAACTAGTAAATGTAGGCATGGCCAATTCACAGCACTCATGAGGCTTTTAGGACTGTTTGGACAATTTTGTCCAGATGGTTGGTGTTTTGATGGGTTTTAGACTAAAAGAATAAATAAGGAAATTCACTAAAAACACAAAAAATGAAGGCTATATAATTTTTATACATAAAACATTTCCTCAGTTAAAGGAGCAGATATTTTGGGAATTTGCTTTCCTGCTGATTGAGTTAGATGAGCAGATCAATGCTACTTTCATGTCTTTATGATAATTATGAAGCCAAAGCAAGCAGGTGGTCACCATGACGATGACTACAGGCTCTGCCCAACCAATAATCCCATGCAAAACCACAACTTCTTGTTTTTATGCTTCAGTTGTTGTACGGATGATGAAACAAAGCAAGATATAACATGTTATTTAGTGAGCTTTATGAGTGCTGGCAGGTGAATTCGTTTTTGTTTGGACAGAGCCAGGCTAGCTTTCCTTTCCCCTTGTTTCCAGTTTTTATGCTAAGCTAAGCTAACTGCTTCCTGACTTTATATTTACTGTGGTGTTGATATTATCATCTAACTCTCAGCAAGAAAGTGACAATGCTTATTTCCCAAGATGTCTAACTATTCTTTTAAGTCATGTGTTATGTATTATTGCCTTACCTATAACAGGGGAACTCAGTGGCTGAACTCTCTGGCTGGCCCTCCTCTCTGACCATCACCTTATCAAGAAACCAACCACAACCTCCACCGCGGCCATCATGACCTACACGCACTCTACGCACCTGGCCCAAGGACACGGACTCGATGAGAAACTCGTCATGCTAAGAGAAAAGAAAGAAAGAAAACTGGTTAAAGATGCTTGCGTTGCCTTTCCTAAACAATATTTATTTATTGTCTGTGTATTAATAACGCTCTTACATTGCCCTTTTCAAATTTGTTGACATTGTTTTTGCTCATGATCATGAGTCGCTCCCCTGTGTCACCCAGGTCACCAATAATATTAAGGAAGACACTGGCATCAGTGCCACTGCCACTGACGTTACCGGTGCAGATGGTGACACGATACTTTATCACTGAGGAAAAAAACAGTGACAGACACTCACATCATATGACAAAAAGTAATCATATTCTCTCACTCATATACTCTCATGATCATTTTCAAGGTTGCTGACTATATTGACTCTTGAAGGAATAATTCTGTGTGTTAAGTATGAAATTGGAGCCAGAAGACAATTAGCTAGCATAAAGACAGGAAACAGGGGAAACAACTAACCTGGGTCTCTCCAAAGTTCAAAAATGCAACTTCCAATACCTCTAAAGCTCACTAATGAACTCTTTATAATTCATTTGTTAAATCCATACAAAAACATGTAAAAATGTAATGTAATGTAAAAAAAATTGGATAAAGCCAGGCTATAGTAGTTTCACCCTTCCTCCAGTTTTTAAAGGACCAGTGTGTAGGCTTTAGGCCCATCTAGTGGTGAGGTTCCAGATTGCAACCAACTGAATACCTCCACTTCCAATTGTGTAGGAGAACATACAGACGCTGCAAAAACGCTAAAGGCCCTCTCTAGAGCCAGTGTTTGGTTTGTCAGTTCTGGGCTACTGTAGAAACATGGCGGTGCAACATGGCAGACTCCGTGGAAGAGTACCTGCTCTCTATGTAGATATAAAGAGCTCATTAAAGATAACAAAAACACAACAATTCTTATTTTCAGGTGATTATACACTGATTAAAACATACTTATGAATATTATATTCTATTTCAGCCAAGTCCGTTCCACTAGATGCCACTAAATTCTACAGACTGCACCTTTAAATGGTAAATGGCTGCATTTATATAGCACTTTTGTCCAAAGCTTTACAGTTTTTTTTGGCACTAATCATATGTGCTGATTTACCCATTCACACTCACACGTTGATGGCAGCAAGCTACCATGCATGGGGCAATTTTGGGTTCAGTATCTTGCCCAAGGACACTCCGATATGTGGCCAGGAGGGGGAGATCGAATGACCAACTGTTAGTGGACACCCCACTCTACCTCATGAGCCACAGCCAAGTCCCCAGGAAGTGCACCAATTTGACATAGTGCCCAAACTGTGCAATTACAACTTCCAGGTCTCATTTATTTTACATCCATGACCACAGCATATAACCTAGTTTATACTAACCTAGGTAATGTGCAACAATTTCTTAGCCGGGTGCAGTGACTTCTAAGCTAAGCTAATTGTCTCCCGGCTAGCTCTTACTTTATGTACAACATGAGGACGGTATCAATCTTCTCATCTCACACAGCAAGAAAGGAAATAAGTGTGAAACTATTTCATTAACATAGAGTCTGGGTATCTGCATTGACTGTTGGTTCACTTTATATCCTCTGTGTGTGTGTCTTACAGGGCAGCGGCTCATCAATGAGCGCTCCAGTCGCTGGCAGCTCTCTGGTGATCTCATTGTCATCTTCATTGATGTCCAGCCAACGACCGCATTCAAAAGAATATTTCTCCATCGTCAGGGTCTTCAGCAAAGTGACCTGCAAAAAGTCACACCCTCAAGTGTCATCATATATTATGTGTATACAAATCTTCATCTTCATCTCTAGTTCATATACTTTTCAAACAAGCAGCAGGGATATTAAAATGCATTTTACAAGACAATTAAACAAGACTTGGCATTCTCACAAAGGCCAGCATGCTGATGTTTAGCAGATGTAATGTTTACCATGCTTATTTATCATGTTAGCATGCTTAATTAGCACTAAATGCAGCTGTGTACAGCTGAGGCTGATGGGAATGTCATTAGTTTTGCAAGTATTTGGTCATAAACCAGAGCAATGGACAAATTCAAATTCAGACCTGAAGATGGCGCTGGATAAAAAGTTAAGGGATCATCAGCGTAATCACAAGTGGGATCCTGTGGGGAACATAAAGTTCTGCAACAAATTTCACAACAATCTATCCAATAATTAACATAACTTTTGTGTGTGAAACGATTTCCATTGGGTTAAATTTACACATTGTCCTTTTTCTCTGTTTCTGAGATAAGGTGCAAGATTAAACTCTAATTCAGTGTCTGACTCAGGGCTCTGAGGGGACACAATACAACAGACTTAACAGCTTACACTTACAGATCAAACAGACAGAGCAATGGGTCTCACCCTCGCTAAATGCCAGCCAGCGAATGGATGTCTCTTCTCATGCCAGATACGTACTTTTAGCAGTCTTCCGATGTCTGGCATTTCAACCTACAGTGCATTCAAAAAGTAAAAAACAAGAGAAACTTTGAAAAGGATTTCTCTGAATATTTACATATGTTTCTTTACATATATCAACATACTAAATTGTGGAAGAAGGAAAAGGTCTTACCGAAAATTTATCAAGCTGGCCTTGTTCGAAACTGTCTGAGTTGTTTTCCAGTTTGATCTCATCGGACTTGCCATTCTCTCCATAGATCTGCAGAAACACCTGGGCATCTGTTCCTGCCCCCTTAACATCTGAGGTCCAAATCCACAAGGACCATGGGTACTCTGGAGTGAAAGAAGAGTAGTTTGTAAGAATTTAAATTACTCTTAATCAGCAATCAACTTGTTTTCAGCATGGGATATAATTCAGTAAAATGTGACTTAATTGAATTATTTTTCTGTAAATAGAATATGTGTGATTTCCTTTTCTTTCACTAGGTAGAGATCTGTGGGGAGAATGAAGCCACCCACTCTTCTGTTTCCTCTGCCTGAGAGAGACCATCTCATACAGCTCCCTCTCAATCAGTCCATCCCCCTCATCTTCATCCAGCCACTTCCCGCACGGAAATGTCTGCTCAATGCCCGTGAATGGACAGTATATCACCACCTAGAAGGGAAATGGGTGCACGTTGGGTGAATGACACTTTGAGAATCACTCTGTTACCAGAAACAGATGTGAAGTACCTTTTCACAGTACCATCCGGCACCAACAGCTCCATTATCATGTCCAATGGTGACCCTGCTGAGCGGGCTGATCACTTCACAAATCTCCACATTGAAAATGTCGATGAGACCTCGCTCGAAAGCACCGCCCTCCAGGAAGACTTTGCCGCTGTTTTTTAAGCCCTTGGAGCCATGCATGACCATGTGGATCTTTGAGTTGGTGCCTGCACCCCTCACATTTCCAGTCATCACTTGTACATTGTATATAATCCCTATGTAGATGCAGAAGCAACATTTAGATGCAAAACACATAAAACCACTAATTTATCACTGATTCAGATGGAATGATATATGTTTTTTTTCCTTATGCAATATAAATTATTTTATCCATAGGGGCAATATGCTCACCCATTGGTTTTACTGATCCAACCAACACATCTCTCTGTATTTTGCCATCATCTTCATCCATAGCAAACCAGCGATAAACTGAAAACTCATACACTTCTTTATTCCCCATGTCATCAATTACCACCTGGACAGACACATAGAACGTACCAACATAAGTGTATGTACAGACAAGCGTCAATTTAAAGGAAAAATCTGGAGAAATTAGTGGAGAAATATGATAAATACAGATGTTTTCAAGTTTTTTTTTAAAGCCAAATAGGACTGAAGCTGTGTTGGCAGCAACTAAGACATGTTTCCTTTTGTGCATGAGCATGAAACATGCATATGAATGTGTAGGAAGTACATGCCTTATCTAAAAACCATCCAGCTGATGAACCTCTGTTGTTGTGGCCAATGGTGATTTTCTTCAGCCTTCCCAAGTTTGGAGCCTCTATCGTAAACTTGTCCTCTGAGCCGCGTTCAAAGTTGTCTTTGTCACTGTCCAGTCGTCTCTCTCCTGTCAAAATACAAAAAACAGCATTTTGGTATGGGAATGAAACACACTGAAATCATAGTGAGGATATAATATTAGCTAAAAACAGCTACGTGGTCGCAGTGTCAGTATCAATGTCACCTGTGTCGCCATTCTCTCCAAAGATATTCAGGAAGACATCGGCATCAGTTCCACTTCCCTTCATGTCAGCAGTGAACACACTCACTATGTATTTATTCGCTGCAAAACAAATTATAATGCGAAGGGTGATTGATGTATGTAAACAACATACCAAAACCAATTTACTGCCTGGACAAGTTACATAATTATCACCACTCATAATTACCGGATGGACTTTTCTATTGTCCTTATGCAGGTTCCTTGCTAATCCACACTGAGACGGTTTCCAGGTTAAATATTCATAACCGTGTGTGTGTGTTGTGTTTGTTACAGCCATATTGTTGTGACCACTCCCTCACAGCACAGCCTGTCTTTCTCTTAGCCTTGGCTTCACGACGCTCTGCTTGACTGACTTCAGGTATCGAGATGTTAGATCACATTGCAAATGAGGGCACATGGGCTAGTTTACCTGAGGATTACACTCGGATGGAATTCAATTACAACCTGAAACATTAGGAAGATCTGTGGGCTATCATGCGCCAGACAGACGGCACTGATAGCAGCAAGTTTGTAAAAAAAAAAAGTGTTTTGTCTGGTATTGATGGTGCCCAGATTTTAAAATACCTCTCTACATGGTTCCATTAATTCGATGAATACTAAGATAATTCATGGTGCAAAATTAAATTTGTAAAAAACAGTAGTTTATTAAAATTATAGTGTCAAATATGAGGTGAGGTGATAGGTGGAAATGTCTGCCTACACTTAAAGCCCATACTTATCATCTGTAATCAACAAAATGAAGAATATTGTCACTTAAGCTTGAGTACCAAATCATTTGCCAGCTTTTTGGACAATTTAAAATTCAGCTGAAATCACTTTTTTGCAGTCAAAAATCATGTCAAAGTCATTTTTAAAGTAGTTGTTAATATTTCTATGATTGAAATGAAGAAAAAAAAAAGGCTTTGCACGCATCAGTAATAATCCTTTTCACTCTGAATGGGGGTGTGGGATTGACAGAGAGGTCAACAGAAATGGAGAGATAAGGGCACCGGTATTTAAACTTGATCTTCATATTTGCAACAGGCAAGTTTTTAAGCTGTTCAATGTGCTGCGGCTGACTGGCTACTTAGTTATTTAGCCTGCAAACTTACATTAACAGTGCACTTTTACCCTTTGAATGTTTGTTTGGTTGCTCATTCAGCAAGTTACAATGCAGGAAAAGACATGTCCATGTTTGTAGTTCAGATGGAGACATTATCTAAAATCTAATGTGGGTTGTTGTTCAAAAACCGTGGCTCTTGTTTGGCAGGCTAATCTGGCCGTATAAGGTGATGTTACTGATTGCAAATATGGCTTAAAATTAAACAATGTGATTGGCTGTATGGAAAGAAGTTTTCTTCATCTTTTGGGTACTGTTTTTTTTTTCTCAAAGTCAAGCAAAGGACATGATTTACAGAGCAGATCTGTGTTCTGTTACAGAAAGACAAATAAGCATTATAATTTCAGTTGGACTATATTTATGTGGTTAAATTCCCGTAAAAGTGAAGGCGTTTGGAATTGTATTCCATTGTTATTTTGTTTTAACCTTGGTGAACCTTTGTTTCTGTTTTGTGTTATGAATTTGTCCTAGAGTGACCTACATTTTGGGACGTCCATGGGGTTCAAGCTGCCCAGCAGGTCCCTGACAAACAAGTTGTCACCCTCCTCTCGACTCAGCCAGTTGTTGCAGGCGAAATAGAAGCGCAGATGGGGCCGGTTCATGTCAGTCACCACCACCCTGTCCAAGAACCAGCTGGCATTCATCCCTGTGTTGTCATGCTCGATCCTGGGGAAATCAAAATAGTTTCATAATGTGACATGAATTCACCTTGCAGGTAATCAAAACATATCACATGTGCACATCCTTTTTTTTTTGAGTTTGTTTTAATTCTTGCATTGATAAATAACAAAACGTTAAGAAGAGATGCAGGTGCTATTTGTCCTCAAGCGTTGTGGTTCAGACACATCAGAAATATGACGACTGACTAAGAATAACATACATGAATAATGCACCCAATTTATGAATAACTGCCATATCAAATGTAGACGGTCGGTCAGCACATCTGGTTAATTCTGCTGCAGGATGATATAGCTGCAGTTTAACATGAGCTGAAAAGTCTCCACTCTCCAACATTACTAGCCTTAGTATCCCTCTGCTTGATATTATATCTGTTATTGCTATATTGGGGAATATTATTTAAGTAAAATAGGAATCTAAAACTATTTCTTATGGATTAACTTCTCTGTCAATGTCTAGTACAACAAAATTTTAAAGGCATAAAAGTTCATTCTCGACCTTGTAAAGAGCAGTTTGATAAAACAACCCCAAATCCAGATCCACTTACTGGCTTATTATGGAGATAACACCCATATCTCACAGTCTTCATCCACAGATGGATTGTGCACAGTTGTTTGTTTGTTTGTACAACAGATCCATCTCCATGACAGCTGAGCAAATTGTTCACTGATCAACATGGTGTGACACGTTTAGAAAATTTGAAACAAGAGGCTCTTGCGGTGGGATTGTTTTGTCAAATATTGTAGAACATACTGAGGAAAAAGAGCAACATAGTTCTACATTTTCTGAGCCATAGTGCAGCATGTCTACTTTCTGCAATCTGAGACTTTAAAATGCATCCTGCTGCCTCATGACACTGTTCACGTCTGGTGGCTGTGATGTAACTCCTCTGGAGTAAGACACTAACTCCCAACAACAGATGGGGCTTAACCTTCTGTCACTGGATGAAATCCTTTGATGGCCAGCACAGCTGGGAAAAAAGTGAGAAATATTCCTGTGTGATCCCTGTTTTAAGCTGCTGTTATCCTGTGTGAGGTATAACTATAAAGTATAAACTGTGAGCTGTCAGTGACCTGTAGCTGTGCATTATCAGTATCTCCTGCAGCAAAGCAAACGTCAAAGGCAAACGTCAAAGGGGCATTATAGTATATATATATATATATATATATATATATATATATATATATATATATATATATATATATATATATATATATATATATATATATAGGTTTTTACAGATCACAGTCAGCACAGTTTACCTCAGCTTCTTCAGAGGCCCCACATAGTGTGTTTTGATACGGAAAACATCAGTCTTGTTCTTCTCAAATGCAGTTCGGCTTCTGTGAATTGAGGAAATGTGGAAAATGAATTTGGGAGATATGTAGCGTGTATGTGTGTGTGTGTGTGTGTGTGTGTGTGTGTGTGTGTGAGAGAGAGAGAGAGAGAGAGAGAGAGAGAGAGAGAGAGAGAGAGAGAGAGAGACCTACAGATGCTCTATTTGATTGAGAGAGATTACAGGGGGTTGAAGAGACACAGTCGAGACAGACATGAATTGAACTCTTGAACAGTAAATTACATCTCCTGACTGATCCGGCTTAGGGTACACTGGTGGTCTCATGGCAGTCGTATAATCTGAAACCTCCTAAACCTTGGCCACTTCAATGCTCCCTCCTCCCCCTCCTCTTCCATGTACTTCCACCCCTTACTGAGACGAACCGGGCCTGTGCGCACAGCAGACCCCCTCTGCCAAGCACAGTGAATCGGAGACCCTCTTTTCCATTAACAGAGAATACCTGGCTTTGTCTCTGACCCACATCTGCATCTGTTCTCCTCTCTCTTCAATGCTCAACCCACGGACAAGGCCAAGGCTCACATAATTGAGGTGCACAGTGCCATATACTGTAAAAAAACTGCCAAGAATTAAATACTGTCTGGCACACATGAATACATGCCCTCATTCTCTGTTTCTGTCTAAAATCACCTGTGGGAAATGAGGAAAAGCAAACCAATGCAAACTTTGGAATTCATGCAATTTGGATGTTTTGTAATTACACTGAATTTCCAAAGAGTTGCATCTTTAATCTGCCTCGATTGTTCAATCGGGCAAATATGCTAGAATCCATAGCAACCCTCCCTCACCTGTATCATGTTGTTCGAATCGATCATTACACAATACAGGCAGGACCTGATATATATCGGAGTAAGGCGAAACTCCTTACTATGCGCTGTGTTTATTATATGTCAAAACTCATCAACGTCCATGTATGGTACTTCCTCAGCTGAGCAACCCGACAGTCACACAGCATGGAGATACTGAATACATGGCATGTTGATGCTGTCTAAAGTGGATGAATGAGACCAACACAAGGTGTGGGTGACATGGTCCAGTGTGGCTCACAATAAGTTGGTATATCCTATACGCTGCACAGGTAACCCTATCTGTCAATCAAAGCGTGCAGAGATAAAGGGAGCCTGCTGCTGATAAGATCCCCTGAGAGTCATTTGATCATCCACAGAAATGACATCGTGGTCTTCTTTCATTTGCCTCTGAATGGAAAAGAAGACCGGCCATGCCACATAGTTCCTCCTTACTCCAGATATTCTGTGTCCGACACTTTATACGACTGTATAGAAGAGAGATTCCTGCACCATAACCCGACCTCTGCTATAAACAGGATTTTAAATTTCATATCAGGTCAATATGGTTTTGACAAACAGGTTAATGAGATTCTTGGTGTGCAGATTGAGTCTACAGGCATCAGGTTAATGCTGAATGCTCTCACATACAGTGTTATATGCACAATACAACCCAACACAAGGACAGAATCATAACCATTCTTTATCAGGTTGAATATATTATACCTCTTTTCTGTGCTGAAAGATCAAAGGAATAGAAAACATTAACAGTTAATAACTGACACAGAAAAAGAATATTGTTCTTGCGTTTAAGTATCTAAACTTCTGATTATACGAAATGAAACAGGATGAAATCCAATTGACTCAAAGCTACAACATTACATTTAAAGCTTGATATAAAAAGTATTGAAAGAATCAGAGCAGAGAGATTTATTGAGGGTCTTAAAGAGTCTTCCTTATTAAAACTCACTTGCTTGCCAGGTGAACCTTGGGTGTGACGCCAAAGTCTCCAAAAAGAGTAACAAACACATTAGCATCAGTCCCGGCTCCCTTTACATCACCAGTGACAGTGACCACCTCATACACTGGAAGAAAGAGGAAAATAGAGAGTACAAAGAGAAGGAGAGATGAAAATGTGTGCCAACATCACAACAGAAATGCACAATCTCTTAATGTCAGGTTGGGAATCTAAAACATCTAATACTCAATCATTTCAAGAGTAAAAAGCTGAACAAAAGGACAAACCCAAAGTCACATTCTCAGACAGTGTCAAATAATCTATAAACATTAGGGAGCATTATGTTTCCTTCCATGCTCAGTTGCCAGGGAATTCAATGCGGCGAATCTGCAGCGAATCCATGTCTGGTGTAATGCACCAGTCAAGCCTCTCTCACATTTCACATATGTGTCTCTTCGTCTGACCAAGTCACCACGTTAATGGGAAGGTAAACTGGATGGCAACTTAAGAGTCTGTAAATTCTGCTTGAGTTTGTGTCGTCTTGGGTGTTTGTATATTGGGAATTTGCACTTTTAGTTTACAGAGGTAGTTCTTGCTTTTGGTCTGTAGCTATAGGCTGATCTTCGTATTTAGTCAGTAACTTTTCATTTAATTTTTATTACCATGAATTCCAGCAGCTGACAATGACTCACCAAATAGTTTGAGATCTCCATCATCTACACACAGAGTTAGCGTTTTGTTGGAGAGGCTTTTAAAAGTCACACCTGTGAAACTTCCTTTGTTTGAGTTACAGTAAGAACATTAAATCTTCAGCAGGAGCTTAGTCAGCTATTGGCTGTTGCCTGTGACTCAATAGCCTCGGCTTATACAATGGTAATTCTATAGTCCTGCTGCATTACTCTTCTCTCCTGTGGGGTTATGTAAGAACTGGAAGGTATGGGACACCCACACAAGCTATGGGACTTTACTTTGAACTTTATCTTTCTCTCTTTGTCACAGAAACAATGGAGGATAAAATGGTTTCCAGTCTGAGCAGAGGAGGACTGTTTTAATGGCATAAAGAGTGTTAGACTTGGTTGCCTGTAGGGAAAGCAATGTTTTGGGTTAATGATAAGAGAAGTGGTGAACTAAATGAGTTAATACATTGGAATATGTGTAGATCAATAAAAAAAACCCATCAAGGAAAGCACAAATGTATTATGATTATGATGTTGATTAATATTATTATCATATAGATATTATTGGTAATATAATAGTATAATAGTACGATGATGTTGGTTTTCATACAGACGATGATGATGATGATTATTTTTTGCTATTACATGTGTTAAAATGAGAAGATGATGATGATGGTATCCCCCCCACATTTTAAACCATTACTATTATTATAATGTGCTGATTATTATTATTTTTTCCCTTTTTTTCTATTTACTTATTTTATTTACTGACTGGTTTGAATATTTATTTATCTATCTTCTGTTATGTTTAATTTCTCTGCATGATGGGCTTATCTCATACCAGGCGCAGGTGGCTGAGGGTGTCTTGACTGGTTTGGACAGCTTGGTGTCTGAGGGCTTATTCCTTGTTTATCCCCCCTTAAAATAGAAAGATGCTCCTCAGACCCCTCCTGTAGGGGTGGGGGCTGTTCTAAAGGGTATCTGAACTGCAACAGGCCAGCAACCTCCTACAGGTCTGGGAGCGAACTAAAGCAGGAGAGAGCAATGAGAGCAAGGAAGGGGGAGGAGGAGAGAAAGGGGAATATGGACTGACAAGCAAACAAACTATAAAAAGAAGTGTTTGGATAGGAGTGGAGAGGACGAGAGAGAAAAAAATTCTGTCCTGACTCATCCTGGTTTCACCCTGGCGCCTCTTCGTCCCTGGGACCCAACCAGAGATCCCCCCAACAGCAGCTTTCGTTTTTCTCTTTCTTCTCTTTTGTCCCCTCTGCTCTCTCCCCTCTATATCCTTACACACATAACACACATAACACCCACACATAACATAACATAACACCTAACACTAACACACACATACACACCACACATGCATCTAGCATTAAGCCAACATTTTATTTATTTATTTTAATTTTTTATTATCTTGTTCATGTTGTTGTTTTCTTTGGGTTATTGTCTCTTTGCTTCTCCCGTTTGTACTGTCCCGTGTCATATGTGTTCTCATGTTTATCACTTATCTTGCACTATATAAAGGAAAAAAAGGAACAGGAAGTAGAGGATAAGTAAGATAAGAATGCTACAGAGAGACTGATTGCTTAAAAAACATCCAGGAGAGGAGAAAAGGAGAAGCAGAGGCCTGATAAAGAGTAATTTGACCAAAGGAACATAGAGATCTAATTAACAGTGAGCAGAGCCATTAAAAGCTGATTAAAGAGAAGGAGAGACACTTGATAAAAACAGATAGACACTGGCCTGGTAAGACTGAGACTTGATAAAGTCCTCGGAGAGACAGAGTCAGACGTAACAAAGACGTGAACACAGACATGTATCACTGACACTGATGCTAAACAAGACTAAGTCTAACCCCAGTATATGGCTGGACCGTGTATGGTCAGTGTGTGAAACTGTGGCCAGTTTGTTACAGGGATCATCAGTGGTAGTGTCTATAATGTGAATTCCTGGATATTAAGTGTTCATCTGCAATTTTCTGTAGCAGTCTCAGTAATATTTGCAGGTAAAGTGTACTGAAGTAACATGTCACATGACATGGTTAAGCTACGTTTAAGTCAAAAAAAAGGTTATTAAGAAAAGAGAACTTATTTTAATTCTAATTATAGCTATTCTAATTACCTATTTGTTAACTGCCCCTGCTCTTTTCATTTGTTTCTCTCTGCGGATGTCTCTCGTTTTTCACACAGTATTGAGTGTTTTGTCAGAGCGATGGTTATTTGGGGTGCTTTAACTGTGCACTCTCCCTCATGCGCCTTTTTTCTGCCTCTTTCCCGGTTCATGATCATGGAGGCTGCAGTTGAAATTGTAAATGAAAGTTCTGACAGCATTTTGGGTGCAAATTCAAGAGGCTTATCTCCATTACAGTTAAATCAAGTGCACCAGAGCAGCTGCCCCATACTAAACCGATATAATAGCCTACATGAGTCTCATGTTTTACCTGCAAGACTCATGTTTTAAATCTCGTGTTTTTCATCATTTGTGATGTGAAAATGTCAGAAATAAAAAGTTTGCATCCTGGTGTTAGTTCAGTTATAAAATCCTGTCTCTCCTGCCAGCTACTGACAGCAGGAAACACAGTCACTTTACGTTGCGCTGCTATCCTCCACTTCCATCATCTCGCGCCAATTCATTTTGAAAGAGCAACAGCCTCCAACACTTAGCCAGCTGATCAATGGTGTAACTTCATCACTCACTCAGGCACTCGGTCACTCACGGACAACCGCAGTTTTAGGGTTGGTCTGTGGCTGGTCCAGCCAACAATGATACTTACTACTCCTTTCATCATCTGCACTGCAGATGAGGAGCTAAAAGTACATTAAACTAAAGCAGTTCTTGTGTGGTAGAAGTGAAGATGGCGGAAAGACTGAAATGTCACATTTTTGGCACTTTTTCTGTCAACGTGATGGGGAAAAAAGATACAGTGCTCTTTTATGTGTGTTGCACAATTTCCTCATTCAAAACTCCTTTGAATTCAGCTGAGTGCTGTACTTTATCAATGCTCCTTTATGGCAACTTTGTCTCCTCTAAATTACATTTATATGCTACTAATTTGTTTCGCCAAATAAGTTCAGGAAGGAAGAACTTTGATACTGGAGACTGGAGTTTTAGGTTTAGACAACAAAGACACTTTAGTTAAGGTTAAGGAAAAATTGTGGTTTCAGTTTAGCTTTAAAGTAAATACTTCCTGTCTTTTGCTGAAAGTCTCTGTCAAATTTTTAAATATTTACACGAGACCAGAATCTTTCCAGAACCTTAACAAAGTGCTGAGTGTCTAAACACAGTAATAAAATCATGTTTTATTATCACAACATCATGTTTTAGTTGTTACAAGCGGATATTGCCCAGGAGAGTTGTCAGGAAAACAAATGAAATATGTTCTCAATTAACATTTTGTGACTTGGCAGATGTTTATTAAAAACTTTTCCATGTTGTGTTGATTAAAAAAAAAAAAAATAGTTGTTTGTGGGCATCAGCAGTAACTCATGTAAATTACTGAGTCAGTGCTAAATCACACAGTACAACTTTTGCGCATGTTACCAACCTCATCTTTAACATTTTAAATGATTTGAGCTTGGAGATTCATTTTTGACTCTGAGAGGAGTAATGTAGCTTTTTCTAGAGATTTCAACTGCAAATGTGTTTGAAAGCTCACAAAAAGGTAGTAAGTAGACCTTTGAGATAAGATTTTCCAAATGATGATACAAACATTATTGATGACTTTCATTGGATGGTGGTCTAACTCAGCTCCAACACAGCTGAGCTACACAGAACTAATGTTGCATTAAAGTAATTTTACACCTGTAATCAGTAATTAGAAATTTATATCTTTTCTGTTCTGTATTGTCAGAATTTCCGGAATTGCCAAAGCAACAATGAACTGATTCTTCTCACAAGTATTGTGTGTGTATCCAAAGCCTGATATATCTTATTCCTCTGTGCCGTAGACCTCCCTTGTCCAAAAACCATTAAAAACACATCAGTGAGCCATTCTGTTGCACTGGGTGACGTGTTCCTTGGCCCTGAAGCATATGGACATGTTTATTTGTTTCGAAACGGCTCCGAATAACAGTCATCATGTTTTCAGTCTTAGGAGAGTAGTTCTGTGTAAGACAGATGTCACTGAGTATGTGCAGGAACGTGGTTCGATTTACAGAGCTTTGCTAGCTTGTTGTGCTACATATCACAACCTCTTCACTTTGTTACTGAAGTTCAATGTCAAGAAGTTGTGATACGTAGCACCACAAGCTAACGAAGCACTGTAACCCAGAACTGTATCTGCCTTCCACGGGACTACTCTTTGGAGACTGAAAACATTATCGTTGTTATTAGTCTTTGAGCCGTTTCTAAACAAACTAACATGCTCATACTGTTCAGGAATGACACAAGTGCAACGGTGTGGCTCATTGACATGTTTTTTAGTAGTTTTTGAACAACAAAAGAGGTCTATGGCACAGAGGAATACACTAATTTGCAGCCTCCTGTCAGTTCTGGTCCCCCCCTGTTTGGGAACCTCTGATCTGCTTAAAGAAAATTCCTCTGGCTCACGGCCGTGCTCCTAGCCACTGCGACTGGGACAGCACCCAGCACCTGTCTACCCCCGAGCCTCTGTTTGGCTCCATTCATGTGGAACATAACTGAGCTTTCACCCAAGAACAATCACAGAGGGATTCCCCAGGGTGCTCTTGTTGAGAACTAAAGGGTACCAGAGGAAACCTGTATCCAAGATTTAATCGGGTGGTACACTTCAACAGGTAGGTGCATACTGTATGTAAGATAGCTGAGACTTACCTTACGTGCATCATCTGAGGCTTCTCTGTCTGCTCAACAATGACAAATCCTTACCTTTCTTTTTGTAGTAGTCATCCTCGTATCCATCAGATGAGTCTGTGTGGTAGTTCAGCAGCTCGTTCTGGTAGATCACAGCATAGTCCACCTGTTTATTTTTGGATTTTTTCCCCTTTTTCTTTTTATCTTCATCACTGTCAGCAGATCCCTTCTTTGCCTTCTTCTTTTTCTTTTTCTTTGAGTCCTCCTCCTCTTCCTGCTCCTCCATCAAGGGCTCCTCATCATCATCATTGTGAGACTTCTTCTTCTTCTTGCCGTCTTTAGACTTCTTGTCCTTGGACCCCATCTCCTCGTCCCCCTCTAGATTCTCTGTGGAGGATTTCTTCTTCTTTTTCTTCTTTTCCTCCTTTGTTCCCTCAGTCACTTCCTCTTTGACTTTCCCTGATTTTTCCTTTTTGGAATTGGTGATCGGGTCATTATTGTTCTGCTCGCCATCTCCATCTTCATTTTCAATCACAGCACCATCTTCAGCATCCTCATCTGGTTTCTTTTTCTTCTTTTTCTCTTTTACCTTTTCTCCCTCTTTCTTCTTCTCTCTCTTTTCTGAGGCCTCCTGATTCTCGGAGCTCTCTGCGCTCTTGTGTTTCTTCTGACCCTTCTCTCCTTTTGTGGTGTCCTCACAGGTCACATCGTTGCTCCTCTCCTTTAACTTTGGCTCCGTTTCCTCCACTTCGTCATCAACCTCTTCGGTTTCTTCTGAAGCTGTGGATTTTTTCTGTTTCGACGGCATCTTTTATTCATCCACTTCCCTGGCCTTTAGTTTCGTAAGTGCTGCCTTGAGTTTCTAATAGTGTAAGACAATTCATTTGACCCTTGGCTGCAGGGAGGTTCTGGGATCGTGGGGTTCAGAGCCGCCTGGGTGTGTGCGGCTGCAGGCACAGACTCAGGACAGGCAGAGGGAGTGATGGCTGCCTGGATGTGTCCTACCTGGGTAGTATGGCCATACAACCAACACACACTACTCATGAAAAATTACTGTCACCTCAGCACTCATGTGACCCACGGGAGAAAGCCCTGTGAAAAAGGAGCCTTGCACAGAGAACTTATCCTCTCTGCCACGGCACTCTCCATTATTCATGGTGTCAGGATCGCTTTACGGGCCGGGGGTGTCTCGCTTTTACCTTCACTCACATGCACAAAGACAGATAGACAGACACACACAAATAAACACACAAACACATACACAAACTCTCTCTTACAACTACTCCTCTTTGTCTATTCTGATATAACAAAGCATTGATGTGCGTATAAA
Source organism: Thunnus maccoyii (assembly GCF_910596095.1). Taxonomy (NCBI): domain Eukaryota; kingdom Metazoa; phylum Chordata; class Actinopteri; order Scombriformes; family Scombridae; genus Thunnus; species Thunnus maccoyii. The sequence continues at coordinate 19,737,650 of NC_056551.1, forward strand.
TCACATTCAAATCACATTTATGAATCCTGTAACCTTGACAAGTCCTGTCAAGAAACCAACTTGCAACATATTGGCTGTATCTTAAGATTTACAATAAATGAGTAAATATCCATGTAGCATTGATTTATTTCTTATATGGCAGATTTCATCCAATTTAAAGGAATAGGTCACCATTTGGGAAATGGGCTTATTTACTGTCTTGCTGAGAATTAGATGAGAAAATTGACACCTCTCTTATATGTGTAGAAAACTAAATATGAAGCTAGCAGCAGCAGGCAGTTATCTTAGCATAAACACTGGAAGCGGGGGGAAACAGCTAGCTCTTCTAAATTTGACTAATTAACATGTTAATCTGTACAAAAATCAAAGTGTAAACACAACAAGTTGTGGTTTTATATTTTTTGACAAATTAAACCATAATATATAATATGTTAATTAGTGAACTTTAGAGGTGCTGTTAGGCAGATTATTTTAAACTTTGGTTTAAAGTCTTCATGCTAAGCTAAGATAACAATCTCCCGGCTGTGGCTTCACATTTAACAGACAGATGAGAGAGGTATCGATCTAATTCTCAACAAGACAGCAAAAAAAGTAAATTTCACAAAATGCCAAATTATTATTAAATTATACATTAGAGCTAATTAGAGTGCAATAATGTCTGGAGGATTAACTGAATTTAAATTAAGTTGAGTATTTAGTAGTTCAAACTGATCACCATGGGACACAAAAGCCCTTTCCACTATTCTTATTTCATACAGCTATTTGAGCATGTAGCTTCTAACACTTATAATTAATAAGTATTCATTTTATGTATTGTGGATATTAATAACATTAATTAAATGTAAATGTGTTTGACACATTTTCATCTGCAGTCCCTTGTCTGAATAATAAAGTCTCACATATCACATATTGGTAGTGAATTTATGGTACTCATTTAAAACTGACAGATAAACTGATGTTTGTATTAACAGATAAAAGCAAGAAAATGAATGCCGTGTTCTACTGGTTTTAGAACTGCATAATAATAATCATAGTAATCAGGGAAAAATGGGCAAAGTAATCATCATGACCTCTAAGTTTCCCTCAAGGTTTGTTCAAATTTGAGCCCATTCTTCAGTACCACATAAAATTGCTTAAAACTACTCACTGAAATAAGTAATCAGTACAAATCACAGCTTACATGTCTTATGTAATGTCACATTTTCATTTATAATGTTGATTTCAGACAGCTCCTCCATCTCATCATATGTTCAGCAAACAATGTCTTGAAATTATAATAATAATAATTTAATAACGAGGTAATAATTATTAAGTAATAATAATTTGATAATGATAATGAAGTTGTGGCACTGTTATGATGTATATGGGAAAGAACTGTTGAAAAAAACAATATAAAGCTAAATTAAAATCATGAGAACAATGTTGAGTTGTTTAGCCTCTTTTGCCGAGCATAATTTTATTTATTACACTAACTCATTTAAATTTAATATCAACATGAAAAAGAAAGAAAGACAACAGAATATTTTTTTTGCATAACATGTAGGTTTGTGCTTCATAATAGCAGAAATTCTTCTCTTCATTTATGTTGCAGTTCTATCACACTGGCATGCACATCTGCACCTGACTATGAGCCAAATCATCCCATTAGCCTTATTGCCGCCACCTGACACCTGATAATGTGGGCATCAAGGGCAGCGTTTGGTCATATTGATCTTTCAACATCAGATTACCCAACCCACAGATGATAGCAGAGTCAAACCTCATTTGACCCAGGGAACGGAGGAATCATTAAGACTACAACTAAAATAAGACATTAAATCCTCCATGAAAGACTTTATAAATGTAATACAATCAGATGTTATAAAGTGACTTTGTAAATTATCTTGTTTCTGTCCATGTGATCCTCTCTTAATGTCCTGCAGAACTACCTAGTAGGCCAGTAGCATGTTTTTATACCTTTCCATGTTTTAAGACAAACTATAACTGCATGTTAATAATGTAAGTCATGAGACAAAACTTACCTGAACTTGCTTGTGGTTGCTTTTGTCCAGTTCAGAGAGTCTCGTATGTTCAGCTGTCAGTTAACAACATCATGTTATAAATCTGGTCATTTGAATTGATTTTGATTATATAAAAGTGGATATTATCATAATTTCAACCATTTTATTATTTTTAGCTAACTTACCTATTAGCTACAACCCTTCATAGCTACAACTGTTCAGCCATTACTTTAGCTAACTATTAGAACTCTTTATCTATTACATTTTACTCATCTATTTTAACTGCTTATTTACCATTGGTTTTAGCTATTTATTCCAACCTTTTTTAAGCACTTTTAGGTATTTGTATTGTTTATTAGTAGCTGTATATTTCAACCATTTGTCCATTACTATTAGCTAACTATTTCAACAATTTATGTCCAACTTTTTGCTAATTCTACAATTTAACTTTTAGTTCGACCGTTAACCATTACTCCATCGCTAGTTAAGTATTTCAAATTACTTTTAGCTATTCAACCATTTACCCTTACTTTTAGTGAGCATTATCTTTACTTCTAGCTAACTCTTTCTCAACCATTTATCTATACATTTTATCTATCTATTTCAACTATTTATCCATCAGTGTTGGATAACTATTTAACCATCCATTGTTTGCTATTTCTACAATTACTATTTACTATTACTATTTTAGCTATTACAATCATTTATCCATTTTAGCTAGTTAACTGTCCACTTATTTGCTCACTTGCTAGCAACTAGCTTCCACATGCTCTCAATCAACATCAGGTGTTATAGCCATGGATATTTTATAAGAGCTGGATAGGGCTCTGCTGCTCAGCCTTGCAGCCCATTTTTCCCAGTGGTCACTCACGGTATTGCAGAAAAAAATCCTCCTGCAACCCAAAAAGCATTTTCCCCATAGACCACCACTGTAAAAGAGACATCTGTAAAATGTGTTGCTAGGACACCTCAAACTGCAAACAAGGTCAGTTATGATTCTTTCTATTATGAATTTTTGATCCATGGAGGTTTTATATTTTTAAAACTTTACTCGAGCCAAGAAAAAGCGATTTAAAAATCAGTGGGAATAATTGTCTTAATTATTAAATTATTATTATTATAAATCTTCAATTGCAGTCTTGATGGTAATATTAATTTTGAGTGGATTCATTCACTTGCTTGTCAAACAGGGTTGAAAATTGAAGATCTCAACAGTTCCAACTCAGATATGATGGAGAAGCCCGAGCCGTCCTTCGCTGAGTCAGTCAGTGCGATGACACTGACACCGGCTGCTGCTTAATAATTTAAGTGTTGACAGTAGCTTTGCTTAAGGAGCTAATTGGACCAGACAAACTAGAGGTTAACTGGCCTGAAATGAGGCAGTTAATTTAGCACCTTGTGTCCTCTGTGGCCCTCAACAGGCAGAAGATGTGATAGTCAGAACATTGTGCACCAAAAAATCTGGAAATTAAGTAAGTATCTTATAAATTTATATGTTATATATATATTTATCCACACTCACACAGATAGACACACACAATAATAACTAATCCACAAACATACAAGTGAGAAAATCCAAACAAATTTATTTACAAACACCGTACCAGTATAAAGAATGATCCAGAGTCAGTTAAGAAGCACTGTGTTATATATTACCTCCATTCAGTACACAGACCAGTTTCATTCCTTTTCCAGTCTAGATTCAGTTGTGTCTGCACAACAATTTTTTGGTGTTCATATTTGCTGAACTCATATCTCTTTATAAATGATAATTATGTTTAAATCTTATTAACAATCAAATGTAAATGAAAAAAAATGGACAAGTGCGCAGTAGAGCATGAACAGAGGAATGACAAAATATTAAATTACAGTTGCGGTATTTCTCTCTTGAAACATTCAAACAAAACAAAACAAAACAAAACAAAACAAAAAGCATTTCTTTCCGGTGCTTAAATGTACGATGCTTAAATGCATGAGTGCAAACTGAATGTTCACAGTTCAAAGGGGAAGGTGAAATAATACAGTCGTAGTAAAAGTGTTATAGCACTTCACAAAGGGGCAGCAACCTTCATTCTTGTATCTAGAATCAATGCAAACTGCATTCACTATAATACAATTCTACTGGACGAATCCATTCACCTTTTTTGTGAAAAGGTTTGTGTAAATATCTCCAAAAGCACTGTGAGCTTAAGTAGAGGCTTAAGTGTAAACATATTTCAGTGATCATTGAAGCAGGCACACACAAAGCTAAGTATAGAGCAAAGTCATGCAGAGCATTACATGATTATGGAGTTTACGGGGAGTAAGACTTCACTAATCCAATAGAATATAAGCTGAAGACTGCACATGGACTTCTTTATCTTTTTGAGTCTTAAATGACCTTTGATTTGAGAGAGAAACCGATATTTTGTTTGGCGTTAATATATTTGTAGATGAGCAAAACACATGGGTGCATTGCATATCATATACAGTAGAGGGGTTCGATATCATAAGGCAGCATGGCTTAAGACATGAATGACAACAAGAGGCTGGGTCACTCAACAGTGATCTGTTTCTTTCCCAATTAGACAGCCTTGAACGTTTTGCTGAGGTGGTGTCACTGTAAAATATTTATCTGGCTTTTGTCCAAAACCATGAAAAGCCAAAAGAGAAAACAAACAAACAAAATGAAAACATCCTCACCTCTTCTCACACACCCTTTTTCACCAGAAATGTCAGAGGAAAATTTCAAATGGGAGAGAAAGGCCACTGAAAACAGGCCATTTCAATAGAGTTTAAAATATTCACCCAGTGAATGTGGTGAATAAGAAATAGATTACAAAAGTAGACAACTGGATGTTACTTTTTCATGTTTTTTCTTTTTTTTTTTCATATTTGCTTAATATCAAGGTTCAGGCTTTGTTTCACACAAACATTAAAAGCTGCCACACCCACAGAGTGTCTGAGATAAAGAGAGAAGAAGAAGAAGAAGAAGAAGGAGAAGAAGAAGAGGTGGTATGAGGGGTCACAAGACACCCACTGCGGCCCTGTTTCAGCATAAATATCTGTGCAACATTGGGTAGAAAACAACATCTCTGTACAGCAGAGCCACTAGAAAACCTCACAGAAACAACATCACTATGAAGACCACTTTTCACATTAAAAACAAGCATCCTATGGTCAGAGAGTCGGAGATAACCATAGTGATTTGATTGGCTGAGAAAACAACCTAAAGTACACATTGAAAAGAGAACTATGTTGGCAATTAGAAGAAAGCAACCTTCAACGTGTGGTTGAAGTAGTGACAGCGAGGAAGTGTACGCTCCAAAGGCCAACTCTCTTTTTAAATAGGGAAGAAATAGTGAACCGTGTCATTCACTGAAATAAAACACAACAGGTAAACCTGCTCTTAAAAAAAAGTAAAAGGTAAAATGGAAATGAGGGTGGAATGAGGGATCACGTGCACTGCCCTGTGTGTACATGAATGATCCCACGAGTATGCATGTGAATGAAGTTGAAAATTTCATGAGGCATTGCGTGGAAGCCAGGCCGTGGCTTGACGTTGTCGTAGTAATGGTGAGTGATGAAGATGCCGGAGGGGTTCATGGGAAACGCCCAGAAACCGTAGAGGTGGACTTCCTCACACATCTCTAACGCGGCGGTGACGAGCATCAGGCCGCTGCTGAGGCGCTTGGCCCGGACGCCCTGCACCGCCCAGAAACGCTGCACGTTGAGCAGGTACTGCGGGTGGAAGAAGAACACGCCCCTCTGGGAATCGAAGTCATCCAGCATATACTTGACTCTGAAAGATACGTCAGTGTTGCGGGTGTTGTAGAAGGCAGGAAGAACCACTGAGGAGTTCTCATAATTCTGGAGTACTTCGTAAAATGGTCTTCGCCATTTCTCCAGCTTCTGAAATCTGCAGTGCAGAGGAAGTGAAACATGAGATGAAAGACGCCAGAAGAGAAGAAAACTAAAGTGACCGAGAGAGTGAGTGATCTGATTTCTCACTGTAACTAATGTATACAGTACCTCTCAGTAATAATGCTTGGATTTATGGTCACCAGATCTGTTTTGGTGCCAACATCGGCTGAGTACTTCTCATTAATGGGTGGTATGTTGCATCTGCAAAAAAATTAGATAAAAGTCCACTGTTACTATTACAGAAATTCAAATGCATTTTATTTGACTTTTTAAACTAGACATGCTTGTGAGACATAATGTAGAGCTGCACAATGAATCATATGATAGTTGCAGTCAAGAGTTGGACTTCTACAATTAATTAAACTTCATTGACCATTACTAAACCCCTCTCCTGAGTGGCAGTTGTCCAATCATAGCTTAGCAACCGTAACTAAGCAATGTCAAAGTATTAGAATTCTTCACATTTTGAAGTGGTGTGCATGTTGGTTGTAATTAAAGTGATCCTCTGTATATAAAGAGTTTAGGGGATGGTGTGTCCACAACCCAAAGCACAAAGAAAAGTAAGTGTAGAGAATGGATTAAACTGTGTGTTTGTCTGCTCTAATGTAAGCTGCAAACATTAGTATGTATCACTAATTACAGCCCACAGTAGTACCCAGCGGTACTTCTATGGACAAGGAGCATTTCATACTGCATTATTTTGTGGTGTTAGCGACCAAGGCATTCAGAAGGTTTTGGCCTATTAGTAGCTTGTGCAGCCACAAGGCTTAGTGGTAATTAATTGCCCTAGATGTAACAACAAATCATTTTGCCAGTACTACCTGTGTGACTACTGCAGTATAAGAACAATGCTGTTCTTTTATTTCCATGTCTTATACATGGATCCTCAGTCTGGAACATGCAGTTATAGCTGCAGTCTTTTAGCGCGATATCATGCATAGCCATTATATACCTATTTAATAATCAATCACAGGCAAGAGCATTTTAAAGGGGACCTATTATGTTCATTTCCAGCTCTATATTTTTATTCTGGGACTCCACTACAGAAGCTTTGCATGATTCACCATTCAAAAAACTCCCTATTTATCTTCTACTGGCCCTTTATACAGCCCCTCAATTCAGCCTCTGTCTCTAACAGGCTGGCTCCGGTCTCTTTAAGGCCCCCCTCCTGATGAGGAGAAATAGACAAATTTGGAGCTATTTGCGAGTGAGCTCACAGCGTGCCAGCTCGGTTCAAGTCATGGCTCAGCGTGACTACCCCCAAAACAATGGAAAAATGCCATAATGTTAGTGTAGTGGAGCAGTGAACTCCTGCGCTGTGTGTGGAGCATATGATCATATAAAGAAATCCATCATGAGCCGAAATCAGCTCAGGCTGAAAGTAGCAAAAAACAAGTGTTCAGAGCAAGAGCTAAATCTCTTTTATGTGATTGAATGCTGTGTTTGGCATTATTACTCAGTCCAAGTTTTGTTTATAGATTTATAATCATAATGTGAAGATTTAAACTTTTTTTGGGACATTTTTTGATAAGTTTAATAGAACCAATCTGTTCCCAAAATGATTGTATAACATAATAATAAATATTCACAATCTTAATAGTGAGTAAAATAATTGATGATCACTGTGCAGCCCTCACACAACAAACAATGAAGGATATGATCCTGTATACCTGAACACAAAATCTGCTGAATCAATTTCCTTTCCACATTTGCTGTTCTTGATGATGCCGCCGTTTCCAATAACAGCACATTTCTTGTACTGTGATTTGGAATACGGCATATCCTGGATGAGACAGACACAGTTTGTTAATGTCAGACAGAATAGGAGGGCTTTTGAAATCAAATAGATCTTCTCATAGGCTTAGTGCCATCAGGCCATTGGTAGAATACAAAAGTCAGCAGGCTAGAACATGGCAAGCACTCAAAAGTAAACATTAAAGTTTGCAATGCTTATATATGCATGAATCACTAGCAGATGATGAACTCACATCTGGGAACATCTTGAAGACTTCGGTGGTGATGGGAAGGATGCCACTGGTGTCCACCTCGTATCTCAACTTGGTCCCTGCAGGGGTGTTCCTCTTGGTGGTGAACAAAAAGGAAGGAGCATTACAGCAGCGAGACAGAGACATCCTTTAAAAGGACACCAAAAAAAAAAAGGCGAGTGTTAGTTTGATCGTAGAAGATTTCCCATCAGCCTCAAGACCAACCTGTTATGTTTTGTTGACATTGGCTTGGGATCCCACAGAGCCTACTGGTGTAAATGTAAATATAATATTAAAATCAAAGCAAAATCAAGCAATTTGTTTATTTCTCTTTAGCAACAAACTGGAATTTTCTGTGGTGGACTCTGAAACATGTTATCAGTTAAAAATCATGTTTATTAGCAATTCTTATAAAATTAGGAAATGTCAAGGTGATACAACAATGTTAAATATGTTTTTTGAACTGTTTAAGACTCCAGGTTCAGGACATTTGGGTTAAAGAATTAAATGCACTTCAAGGGGGAAAAAACTACACTTGCAGTTTGCAACCTGAAGTCATGTGTTAGAGTCATGCTTACTTGAAGTTGCTGGTCTCCTCCTTGCTCTGCTCCCATCTACACACCTGCAGGTTTCGCCATCTCTCAAACAGCTCTGAGGTTTTCACCCTGGCAGACAGGCAGAGAGACTTGTGGAATGAGGAAGGATACCCACGGCCATGTTTTTTCTGATTAACCATGTCTCTACAAGGGTAGTAGATTGAAGAAACATCATAAAAACCACTCGAAAAACACACACAAGGGAACAAAAATGGAGCAGAAAATTGCAGTAGTTACTCTGTGATGGCTGCACTGATGAAAATTCGATCTTGACTCGTTAATGCAAAGAAAGTGGCTTAATCTAGCAGGTCTGTAAATAGCTGTCCTTGAACTGACATTTCCTTGGAGATGATTGGGAGATGTGATTTGCTCTGGGAGGCCGGGCGGCACCAATACTCTTTGACTGTCTGGCAGAGTGACAGCATCTGTTCTCTGCCACAGTCAGAGTGGCTCATGGCCTTTCGCCAAGCGCCTTGAATGCATTTAACTATAAAGTCTGACAAAAAGACTGAGGAATGTGCACAAAAGGCCACTGGACAATGTTCACATTCATATACCAGGAAGCAATGCTGCTCAAATGGCCGTTAGCACAAGTGGCTTATTGTTATTTATAATGTACGGTTAATTGTCAATAAAAGATGAAATTTCAGCAACAAAATGGATGCCATGTGGCATTTGCAAGATTAAAGCATTCTTTCCTTCAGTTCTACTTCATGATTTTAGTAAATTATGTTGTTTGCTGTTTGTTTTCTACATAATCACAGTCTCTGCCACTTGATCACTTAGTGCATTATAAAAAAAGAACAAAAACTGTCAGAATCACACTCATCCATGTATGGTCACACAATCAGTTGAGATGAATCTCTCCACAATGTAGCTCAACGTCATGTTTAATAAAGTAGTCTTTATTTATAACACATTACTGGTCAAAGTCATGGAAAATCTGAGTGCCGCCACCAACAATGGACATAATGCTGGGTAAGACTTAAACCTGTAGCGCGGAACTTTTGTCACCCCCTTCTGGCAGTGAGATTGCAGAAACACTGTCGACATTATCACCGGAGACCCCTGACGCTTTTTATGTGAGCCGGTTCCCACCCTGGTGACGCAACACAGTTGGGGCACACTGTGGACGGTCCACCCCGGTCAACAGTCACAAACCAATCATCACTGGTTGACGCAAAACGCATCACTACCAGTGTGCCAGTGCGTGAAAGTCGCCACAGACGCCAGATTTAAAAACTCCGGTATAGAGTGAAATACAGAGAGATTTAGTCAAATCAATCGCCACAATAAAACGTTGGCATTGTACATTTCTGCAAACCATAGATACATTGAATCTCTATGTTTCAATCTGTACGTTTCAATGTTGATCATATTTTAAGGTGTCATTTAACGCCGAATTAAATAGCCGTTATCAGCTGAATAATTAGGTTTTATGGTGTGATAAGGCTGTGGTTAAGGTCTGGTTAGATTTAGGCACAAAAACCACTTGGTTAGTTAGGAAACGATCATGGTTTGGGTTAAAATACCCGGTTCTGTCACCAGAAAAATGGCTGCAAATGTCCTGACATCTCACTAAAAATACCCAGTTTTGTAGCCAGAAAAACGACTGCAAATGTCCCCATATCTTGCCAAAAATACCCAGTATTGATGGTTGTAACGGGGAGCAGGCAGTGGTCTCTGCTGCTTTGATGCTTTTGCAACATTGTCCCATGCATCTAACTTTCAAGCCAACCACCCAATCCGCTTCCTCCTAATATAAAAGTCAGCTCATACAGATGTCACCTGAACTACTTCACTTTCCCTATGATACGTATTGTAGAAATGTTGATATGCTATGTATTAAACGTATTTAAATGTAGAGATTCAATAGAAGAAACGTACCGCGCCAACGTTTTATTCTGATTTACCTGGTTGTGGTAGACTTAATCAGCACTATGTGAAATCGTTTGGCAAGGGTTTGAATGTAACAGACGTTCATTTATATGCAAAGGTCCCGCACTCCAGCTTTAACAAACAGGCTCTAGATATGATATACAGTAAATTATGATTATGATACAAATGTTTGTTTGCACTATCATCAACACAAATATCAAATTGCAATATAAGTCAGCAATTACCATACTTTAACTGGAATTTAACTGCCATGCTTACTATGAGATTCTTAACTGAACGACTGGGCTTTAAAATAATACAAATTATGTAACCTTCCATGTTATATACTATTCTTTTGTTTCTTCTGTGAAAAATGTAACTTTTTGTGATGAATTTTAGCTAAGCTGGTGGCGATGTCGGTGGGTTGGTCCACCACTTTGGTCCAGACTGAAATAATAACTATTGAATGAGTTACCATCAAATTTTGTATGAACATTCAAGGTCCCCAGAGGGTGAAATAACTAAGGGATTGTCATGAAATTCAGTACAGACATTAGACAGGTAGGTAGACATTCTACCTACCTGACAGGTACTTGAGGATCACCTTTAGGAAAAAAAAGATCTCATTCTAAATAAGGGTGTCAACCACAAGTGTCATAAATGAACACTCACATTGTCAGGACTTTGACGTCCATAATCTCCTGTCTGAGCTCCCTGCATGCAGTGGAGTTGAAGTCAAAGGAGCCATCATAGTTTTCCAAATACCTGGAGGGATACACACAGTCATCCTCTGGCTAATCCATACAGGAAAAAACAACAGAATTAGCAACAAACTGTGGAACAAAAATGCAATATAGTGTGTTGAAAAGACACAATAAAGCAAAATATCTTATATTTACTACTAAATGTCCATGGCTTGACTTTATGAAACACTAGAATATAAGTATAGCATTGTGATGACAGAAATGATACAGCTGATATCACAAACAAGATATACTGTTACTGTATACTGTTTATTTGACACTTGCACCAGATTCTAATACATCTTAGTCTAAACCAATCTTAGCCTAACTTAAGGACATTAAAAACCTCTCATATTTTCACTTATTTAAGTGGTTATGATGAAAAATCACATTATTTAATACTGGTATTCTATTAAATATACATATATATGTACATATAGATGAGTGCTGTATATTAATTTAAATCAGAAACACAAAATAGTCATCTGTCTGAAATAGTCTGAAAGGGAAACAGGGTTGATTCCAGTGCATAGCTTGTTAAAATAGGGGATTAGATGGCTATAGTGGTGTCAAGTCTTGTGGATATGAATATGAGAGTGTCTGTGCTTTTGTATGAGGCAGTATAATTATTTATATACTATATTCATACATTTATAACTACATGAAAGTATTAATGTTTGTCAGTTGTGATCACTGCAATAAAGTAATGCATACAAGTAATCATAGGACATCAACCATTAACTTTTTTTGAATTTAATCATTTCAATTAAAGCTAATGAATCAGATACATTTATTTAAGATATACCGTATAAAACAATCACTATGCTGAAATGGCAACACATTAATCAAAAGCACACAACAGTAATGTCTTCAGTGGGGTGGTGTGACTGTGTGAAAGTGGAAAGGAGTCATAATTGTTGTAAAATTCATATCAAGGTGTCAATAAGTTGCCATTTTTTTGTGCACTGATGCCTCATTTCTTGCAGCATAACATTGTATTTACATGCAATCAAGAGTGCAGTCTGGATAAAATGTGTGTGTGAGTGTTGGTGTTTCAGGATGGAGTGGGAGTGGTTAGGATGGAGGTTGAAAGGGGAGAAGAAGGAAACCACCAGTGTAACGTTTGTATATTTGTTTATAAGGTGCTTTAATAATGTTTGACAGAAGAAAGAGACTTTTCATTAGGCCTCAAAAAATTGACAAAAAGCAGTGTTTTATATAATTTTCATAGCTGCACTTTTCTGATAGTACTTATACTTCACAGGAATGTGAAGTATAAGTTACTTGACGCATGGAGTGGTTCTGTTTGATCGCTGGTTTAGATGTTTGAGACATTCTGCTTTCCAGAGTGTTGTATGTTTTAGAAGATATAACACAGTCTTCCTTTTACAAATGACAAATTCATAAGCTAAAAAACAAACTCTTGCTCATGTCTGTGTCTACAGCCTTTCATGGTCTGGTATGACCAGCTACTGTTAGTGAACTTTAGATAGATGCTGTTTTACTGACATTAATGAATATGTTCGCCGACTTCATGACTCTGTTTCTAATTATGGTCCTTTTACACTACATCGTTACATGACATGATGTTGTCTTTAAATCATCTGACTCAAGAGAATCATGGGAAATGAAGGCAAATGCAGTGTACCGTTATCTTGTAATTACTCTTAGTGACCACAGTGGCCGCTGTTTAGCAAAAGTTATCTTTTGCTTGATGGATCCTATAAACCAAAAGGTTCATTGATTTTGTCTAAATTGTGAAAATAGATCAAATTGTTGCATTTATTTGCACCAATTTCTATTAGAGGGTTTACTTGGGGGGACACACATTATTACACATTACAAACTTATATTTAGACACATTGGTTCAGTTTGTTGGATGTTGTTTTTGTAATTCCATTTGGCTGATGACCAAAATAACAGCTTTGATACATAACTAGAAATGTTTTCAACTTACATGCAAATACAACATTGTTTCAATATACTGTCTACCTTTGCTACATCTGCATGAGGCAATAAAAAGGCACTAAAAGGTGAGAAATATACATCAGTTTTTACTTATCAGCCAAATGATTTTTGTCCAATTATAAATCATCGCACACCCAGAGAGTTGCTCTATTTAGCCCTGATCTATAATTTTCCTTTTAGGTTTGGGCGTAGCGCCAAACCATAGAGTCATCTCTCGCTGGCTGCATTTAAATAAACATGTTCTATTGATCCATTCTGACGCTAACTGATGCTAACTCTTCATTTTTGGATTACAATCAGCGATTTCTTATCATCATTTTTATACATACCCTTTCTGAGTTGCATCTGAATCTTAGAAAGCTCTTAATATCTTCTTTTTTTTTACATTTACATGTAAAACACTGTTGAATTGAGGAAAGGCGAGATTTAACGTCAAAATGGCATCAATCATAATGTGTGTCTAGAATGAATGTTTTTTGTATTTGTCAGGATGAAGTGTGGTGTTTTGGAGGATGGATATATTGTAACATATTACATGTGGCTGTGGAAGTAAATGAGATGAGTTTTTTTTAAAAAAAACAAAAAACAATGACAATAAAAGAACACAGCGAGCAATACAATGAATGGATGCATTAAAGGAACAAGATGTCGGGATGAAATCGTACAAATAAGGAGCAATGAAACTGGTTGTCTACATCCACCTGATGATGCAGTGTATTTCTGAGATTTTACTAAGAGCAGCATCTGTCTTATATATAATACATTTAACACTTTGAATAGACCTATTAATGCTTGTTTTAGCTAAGATGATGAAACCTTTGCAAGTGTTTTCTATTTATTTCACTTAATGAGACGAATTTCATCTCTATGGCATCTTAGGTTAACCGTACAATGCTGGTTTAAAACCAGTCCAGGACTAGAAAGCATCCAGCGTTTTTTACCACAGACATCTACTGCTCAGTGCAATGAGGAGTTGAAGCTTTAGGGGGGGGGGGGGGGTCAAAATCTGGCACGTTCCTGTCTTCTTGTTACAAGGAAAGTAAAGTGGGAAATCCAGGTCGCAGAGAGAGACAATGCAGATGTGAGAAGGGGAGATAGGGCAAGCAGAGAGAAGTGTCCACACTATGTACATGGCATACACACACAGAGCTGTGCAGAACACATGAGACACAGGTTGAGGAGGACAAGGCATTTGGAGATGGGTGCTGGATGGGACACAGAGGCACAAGGGGAAGCCAGTACATCAACAGGAAATTCAGAGAGGAGGTTCAACCAGCTTCTGAAGGAGGAGGAGGAGGAGGGGGGGGAGAGATGGGGTTTAGGGAGCTGGGGTCGAGGTGGACTGGATCAGACAACATACAAGAGCAAATCTGAAGTGCAACCACCACTGAAAAAAATATGAGAGTTTATACCTTTCAGACTAATGAAAAAGAAAGAGGCATTCTTGGTTTTCTGTGAAAAATACTAATAATGCCATCAAACTGGCCTACCTTTGTGAGCGTTTGTTCTTCTTAATATCGGCTAGGCAGGGTGTGACTATTACGGAGCTCTGTGAATCAGGCTGAAAATGCTGACGGAAACATCTGTCAACATGCAGATAGGTTAAGTTAGAGTTAAATGTGTGATTTAGGCCTGTGACATCACCACCCCTGCTAATTCCCTAAACCTGCAGATTTCAAAACAAGTAGAGAGAAGGAAAAAAAAAAAGAAGAGTAAATGTCGGTGTTTTCTACAGCATCTGAAGAGAATGGTGGGCGTATCAGCGACCCAGTCCACGCATGCAGGGCTGGGTCGTCACTATGATGGATTTGAAACTTGTGTTCTCTTTCACTCTATCTCACTCTCTTTTCTCAGAGGTGTTGTGCAGTTAATCACGTTGGAAAGGTACCTTTTCCTTCCATTTCTGGCAGGCTTCAGAGATCCATCATCCGAGAAATTAACAGGACCGGTCCAATTTCCTGTCTCGTCCCCTTTGAGTCGGCTAAACTGTTGCGCACTAGTAAGAAAATGAGTCAGTTTATTTGGGATTTATTGTCCTTATTGTGCAAAATGTCAAACACATACAACCAAGCCCATGTGTTCACTCACAAAAGTCAAATATGCACACACACACACACACACACACACACACATACACATATACATTAAGAGGGACCAGCTTTTTGGCTCAAGAAAAACAGACAAAGTAAGACACCAAACATGGTTAGAATAAATTTTCGGTTAAGAACACCATGGTTTGAATATCTTATGTATGTATATCTAATTTATGTTCTGTTGGGCTGTTGCCACTAATCCGAGTGTGATACAAACATTCACACCGTGCAATATTGGCCTGTAGCAGTGTAAGACTTGTAATTCAGTCTATTAAAGTCGAAGTGATTTAAGGGAAGGATAATCTGTGCCAATGTTGCTGTAAATATCAAATTACTCCTAAAGACAAGATGCCAACAGATTTTGCCAAGTGTAGTTACTATAAAAGAACTGTGGCTTTGTCCAGTCTGAGAAAATAACCCATGTGATGTCATCAGGGGGTTATCCTGACTTGGAGTTGGAGACTATAAATTATGCATTATGGGAATTGCAGGATCCACTGTTTTTGTAGCTTGACCCTTATAGTTTGACTAAAAGCCAGGGCCTCTGCTGCTTTGATTTCAACCATTCTCTTTTCTTAATCTGTCTCTTGTAACTCCCTAAAACTAAATCATGGAACCGTCCCCTTTTGGAGACCACAGTGAATTTATCTGATGGGGCCATTTGGTGCAGGTGGTGAATAAACCCAACTAATTCTAGAGAGATGAGGGGCGTCTGTGCGTTCAGAGTCTGTTTACAGTAATCTACAAAGACTTCTGCTTTGAAAACATACACAATATCGAGACTTCAAACTTATTTTGAATCATATGACTGGCTATATTCTACATTTTTGTTACTGTAAAAAAATAAATCCCATGAATAAAGCAAAATCAACAGTGTGTTAGTCTGTCTTTCAGTACTTTCAACTTCCCTACACTGTGCGTGACTCGCAGCCCCAAGACCATTTGTTCCTTCTGAACGATATAAATCTTAAAAAAAAAAGGGTCACACTGTGGTTTTTTCTCAAATGTTACTCAACCAGGGGTCTCTTTGTTGGGGACTAGTTTCAGCTATGGATTTGGCGCATGAGCAGTGTTTACAACAGCAGTTGGTATATGTGGAATGGATTCAAAATAAACTACAGCGCCCACGTTCATGGTAATGAAGCAACATGTCATCCAGTGCAACGACGTGGCTCACTGATGTGTTTTTAATAGTTTTTGGACAACAATGGAGCTCTGTGTTACAGAGGAATATGATATACAAGAGTTTGGATACACAGACGATACTTGTTGCTAGACAAAATTAATTGTTGGTTTTGGTCTTTTCATGGGATTTGTTAGTCTGGCATCACTAGTCTGAAACCTCTCGGTTAATTTTCGATATCCAAGGGGCGTTATCAACGGGCGCAGACCAAAATGCCTCTGGATGCAATTGGATAGAGCAACAAAACATGTGACTAACGCTGAGCAACGTAGCCTTCTATACAGTCATCATATCAAACCCATCCCATATTAGGTAAATGGTTGTGATTGGCCTGACCCAGGCCAGGTCGGCTGGAAATCTGTC
Source organism: Thunnus maccoyii (assembly GCF_910596095.1). NCBI lineage: Eukaryota > Metazoa > Chordata > Actinopteri > Scombriformes > Scombridae > Thunnus > Thunnus maccoyii. Next base: position 19,754,362 of record NC_056551.1, read on the forward strand.
TGAACAGGAGGGGGGCCAAACACATCTGCCAGAGCAAATAAACATGAGCTCGCAGATTCATCTTGTTCCCTGGCTAGGGATTTGTTGACAATAAGAAAAATATAGAATATGACCAAACTTATCCTCTAAAGACCTGCAGTTGTTACATCTTCATATGTGAACAGATCTCTCATGTTCCATACATTCAAATATCCATGGACGTACAACCTCGTCTAATATCTGACTGATTATTATGCAAGAATTCATGTGTGACTCATTTCTGTGAGTGCTCTGTGGGTGTTGTGCTAAATTCAGCGGTGCGATTGAGCCCAAAGAGCCTTTCTGAGTGCATTATGTGATGGAGCATTCATCATCAGTGAGTACTCATGTCAATACTGATCTGCAAGCACATTTGGCTTCTCTGAGAGCCACTTCAACATCTCAGTAACGCTCTGCAGATGGCTGCGCTGTGGAACGAAACACACAGTCAAATCAGACACATTTTTATGCATGAGTTTAGGATGTGTGCCTGAAATAGGACATATTTCTGTTATACAAACAGAAAAACTAATCAAAGCAGCATAATTCAGTCACTTGTACTGTTATCTTACTCAGATTTTAATCATCACCGACACACTATGCCCATTGAAGACCGATCTAAAATGCAGTGGGTCGATCCATAGCTTATAAAAATCATACAAAACTTTTCCAATACAGTGGCTACTAGTGAAACCCTGCTCAATCTCTTGTGACTACTTGTGACTCACACATCAATCCAGTGTCTTGAATACAAACATTAAGAGTCTATTTATCTCTTATTGACTCAGTTATATTATGATCTGAACATTTGATCAACAACAAGCTCAAAGTTGCTTTGTATTGTGTTTCGTGTTGCATTGACTCAGATGTCCATTTAGTATATCCAGGGGTATTTCTGTATCAACTAAGAGCTCCTTAAGATAGAGAGGTACTTCACTGTGCTTATCAAAACAGAAAATTAATATGTCATTTATGGAAACAGATTCAATCTCCACTCAAATCTCTTTCTTCCATCTCTGCGTTAACTTTAAACGGGGAATCACTCTTGTAAATGGTGTAAGTGTTGTGACGTATAATTACAAGGAAAAATACTGTATAACCATCAATATGTACAGTACAGCTCTGTCAACTGCATGTAGAAACTGAAAAAACAAAACAAAGAAAGCCGCCTCGCTGTGGAGCTCTGGAGATACAACTCACTTACATAATGCATCGAGAAGGGCTCATTTCTTAAACAGAGTCACGTGCAAATCAGTGCTGAAGTGATTAGTTAATTGAAAAATTAATCAGGCAAGGGCAGACTAATTGGATAATCGTTTGAGTCATTTATCAAGCAAAAATGCCAAACATTTGCTGGAATTTTTTTTCTTTCTTCTTTGTTGTAAATTCAATCTCCTTTTGCTGTTGGACAGTTGAAAACAAGCAATTTAAAAATGTCACCTTGATTACTGTGATTGAAATTTACAACTTTTTTTGAGTGTTTTATATATTTAAATGATCGACAGATTAATGATGAAAATCATTAGTTTCAAAGCCACAAATTTTTGGATGGTTTCTAACTAACGCGCTACAATCTGGGGCCCTCGGTGCCACTCCCTCTCTGACTGTAAGTATTTTTAGATCACCCTCTTCAAGTCAAACAGAGTTGAAATATGTCTGCCTTTACAAAAGTGTGTCGCTCACTGTGATTATTTAATAGTACCCCCTCTTGTTCCTGCATTGCCCTTTTACAATCCTACATCCTCCACCACTTCGTCCTTCATGATGCCAGTAAGTTCAGGTAGGGAGCTGATTCATGTGACGCCACAATGTGACTCAACAAAATGGCAAGATTCATGGCCAGATTTATCACAACTGTACAATAATGTTCACCGCTTCGTTTGACTTCAGTGGGCGTCTTTGAGTCTGTCTTAAAACAACAGTCTGGAGCCCAAATGAATATTGAAACAGGTTTTTCTTTCTGTAATCATCCCTTCTGTTCATTCTGATCATTAGAAGATCCTCTCCAAATGCACTTACAGTGCAAGTGATGGGAGCCAAAATCCACAGTCCTTGTTTTGAGAAAACAGCAGTCTGAGTTAGTCAAATAGAGTGGATACCTTCCAAAGTTACAGTCCTTTTAGTAAAAATTTCCCTTTTTATGTCTTGACAGACAGTGTTTTTCCTTCCAGGTGCAGTGGAATAAAAATAAAAATAGAGAATTTGGCACAGACAGTAGCCTAACTTTGAAAGATATTGACTTGATTTGACTAATTTTGGATGGCTTAAGCCTCGTCTTACCTTCAAATAAACTTTTAAATACATTTTTGCACAGGAGGATGGCTGTGGATTTTTTCCCCTGTCACTTACATTCAAAGTACATTATGAAAGGATCTCTTAGTTGTCAGTATGAACAGGAGGAATGATTACAGCAAGGAAAACATGTGTCAATGTCCATTTGGGCAACCGACTATTGTTTTGAGACAGACTTGAAAAACAGTGAACCTATCCTTTACGATTTCACTCAATCTAAGCATCCAAATGCCTCCTCTGCGCCTCAACGCCAATTTGCAGAGATGTTTTTTTCTGTGATGCCCTGAAACACCAAGAGCGCATGGAAAACGACTTCAGATTGTTCACGCCTGGGCAGATATCATAAGATGACGTCTTCGCTCTCCTCTCCTCCGCATTCTCTTTCACGTGCACACAAACATGCAAACACATTCATTTCATCACCATCTCTCAGTCTCCACACTCTCAACGTCTCCTTCCACTCACTCTCTCTCCCCCACTTGCACTGAGGTGTGTGTGCAGACAGACTGTAGCAAAATGGCTGCCGCTGAGCCCACTGGTTTCTGTGGTGTGGCTTGTTCCCTCTCTCTCTCTCCTAGGCTGAGCGCTAGGAGAAAAGTAAGGGCGCAGGCGAGGAAGGTGTGCGTGTGTCGGGTCTGAATTCATGCATCCCGCCGCAGAGGTCAGGATGCCATGAATCCACATTGAGTATTGTTAGACCAGCCCGGCAGGGTGGCAGGGGAGGGGTTAGCTGTGGGGGAGCTTTGAGATTGCAGCACATATATGTTTGCTTTGGAGTAAACATATATGAGCTGTCTGTAAAATATCTAGAGGTGGGGGATAAGGTTTTCTGATTGTTCCTTTGTCAGGAGTGAGATTTGGTGTTCTTCAGGTCATTTTTAAACCACCTAAAGATAAAACATCCCGGTTTCTCAACATCTGCTCGTCTCACACTGAAATTTGTCTCAGAATGAAAAAGAAGGGTTCCTGCAATTTAGTGAAAGTTTTTTAAATGGGTCTAAATGCTTGAGATGTAAAACTGGACTTCCAACCAAGGATCTGTATGAGGGACACCGTTACTGTTGCAGAGGTATTATAAAACAGGTTCTGCAGTGGCTGCATGTGCACTGACTGCAGCCTGGTAAAAAAAAAAAAAAAAAAAAAGAAAAAAAAAGAAAAAGATATATTTAACAGGGACCAATAAGAAATACACATCATCTTTGACATGTTGCTGTTTGTAATCATCATCAGCTCCAATAGTTTTCAGTTGCATTATGATAACCAGATGCCTCTGTAAGATGTAGGCTAGGACCAGTCAAGAAGGCTGAAACGGAAAATCAAATAAAGATCTTTGGAAAAAGAAAGGGAAAACATTACCATACACAGCTGGAACACTGTGTATGGTATGAATGTGATGCTTCATTTTCAGAAGATATCAAAAAAATAAATCCAATGGAAATTGTTTCTATGCCACTGGGAAAAAAAGATGGATGGTTAATTGCTATTGTTCTCTCCAGCCATTAAAGCTTGTTTTCCTCCCCATGCATCCCGACATGTACTTCATCCTCCATGTATACTGAAACATTTATCAATTTATCATTCATAATTTATCTTTCACCATTCAGTCATTAATTGGAGGTCACAAATGAGCAATAAGCCTCACACAAAACGGCTATGAAGGCATGCTTATGACGGCTGAATATTATCATTACAGTGTGTACAACTCTGTCATAAACAGCCGGGCCTGCGCTCTAATTGCTTTTGTCTATTAACGACGACTAAAGAGAAATAATCAGCACTTACCTCTTGATGTAGTTTTTTCCATAGAGAATCTGTTGCAATAGTGTCACGAGTCCAAATGCGCAAATAAATATGAAACAAAGAGATCTATTGCCTAGTATATCTTTACCCGACGATGGGTCGGAGTATCCCATTCTTCGGCGCAGCATCCAGGGCTGACGGTGACACCCGGTTAGGTGTCTCTCTCCGATGCATTCAGGACCAGGAGCGCAGGTGTCTTGTACCCGCTAGACTGGACATTGTCCCCTCACCTTCCTATGCTATTCTACTGCTCTCATACCAAAGCATCATTGACTGAGAAGCATTGCAATTTGTCGCCGATGTGATCTCAATTGCAAACCATTAATGGGCCCGTATGCAAATCTACAGGAATAGATTTTATAGCTGTGTATATTTTGCAGTCAGAGGAGATGAAAATCATGAAATGTCCCGAGGAGAAATTTTTGATTTCTATCGGATATCGCGCGCGCTGCTGGTCGACGAGGTGCAGCCACTCGGTCGGAAGGAAAGCAATGCAGATTATCCACAAAAAAAAGCGCTCAAAAGGCAATTTGTCTAGAATATAAATCCCGGAATGTTTAAATCAGATAAAGCAAATGCATCGATGCCAAGCGCGCTTTTTTTAAAAAAAAAAAAAATTAAATTACCGATGTGAGCAGCGACCGAAAAAAAACCTCACATCGTTCATGCTTCATCTCAAATCAGAGCAAAGCTGCGTGACTGAATTATAAAAGGAGGAGGATGCGCCTTTTCTCAGCCTGGCAGCCAGGGGCGCGCCGCGTCTCATTCAGATGCTCCTTTACTCAGCCAAAGCCCAAGGTCACGGTCTCCTCTTCAAGGATGCGCTTAATTTTAGATGTAAAGATTACATCAAATTAGAATTCATTGTAATTTCTGCAGATCTGATATGGTTGCAACACTAACGCACAAGAGCTTGTTTTTGCCCAATCACAGCTTTCTGTTTATTTTATTCATTGGAGTTCAATTCACAAGAGTTTCTGCTCCGCATTAATGGTACTTATCTTCTGCTCAGCAATTTTCTGTCTAATATATTTGAAGTTAATTGGTATCTCCCACCACTCCCTCCACTCTTAATAAAGTGTTCAAACCTTAATTGACAGCAACATTGTGGAGAGCTAGACTCTAATGCCATGACAGCAGCACTCTCTCAGAGCCAGCAGACCCTTCTCAGGCTGTGGCTGATAACTGTATTAGTGACATTTGATTTCTGCCAGTGTCCACTTTGACAGTCATTTGATCATGTCATCAAAGTCTAGCCTGGGCTGCTTCAGCAGTGATGCATTAGCAGCCTTCAAGCAGCAGAGTCGTTGGTGTATGGAAGAGGATTAGGGCCACATGTGGCGTCAGAAATTTCTGAAATTAAACTTTATTCTCAGAATTCTGGCTTTGCAAATCTGTTCATTCTGACTTTAACATCAGATTCCTGACTTTAAACTCAAATAAATGTTTCACATATGGCCCTAATCCTCTTACGTAGAGGTGGGATGTGACAGATGAAATTAAAATAGTGAGGACACACTTGAAAAGTGGCAAATCTGTTAAGTGTACCACAGATTTTCCAGATTTACTGACACATATTGGACACAGACATACGTTTTATTTTAGTTACTTTAAGTAATCTGCAGTAATTCTAGTCAAGTCAGAATTTATGTTGAAAGTCAGATTGAACCACTGATATTTGAATATTTGTAAAGGTCTGTTTTACTTTTCACAACCATTTATTTTCTCATGTGTGCACAGGTCCACATGGCAGCAGTTTAATAAAAGAAGCCACAACCAAAACACTTGAATCTTTCCTCTTGACAAAAATGAGCAGCAATTCTTCTCTGAGCTACTTCCAGATATGTGAACTCCTCATCCTTTCCTTAAAAGGAAGCCAAGAAAGAGACTAAATTCAACTATCCACAAACTATTTTTACTGTCAGTGCAGAAGTTGGAATCATGGGGTTGGAACATACAGTATATGGCCAGATTTACCTGCTGGGAGGCACTGAAGCCCCCACTGACCCCGACTTACCATTAAGTACAGTTCACACAGCATCAGTATAACACGTTATCACATGGCTAAAGTTTGATACTCAGGTCACATGATAACAGAGTCATCTCCATGACAACTGAGCAAGCTTTATCCTCTGAGGAAGACATGAGATACAGTTGAAAGCCCCAAAAACCTGGACCACTGGGCCCACCTGGTTTGCTGTGTGTCAATCAGTTTGCTGTAATTAGACTGAACACATATTTCAAATATGCACTATATAAGCCATATCAAGTAATATAATAAACATATTAAAATAAATTTTGACACAGGGACCTTTACAAGACAAGGCTGTAATGCTTACCGATACCACGCCAATCCAACTTTCAATCTCATGCTCCATTTTACTCCCATGAACAAGACCAACATACTTCAACTCATTCAGATGGGGCAGCAACACATTTCCAAATGGGGACCATTTTCAGTGCAGCTTGACCCTCGTCCCAACTACTTCATTCTCATTGTAGTGCATACTGGATTACAAATCATCAGTTTAGAGCTGCAACAATTAGTCAACTAATTGATTAGTTGTCAACTATTAAATGAATCGCCAACTATTTTTCACCATTTACTGACATTTTACAGACCAAACAACTAATAGATTAATTGAGAACATAATCGATAGATTAATCAATTTAAATAATCGTTAGTTGCAGTCCTATTACCTTTTAAAAATATGTTTTCACTGTCTGTTGGCTACATCTTTGTAGTTAATTTAAATAAACATTATTTGTTTAGGATTTTTGATAGTAGGCCTATGTGGTGAGGGTCAGGTATTTTCTTCAGTTGACAATTTGGATTTTTTTTTCTACCCCACAAACAACAAAAAAAATGTGACACTGATTTATATTGTAACAGTATGCTGTGTTTGTATTTTGATCATAAGGTTTTGCTTGTTGCATTCTCAGATAGACAGTGTTTTTATTATGACACTACATACACTTCCTATATGACTTTAGAGCTGTTTCCTCTTTAAATAACACGTAGGGTAAATAAATACATGGACGTAAAGGAGGTAATTTAATCAACGTTTCTTCGAATTATGAGCAGAACGCTATATCGATGGGGTCACATTTGAGTGTTACACAGGAAGCATCACGGATGTAATTTGACGCAGCGCATGCTCCTCTTCCGGCCTCTTTTCCCTTAGCCACTGGACGAAAATGGTAAGCTGCAACGCTGGCGGAAAGAAATCTCTTAACATCTGTTGAACGAACGGTTTATCTGTCATCTTCTGTTGATATTTGGACGTCGGTTAAGCATCGTTACCGTTTGGATGAAGTATTTTTGTAGATGAAGTTTAATTTTAGTGTATTTACCGCTGTTTGTCTGACACCCATCCAGAATTCATTTCCTCTCCGTAGCATTGACAACAGAATGTGCTTCATTGAAACGGGGGAAATACGGTGTTTTACCGCTGGATAACGTTAACATTACTCTGGATATCGTCGGTTAAACCCGTTAACGGGCCACGGTTAAATTGGAGACTATATTCGTCTAGTTGAGGTGAAATGGCTAAGTAGCGTTAGCTTCTCTGTAGCCGGCTAGCTTCTCCGTGTAGCACTGACTGTGCCTCCTTTCAGTAAATGTTCACATTGCCAATACGTTACTGTGGTAAACTGACACAGAAACACGCCTTTCTTTACCGAGGACAGGATATTAGTCTGTAGCTTTGTATTTAGGTACATTTAAGTATGTTAGTGTTGTATCCCTGACAGCCAACATCTAAGTTAATGGTGCCACTGGAGGCTTCAAACAACTTTATTAATCCCACTAGGGGTAACTTGTTTGGAGCAGCATGTTGTACGCAAAAACACTGTAACACACAAACACAAATTAAAAAGAACACCAGCCAATGTGGAATAAAATCTACAAATATTGATAAATAAACTTGATGAACACAAAAAGATCAGATAAAACATTCACTAACAATAATAATGGTAAAAAAAGAAATCTACAGAGCAATTAGTCATATTGTTGAGGGAATGATTTAGAAGAGTGCTTAGTTTTACGAGTGAATAAAACATAATGAAGCCCTGATGGCAACAGAGAATGTTTACTTACGAGAACATGTCCAGAAGAAGCCAAAATACTTGCTGCTTTCTGGAGAATTTGTTGGTTGCAAAAGGAATTCAGATCTTAGAATAGATTTTAATGCTGTTCAAGCTGTTCATGTCTTTTATTGTTAGGCTGTGAGAGCAGCAGATGAGTCTTGTCCGTGATGTCTTTAAACACAAATGTCTGAACAAATGACTTTCTGTGATTCAATCTTCTGTGCTGAGACAAGACTGACAAGAAGTTAAAACTCTAATCAAGTCTTTGGCGAGTTGTTCCTGATCTCTGATCTTTCTTTAACTTCTCAAGACGAAGGGGACATCATCTTTCGGTAAACGCCGGAACAAGACGCACACCCTGTGCCGTCGTTGTGGGTCCAAGGCCTACCACCTGCAGAAGTCCACCTGCGGCAAGTGTGGCTACCCCGAGAAGCGCAAGAGAAAGTGTAAGTCACTGAAAGACATGTCTTGTCCATAACTATTCAAAACATTTCATGTGAGTGTGTTGTTGGCCCTAAAATTGGCAGGTAAACATGCGTTGGTACTGGTTTAGTATAGGTTGACTTCTCTGACACTTCAAACACAAGGATGTTGTCACAGAGTATGTTTCGTTACCACAGTGTAGTGATAGTATGAATTTTAAATGATGGCTGAGAAGAATCAAAGACCAGGACAAAGAAACATTTCAGCTATTTTACAAAAGCAGGGCAGCAACTAACGCTTACTTCCACTATTGATTGATTTGCAGATTTTCTTTATTAACTGTTAATATCAGAAAACTGAAAGATGCCCATCACAATATCCTGGACGCCAATGTGACACCACTCTGTTTTGTTTTTGTCCGACCAACAGTCCCAAAACCCAAAGACTAAATTTACTAAATGTAAGACTGAGAAACAACATCAAGTTTTCACAGCTGAGAAGCTGGGACCATCTAATGTTTCTTGCTCCAGTCTATTGGACACATTACCTGGTCTTAAATTAATATGAAAGAAACTGAATGGCCAGACTGCCCCGATACTTACAGATGTTTGATTTTGTTTTGTAGACAACTGGAGCGCTAAGGCCAAGAGGAGGAACACCACTGGCACCGGCCGTCTGAGACACCTGAAGGTCGTCTACCGCAGATTCAGGTAAGATTTTTAAATGTGAACACGGTAGATAACTACGACTGGTTGTTATTTCTGCAGAGCAAAACTCTTGAGTGGTCTGTATCAGATTAGTGTTAACAGGCTCTTAGTGGCAGAAAGGGTCAAATTAGATTATACGCCTTCACCGCTGGAAGAAAGACTGATAAATGTCATCTTGATGCTAAGACTTTGAACTAATTACATGTTTAACTCATTTTAAATGGCCTCCTAAAATTATAATCAACATGACCATCACTTTCTAAGTCAACCTGCTTATTGTGAATAATAATTTAACTTGAACTACAAACATTAGATGCGCTTCTGAGTTGTTGACTCATTCCTGGCAGGTCATTTAAGCAAGATTCCTGCATTGGTTATATTGTCAAATGATGTGAGATAATCATTGGAGTTTGTGTTGTTGACATTGCATCATGAAAATTGTGTTTGAGGGACATACATGGTGCATCCGAACAAACGTAAATATAAACAACTTCAAACAAGTGTTTACAAACGACAGAAGAGAAATGTCATCCCTGACATGTTGATAGTTGACCTGAATGTACCTAACGCCACAGATGGACTGTAAACATGAAGCTCTAAACTAAATTCTGTGGTAACGTAGCCTGTCAACAATGCAAGTGTGCGTCAACTAGACCTATTTTTTCTTGCCTGTTTTGCTGTGGGGAACTGATAAGGAGGTAACTTGGCCGTAAGAGAAGAAAAAGACAGTTTGTAACTTGTCTTAAAGCCAGTCAGTGGCAGGGATTCCCAACAAGCTGATAGATGCATCACGCTCCAGCATCACCCACACAACAACAACTGAAGGTATCTGCAGGCTGCGTGTCACCAAGTATAAGTGATCGGGAAGAGATTCTGTTAAATAACATTTGGGCTCTGTTAGCAACCAGTTTATTGTCCTGTTAGAAGCCTCGTCAGTGCTGCTTACCAGTGATGGTGAAAATAAATGTCTGAACAAATGAATTCAGTATGATATCAGCATTTTCTCTGAGGTAAGCATCGCACACAGGATCTGTTAGATTAAACGAGATGCTCTGCAGAGACTGTGTGGTTTAACAGGGATCCAGGTGAATGAAGAAAAATGAGTGCCTGTCCATAACGCTCATCAATCAATTAAACAGGTTAATGTAGTCAAAGTGTTTTACAGATGACTGATAAGCTGGTAATCAGAAATTAAAAAAGATAAAGGTAAAAACATGACAATGACAAATGAAATACAAAGGGAATAAAAATGTTTTAAAACATGAATCCAATAAAATAAATAATGGCCATAAAATATCCTAATATAAGCCAGACTAAAGAGGAAAGTTTTAAGTTTACATTTGAAGATATCAACACTTCCAGCTGCTCGCAAGTCCTCTGGCAGGCTGCTCGGAGCATAAAAACAGAAGCTGCCTCAACAAGAGTTTGTCCTACGCTTTGGAACAACTTAAAGACTTGTGCCACACCGCAAACACATCAGATAAGTAGTGTGATGTAAGACCATGAAGATCTTAAAAACAAATCTTAAAATCAATATGGAAACTGTCAGGCAACCACTGTAAGGACTTAAAAACGGGTGTAATGTGTTCCTCCTACTTCATCAAACTATAAATGTTTAAGTAATCATGACTATAGATGGCTAATTGTTCAACAAATGGTCGCACACACTAGAAGAAGAGCCATAGTGAAGTACAAGCCAAGTTAATCTCTGACAATATGCCTTTTCCACAGCAGATATGTTGACATGTATGTATAGCACAGGTGTAATTGGTCACATAAATAACATAATGCCCACATTTCCTTTTAAGCTGTGCAAGTTTGAGAGCCCTGGAGTTGTGCATGCTGTTTCAGTGATTAACTGGGACACTGAGTTGAACTGATGAATCATAAATGGTCTTAGTAAAACTTGGACTTTTCCTGAAATGACAAGTCAAAATGTTTGCTTTTGAAAGGCCCCTTTTAGTGAGATTGGATGTGTTTAAAACAACAAAACAAAGAGCCAGAATTCGTGCCTCTTTTTCAATGACTCATTTCTTTTTAGATGACTGCTCTTACTGAATGCAAAAGTTTTGTTTAACTAAAACAGTCATGCTTAACATCATACCGTCTGTCATTTGTGCCAACGTTTGTCATCCATAATGTTTATCCTTCTGTCTAAACAAATCAACGAGAAATATTTACAGTTATGAACAATTTGTTAGCTAACCGGCCTGTTGGTACTGGTAGTAGAATGTAAACATAAAAGTAAAACTTTTAGCACATTTGTTAATGTCCAGGAATGTTTATGAAATAACATAACAGATGACTTGTGACTCTATGAGCAGGATTTGCCTCTTGAGTCAGACTACTTTAATTACATGGCATCATCCTCACGTTTGTTTTTCTCTTATTTTCCCAGGAATGGTTTCAGGGAAGGCACCACCCCCAAACCCAGACGTGCTGCAGTGGCCGCCTCCAGCTCATCCTAAATGACACATTTTTGTTTAAATAAATGTGATGTTAAACGGGAGTTTCAGTCTTGTCTCGTGATCTTTAAGCCTTATTGTCTGGATCAGTGATGATCTTGTTAATAATAACTCTCTAGAAGGATGTGACTTTATTCCCACTCAGTTTGTTTTTGCAAATCTCTAGCAAGTAAAATGAGTCCCAGATGTTATGTCAAAAAGGTACACAAAACTAAAAATAAATGGTGTTTTCAGAAACATGAACTGCTGTTTTAATGTTGGAGGTTTTGTAGTGTAGTGATCAGGAGGATCTGATTTTTATTTAGTTACATCCCACACTCTGAATTTTATGTGAACATATCTGGCAAAGTATTGTCTTAAAATGTGGGAACAAACACTCTGCTACAACCAATCAATCATTCCACAATAAACAAGCCATAAATCTACATGACAGGCACGAAGACACCTCAGGGGTAAAATCAGATTTTATTATTACCGTTATTGCTTACTACTTTAATTAGTCAAAAAGAGGTGCGACCAGTCTATTTTTGCCGAATACATATTCAGAGCTGATTCCAAGGAAAAGTTCATACACAATTTGATGCAGCCCTCTTCCAAATACCACACCAATAGAAGTACTCCTAATGAAAAATGTAGCTTTATTAAATCTCAACATCTAATACACAAAATATTCACTAATATCATTCTTTGTCTTCATCATCTGCCACCGGGGAAGCCTTGAAAAATAACATCCTAAGAAATATGTTCTTGCTGTGCAGTTTGTGATGGAACCAAAGAGATTTGGAAACCCAAAATATTCACAGTTGAAAGTGCCAGACATCAGTTGGACTGAATGTCTTTTTCACACACTGAAGATTATTTTGGACCAGGCCGTTCATTGAAAGCAGGATGATCTATATACCAGTTTATCAAGCTAACTGTCCTGCTACTACAGCTGCAGAATGAGAGGGAAATAGTCTGGTTTAGGCAGCCTTAGAGCTTGAGAGGAGCAACATACGGATACATTTCTTGCTCTTTCAGGGTTGCAGGTGAGTTGTTTTTCCAGCACTGCCTCCTTCACTTAGCAAAAGTGCAGCTAGAAGATAAATAACAAATCTGCAGCTCTAATGGCAGAGCGGCAGTTTCCAACAAAAGTCTAAATATTTAGCAGCCTCCAAACAATGCTGAAATTTCTCAGATGATGTCTGTTTACGCAACAAGTCAAAAGTTTTGAGTATTATAGTTGCAGCTGGAGACCATCTCAGTAAAGAAAACCAGCAGCTAAAAAGTAGTGGAAAAGTTTGGTATGTCAAGAGTTTTTCTGCCCATACTGGAGGATCGACTACATACAGAATTGATGAAGGAGAAGAGTACGTTTAGTCTGGAGAGCCATGGCCAAGATTTCTAGTTGAGAAAGAGAATTCATTTCCCAAAAGGACAGTGATCCCTAAAACAGCATCCCTGACCTTTGTGAATAAGGAGTGACGAGACAGGCGGTTCAACCACAGCAAAATGTGTCATAAGACATGTAATAGCTGGTACAACAATAAAGCCTCCACCACAGAATTGCTCAATGCTGTCCTTTCTCTGATTTGTAGTGCTGGTCTACACCGTCAGCAAATGTTATCTCTTTATCTGTTGGTTCATCTGGTATGTATCATGTAACTTTGATTATCACTTTCTAAGTATTTTACCGGAAAAATATTTCTCAACATACCTCTAGGTGCTCCCATGGGGTTTCTCTTAATCTGTGCTGTTAACATACTCCCACGTTGTTTATGCTTCTGCCAGCTTCACTATAGTTTATCTGTTCATTTTCAGCATAGTTGATAGGGTTGCTATGGATTTTGCGCTAATAGAAACATTATCAATTTAAAAATTTGGACTGTGAGTATATTAATTTTGGCTTGACGTCCATGTTTGATGTCTCAAGTTCTCGGTTGAGTGCGTGCATGAACTCAGATACACACACTGTGAATTTTCTTTAAAGATAAAACGACAAAAAAGAATCTCATGATTCCCTGTTTGTAGTATAACAGTGTTCCCGGTCTTGTGTGTGCCCCAAAACACGTGTAGAAGAACAAACAAGTAACTAAATATTAAGTGTTTATGAAAAAAGCAGCTTCTATGCCATTAAATTACACATAATGTATATAAATGCGATGTGTTTTGCAGTAAATTAAATAATATAAAGTGTATTTATAATATTTTGGAAGTGTATTTTGATCTAGTCTGTCAAAAACACATCTAATATCATCATAACACTTTTTTTTTTGGGCTCCTAAATCTTGTAGACTTCTTCTTGGCTGCCTAAACTTAAGGGTCAGAGGTGATATAAACCATTACATGCACGCAGTCCTGACAGACATCCTCTACTTTGACCTTGTGACCTTTTGCTGGTGCTATTTTCTTACTCTGTAAATTCAGAGTCTCTTGTGGAGTAATACACCTCAAGCAAACAGTAGACTGTCCAGGGAGCAAACAGACAGACCTCTATAGTTCTCAAAGTTTGTATGTTATAATGTCTTAAAATAAAATGTTTATTATTGTGCCACACATACAATAAGTGGGTCAATCTTCATGAAAAATGAACTCAGTTTGTACAGTTCAAAGGAAGATGGAACTCACTTATTTATACCACATTTGTGCAGTAATAATATAGTGTAAGGCCCATTGTATTGTATCTTTTTGCATGAAATGTTATACAGTATTATATACAGAGTAGTATTATGACTTTTCAAAATACAGCAATAGAGATGAAGCCATAAGACAGGATTGCTACAGGCTTTTACATAAGAAGCTGAATAGTATTTTCTATGCGAAATGGACCAAAAGGCTTTAAAATTATCATTATTATTATTGTTGTTGTTATTATTAGGCTTTATTTATTCAGGAAATCTCATTGAGATCAAGATCTTTTTTTGCGAGAGAGACCTGAGAACAGATTAGATATACACAGGATCACAATAAGACGGTTCATTCACATCACAATCACAAAACATTCATCATACACCATACATCCTAAAAACAGACTGGCTTAGAATGGGGGAAGAAGACATTGTAAAATATAAAAGGATGCTGCTGCAGTCAGGCTCTGATTTGATATGAAATTATAAAGAAAAGGCAGGGTTGATTAAAAAAAAAAAAAAAAAGTAAGGGAGCATTCAAACATTGACAGCAGTGGGCGATAAAGAACTGGAAACCCGCTACCCTGATGAAGTCACCGTCCCACTTTTCCCTTTCCCGTCTGTCAGCAGGTGAAAGCGCAGTGCAGCGAGGCTGCAGCATTCACACAGACAGAAGTCAACCTGTTGGACAGCTGATCCTGCTGCTCTGCTACTCTCACTGACTGTCTGTCTGGGAACAGCCGACTCTCGTCCTCATAGCTCTGTGATTCAGCCCACACTCTGGATTACCGCACATTTCCTGCAGTTTCATGAGTTGGAATCCTGAACTGTGGCTGCAGTGATGAGATGTGAGTAGCCTGTGTCCTGGTCGTTGCTTGTGTAGCCGGTCCTGCCGTGTGTTTTACCTTCCTGTTCCCTAAACTAACATTGATTTACAACTTTTGTTGAAGCCTCTGTCCTAGGATCAGTTCTCAGTGCTCTTCTCTTGCTGCTGCGGGAGCCTGCATGCCGGGGAGATGAGGTTACCTCCAACACAGGTAGGTGAGAGGTCGTTTGGTTTGGACATGGTGTTGTGCATGTATTGTAAAATGCTGTATTAATAACCTAATGAGAGCACACCTTGCTTCATCGGTCAGTGGCAGGACATATATGTAGGCTACATTAGGATATGAGTACAGTGAGCATGCATGCGGGGTTTTCCTTATCCCATTAGTTTATCAGGTTTTCCTAATTTAGGCAGTCCGGTAATTCTTATAACAAAGACGGGGTCTGGCAGGCCTACCGCATGACTTCCTCAGCTGAACTCTTGGGGACTTTTCATTTATCCAAAGTCATGTTTGAAACTGTTATTTTTCTTTCAAAACTTGATCATAATAAGGAAAACCTACCATGGGGAGTTACAGATTTTTTCCTAGGACAATGTATTTAACTTAAGGTAAACATTGAAACACAGTCCCTAAAAGACTCAATTTCAAGACTCAGCACTGAGAGATTTGTGATACATGTATTTCTTACAGTGAGGCCCCCCAAAACAAACTTTTCCTGCCCGACCTGTGGCCAAGACATGTCTGACCTGCGCGGCGACATGCCCTCCTCTCTCCCCTTATATACACAATATAGCATCCTGTCCTCACGCCGATGTTATCAGCTCATACCAACAGCTTCACTGCCTCATTCTTTTCTTCTGGTGTCTGCTTCCAAGTCATATGATTTCTGAATGAGAGCTTGTGTCATCTCATGAATGAGATTTTATATAATTAATGTGTAGTACTTTTGTCCCTCTTGTGGTTTCTATTCTATTTTTATTACTATATTATTTTTACTCTTTTCCATTCATGCTTTAGAAATGCAGCTACTGCAGGGTTTTTGAGACAAACTGAGTCAGTGAATGAGTGATTCATTTCCAGATGAGGTTATCTCACGTGTGAGATTTGAACTTTTTCTGACCTATTAAATCAGATAGTACGTTCTACACATCAGATGAGGTTGCTGCTCTGTTGAATGTTCTGCTAGGAGACAGAAGGATGGGGTCTGCGTGGGCAGGGAGAGGCATGTTCTGGCGTGTGTAAGTTCCCTCCGGCAATTCTTTTTGTCCGAGGAGATTTTTCCCTTTCGCTTAGGAGTCCAGGTGTTTATCACAAGATTTACGTAGTCTGCATATCTATGATGCAACGCCCTGAGCTGTTCCATAATATGAACGTGAAGTTATCAGTGCATGAATCACCAAGGGATGGATCGCGGAATGTCAGATACAAACAGTCTTATCAGCCATTCAAGAGAATTTTATTTATCACCCTGGAACTTGCTTACATGAGCTTCACAATACCCGTGTTAGAAAACTCCCCTCCCCTCTCCCTCCCTCTGTTTCCGAGTGTATGAGAACAAAGATCTTTTCATGTTGCTAACTTGATTGGGTGTTTTTTTTTCCCACCCTAACCGTAACCCTTGTTGTATGGTTATAAATTTCACTTTTAAATACAGAATCTACTTTAAAGAGTTGCTGATTCCTAAAACAAGTTAAAAAAAAAAAACAGGTGGTAATGCTTTATTTTACAGGTCCAGTAATTCCTAATAATTTCTTAAGCATTTTCCTGGAATAAGCAATGTAATTTGGCCCTAATTATAGATCAAATACAGACTGTGTATCCAAGTAGTCCGTTCCAATTAAATGCTAAACTAGTCTAACCTCAGCTAAAGGTACAAAAATGTGAAAGTTGTGTACAGATGATGAATACATCTTTTCTTGTGTTTAAATGGAGCAGTTCTTTTGAGCTAATTCCTCTGGAAACTGCTTTTAAACTCAATAAAGCTAATTAAGTAAAACTTGTCTCCAAATTTTGTCTCTATCTTCCCTAAAATTAGTACCAATTAACATATTTATTTCTTCGGGGGAAAAAAATGAGAGGAAAAGATGAACCAATTATGGACCTGTAAAATTCCCGGAAAAGCAATGACTGCACTGATAGCGGGAATTAAATTAACTCGGAACTAACTCATCTAATTGGCCGATGTTTTTTTAATAAAAGTGTGTCCTGAAGGCTCACTCTGAGACACCATGTCTGGCTAAAAGACCGATATTTTTTGCAGTGTAGACATAAAGATTTGGTAAACCAATCTGCTAAGACAGATGTTTTCACATGGGAACTAAATCTCTGTGCAGGAAGCTGGGCGGCAGACACATTGTAATAGTGTCATGTCTCTTAGAATTTTGTATTGTGTCAGAGCTTCATACATGATCTGCCTGCCTGAGTTTATGTAAGCATTTCTCATGGTCTCATTCTTGTTTTCCACAGTGAACCCATGCTGTTATATCCCCTGTCAGCACTGGGGAGTATGTGTGAGGTATGCTGAGGACAAATATGAGTGTGATTGCACTCGCACCGGCTACTACGGAGAAAACTGCACTGTCCGTGAGTCCAGTTATCACCATGACATCAGTTCTCATATCCTCTTGTTTTATTATACATCGAAGGAATTTGAAATATTCTGTTCTGTTATTCATTCCTATATTACACGGAAAAGGTTAGATGGCAGGCTGATGAAAGACTGTTGACTGATCTTGTTGTTAATTCAAGCAATAGTGCAATATAGCTTGGCTCGCAGAGTGAGGACTTCTTGTCTAGACCCAAATATTTGTAAGAATTGGAAAAACAGGGGCTAACTGCCAGGAAGAGACCATCTGGATCAGAGCTGCTTCTGCTGATCTTGTCACCAAAGCATCTACTAACTCTGCCGGTTTGCTTCTCATTAACAAGGAACCCTCACACAGTGTGGTCCTTAATCAGACGTGAAGTAATTGGCTCTCAGCTATGCAGTTACATCATATTCGTCAGGCTTAATAACAATAAACTATTGCTGTGATTGTGCAGAGAAAGAAAGAACTATGGTGGGAGTGAGGGAAGGAAAAGGCCAGAAAACCCAAACAGGAAAGGGGAAAATGGGATTGAATAATAACATTTATATAAAATAATACTTTCTCCTCTTATGTAAGGTAGCATTTCCAAACATATTGTTGATTTTACACAGACTCAACTTTAACACATCTTTATGGGAGCTTAAGGCCAGGGCTATAGCAAGGATTTTAAAAATACTGGGGCGACAAGTACAATCCCCCCCCCCCAACATGCCCCAACCCCACAACCACTAACCCAGCTCACCACACCAAAAAGAAAGTCTTTTTTCTCAATTATTTTCTCATATTTTATTTATCCTGTTAACATTTTAATTATATTTTTTGTCAAATTTTTGCCACACTTCTTTCAGTTGGCCCACTGCTCTGGTCCAGACTGAAATGCCTTAACAGTTATTGGATAGATTGCCATGAAATTTGGTACAAATATTCATGGTATCAATACGATGAATCCTAATGACTTTGATTATCCCGACTTTTCCTGTAGTGCTACCATGAGGTTGATTTGGTTCATGCATTCATGTCCCTGTCATGATAAATTCCAACTTTGGTGGTGCCTTTATTTTTTTCTTTACTTTTTCGCCATTATATGGTTAAATTTTGTCCAATACTTTGGTTTATGACCAAATACCTGCAAAACTAATAACCATCATCAGCTGTAGACCTACTTTGTGTTTAGTGCTAATCAGCAAATGTTAGCATGCTAACATGCTAAACTAAGATAGTGAACATGGTAAACATTATATCTGCTTAACATCAACAAGTTAGCATCGTCACTGTGAGCATGTTAGCATGTTGACGTTAGCATTTAGCTCAAAGCACCACTGTGTGTACAGCCCAAGCCCTCAGGAACAGCACCGGGCTGTGAATCCAATTTGACATAGTGGCCAAACGGTGTAATTACAATGTCACGTGATGCTTTTGAGCCCAAAAAGACTTTCCCATAGACTTACATTTTCAAAGAGACGTCTGTAAATCAGCAGTGGTGTGGTGATTCAGAGGTCTGGAAACAGCTTATGAAACCTCCAAGTTTCCAGAAAACACAAAGGACATGATGTCAGTGTCCTTAATGGTAGCCACAATGCTGCTTCAGGCAGCTTTTGGCTACAGCAAGTACCAAGTAGAAGGTATCCTGGTGAACCAGTAACACGCATACTGGGGACATGTGTTGCATGTCACTCTGCTCTGTTTGTCCTCATGTCTCCTCTCACCTATCCACTTAAATTAAAATACAGATAAACACAGAACAACAAGCCAAGCTAGTTGAGAGTCCTGTAGGAATATAACAAAGATTTTCTTATACTGAGAAAATGTTCACTTTAAATTCCCAGCTGCCCTGACTTATAATAACAACAAGATTATTCTTTCATCTGTCCTCCCACCACAGCGGAGTTTTGGACCAGAGTCCGTCATTTCTTCAAGCCCAGCCCAGATGTGGTGCATTACATTCTCACACATTTCCGCTGGCTCTGGGACATCATCAACTATACTTTCCTACGAGACGTTCTGATGCGGCTGGTTCTAACAGGTCCAGATTCAGCAGTTCACTCTGAGATAATAATTCAAGGCTATCCCATATTCAATTACTCACATTACCCTTTTTTCCCCTTCTTTGTATGAACAGTTAGGTCCAACTTAATACCCAATCCTCCAACCTTCAACTCAAAATATGGCTATCTCAGCTGGGAATCCTACTACAATCTGAGCTACTACACTCGGATTCTGCCCCCAGTGCCACTGGACTGCCCTACACCTCTAGGAGTCAAAGGTTAGCAACTCATTTATATTACGTTAAAATACACAGCTCTATTTGTCAAGTTATATTTTCAAACCTCAATATGTTTTTTTGTTCAGACTAAAATGTGTCCAAGCATGATGTACAGAAACATGTCAAGGCCAGATTTGTAAACTGGTATTTATTCTTTGATCAGATTGTTCCTGATATGAATCAAAATGTTGCCACTTTTAGAGATTTTTATTCATTCAAAGGTTCTTGTACAGCTCTTTGTGCAACATTTAAGAACTTTGGCTTCTTTTATCAAACCAAAACTTAATTTTGAAGTAAAACTGGTTTATACAACTCAAAGTAAGGTATCGATAAAAGTATTGTTATGGTATCAGTGCCAAAACGTAGACTTAAAACTTACTTACTTAAACTTAAAAAATTCAAATAATACTGAGCACTATCTATAGTGATACTATGATCATTTCAGTGTTTTTTTTTACCACGCTGGATTATTTTTACTCATGCATTAACATGTAATCAGCATTTTAAAGTTGTACCTGAAGCAAATTTTAACTATTTTGTGTATTACTTGGTAGTTTAATCTATAACCATGTAGTATTTTATAAACTGATCATATGTTTTGTATGAAAATCTTAATCAGAAAAGATTTTAGCAGCTGTCAGATAAAAATAGGTAAAAATACAATGTATGTTCTTCTAAAATGTGGAGTAGAAGTATAAAGAAGCATAAAATTGAGTTACCTTAGAGGAATTAGTTAGCTCTCTTTCACTGATAGTTTTGATGTTATCTATGAGTTACATGTGTGACAGCATCAATAATATCAAATGCAGAACTCAGTTTTGTTTCAGTTGTAGCTTTCACCATTGTGACATGCATACAGATTGTTGTCCTTGGACAGTTCAGGAGTGCAGCATGGCGTGTTAACTATATCATGTTTGCACAGACTTACTATTTCAATATTATGACTAGAGGTGTGATGTATCTGTGTTTTGCCCTCTGCTGCATGTGACGCTGTGGTGTTTCTGTTCAGGCAAGGCTGGGCTTCCTGACCCTGAGCTCCTGGTTGAGAGGCTGCTGAAGAGAAGGACCTTCAGACCCGACCCCCAGGGCTCCAACCTCATGTTCGCCTTCTTTGCGCAGCACTTCACCCACCAGTTCTTTAAGACCTACAATCGCATGGGTCTGGGCTACACGAAGGCTCTAGCACATGGGGTACAGATTTTTTCTAGTTGATAATAATAATAATGATAATACTTGTGTTTCACTTTTATTAACACAGTTACAAAGTGTTTTCCAGAAAAAGAAAAAAGAAACAGGATAAAAGCAAATGCAAGTAAAAACAAGAGATGGGATCATAGAACAGGGGAAATAATAGCAAATAAAATAGCTAAAGTGGTGAGATTAAAACCATTTTATACATATTAAATAGTTAATAGTCAGTTAAGTTCTTCACTTGGTCCTCCAAACAAAGATCTGCATCAAAAATAACATAGAGATTTCTAGGAGTCTGCTTAATATATTTGACAGGCAGCCTAGCTTGTTGTTGAACCGGCTGGTAAAAATTGGTGGTCCAATCGGTATGACATCAGATTTATCATTGTCAAATTTTAAGAAATTTGGGGATTTGATGTCATTAAGAAGATTAATTAGACTGCTGGATTTGTTGGGTTTCAATTAGGACATATAACATAGCAGTGGAAGAGGACATCATCGTTTTTTTTATCACCTGACAGGGAAAGCATGTAAATTCAAAACAACAGAGGGCCCTAGAATGGACCCTTGAGGAACACCACAAGTAAACAGACTTACAGAGAAACACGAATCTGCTAATACAAAACAGAAAACGTTCTGTTTTAAAACCGTGAAAGGTGTAAAGCAGTCAGTCAGTCTCCTTAAGTTACTAAACTGTGTAGGAGAACAGAAGGGACCAGTTGTGTCAAAAACAACACTCAAATCTTACTAGAACTAAGACTGAGGAGTCATCTCTGTCAGCTCTCAAATGAATGTCGGCCTTAACAACAGTCATCTCAGTACTAAAACCTGATTGAAAACTATTTTAAAATTATTCTTTCAATAAATTACTTTTGTTAGGTCAGTTTCTCTATAACCTTCATTAAAAACAATAATTTTGAAACTGGTCAATAGTTGCTTAAAAAAAGATGATCCAAATTTGGTTTCTTTAGTCAATGAGTGGGGAGTTTTTCCTTTAAGGATTAAGTTTGGACAATATCTGATATATAGGTAGAGGATTTCACTTGAATTATCAATTTCTCTAAAGCTGAAATATTGACTATCTGAAACTGATTAGGGATGCAGGATTATCACTGAAAATGGATTAAACTGTGAGGCTTGGTTAGTAAAATAGACAGCAAATTTCTCAATCCAGTCACTAGGTTTAAGGTCCTACAGTATGTGCTCAATGACAGAGAGACAGTGATTATTGAATGAGATTAATAAATCTGGATATTGTTGGACCAAGTAGACTTTGTATTTATGCCCATCTGAGTGCTTAAAAAATAGAAAATTATTCAAAAAATAGAAGTAAATCATATTGCCACCAACCAATATTTAGCCAGGCTTTTATTTATTTTCTCTCATTCTTACACATAATTTTTTTGTCTCATCTTGTGACGCATACAGGTGGATGCAGGCCACGTTTATGGAGACAACCTGGAACGTCAGCTCCTGCTCAGACTTCACAAAGATGGAAAACTTAAGTATCAGGTGAAAAAAAAATCAAAACAGTAAATAGAGACATCATGTACACAAATACTTCTCTCAGTTCCTTGTTATTCTTTATCATCAGGCTGCCCCAACAAGCCTCGAAAGATTCTGCAGCTGGTCCAGAATGCAACTGAACATGTACTGACAAAAACTAGAAAAAGAGATCATATTTCTATCGTTTTAGCTTCTCTGCACTGGTTCCCTGTAAAATCCAGAGAAGAATTTAAAATCCTTTTCATCACCTACAAAGCCCTTAATGGTCAGGCATCATCATATCTTAAAGAGCTCATAGTACTCTATTACTCCGCGAGAACACTGCGCTCCCAGAATGCAGGCTTACTTATGGTTCCCAGAGTCTCCAAAAGAAGAATGGGAGGCAGAGCCTTCAACTATCTGGCCCCTCTCCTCTCGAACCATCTTTCCGTTTCAGTTCGGGAGGCAGATGGCTTCTCCAGGTTTAAGAGTAGGCTTAAAACTTTCCTTTTTAATACAGCTTATAGTTGGGACTGGCCCAGGCTTGCCTTGGACCAGCCCCTAGATATGCTGCCATAGGCCTAGACTGCCAAGGGGACTTTCCATGATGCACTGAGCTCCTCTCTCCTCCTCCCCCTCTCCATCTGTACGCATTCATGCCCCATTAATGCATGTTACTAACTTGGCATCTTCCCCAGAATTCTGTGTTTTCTTGTCCAGCTTGACACTACTGCCACTACTATTATTAATAGTCATATTTCTATTATTCTATTATTATTATTGTTGTTATTGTTTTTGCTGTGCTTCTTTGTCTCTCTCTCCCCTCTCCCCCTCTTTCTTTCTCTCTCAACCCAACCGGTCAGGCCAGATGGCCACCCACCTCGACCCCAGTTCTGCTTGAGGTTTCTTCTCGTTAAGGGGGAGTTTTTCCTTGCCACTGTCGCCAAGTGCTGTAATAGGGGAATGTTGATTCAGATGGGAACAAAAAGGAAACCTGCAGTGTTCTTGTAATTTGTTAGCTGTGGTTATAATTGGTAAAGTTGTATTGTATAATCATTAATTATTGTTTTTCCCTTCAGTTAATTGATGGAGAGATATACCCTCCCTCTGTAGCTGACGCACCTGTTAAGATGAGCTACCCCCCTGGGATCCCACCAGAGAGTCAGATTGCTATTGGTCAGGAAGTGTTCGGACTCCTCCCTGGTTTGGGAATGTACGCTACACTGTGGCTGAGGGAGCATAACCGAGTCTGTGACATCCTGAAAGCAGAGCATCCCACATGGGATGATGAACAGCTTTTCCAGACCTCCCGCCTCATCATCATTGGTGAGTAGGACACAGTTTTACAGGAATATAGTTTGACATTTTGGAAAAGTTGCTTATTCACTCTCTTGCTGAGAGTTAAAAGGTAAAAGGTTAGCTTAGCTTAGCATAAAGACTGGAAACAAGATAAAACAGCTAGCGTGACAGTAGTATGAGGTAACAAAATCTGCCTATCAACCCCTCTAAAGCTGACGCATTAACATGTCATCTCTTGTTTGTTTATTCTTTATAAAAGCTAACATGTAAAAACAAAAGCTCCTGGTTTTCTGGGGGCTATGTGACAGATTACTTCTTGGGCGGGCTCGGTAGCTTTCTGGAGTCTCCAATGGTTTCCTGGCATCCTTGTGTGGCAACTGTTTCTTCCTGCTCCCACTCTTTGTGCTGAGATAAGCTAGCAGGCTGCTGCCTGTAGCCTCATATTTAATGGACAGATATGAGAGTGGTACCAAACTTCTCATGTAACTCTCGCCAAGAAAGTGACAAACACATTTTCCAAATTGTCAAACTATTTCTTTAATGCTTTGATTTTTTTTTTTAAAGCTTTACTCTTTTTTAAATTTTGTAAATTGTGCAAGTATACTTCATGTTTTTTTAATAACAGAGTATGTCAGCATGCTTCAGTATTAGCTCATGGATTTTATCGGAGCCTGTTCAGTCATGACTCAGTTTCATATACATGTACAGTAGGTATTTTTAATTTGTGTCTCTGTGTGTTTCTTTCAGGTGAGACAATACGAATAGTGATCGAGGAGTACGTTCAGCACCTCAGTGGATACCTGTTACAGCTGAAGTTTGATCCTACCCTGCTGTTCAACACCCAGTTCCAGTATGGGAACCGTATCGCTCTGGAGTTCAGCCAGCTCTACCACTGGCACCCCTTAATGCCTGACAGCTTCCTCATTAACGGAGATGAAGTGTCTTACACACAGTTCCTCTTCAACACTTCTGTTCTCACACACTATGGCGTGGACACGCTGGTGGATGCCTTCTCTCGACAAGTTGCCGGCCAGGTAACAAAACGTCAGATAATATAACATGATGAATATGCAACTAACTCTTGGTTATAACTGCAGTATTGCTAGATTCAAACATCCATGTGAAATGTTTTTTGGCATTCACACTTGTTCTTCCTGTTTTCTAGATGTGCATCCTGTCATAGTCTAGCTACTCTCTTTGATGTTGTTGCATGATTAAGCTTGTTGATGTGGGTTGTCTTAGCTACAAAATGTCTTATATACCAATCAGAAACAGAATGTTATTATTATTTTTTGCCTGCTACATAAATATTTATGTACTGGCTGGAAACAGAATGAAGGTTTGTTAATTACAGTCTTCATGCAGATCGTTATATTTCCTATCCCACATACGTGAGCCTTAAACTGTAATCACAGCTAAACATGTACATATAACACATACTTAATTCTCAAACCTTTGTCTTACAGATAGGAGGGGGCCATAACATCAATCCTGTGGTGACCAAAGTAGCTGTGGGGGCCATCAAAGAGTCGCGGCAGCTCCGCATGCAATCCTTCAACGAGTACAGGAAACGCTTTAACCTTAAGCCGTACACATCGTTCAGACAATTCACTGGTAAGAAAAATAGTTGTGGCTGTGTTCAGAACACACAACATGAAATGAAGTCATGAAAGCACATGATTTACATGATTTTTACGAGTCAATTAGAGCAGCTGAACATACATTCCTGGAATAAATTATATTCTCTCTCTTCCAAGGCATTTTGTTAAAGACTATTCTCCATTGCTATCCTCTGAGTGGTATCAATGGAAGATATTTCTGTATCAAATCCTTCAGTTGATGATGTATTCTACATTGCTTGACTTGCACTGCACTGTACTTACAAACTGTGCAGTTAGAGGTATTTCATGTCGGCTTGTGTCATGTAGTTGTCTGGCACAGCCAAATGATTAGCAACACTATCATTTGGCTGTGCTAGAGAGCTGCTGTCAACCTCTAGGTGGCATTAGAGGTAATGTCAGAAGATCACTAAAGTTATTAGGATTCATCTTCAAAGAACCATAAAAGTTTGTGCTAATTCATCCAGTAGATGTTGAGATATTTTACTAGATATGCAAAAACTTTGACGTGCTCGTGGTCTCACAGTAAAAATCAGGTCATTAGGATTCATCCATATGGGGATCATGGCAATCTATCAAGTAGTTGTTGAGATATCTCAGTTTTGCAATCCTCAGGGCTGTGCTGCTTGCATGACTAAAACCTAATCCTGGAGGTGTTTGTTTTGGTGTTGCACTACTGCGAAACACTGAGGCAGTTGGTTCAGGTCCAGCTATTGCTACTGAGTAAAGAAATGTATTCTTGATGCACTTTATTGTAGACATTTTTATTAACTGAGCATTCATTGTTACCTTTTTGCAGATAACGAGGAGATAGCCCGCGAGCTTGAAGAGTTATATGGTGACATTGAGGCTCTTGAATTTTATCCCGGCATGATGTTGGAGAGAACACGAGCGGGGGCCATATTTGGGGAGAGCATGGTGGAGATGGGCGCCCCATTCTCCCTTAAAGGCCTTCTGGGAAACCCTATATGTTCTCCAGATTACTGGAAGCCCAGCACCTTTGGAGGCAAAGTTGGCTTTGACATAGTGAACTCCGCCACGCTGAAGAAGCTGGTGTGTCTGAACACCAGGACGTGTCCGTATGTGGCATTTAGAGTACCAGCAGAGGAGCAGTCACAAAGAGGGAAAGATGACAGTAAAGGAAGGACTGATGAGCTATGACGCTTTCCAGACACAAGAAGGTTTTGGTTTGAGATTCCTACATGAAGGTAAAAGAGGCTGCTGCTAAAAAAAACGAAAAAAAAAAACAACTGTTCAAGATGCTTGTGTGGAGAACATAGAGTAAATGCACTGGAGAATCACACAGGACCAAGAGCTCAGTGTGAAATCAAACTCGCCTCTTCCTTAATTTGCTCACTCTGTCTCACACTTGAACAAAGACATCAGTGAGGAAATAAACATGTGATGTTAAATGTTAAATGCTTTGTGTCTGAAGAATGAAATACCATCAAAATACATGTTCACACTGTCTGTAGCTTTCTTTCAAAAGAAATTATTGCAATGGAAATTTATTGACATCAAAGTATAGACATTAGTGGAGTATTTGTACATTGATTAAAACTGACAGTTATTAAAATCTTAGATTTGACTATCCATTATTCTGTTTGTCTACTGAGTTTCCGTTCCTCCCTGCTTCTTTTGGATCTTGTGTTTCTTTTGGCAAGAGACTGAATATTCATGGAAACAGAAGACTGAGCTGATTACAAGGAATAAAGCAGGAAGTGCAGTGTGGTTTAAAATCACATAAAGTGGAAGCACAGTTACCTCATAGCTTAGAACATTTTGATAAATTAGGATACATATGAGATTAGGATCCACAGACACTTTATATATAATATTTAGCCTTATATGTGTGCTATCTGTCTTGTCAGATTACTTAAAGAATAAGTTTGCAAAAAAAAAAAAAAAAATTAAAAGTTCATCTGAAGTTTATATGAGGCTTCAGCAGTCTGAGTGAGTCATATCAAGTGGATATCTGCCACATTTACAGTGTTTTAGTTTTAGTATAGTAACAAAAAGAAGGACTTTGGCACTAAAAAAAGACTTTTTTAAATACATTTCTGCACAGACGGAGGCTTGTGGATTTTGGCTCCCATCACTTACATTATAAGTGCATTATGAAGGGATCTTCTAAATGTCAGTATGAGCAGGAGGAATGATTACCTGACCTGTCCTTTAACTGCTGTAGCGATTTGTATTAACAAAAGGGAAAACTATACTCTGTTCTTGGTATCATGGCACCTTTAATATTTGCAATGATGAAGTTGAAATTTGACTTTGCAGTTTTGGTCAGTCTACTGACAGTGGGTGTAGTAGCAGCAGTAGTAGTTTTAGCAATACAAGTACTATAGTCCAGGTGATATGTGCCAAATTTGTGGTGATATTTTCATTTTTTTTTATAAAAGCATGAAACTTAGCATACTTGTACAGTTTGGGGTCCTGAACATTTTCAGAATTGGAGCCATCGCAAAAACGCCTTGTGGTGGCCAATTTACTTTCCACAATAACCTAATTATGTATTTTGCATTTTATCTCCTGAACCAAACATGATAACACAAAAAAAGGTTAAGTCTACCCCTATGTTTTGATGGCCAAGGATTACAATGATACCATATACAACATCATAAACTGGCTCCATTTCTGAATGTTCAGGGCCCCAAATTGTACAAGTGTACCAAATTTCACGCTTTTATGAAAAAGTGAACATAATTTTCACATATCACCTGAACTACTAGTAACGTGTATTATGTCATAGTTATATTGCCCTCTAGTGGTGAAAGAGGGAGCTGCGTTTAACAACACTTTCCTGTCACTAAACATATCACACGTCACGAGGATAAACCCGTGTTGTCTTTAGGTGCTCTCAGTAAAATCAGAATTTACACCAATGCAACTTTAGAGTACTACACTGTCACAAAGAATAAGGTGGAAAGTAATTTTCACGGCAAAATTAAACATGTGGCTCGGCAATTTTGAATGGCTGTGGGTTGATTGTGTCACTTAGTACAGCAATTTAAAAAAAATTAATAAACATGTTTTCTGTTTTGATGCTGTAAATTAATTTGCCATCAAACATCATAAATTGACCAACATCGATTACTGATGTGGTGTGTCCTAACTATAAAGAATAAATAAATAAATAAAACCTATGGCTGGAAGTAACTAACAATGATTTTTTATTATCAATTAATATGTCGATCACCATTTCCCAAAACCCAAGATCCAAACTTAAATGTCTTGTTTTGTCCCGACTAACAATCCATAACCCAAAGACATTCAGTTTGCCATCACAGAAGACTAAAGAAACCAGAACATTTAAGAAGCTGACCAAAGAATTTTGACATTTTTTTCTTTAAAAATACGACTCATAATGATCAAAACTTGCTGATTAATTTAGTATTTGGCAACTAATAGATTAATCAATGCAGCTCTAATAAAATCTGAATTCTAGCTGGATGTGGGCAGTCTTTGACCGTAGGCGTTGTAATTACGACATCTCCGTGAGCCATGAACGCACCACAGACTGAGACAGGCTTGAACAGCTAAAAGCTAACAGATTAGCCGGAGTTGTGGTGGGAGTTGGTGACATTTTACTAACGTTAGCTGGTCATAACAATAACGGTAAGTTGAAAGCCAATAATCTTTCATTAGTGGACATTTTATATACTTTTACAGCGGCGTGTAATGTCGGAGTCAAGCTAAACTTAACGTTCATAGCTGGTTATTGTTTACTGATTGTCTAACGATAGCATACGTTGTGCTAGCAGGTTCAGCCCTAATTATTAAGCAAGCTAACTGGATTGTCTAGATCCTCTTTTCAAGTAGCGTTTTGACACTTGAGGAAATAACACCATTGCTACAGTTAATTGAAAACTAGGTCATCATATCGGAACAGGCAGTGATTCTCAGATAAATTAGGTGCTGGCTGTAATAAGGCCTTCGCTCCTACTGTTTACATGTGTTGGAGACAGGATGTGCGAAGTTTGTGGAGAATTATTATTATGTATCGTCACTAAATGGCAGCTATGTCAAACTGAAAACCCCTGTACGCGTTGTAGTATTTACAATTTTCTGCCTGGCCCGCTCTCAAAGTGACAGGAGGGATTTGTATGAAGGGTGTCTCCCTCCATCTGTGCACATGGACGAGCTTATACACGGCTCAGTGCATCATTGAAGGCCTTTCTGCTCAAGTTTTGTAAAATGACACACTTATTATAAGCTATGTATAGTGTAGATGTCCTATTTTCGAATTAAACCCTTTCTGCCCGACCTATAACAGCTTGGATGGCTGCCAGCCTGGATTATTTATGCTTCACTGACTGATGTGCTCAACCGGACAATTCAGTGCTAAAAACTGTTGTTAATCTGCAGAGATTTTTATCTATGAAGCTGTGAATTTGTTAAGGACAAAGCAAATGGCAGTATTGTCTCACATGTCAGCTGCCATACTCATGCAAATTAGTAGTCAAATGACCCAAATGGAGACTGGTGTGTTTGTATAAATATATTCTGTGAATGTAAGGAACAAATGCATCAGATTAGCTCAGACTGGTGTTACATAATACACATCCTTTCCACCGCATGCAGTACAAAGAGGAAGGATGGGTCGTATTTTTAGTTCATGTAAAAGTACTGGGTGTAGTGTAAACGCGTGGATATAGCAGCAGGAATAGATCAATAAACAGAAACGTGAAAGTGCAGAGATGCATCAGTGTCCTTTCTACTCTCTACACATTAAAAACTGCCGCCCTCAGGTGAGCTGTCGTAATGACGACCTTGGACGACAAGATTCTGGGAGAGAAGCTGCAGTACTACTACAGCAGCAGTGAGGACGAAGGCAGCGACAACGAGGATGAAGAAGGGGAGAGCAAGACCATCCGGGACGCCAACGTCGGGGAGCCTGAGATTGATTACAGTGCAGATGGAAGTGCTGTCAACACAGGTAGCTACCATGAACGCATACAAAACACGATAAGAAATGAGAGGGTGGTGTGTCCCGACAGCCTGCAGGTTAAGACGAATACCACACGATCGCAATCTTGCTTTCGATTCTGGCCACAGACTTTTGTTGCATGATGTACCCTTCTCTTTACCCATTTCCTGTCTCATTCAGCATGTTCAACTATCAAACAGACTAAATATGATCACACATTTGTCATTTATATGAACATAGTACTTATTTAGAACATAATACGTAGTTACCATAACACCAGTGACATTGGCTGTTCTCTTACAGGACCGAAGGGTGTGATCAATGACTGGAGGAAGTACAAGCAGCTGGAAGTGGAGCAGAAGCAAGAGCAGAAGAAAGAGATGGAAAGACTGATCAAGAAGCTGTCGATGACCTGCCGCTCTGACCTCGACCTGCAAAAAGACAAGGAGAAACAGAAAGAGCTGCAGGAGAAAATCCAAGGCAAAGTAAGCAGAATGGGGGACAAAATGCCTGTGAAAAGCTCCCTTAGCTTCAACTTCTTGTTCCTCACATTATCCTGGCAGTGCGTTAGTGACACCCTCTTGAAACTGTGGCACACTTCCTGATGGAGCACTGGATGTGGGAAAAGGCTAAACACAGGCAATATATTAATTAAAAGCTATTTGATTGATATAATGGAATCCCTGCACCCTCTTCCTGTATTTTCTGACACACTTTTCACTAACTATTATATTATTATTATCAGGATTCGAACCAGCCAGACTAAAATGGCTACATTGGAGCATCTGTAAAAGACGCAGCACATTTATGAGTTTTCCTTTTTGTCTACCCCACAGATGACCATGCAGGAGTACAACATGCTCCAGGAAGAAGAAGACGACGAAGACTTCCTTCAGCATTACCGCATGCAGCGCATTGAAGAGATGCGGCGCCAGCTCTGCCGCGGCAAACGTTTCGAGCAGGTTTACGAGCTCAACAGCGGAGAGGACTTCCTGGAGGCTTTAGACAAAGAGGACAAAAGCACGCTGGTCATGATCCACATCTATGAGCCCGACGTCCCGGGCTGCGAGGCCATGAGCGGCAGCCTGATGTGTCTGGCTCAGGAATACCCGCTGGTCAAGTTCTGCAGCGTACGCAGCTCGGCCATCAGCACCAGCGCGCTGTTCAGAGGCAGCGCTCTGCCCGCCCTGCTGGTTTACAAAGGAGGGGACCTGATCGGCAACTTCGTGCGGCTCACGGACCAGCTCGGGGAGGATTTCTTTGCTGTGGACGTGGAGGCCCTGCTGCAGGAGTACGGCCTGCTGCCCGATAAGTCCCCCGTTGTCCCGAAGACCATCCGCAATGGAGCCATCATACAGAGCAATCAGAGTGATGAGGACTCTGACCTTGACATAGACTAGAGCCATATTATATAACTTCCATTATATGCTTGGGAAACATGCGCACACTGTCTGCATGGACTATAGATTATTTACATGTATGTGGACCCCATCGTAGTGATGACGGACCGAGCCAGGACCGCCATTCAATACTCACACAGCAACGTACAACCAGCAGTGAAGCAGAACCAAAAGTAAATGCACACACACACTACGAGCCGGTGGGCGTTCATCATGATATCATCATTCCATGGTAAATATGAGTTATATTTAATGAGAGTAAGTACTAGGCATTATCATCATCGAGGCATAATGAGAATGATGTAGGTTAAAATGTTTTGTTTGAGCTGTGACTGTTGACTATTTATTCATTGTGTAAAAACACATTTCCCTGTTCTGTTTCATGTGTATCTTCACTGTATTACATGTGTTTCACTCTGTAGAATAAGAAACCTTCAGCCCCAAACTGACTTTTAGTTAGTTTTATAACTTTTATATGTGCTGGACCATTTCAAATAGTGGGAAAAATAAACAAGTGTTTGGACTCCCTGCCTGTTGTGTTTTTTTTATTTATTAGTTAAAGCTGTACTAATCAATATTTGCATTATTATTATTATTATTATTATTAGCATTTAGCAGCTAAAGAAACAGATATCTCCCTCAGGAAGTGGGTGACACCAGGTGAAAGAAGAGTGGATATTGGTTTTACATAGAAACATGACTGCAAATTAATAATAATGTTGGATTTGTAAGTACTGGTAAGTAACTATTTACTAGCATATTAGTCATGACACTTTTATAATGTGATAATATGTAATTGCCGTGTTTACAGCTTGTTCTGCTGCCCCTACGCAGCCAAAATAATAATTGAATGCTGCTTTGTGACCTCTAGTGGTGCTGTGGAGCAGTTTTTTGTGAGTGGGTCCCCGTTTTATTTGTACCTTGCAAACACATATGATACACATTCCTGCTAATGGTTTCACACTGTTCCACTGATCTACAAGTGGCCGTAATGCATAAAAAAAAAAAGCAACAATGCGCCAACAATGGAAGGCAAGAAGAAAACTGCCAGCTGGTAAACATGGATGTAAATACAGCAGGATTTTAAATATTTTAAAAAGCAGCTTTGCAAATGTTTTCATGAGTAACTTTTGTTTACAAGAAGACTCCACTGGGCAGCTTTAATATTATTTTTTCATTCAGTCGGTCAAAGGTCATGTCAGCATGTCGGTAATCAGAGGTTAAAGCACATCAGGCTGCCTGAGTTCATCCCATTTGTTGCCATTTATTGGTTTCACAGATATACAGTATTTATATGCAAGTCAGAGTTGTTGATGTGATGAAAACAAGTATTTACAGACAGCATGGAGCCTTTTTCACAGCACGTATTCTTAGTTGTCAATCACAGGTGTAATTAATGTTATTAATTGCTGCACTTCATTGCAACTATTGCTGAAACTGTGCCATCATTAATGATATTAGTTCCAACTGTGCTTTTACCTGCTGTGACAAGTCAAAATGACTGCTGTAAAAAACGATCTCAGTATTTATAGCTGGAAAGTTGAGGTAAATAGCCTAAATTACTTGATAAATAATAGTAAAAGAAGCAGTCTTATTTGTTAACTTATTAGTTGTAGCCAACAAATACATTTAAGGGACTTTGACTATTTATTTTTCATAAGTAATTCCCATCATCATCACTATCATAAGACAAAAATGTGGTTCCTGAAACAACCCCTACACAAGTAAATGATACATTAAAAAATAATAATTTACACACACGATCAGAATGGAAGTAATTAAACGAGTCACTGGGTTTAACCTGCTGTGATTCTGTCATGATACCAGCATCAGCAGGCTCCTTTCCAGTTCAGTACATTTTTCCCAGAGGTGATTTGTCTAACACAGATTGTGGATGGGTCAATTCATTCAATCCTGTCCCGATCAATAATCACTCTAAACACGAGGTGCCACGGCTAGGGCTAATCTCTGTAACCATATCAAAAAACTCTCTAGTCAATCATGTTAAATTACACAGTACAGTTTGCACTTCACTTCATGTACTGTCCGCAAGATACTGACTTTACTTTGTATGGAAAAACTGAACGACATGTGCACCAGCTAAAGTTCTGTGTTGCTCCTCAGGCTAATGTAG
The DNA here is from genome assembly GCF_910596095.1 of Thunnus maccoyii. Lineage (NCBI taxonomy): Eukaryota > Metazoa > Chordata > Actinopteri > Scombriformes > Scombridae > Thunnus > Thunnus maccoyii. The sequence continues at coordinate 19,788,501 of NC_056551.1, forward strand.
CCTACAAACAGCTCATCAGCAGCAGGGTGAGACAGGGTAACGTCAGCAGAAGGAGGCTTGTTCCTTCATGGACGGGACTAGCTGAGCCATGCGGGTCATGTCCACAAAAGGCATGCTCCAACAGCAGATGAGTGTCTGCGCTGATGCCTGCCGGGAAGGGAGAAACACTATGAGTCCCATAATAGTTCATTCAGACCAGACCAATTTTCCAAAAGTACAGCTAATATGATCCCGCTAGAAGGCACACATGTGGCAGAGTTGATTAACAAAACATTTCATTATCCCTCTGGTTCATACATCACCCGAAGGCCTAACTGCAGCCTACATAGCCATGAGATCAATGCCAACTAATGGTAGGGATCCTGTCACATTGCACATTCAATGCGGGGAATCTCTCTGACTTCACTGACATGTTTTAGTTGTTGTTTTTAGAGACCAGCAGCGTGACATTATACACACCGTGTTGTGACCACTCGTCCCACAGATGCTGCACATCCTCGTCGTGGTGTTCGTGGTGTTCGTGATGATCCGGGTCTGTGTTAAACACACAGAATAGCTATATTAAGGTTTCAGAAAGCGTATTTGCAACGTCTGCCCTTGGACTAGTGCGTGAAAAATAAATCAGTCCTATGGTTGAGGTCACACTAACAACGACTGACAAGAGAAAGGGAAGTTAATACTGTGAATGGAAACAGCAGGGAAAGATTAAGAGAAAACACGCAGGATACAAACAGGAAATGAAAGGAAGGGAAATGTCAAAAATGAAAGGAAGAGAAGTTTTGACCTTGTGGACCCAACATTAAAAACACCGAATCAATCTCTAGAAGGCAAATATTAGACATCCTGTTCCTGATATGACATTCTGTGGAATCAATGTTTTTCCAATTCAGTTCAAACTTTTTTTTTATTTTTATGTCATATACACACACAGCAATACGCAGATTAGCATTACTCTTAAAGCTGTTCTAAAAGACTAGAATCAATACTAATAATTAGGAATTTCATGCAATTTCATGTGTGGATTGACAAAACAGATCCTTTTAAAGAATAATCGGTACAAATTGGTTCTTGCTGCAAAAATATAAACAATAATTGCTTGTTGAATTATTTTTGCTGAACTGTATTCTTAGTTATAATATTCTTAGTTTAAAATAAATGTTTCATTTAATAATCATTGGTTCACCCCTTGAGGTATCTTGTAAATGTTACTTTGAACACTGTTGAATATCACCGTGTTTCAAATTAGGCTCTATGTTGCACCCACCAGCTTTCCTCTACAATGATTCTCCTATTAAATAACAGGAACACATACTTCAAGCTTTTACATTTTTATGCATATCTGTACTTATATTTATAAATGTTACAGAGGATTCAGTACCATTTGAGTGATGCCACAGCATCCGCTTGAGTTCCCTGAGGGCTTGGGTGAGGTTCTCCAGCTGGTCATGGAGGTGGATATTCTCCTCTATCAGTGCGTGGATCGTATCCTGTAATTCAAAGCTCCCACTTTGCAGGATCAGCAGAGTCAGGGGGATGAAGAAAAGCACTGGTGTTAGTCCCCTCATAGCGACCACAGCACACAGCCTCTGGACAGGGAGAAAAGCTTGTACATCTTCACAGACACCGAGCCATCCTTCTTTAGGTACATCCGTATCTCGTGCGAAAGAGATGCAGCTGAACTGTAGAAATGATTGGTGCAGGATTCTTTATCAGCTTAAACTCAACGGGAGGTCACAATAGTTAGTTCTGTCTCTCGAAAGCCAGGGGGTGGAAAGCTGCCAGTGGGCTGCTTAAAAATCTATCCGATGTTTCCACATTAATGGGCACAGTGACGACAACAACAGAGGCCCTTTGCATCGATATGATTTACTTTAAATGTAAATGATAGGCTTTCTGTATGCGCTGTGTAAACAAACATAAGACCAAAGTCTCCAGTTCTTCAGGAATTTATGTAAAATAGAGTTTAAAAAGGGGGTTAGGGTTCATATTTGCATACTGGGGACACAGAAAACCGATATTGACAATGATGCACATCCTCCCGATATTTAATTAGCTCATTTGTGCCTCGTGCAGCACAACACGCACGTTATCATTAGGACAACAGCAGGGAAGTGATGTCAAGAGGACTGATTGAAACCAGGTGCGTCCAGGTCATAGGTATATATTTATGTGTGTAGATATGTGCAAAGTCTGAAGCAGTTTTTGCAAATACAAAGGGTACATTGCAGCACTTATAGTTTATGATTGTGTCTATTTCAACTAAACAGCATCTAGAGGATGGTCTGGTGCTGGGATCTTTTGGTAGAGGGCACAACAAACTTCACTGGAAATATATCAGTAAAACTGAAGTGCCCAGTCACTGACCTATATATGGCAACAGCAGCTGAACCATTTGGATCAGGCTGTTGGCTGTTCAGTACACAGGAAACAGCACATCTCCCAAGAGTATATAAAAAGTGTAATATTTGGCAGACTACATGAACATGTTTCCTGCTTTTCAGGCTTTTACATTATTTCAAAAGCTGTTTTTGTACTGCGTATTTGAGACCTGTATAATTTCATCAGGCAGGAGGACTTTAGCTCAGCTTTCAATACTATAATCCCCCATAAACTGGTAGACAAACTAAACCACCTGGGATTAACCACTTCACTCTGTTTATAGATTATGGATTTCCTCACTACCACCATCACAACCACACATCCACGACCCTCATCCTGGACACAGGCACACCACAGTCTTTGACTTATATCCGACGATGAGGAGACACACAGCAGAGAAGAGGTCCAACATCTGGTCAAGTGATGTTCAGACAATAATCTGGTCCTGAACACCATAAAAACCAAGGAGATCGTTGTGGACTTTAGGAGATCCAGGAAGACTACACATCCCCCTCGTCACTCAACAGAGGCTTTTCTACCAAAGAAAACTTACACAGGCCAAACTTTCCTCTCAACTTCTAGTAAACTTTTACAGAAGCACCGTAGAGAGTATCCTCCACTACTGGGCCGATGTGGTATGCCAGCTGTACCGCCGAGAACCAGGACTTGGTCCGGGTTGTAAAAACAGCACAGAGGACTTTGGGAACTGTGCTCCCAAACCTGGACACAGTGTATGCTAACCGTCTACACAAGAAGGCTAGTAACATCAGTAAAGACTCAATCCAACCAGGTCACAGTCTGTTTGTCCCCCTTGTCGTCAGGGAAGAGATGCAGAACCATCAAAGCCTGAACTAACAGACTGAAAAACAGCTTTTTCCCCAGAGCTGTAGCCCCCATCACCCCCCACCCTCCCACAGCTGTTGAAGAATGAAGACTATAAATATCACCATGTTAGCTTCTCCCAATCCCCCGACCCACCTCGCAACACTTTATTACATACAATACATATTACATCTGTAATATAAAATCTTCATACTACAGTGTATCAATGTTGTAATAACAGAAACCTCATTCATTATGCAAATCCATTATACTGGATTGTTAAGGTTTACCTGCCATCCCTGACTGCCTTTTATGCATTATATAGAGGACACTACTTCTATGCTCATGTCTCTGTATTGTTTTTAACTTTATCGTTTTCCATTGCTGCTGGTCTCAGTTACTAAACATAATTTTGTTGTATGCCTGTAATGACAAAGTGTCTTTATCTTATACTGAATTGTCTTCCATGATTTTCAAGCCTGACCTCATCCTTCATTGAGCAGACCTGTGGCTGATATCACAAAGACATTTTGCTGATTTACACTTACTCAAAAGTATTAACTGCATTAAAATTATGCAATAAGAAATACTTGGGAATAACTAACACCAAAAAAAAAAAAAAAAAAAAAAAAAAAAAAAAAAAAAAGTCATATCTGGGAAATCCTGCATAACAGAGCCCACAGATGTCATCAAATCCTGGAGCAAATTAAAAATCAGGACAAAACAGTGTTTTTTTCCAAAGAAAAAGCCTTTATTTTATTATCATGTGTATCAATTTATGCTGTCTTGGCAGCCCTGGTGCGCTTCTTCTTGACAACAACAGGCTTCTGGCTTTTCAGAATGGCACTGGCACGACGCAGGGCAGCCTGAGGAAAAACAAAATTACAATCAAATTATGTTTTTGAAAACTTTGAAATATAAACTTCAAATAAAAAGGACTATCACACGAACCAAGATGAAAACAAAATTTTAGATTTTTGTGTGTCTACAATAGTGCTGAAGCTCACCATGCGCAGGTCCTTCCTGTACTTGTTCTTGCTAATGATGTGCCTCAGGCTGTTGAGGGTGGCACGGGAGTTCTTGTTGATGGTGATCTTCTCATAAGAGCTGGCAGGTTTGTGCTGGCCTGTGTAACAAGAAGACAAAATATGCATTCAAAGGGAACCACATTAGTGGTAATGATGGAAAACAAGACGTCACTTCAGACCGCAAAAGGTCTATGTTTACGTCAGCCTGCTCTACATCTTGCTCTAGGTGCATTGCTCATTTGTACCAGGGGCTCACTTGCACCAAGTCTTTTGTCCTTACAGTTCAAAGTTCATGTTAGCTGATTCAGGAATCCACAATTAGTGTAGAGAAAAACATATTGTGGGCTTGTGACCGCATCCTCCTAAAAACAAGTCAATCTGATTTCTTGGCTTTCTACAATTAAGAATATAAGCAACTGTATAATGAAATTGTAAGTAAAGAAATGGTTTATTCCTTACATTCCTTAACAACAGCTTACCAAAGTCAGTTTATTCAGTTAGGTCTGCTATTATTCCCTGTATTGAAACACTTTTTTTGTAGACATACAGAGAGATCACAGACAGACACAGCCTCATATTTACCTGCACGCTTCTTCAGCACAACGACAACACCCTTGCCGTCAGCCGCTGGCTGCACACCTACAGTCTTCTTGTGCACCAAACCGTTGAAGCGGAAAGAGTTCCTGGACTTCAGGTTGTTGGGCTCCTGTCACATGAATAGATTAAATTCAGATGAGCCCATTGAACAGCTTGTTCTGTTGTCAGTTGACAATAACTTCAAAGACAATTTTGTATTTACGTCATCATCAAGCCCTGTCATGGCCATATCCACAGGGTCTGTACTGACTTCTTACTATGTCAATTCTACGATGTGTCCCGATTTGATAGTACATAACAACATATACTATTATTATACTAAAGGTCACAGTATGTGGGTTTTATTGTTGGTATGCAAGAAATGATTGTACAGTGTAGGACGTGATGCTATATATGAGCAAACACAATGAAATTACAACTACAGAATGCCATTGCCAATTAAAAAGGACAGGTTCACAACTTTTCAAGTCTGTTTTAAAAACAGTAATCAGGTGCCCAGATGAACATTAAAACAGCTTTTCTTGCCATCATCATTCCTCCTCTTCATACTGACCATTAGAAGATCCCTTCACAATGCACTTACAATGCAAGTGATGGTGGGGGGGGGGGGGAATCTGCAGTACTTCCTCTGTGCAAAAATGTATTTAAATGTTAATCTGAAGCTAATATAAAGCTTCAGCCATCTTTTCATCTTTCAGCTTTTTAGTGCCAAGGTTCATCTTTTTGTTACTATACTTCCACTGCAGCTCAACATGGAAACACAAAGAGGGAATTTGATGCTAAAAAGACTGTAAATGTGGCAGATATCCACTTGATATGAGTAACTCAGACTGCTGAAGCCTCACATAAGCTTCAGATAAACATTCATATGCATTTTTGCGCAACATAACTGTGTGGACACACTGGATATTGGCCCCCATCACTCACACTGAAAGCACATTTGAAGGGGATCTTTTAAAAGCCAGTATGAACAGGAGAAATGATTACACCAAGGAAAACCTCTTTCAGTGTTCAAATGAGCACCTGACTGTTCTAAGACAGACTTGAGAAATAGTGAACCTGTCCTTTAAATTCAAAGTGTTTATACACAGATGTAATGTTAAATTTAAGTTTTACAAATCTTCCTCAAGCTTCCTCATCACCATCACAATCTGCTTCAATGTTTGCAGCTGCAAGTACCTCCTCCATTACTTTTGTGCATTGCATTGTTGAACCATTTTATAAAATCAACAGCAAACCAAATATAACGATGCTGAAGTTGGCTTCTGATTTAGGGTGAAGGTAAAAAGTTAACGGTTAAAGCTAAGGGAAACGTAAATAATGATATTTAGCAGCTAATTCTCCATTTTTACACCACTTACACTTATGAAAGTGTTAAACATTGTAGCAAAAACCCACTTTCAGATTGATGAGACCTTCCAGATTTGACAAGTTTAAGTACAGTGGTTTATGATCTGGACCTGGTCTAATGTGGACTGGATGGGAAAATATCAGTGAAATCTATCAGTGATGTATAATATCATTTTTCATACTCAACATAAAAGTTTCACAAGTCTGAAAGTGGGTTTAAACAGCCTTAAGGCTTTTGCTGCGATGTCTAACTCGCTTTCATAAGTGTCAGTGGTGAAAAAACAGAATCAGCCCCTAAATATCAATATTCACGTTTCCCTCAACCCCAAATCAGAAGTTGACTTCAGTGTCATCCAAACATATGACTTAAGTCTTCAAAGTGACTTTTAGTGAACCCACAAATGTGTCACTTTTCCAGTGTGATTACACTTCATACTCAAGAGCTGCTTTACATTAGTCTGTAATATTTAGTAAAGTCAGAGCTTTCACACAGGTAGGTTACTCACAGTGCTGTAGGTCTGTCCGTTCCTCTTGATGAGGAAGCTGGAGCAGTTCCTGATGACCATCCACTGCAAATGGGACGACATGATGAACCTAGAGAAAAACAAGAGTCAAATGTTAATGAAACACAATAAAGTGACGGCTAATAAGTGATTCATTAGCAACTAGCATTGGCTGAACGTGTTCGCTTAGTTTCACACTTTATAGAGGGATATCAACGGGTTGAGTGGGGAACTTTTAAGCCAATGTAACAATATAGACAGCTTAGATATGTTTGTACTCATATGTATAAAACAAAGTGCGCTGTTGTCACACCGAAGCACTAAGTTTTCTAACGTTAGCTATAAACAGCTCAACACGGGAGACTGATGCGGCACGACGAGGCCTAACAAGGCGACGTGCTCACATGCTTTAATCTTTTAATTTCTCCACAATACCGACACATTTAATACCACGTGAGGTGTACAACAATCAACACAACAATTTTATCTTACTTTATAAGTTTAACTACGAGTAAGATGGGAAAAGAAATCGACTTTAGTGACCGGCTATTAGCAGCCGAAGCGACCACGTTACCTTTTAGCGGAGGAAGAGGACTGGAAAGGGCGGAAACCGCTTTACGGAGCCTCTGTCACAGATCACTACGCGCCAACGGCCACATTTTTATAAAATATTTGCAATCAAACCCACATTTTTACACATATAGCACACGTATATTGGATACTTATTGTGTCTGTACTAGTGATTTGCTAGTATTATGAGGCTATGCCATGTTTTGAATTTAATTTGCTGAAGTACTACTTTTTCATACATCCAGCGGATGAACACGCCCTCACTGCGCTCGGTGACAGCGTGACGTCTTTACTGTGCGCCTCGTGTTGTTTACAGACAGCCGTTAGGTATTCAGCTTCCCAAAAATCAGTTGTTTTGATCCCAAACATGGGAGAAATAGTTCAAGATTATAACATGAGTGCATATCGAGGACAAGCACAGAGTAAATTAGACGATCATTAATAGAGAAAACAGCGTTGTTTGGACGGCAAATTTGTGTAAAGTATTTTTATGGATGTTGTCTGAATGCATCTGAATTGGAGGCTGCAAACCAAAAAGTTGCCAAGAGGTTAAAGTCACCTGGACAGCTGCCACTTTTAAAGTTACTGTCTGGGCCAATATGACAATGTGAGAAGTCAAACATGGATGAAGAGGAAGATGTGGAGACAATTGGTGAGCAGCTGTACAGTCGGATTTACCCAAAACATGAAGAGTATGCAGGAAAACTCACAGGTGAGGAGATCTGCACTGCATTTTGTTTGTTTTGTGACATTATAAATCATGTTTTTGGGGGATTTTTTTAACGAAAGAGAAACACAGTGGTGGAAGAAGTAGTCAGATCCTTTACTTAAGTAAAAATACCAATACATCAATGTAAAAATGCTCCATTACAAGTAAAAGTCCTGCATGAAAAATCCTACTTAAGTAAAAGTACATTTGTATTAGCAGCAACATGTACTCAAAGTACTGTACTGCTGGAGGTAGAGCTAGTTTAAACTACTTTATATACAGTTGGCTAGTTTAGTCCAGTGGTTCCCAACTTAGGGGTCGGGCCCCTCCAAAGGGTCACCATATAAATCTGAGGGGTCGTGAGATGATTAATGGGAGAGGAAAGAAGAAAAAACAAAGTTCTGATACACAAATCTGTTTTCAGACTTTTTCTCTCATCTTTAATTTTTGATGAAATATTGGATCATTTGAACATTTATTGAAATAAAACCATGTGAGAAGTTTAGAGGGAAAAATCACTATTTGGTGGAGCTGTTGACAACTCATAGACATCTGAAATATGACCCTGACTACACTTTTTGTAAGATGTCAAAAGCCAAAAAGGTTGTAAACTACTGGTTTCATCTTTAAAAATGTGTTGTATTTTAAAAGCTTGTTATATTATCCATTGTGTCAAATCTTCATCTGAAAAGTAACTAAAGCTGTCAAATAAATGTAGCGGAGTAGAAAGTACAGTATTTCCATCTGAAATGTAGTGGAGTGGAAGTATAAATCATCAAATGAAAATACTCAAGTTAGTACAAGTACTTCAAGACTGTACTTAATTACAGCACTTGAGTAAATGTACTTAGTTAATTTCCACTCCTGGAGAAACAGTTATATTGTTACCATCAGCAAAATCTGTCGAATTGTACCTTTGAAAACACAGCACAAATCAAAGTTTCCTGTCTGTGTGTGTCAGGTATGTTGCTGGAGCTGCCAGGTGCTGTCCTGAGCCAGATGCTGCAGGATGAGGTGATGCTGACCGCAGCCGTGGAGAAAGCTCTCAGAGCCCTGCAGGTGGCACAGGAGCCCAGGTACAGGCCAGACCTGTCTCCCTCCATCATCCTAAGCCGACTGGTATTAACAGTATGTGGGTTCACATAATCGTCATTCTGAGCCATATGCATTCCCAGCAGATGACTGAAGTAGTCTTAAAGAATGGCATCACAGTTTTTCAAGTCTGTCCTAAAACAATAGTCAGAGGAAATACTCTTATCTAGGTATTTTTGCCCATGAAGGCAACATCAGCTATTTACAACCAAGTTTGGGTCAAAGTATTATTTTGGGATTGAGGAACAGTTAATACATGTTATTGCCAGATTCTGAACAAATGGCACATCATGGAATTTATTTGAGTGTTGAAAACCTTTCAAACGATGTATTCCCATGTAACTGCACGTCTTTGCAGCAAAGTAACATGTAAAGAGGAGGATGACGTGTCTGCGTCCTCGGACTCTTTGGGGGAGCAGCTGTTTGAGCTGGTGGATGTTTACAACACCGGTCACTCACAGAAAATCACAGGTAAGCAAACAGTCCTCTGACTCAAAAAATGCCAAATATTATGCGGTAAAATCCCACTTATTTTTCTTTTAGAACAGGTTCATTTAAATGGTAACAGCTGTGTGCTAATTTTAAGATGATTTTTTGATTATGTTTTTTTTGTTTTTCTAAAACTGTTTTCTCATTTCATTTGGTAAATGCAAAATAAAAATGTTTTTTGGTTTTTCAGTTTGATTATCCAACTAACTACTTAAAGTACTGCACTTGAACCAATGTTCATTTTTAGCCATGCTAGCAGCCCTAGAGGTGCCGATGTTAGTCGGTTGATCAATTGGTCCACCATTTTGGTCTGGACTGAAATACCTCAACAACTATCAGATGGATCACCATGAAATTTTGTTCCGATATTCATGGTCCCCAGAAGATCAATCCTACTGACTTTGGTGATCTAGTACCACCATGATTTTTGTTTTTTAGTAACACATCTTAACAACTTTTGAATGGATTGCTATGACATTGTATATAGACGTGCATAATTTGTAAAATATGAGTCCCTGTTCCTCCACAGGAATGCTTCTGGAGCAGCACAAAGAGGCCGTGTTAAACCTACTCTCAGATTCCAAACTGCTGGAAGAGCAGGTGAACCGAGCTCTGAAGACACTAAAAGAGTATGTAACGTACTACTGTTTGTAGAAAATACTTCTACTTGCATACAAGGGGATATTTACACATTTTTATCCATTTCCCTTTCTTTCTCAAAGTGAATCCTCTTACATTTCAACCAAGCCATTAAATCTGCCGTACAACCAAATTGCAATTCATATCTAATCAATCAGAACCAATATTAATTGATAAATTACAGTTACAATACTTGTTTGAACTTCAGCTGCAACTAACAGTTATTTTCATTAACCTTCAATCTGTCTATTTTATTTCTCGATTTATCAACTAGTTGTTGTCAGAAAATGGTGATAAATGTGGATCACTGTATCCCAAAGCCCAACATGCAACCTCAAGTGTCCCGACCAACAGTCCATAACCCGAAGATATTCACTTTGCTATCATTTAAGACTAAATAAACCAGAATATATTCACATTTAAGAAGCTGGAATGAGAGAATTTTAGTGTATTTTCCTAAAAAATTCCTCAAAACAATCAATTATCATAATAGCTGGCGATTTTCTATCAATTAGTTGACTAATCGGTGCCGCTCTAGTTGTAATAATGTTCCTGGTGCTTCCCTTCAGGCAGAATGTGGAAGAGACGGACGTCAGTGACTCGTCGGACGCTGATGACACAGAGAGGCTGGGAGAGAGGCTCTTTTCATTGGTGGAGGAGCTGGATCCACTTCATGCAAATTATATTACAGGTCAGCTGAGACTCATTCATCTTCCTAGATTGAATATCTTTTGGAAGTTTACCATGTTTCTTTTTGTGGAGGTCTTGTAAGGTGCGGAGAAAGACTAAATGTCTTTGTAGGTCACAAGTGTAACACTAAAGACATTTCTGTTGTAAAACTATGCATCTGTCTGCGTAGGTATGCTACTGGAGATGGAACCGGTTGCTCTCCGACAGCTGCTCAATGACCACAAGATGCTGGAAGTTGCTGTTCAGAAAGCAAAAGCAGCGCTGGACACTTAAGAGTTGAACTTTCTCAATGATAAATACTTACTTGAACAGAAGAGGACAACAAAGTTTTGCACACAGAATCAACACATCAATTAAAGAGCTCAGATACTATAATGGTGGGAAGAGATGACATGTCTCTCCAGGATATCATGTTAATACAAATGACCTCTTACATAACCAGCTACTCTTATGTTTATTTTATACTGATCAACTGTACTGGACCAACTGTAAATAACTGAAGAGTCTGGAAAGCTGAAATCAAGTTGATATGACCCTGTTTCCTAATTCCTGATTGTCCTTCTTAGATAAATGAACTGAACACAAATGTCAAATGAAAAATATTTGTCTGCTCCACCTGGGAGCCGGACTTCCACAATAGGACATCAGAATCATTGTGTGCTTGATAAAAAAAAATCTCTACAGTGGGCTGTAAGAGAGGATTCACTCAAAAGAAGTGCTTATCTAAGTGTTGCCAACAGTCGTGTTATAGATGTACAATGTATTTGTTGTTCATTTTCTATTTGTACTGTGTCATAATGATGTAATAGTGACTTGGTGAATTTTCTTTGCTAACAGAGAATACAGAGAATGTATTATATATAAATTAAGGAGACTCTACATTGGATCAAGTTGTCTGTTGATCCATCACCTTGATTCAAACTGAAATATCTCAACAACTATCGGATGGATTCCCGTTAAATTTTGTACAGACATTCATGGTCCTCAAAGGGTGAATCTTACCAACGTTGATGATCCCGAGTTTATTCCTGGCATCACCAGCAGGTCAAAGTTTTCACTTATCCTGTAAAATATCTCAACATCTGCATGATGGGATGGTATTTTGCACCAATATTGATGGTTCCCAGAGGATGAATCCTGACTTCGGTGATCTTCTGACTTTTCCTCTAGCACCACCATGAAGTTCACATTTGTGGTTTTGGGTGAATTTATATCTCAACAAATAACGTATCCCCTTCAGGATGATTTGTAACAACTTTGATGATGACCTAACTTGCACCATCATCAGAAAAAAATGTTTAAATTCAGTTTGTCCAATACTTTGGTTTATGATCTAAATACCTGCAAAACTAATGACATCAGCCTCAGCGATACTTTGGGTTTAGTGCTATTTAGTCAATTCAGTGTTAACATGCTAACATGAGAACTAGCAAGTCTGACATAAATATTTTGTCAGTTTGGATGAGGAAACCAATTTTTTTTATCGTGCAGCAGACTGATGTTTTTTATCCAGATATTTCTGGACTTTCATCTATTTCACATGGCAACACACTGTGGGAAAAATGTTTTGGCACGGCCTTATTTACTGAGATTTCCTCTCCAAAACACAACAGTGATTTAATCACAAGACAGCTCTCTGTCAGCTTTGATAACGCCCATAATATTTGAGAGTTTTATTGATCCTAAAGGAGCTGTTTTGTGTCACATCTGCATTAATGTGTGTAGGAAAACGTGGCAACTTTACAGGTTTTGTTGTGACTCCTTCAACTGACAAAAATACTTTCCTCCGGTAGATTCCTGCCAAAAAGTTATCTATTTGAGATTTAACACATTTCTAACATTTAACGATAGTGACTTTATTTTAAAAGACAAAATCCTGTAATGAATGAAACCAATAGACGTCTCTTTCAAAGTGCTACAGGGCTCAAAAATACCTTTATTTCCATTAGTATTTACCTGTTGTGTTCACTGCTTTATGTCAAGAATTTTACATGAGGAATTCTAAAACATCGGGCAAAACAATAGCTTTTTCTTGAACAAAAGATGATCTTTTAAATCATAAACTGATATCTACAAAATCACCGAATCTGAAACATTTTAGAAGCAAGGGATGTTGGGATGACAAGTGATGTGAAATAAAAATCGTATCAGTAAATTCAAATGACAAGGAAGTACAATTAGCTCTCATTTCACAATTTAGATAAAGATTTATTTGTCTGCAGAAGCGGCCAATATAAATGATCAGAATATGAATCCATGTCATCTTTAGTGAATCATAAATGCATTTCATCAAAGCTAATCAGAAAAAATTAGTTGCTCTCCACACACACACACACACACACACACACACACACTTGTATGCCTACAGCTCATAAATACAATCAATCTGATATACAAATATTTGGATAGATTTATTTTTTTTTTAGCAACATTTAAAATGCGGTTTTAATCCCGATTCCTGCTGTTCTGAAGTCACCCTTTGTTTCGGCGATATCGTCAAATCTCTCAGGAGAGAAACTTGAGCCTAACTTGGACGAAAGACCCCGACACATCTTTAAAGTGAAGAGTTGCTGACGGGCAGGAGGACATGTAAATAAATATCTGAAACAAGCAGCATCCTAACACTGCAGACTTTCTCCAACTCTCGGGTTGCGAAGTCGAGTATGAGTCTCTCCCCCCGTGTCATCAAAACATCCTGCCTTTACTGGAGGGCGACTGAGGGAAAAGCGAACAACACAGCAGACAATGCACTATTAACACAATTCATTCTCACACGAAATTGCCATCTCCAGTTGACAGAAGAACACTGAAGAACTGCAAATGCACATACAAGTCCACAATATGAAATTAAAAAGGTGCTACTTTCTTTCTATCCATCACCCATACACACACACACACACACACACACACACACACAAACAATCAATCAAACATGGACATTTGGACACAAAAGGGAAAACTAAATGCTGATTGTGTTAACAGTTAACAGTGTTGCGTTTGAGGGGAAGCTGAACAGCTTAGAGGAGCAACATATTTATTTTACACTAAATTATGCCGACATGAAAATACAGTTTGTGTATGAATGCATCAATGGATAAGCGTTACGTGTGTGTTAAAACCCTTTATACATCTGTCTGTTTTCTGTTTGAATGCAGGAAAAAGCCCTTCAAGGAAAACACCATGCCTGTTAAAAAAAAAAAATACACCAGTGAGAATTACTGAACTAAAGAAAAAGATGAAAGAGTGGTTAAGCTGTTTGACAAAGACCAACATGATGGAGACTGTGATTATGCTCTTCTTAGGTGCAGGCAAAAAAAAAAAAAAAAAAAAAGAAGGGTCCTTAAGACAGAGAGCAGTATGTCCATGTGCTTCATGTACTTCCAGGTAGGATATCACTCTATCCAACAAGTCTGTTTACAATCTCACTCTGGGATGATGTTTACTTCAACACTGGGTACTGGCGCTGACCGCCCAGACGGCCAGAGCGGAGTCCTCCTCCTGATGGTGCACTTGTCTGCAGAAAGCGGTAAAAAAAAAAAAACGAGGAAAGACGATTATGAAGTGCAAAGGGAAGAGTGATGAGGCCTTTTTACAACAGAAGCAGGATACTGAATCTGAATCTTTACCTGTGCAAACTGTGCAGGGTTATAAAAGGTGACGCCTCCAGTGGGTGCGGGTCCCTGGGCAGGATGACTCTGCAAAAGACAAGCAGAGTTTTGTTACAATCTAATTACTTCTATTGTGAGAGAGAGTGCTGGCATCGGGATAGACGATCACCATTTTTCTGGTTAATAAAGTACAAAAAGATGCACTCCCAATGCCACACTCTGGTTAAACAACATTATAAAAACAGAAGCCAAGGAAAAAGAGGAACAGTAATGGCAAAAGGGGATTTGGATCCACAGTGAGGCAGCATTACAAACCACTGTTTCACTTGTTTTAGTAACCATGCAAACATTATGGCGTGTTAATGAAGCTGTGTGCTCCCATGACATCAAACAAGGGAGTCAACAAGCAACAGTCTCCAGCATGCTTCACTCTCTGATCTGTGACTCAAAAGTTAACCAATAACTTTCATGACAAATAGATGGTTCACAAGTATAAACAAGACCAAGAGTCTACATCCGTGCTAGCGGATCTGTGAGGCTGTACTTTGGCACAGCAGTGCTTTGAGCTTATTCAAATATCAGCCTGTTAACATGCTCAGAATGGCAATGCTAACACGCTGATGTTTAGCATGTATAAAGTTTACAATGTTCACAATCTCAATTTAGCATGTTAGCATGCTAATATTTGGTAATTAGGACTAAACGAAGTACAGCTGAGGCTGATGGGAGTGTCATTAGTTTTACAGGTAAGCTAGAGTATTGGACAAATTAAAAAAATGTCACCTGATGATTGCGTTAGATAGAAAGTGAAGGGATCACTAGAGTTGGTAGAATTCATCTTGAGGGGGATCATGAATGTGTGTACGAAATTTCATGGCAATCCATCCATTAGTTGGCAACACATTACACTCAAAATCACAAATATCAACCTCATGGCGGCACAAGAGGAAAAGTCAGAGGAACAAAGTCGTCAGTCATCACTTGGAACAATGAATGTTTGTTTCTTATTTTGTACCAATCTATCCAGTGGATATTTCACTGGATACGTATAATTTTTGACCTGCTTGTGGCTCTAGATGAAGAGTCAGTGGATCACCAAAGTCAGCAGGAGACTGTGGATATCTGTACCAAATGTCATGGCAATCCATCCAATAGTTGCTAAGAGTCAGGATCAAAGCGGTTGACTGACTGACTGACTGACGGACCGACATTGCCATTAAAATAAGGAACTTCCACTGCAGCTTTGTTCAGTTTAAATTTGTTGATCATTTTCCAGGTTGTGAGATCAATAACAGATACAGAGTTAAGTTAGTAATGCTGGAGACGGCAGGCAGGTGAGCAGGCAGACATCCTGGGGTGGATGGGCGGCAAAGCTTCAAGTGCAAATGGTGAAGCGTGCTACTAGTGATGTGGTGAGCTACAGTAGGTGAGTGGCAGGCGGGGGGGTGGGGGTGTGAGAGTGGACCATTCAAGGCCCTGCTAGAGGTACCTGGTTTAAATGCTGACTCACTTCGCGTGATAAAGAACTCATTGAGCTAGAACGTGAGAGCTAAAGACAGCAGGAGGGAAATAAACAGTAGACAAAAAAAAAAAAAAAAAAAAAAAAAACACAAACCACAAACCCATATTAATATTATTTCATGCACTGAATTAGATCTCTTTCCACTAACCACCAGTTCAGAATGAAAAATAAATAAATCAGAGTTAGGAAATTATGGTTCTTAAAAAACAGACATGGAGAGAATTAGAATATAACAGCAAATGGAACAAAGATTTAACATTTTTTATCAAGGCTGCGCATTTTGCATGATTATGAGGAAAGATTTTAAGTTGACGTGCATGCATGTCCTTTCATGTTCTCTTACATTAACTCACAGTCATACAAATAAGCAAACTGCACGCACTGGCTGTTAGGTGTCGAGCATCATGTTTCAGTGGTGGCATGATGGCACTATGATAGCTACAGTAGCAGACTGTGATGCTGCCGGCTGGCAGGAGCAACTTGTCTTACCTCCCCGGACTGTAACCCATCAGGCATGGGAGGACCCTCTGGGGCAGGTGGTAACAACGTCGGGTTGAACATCTGGACAGATAAAAGTGCAAGTAGAGCTTCAGCTTTGCAATTTGTTGACTAAATTACCCCTGTTATCATGTCCCGTGACCTTTAAAAACTTATTATTTAAGAGTAAAAAGAAATTAGAACAAAAAGCTGATGCATATTTGATGCCACAAGGTGTTTTAAGCATTAGAGCGACAAGGTTTACCATTACAGTCATAGATACCTGTGGAGCAGCGCTGGTGTTTGGTGAATTCTGCTCCTGATTGCCTCCCTCACTGCCCTCCAGAGGTTGTTGATCGTCAGGAGCTACATCAGGTATAAACACAAATATTTCATTACTTTAGTCGCTGTACTGTAACACAAATACACAAAGACAACCTATTTTTAGTAATTGACATTATTTTACATATTCATTTCATATGTGACACGCACCTGAACTAGGCACAAATAGGTTAGCGGGCATGGGCATCGGTGCCAGAGGAGCAAAGATGTCTGCAGGAGGAGGGGCAGGAGCTAATCCACCTGGTTTAGCCGTTCTACTGGGGTTCAGAACATCCACATATCTACTCCTTGCGCCTGAGAAGAAAGAAACTGCAGTTGTGAATGCTGATTTAATTTGTTAGACAATTTTATTATGCAGTCTTTTGATCACTTTTTCTACAACTTGTAATTCGACTTTAAAATGATTCCACTTGTGCAAAGTCAATCGTGGTGTTCGTGAAGCCAAAAGCCACCATGGGTAACCCCGGACTCACCAGCCTTCCTGGAGAACATGTTGACAGGAGGACCACCACCCGGGGGTGCAGCGGGCCCTCCAGGCCCAGGCATTGGAGCCATTTTGGGGAACCCAGAGGGAGGTGGAGGAGGGGGTTTACTCTGACAGATTATTAAAGAAAACATAACATCAGAACTGGTTGATCTATAAAACTTTCAGGCTTTGTCAGTTTAAACAACAAACAAGAAATAATTCTGACTTGTAGACCAACATTACAGACCTCCTCCTCGGGCTCGTTCAAGTCGACCCATTTCTGCTTCTGCTCATCCCACACAATCTGAAAACAAAGAACATTGCACTCTTAATCATTGTTGGTCATATGTGGAAGTAAATAATAAAAACCAGTGCAAAAATGTTCATCTAAATACAAAGGAATGCTGAAATCAGTCATGTGCGATGCATACAAATGTACACTTACAGATTTGTTTTTGTCATCTGGCAGGTGAGCTTCATTCTTCCCCTTCCTATAAAGCCAGCTCAGCCAGCCAACACCACCGCCGCCGCTCTGCATGTGAAAGACAGTTTGCACAGAACACTTACTGGTGAACATTATAGAGCGCTGATTGAAGACCTGAATGCTTATATGTGTGTGAATATAAACCTTTTTCGGGGAGTCTTTCTTGGCCTTCTTGGCCTCTTCTTTGCTGGGCTGCTCGGGAATAGAAGGTGGAGGTGGAGAGGCCTGCTTGACAGCTGAATTGCTCCGCTCTCTTCCCCCAGAGTGAGTGGAGGACTCAGAGGTGGTGCGAGAGCGGCGTCCTGAAGCCTGTAAAACCAGTAAACCGACACTGGTAAAAATAACATACTGTATATTTTGTTCTTTTGAGTCTCATGTAGGAAGAGCTTATTTTTGTACAGTGAGGCTGCCTGATGGGATGCTTTGACATGGACATGCTTCCTCTATTCCCTTTTTTCTATTGTGTATGCATACAGTATGTCATTCTGTAATTGAACTCTTGATGCTGATATAGAACTCCTAAATTGCCTGCATATGCTGCTAGCTATCATGCTGCTCTTTTTGTGCCTATGCATGCATTGTACGTGTCATTAATTTAGAAAATGGTAGAGATTCAAAACTTAAGCTCTACTACAAGCAAGCGCTAAATAGATACAACAGAAAAAGCCTCAGACGTATTTCAGCCATTTATACATGAAACACAAACGCACCATATGCATTGAAGACTGTGAAGTCGACCTTGATCGCCTCCCAGGACCCTGCAGTGCCACAAAAGACAAACTACTAAGCATTCTCTATTGCATTTACACAGCAACATAAAAGCACATGCTCTATGGACAGAGCTGTTGCAAGAGAGACAAAGAATACTGACCATTTGAGCCATGTGGTCATAAAAGTCCTTCTGAGGTGTGAGGGAGCTTCTGTGTGGAGAAGGTGGCATTTGTTGTGTCATTTGCATCTCCGGTGGCGCGTAGGGCGGCTGCTCTAAATGCGGCATATGCCCAGGAGAAGGAGGCATGTGTTGAGGCATCTGGGGTGGCGGGTGGTTCATCTGTACAGGTGAATGCTGCACCTGTGGGGGCATATGTGGTGACATTTGGCCCACTTGAGGAGGTGGGGGACACGTCTGCTGATGAGCTCCTGGATACATGTCAGGCTGCTCGTGTTGAGGCTGGAAGGGAGGCGGGGCAAAGCCGGGATCCTGCGGAGGGTAGCCTGAGATTGGGATCTGGCCTGGTGGTCCACTGGGGGGTACTGGGTAGAACTGGGGCATATCTGGGGCCATCCCTTCTTGGAGGATGGAGGTGGGAGCTGAAAGAAATTAGAAGAGATGAGATCTTTTGTATTTTGAATCTGGCACAGAGAGGTTAAAGACGAGAACATAAGTTTGAACACATCTGCACGCACCTGGAGGCATCAGCTGTACTCCTTGTGGTGGAGGCCCTGGTAGTAATGAACTCATTAGTGGGTTGTCAGGGGTGGGGCCGTCTAACTCCAGCGGCATGCTGTAAGGTTCAGGTGGAGTGGGCTGGTCCAAGTCAGAGCTGGGGCTGCTGCAGCTGTACTGTGTAGGAGTTGTTCTGTCTGCATTGTAAGTAATCGCCCCCGTCTAAAAAAGACAAGATATATATTTGTGATAAAGGTACAAATTAATTATTCCAATATGTTAAATGTGAATTAAAATCCATAATCTCAAGTCAGAATTTTCAAATACAACTATTTTTGAAAAAATAAGTAGTGAAAACATTATCACATCAGGAATTTGAGTTAAAAAGTCTGCAACTATTGTTACAATCAAGAGTCCAAACATCACACTGGAAATGCCATACCAAACCATACTAAACAATATTAATAAAACAAAATGCTAAATTTGAAAATCTTTTGTTTGTACTTCCATTAAATTAGCACACACACACACACACACACACACACACACACACAACTACAAATACTTTGACTCCTGCTCACCCTGATCTGTCCTTCCAGCTGTCGGAGGTGGATCAGCCATTCAGGCTCATTGAACAACTCCTGCTCTGGCTTCTCCTTCAGTTGTGGGTCGAAGAACCGCAGCTTTTCAGACATCTGTCAACAAATGGCACAAATTCACATTTGTATCTGTATATATATCTGTAATGACTCTACAGAGGAGAAACAAAGCAAGAGACAAGAAGAGGAATGAGTGCATACCTGTATGATTTGGCTAATAAAAACAGGAGAGTAGTAGGACGGCTGCACGAGGACAGTCCTAGAGATAACTTCACAGTAGTGGAAGGCCTGAGCACTCAGGCCCGCTTCGGCCAAGCGGCATGCATAGATCAACTTGAACACCTAATAAGAGACAATAAAGAGCAGAGAACAGCGTCATCCCTCAGGAGTATAATCTCAAAATCATGTGCTATGTCATACATACTCAGGACTCCTATACAAGGGACAAATTGTGCATTTATTGGTAAATTTATTAAATAGTAAATACAAAAAACCCCTACCTGGAAATTAGGCAGTGTGAAGGGCTGGGAACCCAGAGACTGAGCATACTCATAGGCCTCAGTCCTCTGAATTGCTTCATTGGTTGCAAATTTGAAAAAGGGCAAACTGAAGCAAAGAGACAAAGATATGATTATATGTCTGGCATATTTTGTCCAAACTACAAGATGGTCTTAAAAGTCCCCTTACAAATGTGTGCGTGTGTGCCTGTCTTTGCCTCTTACCTGTGGTTGGAGCCAATCAGAACCATCTTGGTGCTCTTCTTTGTGAAAACTCCCAGATCAACTTGAGCCATCAAGTAGCAGAAGTGTGCAGCATCAATCAGCCCCTTGGAAGCTGCCACAACACAAAACGAGTGCAGAAGGAATGTGAGGTGTTTATAGCGGTCAAGAATGCAATCGCAGTTTAGTTCAGTCAAATGAGTTACAGCCTTTTTTGATGCAATCCTACCGAGAGTGTCACCCATGGTGGTGATTGTGCGCGTATCCAGATCCAGGGTGTGCGTGAGGTTCGACAGCACCATGGCCAGGTGAGGGCGCCAGTCACCCCATTTCTCCTCTCCGCAGCACTGTGTGAATACAAGACATATTTCATCTAAACACTTAAATGGCAATAAAGATATGCAATACTGCACACTAGAAAAATAACACCTAAGCAACTTCTTCAGGACAATTGTAAAAAATAATGAGAGTAATAATGTAAATGTGAGGTTAATGACAGAAGTTCAAAGCAATACTTACAGTGGCTGATGCAGGCATCCTCCCTGACATCAGCTGGTACACTGTCTGAAGAGGGTCATTGATAGGCAAACTGTTGGCAAACCTGAGAGACAAAGACAGACAAAATAAATTACATCTTTAAATCTGTACAAATGATCACAGAATATAGGTTCAAGCAAGTTTATAAGTCACTTTACCTTGTCATGACACGTGCATGTGTCCTGTTGTCCATCTTACTGGCCAACAGCAGGGCGTGACCCCAGAGACCTCCCTTCATGGCTGCTTCTAGTGCATCCTATTCCACAGACAAAAACATTTCAGATTTCACAACATAATAGTTAAATAAACTGAACGTAATACAGTTAAAAGAGGGTATTTCTCACCTTCTTGCGGCCAAACAGCAGCAGCTCCCTGAAGCGTTCCGTTTCCTTGCCGATGTTCTCCGGTACGGTCATGAAGGTGTCAGATAGGAGGGACAGTGGTCCGGCTCCCGGCTCCTCCTCAGCTCGTGCCAGCGGTTCATTGTTGAAATCAATCAAGTTGGCTTCATTAGGGCTCTTGCCCGGCAGCCAGACAGAGCGATGCTCCTTCAGCAGGAGGTCAGCGATGTCCGTGCCGACCACAGTCTTAAGAAAGAGAGGGTGACGGTGAGAACGTTGTTTTGAGCAAATATGCAAAGCATGCTTTCAGTTTTGAGAGAGACTGCCAGTTACATCTGCATAGTCTTACCCCGTTCTGTCTACAGAGCAGCATAATGAAGTCCCAAAGTAGGCGGGCAGAGTCTCTATCCAAGAGGTTGTTGTCACGGGAACATTCCAGTGCTTTGTTCTGGGAGAACTTTATCACGTCCACCTTATGGGTCTCCTCTCTGATGAACAGGGAGCAAGATGTGACACAGGCTAGCAGGGACTAGTCAAACCAATGCTACCTTTTATACACACTTATATCAAGACACTACAAGGCAACAACAAACAATTAACAATTAACTTTTTAGAAAATTACTTGACATATTTTAAAAATGAAACTATATATTCCTTTTAAAGCTTTATGTCTTCAGTAGGAAGCAATAGGCTTAGTTAGGGCAGAAAGCCAAAGACTGTTGTTTGCTGATTTTGGTCTGTTCATTGGATTTGTTGAACATAACAATGCTTTATCATTTAAAGGTAAGTGACTCAAAGCTATCTGTGATGGATAAAAAGGGCTGAATACACTTACTTAACAAGAGGTCCAGGGAAGCCTCGCAGTTCTGCCTGATCCGGGGTATCCTGCAGCATAGTCTGCAAATACAGACAGAGTTCAAAATGATACTTTATAGCGGCTTTACATCGTATTTATATATTCTCAGGAGTCTGAAGAAGCAGTCAGGGTGCTAAATTTGACTGACTGTCAGTGCTATGTTAACAGATAACAGGGTGTTTAGTATCTAATGCTCATCTTTAAGTGCAAGATTAGTTATAAATATATTGAGTTATAAATTCTACATTTGTCTGTATTTATCATGTCCTTGTAAAAAACAACTAGTCTAAAAGAAACATCAGCCATTTCCAAGTTTGGTATATCAAAATACAGCTTGCTCTGCTAGATGTATCCAAGCCAGGAGAATAATAATAATACTCTTTTTACATCCCTTAATCAAGAACATGTTAGGACAGGCCTGTAGTTTAGGGGTACACAATTCTGTTGTGCTTTGCATTTATGACATCAAAATACTATGAAAGCAACATTAACTCCCTTCTCACTGTTTCACTTAATTAAATCATCCTTCTACAATACAATGGACAAAAACTACACTAAGACACTGAAATGTAATCTGTTAAAAAAATGTACCTCCAAGTTGTGAATATCAACAAGAGCAGGCTGCCCAGCTGAGGGGAGATTGGGCAGAACTTGGACCAGATGACCACCAGGTCCAAAGCGGGCACAACGATGGGGTATGGTGAACTTCTCTGGGGTTGCAGGACGAGGGGGGGCTGGAGGGAAAATCAGTTTGGCTAAGAGCGGGATAGATAAAAGGAGGAACCAGTGCTATCCTCTAAATGCCGACTTTCTTGAAACTGAGGATTGTGTACTTACGTTGCTCAGGGGCGGTCCAGGTGTTGTCCGCAGGGTACTCAGAGGGATACATGTACTGACTGTAGTTCTGAGTAGCGTCAGTCTGATTCGGGAATTGTCCATAGGAGTAGTCCACAGCCAAAGTGGATGATGTGGTGTCGTAGACTGCTGACACTAAGTCGGGCTGGCTCCTGTACACCTGACTCTGAAGGATGGGAGGACAAACGAAGAGAATTATCAGATAGGAAGATATATTAATCATAAAAGCAAACACCCAGTTATTAAACTTAAAAACTCATTGCAAGTGAGCAGAATCAGCCATTTGTTAAGTCTGATACATCACGGCTCTGTTCTTCAAACGACTTGACTAATTCAGGCTAACATGCTGTTATCAGGCTACAATAATTATGTTAATACTCATCTTGCTAATTTGGTTCTTTGAAGGCAGTTTGGGGATTAATTTGTTAATCCTGGATGAAGTTATGTTGAATAACAAAGTGAGAATGAGTGTAGAGTTGCAGCCATGATCAGCATTCATATGATTGGCCGAGTGCTGATCATGTGACTGCTGTTAAATGAAGTAGGTGTGCTGGGATCCCTCCCAACATGTACTGGGGCAATAGATTAATTGACATAAATCTCATTTTATGTGCACTCCTACATTGCTACTGCTGTTATTTTGTTACATTGTGCTCCACAGTGTTTCCACACTTTCATCACTGTTAAACAATCAGATATCACCAGTGAATGTGGTCAGAGCGTGTGCGATGCTGGCTGCATGATTGGTACAGTTCTCCTCATTCAACATTTAAAAAAAAAAAAAAACTTTTAGGTTTTAATCATATATGAAAATGAAACATTACTAAAACATCCCAAAAAGCAGCTTAAATTGCTTTAACATGTTTCAGCAAAGTGAGTTATGCAGTTAATCACTTAATAGGTTTTAGTGTCAAATTAAAAGTCTCATGTTCTGGCTCCACTGGTCTTTTAAAAGTCAGAATCTTTTAGTTAAGTTTATGTCTTTTGCTCAGAATATCCCAAACTACATTTGGATTGATTCCTTTTTAGTTCCCAAACTTATATTTTATCATGTATAAGTAACACTTCATTATAAAAATGTAATTGTGATAATCACACCAATAAATCATAATAATTTGTCAATAACTTGAATGTTCTTACCTACAATCATAATTATATCACCATTCTTTCATTAAATATGAGAAAGGGAGACATTTGTATCTGACAGTTTGTTCATGTTTGGGGTTCACCCTAAAATGTTTTGGTCATTATCCAGGTAACTGTCAGTAAACCTGCACTTTAGCAGGTTTGGACTTTTATCCACATACAAAGAACGGGGCTCTGGTTGTTATTTATATATTAAAGCCAATGTTGCTAAGAGAGTTATTGGGATGATGCTGAAAACTTTGTGTAAAATCTTAATAATGTAAGTGCGGAGTAGATAAGTGCAGCTTTCATTAGCATTGAGAGTGAAATTGTTCCAAAAATATGAAAAGGTTGCACATCTCATATTTCCAAGTCAAGGAGGACAAAATACTAACATTTCACTTTGATCGATCATATATACAAGAGCTTATTTAAGTAAGTAACTAAGTTAATACAAAACTGGGAGTTAGACCCAGTTATTTAGGAACCAATCACTTTTCTTATTCTATGTTTCTAGATTCAGGGACCAATCACAAGTATACAGTTAAATCTGATTTAAATCCCATTACATACAATATGAAACTTCACAAAACACTGTTTCTGGTCATCATTGATTTACTATTAAGAACATACACAAGATGGCAATAAGAGGGACATTTAGATTACAAACAGTCTTAAAAGCATTTTAAGCTAAAGTCATCATTAAGTCCATTTGGTGTGATAGTGTTGAGCGTGTACATCTAAAACATTTCTCTCTGGGCCATTTTCTTCAAAACATCACCTCCTCTAGCTGGCATCATGACTTTCTCAATCCCACAAAATTTTAATGAGCATAATGGTTTGCAATTGCATCATCCACGTTGCCTGTACAGATTGCAGTTTTGTGCTCCGATATTTGTTGTTTGAGGGGACGTTTGGTTTGTCCAACGTAAGCTAGATCACATGGACATAGTTGTACCCGCTGCAACAATACAATAAATACTAAAGTGATCAACCTTTCCACACTGGAGGGAAAATTCCCATTTGTGAATTTATAAATTGTAATTCCACTCAGATGATTTACTTATTATGTCCCTGTGGTCTAGCTTACGTTGGACAAACCAAACATCCCCTTAAACAAACATCAGAGCACAAAACTGCTATCTGTACATGCAATGTTGATGATGCAATCGCAAAACATTATGCTGAAGCAAATCACAGTTTAACTTCTCTATTAAAATTCTGTGGGATTGAGAAAGTCATGATGCCAACTAGAGGAGGTGATGTTTTGAAGAAATTGGACCAGAGAGAAATGTTTTGGATATACACACACTCAACACTATCACACCAAATGGACTTAATGATGATTTTGTGATCTAAATGTCCCTTTATTGCCATTTATTGTATGTTCTTAATAGTAAATTAATGATGACCAGAAACAGTGTTTTGTGAAGTTTCATATTGTATGTAATGAGGTTTAAATCAGATTTAACTATATACTTGTGATTGGTCCCTGAATCTAGAAACATGAAATTAGAAAAAGTGATTGGTTCCTAAATAATTGGGTCCAACTCCCAGCTGTGTATTAACTCTGCCCGTGTATATATATATATGACTGAATTGAACCTGTATACTTCAAACTAGTGGTGTAACGGGACGTAGTTGATCCGTGATCCATACGGACTACCCCCCACGGTTCGGCACACATGTGAACCGCGGATTAACTGCAGATTTTAATGTCTCCTTGGAGACAAAGTAAACAAACTGCTGTAAGTACAAGTCTTGGACAGACAGCGTGTCACTAACAGGGATTTTGAAGAGCAACGACCAAACCAGCACCTAATGGGTCTGAAGTGACATCTGTAGGTATGTTTACATGCTGTTTAACATGCTGCTGCTGAGCAGCTAGTTAGCTGTGTAGCTGCTAACTGACATTAGCAGTTCAACAAGCTAAGCTGCAGGACAAGATGTGTTTATGTTTGTAAGTTATCAAGTTTTGATGATGTGGACACAGCCTATTGTTTCATTCACTACCGTGTTTAAAGGATGTATCATGCCTCATATTGCACTTAAATTTAACAATTGAGTATTGAATATTTTACATATTGTACGATTGTATTTAAACATTGTACATCTTGAATGTTGTTTTCATTTAAGACAATGGGCACAAGTTCCTTGCGTTAAGTGTTTTACAGAATAAATGGAAAGCAAAGTTATATATAAAACTGTGATATGATCCAAACAGTGACTTTTGTGATCTGTTGCACCCCTACTTCAAACGCTATGAGGAAGGTCCAAATGACGTAAGTGTTTTTCGATTGTGATGTGAGTCAAATAAACAAGTGAAATGTTAGTATGTCCTCCTTGACTAGGAAATTTGAGATGTGCTTTTCATATTTTTGGAACAATATCACTGGATCTTGGGTTTAGCTCTCCATTGAGAATCCCATTGTTGAAGCGCAACCTCCTTCTCCAATTCAATGAGTGAAATGTCAACACATACTTTTCACTCAAGATGCTATGAGCCTCACACTATAAAAACTTCTGTGATGTCGTCATTATCAGTTTTCTCATTTTCCTAAGAATAAACTATGTTTCTACATAGCTGACAATCCTATTATTGTAAAGGGGCCACTGTGAATGAAGCAGCTGAGAACCAGGAATGATCATGAGACTGCCTTAAGGTATAGCTAATAGTAAATAGATGCTACAGGGTTTGTCATGGGAAAACAGCCACAGGCTAATCTACCCAAGGCTGGTACAGTACTACATGTTTTCTGAATCCTCCAAAAGCAATGGTGAAACATAAAAGAACAACCCTTAAAGCAATAGATCCACAATTTGGAAAATAATGATGGTTTAACTTATTCCAACACCTTTCCTTCCAGCTCATTCCTGAAATTTTGATACATGGAGCCACAAACCCCAAAATTTGCTCCCTGTGGTAAACACACATTGCCCATAGAGTATTCATTGCATGAGTATCAAATATCCAAAATATCATGAAAGCCAATAATCTTCAGAACACTGAAATTGAAACATTTTAATGCATTAAAGGGATTGTATAAATATATACAATCACGTTTGTATCCTTTCTCGGAGAAATTCACAGCCCTCCCATTAAGGCATATAAAGGCACTGTGACAGTTTTAACAAGAACAGCACTGTACAAAAAAGATGCTGAGAAAGCAAGTTTAACAGTAATGACAATCATGCTATAATGAAAGTAAATCAAGTACACTTAAAAACCACCCTAAACCCAACAGGAAATGGAAAAAACATTCTTTTCAATATCGGAAAAGCTGGACAAACGTTTAGGAATGTGGTATAACTCCAAGATGAGACAAGATAACACCTGTCCTGATTGGCTGTCAAGGCCGTGAAGGGAGGTTTACCTTTGCCTTCCTTGCGCTTTAAGGACAACAAGTTTTATCTTTTGTTGTGCTTAAGAGAGCAAGGAGTGCTGGTGTCAAAGAGAGACGAAGCAAGTGGTGCCGCCTGCAAGAATCATAATCTCTTTCCTGATAGGCCTTGGCTCAGCCTTCTGTATGTATGTCGATGCGCCAGATAATACCAAAAGGTAAAAACACCTACACATACAAGAAAATTCTGCACATTTACCTGTTGTGACCTTGAGCTGAAGCTGCTTCGTCTGCTGTGGTGGCTACGGGAGCTGTGCACGCTGTGCGCCGACTGCTCGCTGTGGATGCTGCGTCGGTCAAACTCATCTCCGTACGGTTCTACATATGGACGGTTATCTTCATCAAAACTGGCATCATAACCAGGATAGTACGTCCACCGGTTGTCATAGCCATCTTTCCTGTGAGAGGAGTGTACAGTGTTTTTATGAAGCAATTTGGCAAAACTACCTGTTGCAATGTAGCATGTAGTCCGTAAAAAGTTATAAATGTAACAAACACAGCAGAAGTAAAACATTTTAACAAAGCTAAAAGTATCCATCTACTAGATAACCTTAAACTTCTGTTTTAAGTCCATTTTCAAATAGACACATTCAGTATAAATTAAGGGGAACTATACAAATTAACAGCACAGCTGCTGCTACAACACATTCTTACACAACTCTATTACCAAATGCAAAAACAACAATCTCATTTATATGCACCACTTAAGAGTGTAAAAATTGTTTTCTCTGCATACCTGGCAGGATACACTTGTTGATTATAGTAGTCTCTGCCTCTGTATCTGTCATCATAATTAGCCCAGTAGGCCTGATCATAGTATGCTCCGTATCGAGGGTCATACTGTCCATAGTTGTATCCTTCCCACAGAAGATACGGAGAGGAAGAGAGAGACATTCATATCAAAAAAACATTTATATACACAGAAAGATGAATGTGTTTTAGGTACAGGTTTTAGGTTTTATTTTACAACAAATTCGGTGAACAGGAAGAGGAAATGGCTCATACCTGGATAATTATAGTTCTTGGGGTATTCTGCATAATAATCACTATAGGCACTTCGGTTTGCTCTGTGGTAATTCTCAGGATAGCCTTGCCTATGAGAGAAAGCAAATAAGAGGTGAAATTTACAGGTCAACTCACTGCAGGGGATTCCCTACCTAGTTTGTAATATTTTCTTAAATAAGAAAGACTGTTAAAAACAGCATTAACAAATAAATGACTAAAATGATAAAAATGCAGGCATGACATACAGTAAATCCCATACTGAAGATGGTGTACAACTGAGAAACTGTTTCACTGACCTGGATGAAGGCCTGTCAGAGTACTGACTGGTCCTGGAGCTGGGTCGTTCTGGTTGAGGCTCTCTGTACTGGTAGTTTGGATCACGGTAGGCTGGGTTCCCCCCTTCATATCTGCCATACCAAGGATCTCCTCTGTTCCTGTACTGACCATCCTGAGAATATAAAAACATGAATGAGTGATTTTCTGTTCACTGTTTTAAATTTGACGTTTTATATTTCATGGATGCAGTTAATCATCAAGCTTTTTCAAATGTACATCTGTAGATAATAACAAAAAAGTGTCAAATACATATATTCACAAGCATAGAGAAAAAGAATTTCCACATACGTGATAATATTGCTGTGCTCTAGGATCCCCAGGTGGAGGTGGATACTGGCCAGGAGGATAAGGTGCTCTGCTATCTGGGTATTCTCCATAGTTACCATAATAGCCTCCATACATCTGCCCTGGCACTGCAGGGGGGGGCCCATAGCCCTGATGGCTGCCCGCAGAGGAGGGTGGTCGAGGTGGCTCTCCAGAAGCTGGCTGTGAGGCCCCTGGAGGAACTGGCCCCCGAGACCCTGCAGCGGCAGAAGGAGGAACGCTCCCTGCAGCAGGCGGACCCTGTGCTGGAGATGGATACTGGCCAGGGGGAGGTTGTGCTCCACTCACTGGAACAGGAGGAGCATCATTTTGTCCCTGCAGTGCAGCCTGAGAGTCTGATGTCTTAGGAGGTTCAGTTGGTGGCTGCTGTGTAACTGCAGCTGCTTGGGAGGGTGCTGGCTGTACCTGTGGGGTAGATAAAGAGGCTGGGGTCTGGACAGGGGCATTCCCTTCCACTCTTAACCCCTGCTGTGCATCTTTGGTGACCTGTAAGTAAAATCCATTACTAGATTGTGAAGACTCATGTAAAGAGGAAGGATGACCAGATGCTTGGTTTTGAGTTTGTGATTGGTGCATAGAAAAATCAAGCAGTTCATAATTCGATGGTTGATTATGATTAGAGACAGTAGCAGCCATGAGAGAAGCTTGCGGATTAACTTGAAGAGCAGAGTGGCTGTCTCCAGCCAATGATTGGCCCCTTGAAAGAGGAGGGCGGACTGGCTGAGATTGCGGCGGAGCTGTGATTTCTGACGATGCCACTTCTGTGTTGTCTCGAGTAAGATTGAGTGGCGCCTGGTTAGAGGCTGAAGGACTGAAGCTCATTGGTCCAGGAGCAAACAGTGGATTCTGATTAGGGGTTACTAAAGGTGGTTGAGAGGGACTGGCACCTTGCCCCTGTGCGAGTGATCTCACAGGTGGGGTAGTTTCCCTAAGGCTACTTTGACTGGCTGCTTGAGGAAGGGTACTGGGGGGAATCACATTGTAATTGGACACCGGCGGGGCAATCAAAACAGGTTGATGGAGCGAGTCGGACACAAGAAGAGACGCATAGCCCAGGTTGCCTTGGGAGTCAGCTGGCTCAGCCTCACTCACCTTTGGTGGGTTCTCTAGGTTCTCTGAATGTTGCTGTGAAGTTTGCTGGATTCTCTGTGAAGGCTGGAGGTCCAATGGACCATCCTCTGGAGGTTGGATGACATCAGCACTGGGCTCTCGTAAAGGGGCAAGAACTGTCGGAGCAGCTGGAGCTAGGAGGATGTTAGCACTCAAGCTAGCAGGATCATTCTGAGCCCACAGAGTCGTGGCAGGGCTCTCACAGGGCCGACTGGCCCCATAAGCACGGGATGAAGGTCGGGAGTGAGAATGAACCACTGGATGTGTCGGATGAGGTACACCACCTGCAGCCCCAGCAGGCAAGGGGTGCCCTGGCCCATAGATATTTTCCATATTATCTGGTGGCTGCTCCAGGTTGCCGGGTGCAGAATCTGCACCACCTTCCACTACCATTTTGGCCCTATCAACTTCAGCAGGACGCACCCCAACCCCATGTGAGCGCACAGGTTCAAAAGAGCTGTTAGCACTGGCCTGAAAGATACCAGTTGGTTTAGGGGGGCTAGGTGTATGAGGCCACATCTGCTCCAGAGAGCTCTGTTGTGCACCCATATCTCCAGCTGGAGAAGTGTCAATCTGCTCAAAATAGCCTCCGGTGGCAGCAGACAGGTTAGCATCATCAGTGAGACGAGGGCTTTCCTGCTGAATAAAGGTACCTACTACTCCCTGGGGTCGACGAGTGCCAGTTCCAGTTCCACTCCCATGGCTCATGTTGCTATAGTTGGATGACACACTGGCAGATCTCATTGGTCGTGGAATAGAATCTGGAGTCTCCAGGTTAGGGCCGGTTTCAAACACGTCTACTCCATGGGCTGCAGTAGAAGCAGGGCTGCCATGGGTTTCACTGGGTAATACTTCCAGGTTTGGGACACACTCCAAATTCTCCACATGGTCGTACTGGGCATCAGGGGGCTTCTGGCTATTTCCTTGTGGTGCATGATTACCATCATTCATGTATGGTAGGTGTGAATGATCTTGCAGAGGAGCTCCTTGGTAATCCAAAGGAACATCTGCATGGCCAGTGTAGGCTGGTGCAGCAGCTTGTGGGTTACTGTGATGCTGAAAGGATTCAGGGATACCATTCACTGCCTTATTTCTGTCTCCAGCCAGTGTTTCCTCGTTTTCAACATCATTGTCTTTGAAGAACATTGAGAGTGTACCAGACTCCTGAGAGTATGGTAGTGGGGCAGGGGCAGGACTAGGCCCAGACCCGGTGTTGGATGCATGTTGAGATCCAGGAGCGTCATGCTGGGGCTGGGGCTGGGGCTGAGGCTGGGGCTGGGGCTGGGGCTGAGGATGGCCCAGGCCAGTTCCCATTTGGTGGTAACCCGAGTCCTGTGGAGGTTGGTTGAACCATGAGTCCTGGGGTGCAGAGCTCTGACTGAAGTAGCTCTGAGTTTGGAAGTGAGAGTTATGCAGCTGAGGTGCATTTGGGTCAGGCCATTGAGAGCCAGGGGCATTTAAAGGGTTCTGGAGAGGAAGAGGAGCCTGGATCTGGGAATGTCCAAGTTGTGTCGGGGGGGTAGGGGTGTTGTGATGGGGTGATGGGGTGTGAGAGGGGTACACCGGGGTCTGCGGTGGTATATTAAAAGGCTGTGATGGAGGATCACTAGTGGGCTGGAAATAGTTTTGAACTGAAGGAGGCCGACTTCCGTGATCAGGGGCCCATTGAGAAGAGGAGGTGGTGGGAGGCACTGGCTGGAAGGGCACAGGCTGAGGAGGAGGCTGTCCTTGAAATTCCTGGTTAAAAGGTGTCTGACTAGGAGCTGGGGGTGAAGCCACGGGTTGCGGCTCGGTGACCATGGGTGGCATCTGTTCTCTTGAATTAAAATAGCCCTGCTCAGTATGTGAGGATGCGTATCCTGTGGGACTTGGTGCTGGGTAGACACCAGGTGATCCTGCACTGTGAGGGTTGAACAAGGTCACCCCTGGCAGAGAGGGTTGTGGGAGACCAAGTGGAGCAGCAGGGACATCCTCTAGTGTGTGTGGTTGTGGAGGCAGACCTGAGCCAGCCTGAGAGTACATGGTGTTCGGTGGGGCTTGCATTGGTGGAGGGTTGCTGTTGGGTATTGTTGGGGGTCCACCTGCAGCCATAGGGGGAGGAGCTCTGACAAAAGCAAAAGGGTCTGTCATGGGTTGGGTAGCAGGTGGCATTGAGGCTGTGGCTGCTGCTGTATGCTTGTGAGGCCTGGTCCTGCGGAACATATTAGGCCCAGAGGGAGGAGGGCCAGAGGCTCCAGGAGTTCCAGTCCGAGGAGGGGGCTGCATGGCTGCAGAGTTAACAGGTCCGAGGACCAGGTCACTCTAGAAGCTATCACTGAATAGGCTAAAGTCAGATGTAGCTGGATAGAGAAAAGAGAAAGAACAAGTGGTTAACAAAAAGCAACACATGCCTCATTGATAGACTTTACCACACCTTTATTTGTGTAGTAGTCCATGATCCTATTTAAACGAACTGTACAACGTGGCAATTTCAACGTAAGCTCTATTATATTACGCCAGACAAACACATAAAATACTATATTGAACAGGACACAACTGACTGACTGATTGTAATAAATGCTAACTTTGCCTACATCAAGCAATCAGAGTTAAATGGTTTTAACTTTTAATGCTAGTCTTACTCAGACAAAAAGAAACATATCATATAAAACACTTTCTGCAACTCTACAGGTAAAAAATTATGAAACATTTCAAATATGAGAAAAAATATCAGTTATTCGAAATTAGAATTGTTTTTATAAAAGTCACAAACTCACACGTAAATATCACTGAAAAATATACAGCTGCTTAGCAACAAGGTCATATTATAATAGAGGAAATCTGAAATGTCTGAGTAGCTTTACTATGTATTAAAACAACACCTGTTTTATGATCACCTACAGATTTTGCAAGAAGGTAATTTTGAATGTGGTGGCTTCTACAACATCTACAACATTTAATTAGAGAGCATGTTGCCATTGCAGTTATAGATATTTCTTAAGTTCAGGTAAGCATGACAACAGCTGATCCTTTAAGATAAAACGAATAATGATCTTATAATTGAACTTTGGCAGCACAGACCCTATACTCTTTTAAAAACAGGCTTAAAAACTTTTTTATTCAATAAGGGTTTTTACATAACTCTCATTATTTTCTTTAATTTAAGGCTGTAGCACTTTGAGATTCACTGCTAATGAAAAGTGCAGCACAAATTAAATGCATTATTATTCCTATTGAAACAGGAACTCGCTGTTAACGTCACAACTAAGTCCTGCTGGTAAAAGCTTTGTTGTTTGTTGTTAACGTTAATTGCTGACTGGACATTTTAGTAAAAATGCCATAAATCCAAACCTGTGATCGTAAAAAAAAAACACTGACTGTGCTCTGATTAGATTAATCAACCTTTCACATACAGACTCGTCTGTCAGAGGGAAGTTCAGGGGAGCTAACACGGACAGACATGGAGCATTTGAAAGGTTAAAAAGGCAGATAATTAGCAGAAACAGCTAGAAGGCAAGTCGCTCGAGGCGTAGTGCCATCGTGACCCCGGATCTTTCAAGCGCTAAAGGTTATAAATTCATTAAGAAACGTAAGCTAACGTTAGCCTCCGGGTTGCCAATTTACAGTCAACAACGACGGTGAAGTTAGCTTCCGATTGGGGGTTGAGGGAAAACTTAAGGGAAACATAAATATAGATATCTAGCGGCTGATTCTCCGTTTTTTCACCACTTGCACCTATGAAAGAGTGTTAGACATCGTAGCAAAAGCCTTAATGCTGTTTAACCTTTATTCTATTTGGTCTAACGAGGTCCGGATGGGGAAATATCAGTGAAATCGCCCTTTCTTTCACTTTCACAAATACAATGAAGATTTCACAAATCTGAAACTGTGTTTTAATGAGGCTCTGGAGTCTGCTTGGTAATCTAGTCTAGATTTGGTAAGTCTAAGTGCAGTGGTTTTTAGACCTGGACCTGGTCTAATGTGGGCTGCATAGGGGGAAAACCAGTGATATCAACCTTTTTTTCCTTTTCCATAAGCAAAAATAAAGGTTTAACAAATCTGAGAGTGGGTTTAAACAGTGTTAAAGTTTTTGCTACAATGTCTAACACTCTTTCATAAGTGTAAGTGGTGCTAAAATACAAAAAATCATCAGCTAAATATCATTGTTTGTTTCCCTTAACTTTTCCCTCAACCCCGAATAGGAAGCTAACTTCAGCGTCACCAGTCAACATTAAAACTAAACTCGCACAGCTTGCCTCTACAAATAAACGCTAACGGACCGACTTCTCATCATTATGCAACACTTGTTGAAATCTAACCAGCAGCTGACTCTCTTCGGTCAGGTACAACATTAAGTTAACGTTACATATTAAGCTTCCTACGAGGAGAGGTCCATGTTTGTGCCTGGCTCAACAGCTAACGGTAACGCTGCATTAATCTACA
The DNA here is from genome assembly GCF_910596095.1 of Thunnus maccoyii. Classification (NCBI taxonomy): domain Eukaryota; kingdom Metazoa; phylum Chordata; class Actinopteri; order Scombriformes; family Scombridae; genus Thunnus; species Thunnus maccoyii. The sequence continues at coordinate 19,823,285 of NC_056551.1, forward strand.
TGTCCTAAACACTGATGTCCAAAGTCGCCGGATTTTGCCCGAATCCAGGACTTCTAAAGACAGTCCCGCAAACAAATGACTCTTCCTTATCGTACACATTCAACACCGACAGGGTCTTTCACCGAGCAGTTACAGGTCGCTTGTCCCTCGTCGAGCATATTTTAACAGGTTCAGTGCCTGGTCAGCTAGCGTTAGCATTGCTTGCTAACTAGCCTATGCTAACTACAGGGATAACAGTTTAATGTCTGCCATAGACACTAGATTGAAACGCTCAGACGAAAACATTGTTAATGATGGTATATATTTACTCTTACCCGATGTTGGAAATGTGTACAGATATAAATAAATTCTTACAAATGTGCCGGACAGTGAGTCTGACACACCGCCACCATCTTCAATGAACACATCCTACTAGGCTACGTGTACAAGCAGCGTCACGGGCCAAACAACGATTGCGTCATCATGGGGCGGGGCTTTTTTAAAGGTCCTTTATGTGTTTTTAATTTATCTTATCTGCATCAATTTATGTCCATCCAATAATTCATCGTTACATATCATATATCGTTTTAAGTTTGCGAAGCGTATACATTTTCAAGTTTTTTGTTGACATTGTCAGAAAGGTGATAATTATGGTGACCCCGAAGTGCAATTACAGTATATTTGTTAGCAATCTACAAAAAACAGATGTTTTTGTTCCATTTAGTCAGGCAAATTGGAATCCAGATGGAAACATGAATCTGACTCTCTGACTTGAGTAAAGTGGGGGTTGCAAATTATATTGATAGTTGGTGTTTGCAGTCAGGCATGGCCCCCAAGACACATAGGCAGTTAACACAGTATAAATTATCTTTTGTAAGTGGTGTGTAAGGTACTGAGAGCGACAGAGGGGTTTTTTAAAAAGGAAGTGCTGAAACCTCAAGCCATATCTTTGACCCAGTTCTTAAGGAGTGAACGTGTGCAGTATGTGTGGTGCATGCCCAAAGATGTGGTTTGAAGGGTTGTCCATGATGAAATGTTAAGTTCATCATGTCATGGGCACACTTCATTAAAAGACTTTACTGATTCCAAAGGGTCCAAATTTAATATACACCACATTACTCTATACCAGTGTGCATATATGAAATGTATGTACAAAACCAATCTTGCAGTTTCCTGATATTCCAGATCAAAGTGACATAGTAGATATAGTATATTTGAAATATATATTTATATAGGCCAATAAAGTTGTATTTATGCATAATATATGAGCAAGCATAATGTGCAAATATGAATATAATGTAAGCTGATATCAACACATATGATATAAATATCTGATATATACATTTATACAATATGAAATAACAGAGTACAATAGAAGAATTTTTAAAAAAGATTTACAAATCACATCAGTGTACATTAGACAGTCAAGATATGTTGTATGTGCAAAAAAAGATTACAGTAAGCTTCTTATGTAATCCTTCATAGTCCCACCGATAAGAGCCAAAACTCAAAAAGATAAGAGCCAACATTTAAAGAGATGAAGGCACGTGGGCACAGCGTTCGTCCACTGGGAGGCACTATGGTGTTATGTACATATTATCCACTGCCTCACTGGAATTAAGACGTGTTAACCCACTGAAAAAAAAATCCTGCTTCATGCTTGTTAGTGTGAAGCAAAGTGCAACATGCAACACAGACACTACCTGCCCTCCATCCATCAAATACCATTTTTGACAAGTTCAAGCTCATTGGCTTAGGTGCACTGATAAAGAATATACAACAATAGACTTTTAGCAATATTTCAGGAAGAAGTTAATTTCGATGATATGTGAAAGCAAAAGCATGGTTTGAGTCATACAAACATTAAGGGGACTCTTTCTTACAAAATGAATCATTATTGAAGTATATGAATCCATATGAAAGTATTTTAAAATATTCAGTGATAATAGATATAATATGTCCCACCTTTGTAATAGTTGAGTGTATTTCTTATCATGGGCAATCTATGAGGTTTTGGGCCATATGACATGCAGTAGTTCAGCTGTATAATCTACACGTGCAATTCAATGCATTCCTTGTTTTAAAGGAAATTGGAAAGTCCAAAATTTTGGTAGCATAACACAAACAAGAGAAACCACACGCTCTCCGTGCAGAGTTCAAACACCCACAACATGCGTAGTTTTATGTGTCGTTCACACACCTCCTTTTTCTTCCACTTTCGCTCAGACTTGTCAACCGAAACCTACTCTCCCACCAGACTGTATCTGGAGACTACGGGCCACAGGGCAGGTTGAAACAGACCTTCACGTTTACACATAAAACCCCCCTGGATTGGTGCAGGAGGAGCGTGTTGAGTAATATGTATGAAGCCTTGTATCTGCTGATACAGTAACAACTTGTCAAAATGTAGTATTGTTTTTCTCATAGTAGGATAAACATGAAATGAATCCTATTATTGTAGCCTAATACATTAATAAATTGATTGTTTCACTTTATTTCAGCTATTGCTGCCTCAAATTTGATCATTTTAACACAGAATTAATTGATAATAATAAGAAATGCAGTAATTACTTATAAAATTCTAAGTGTAATGATATAATTGATATAAGTAATGATATTAAGTGAAACAAATGTGATTATCCAGGTACTCAATATTATCAGTTAATATGTCATCTCTTATTAATAGATGTAATAATGTGATCTTATAACAAGGTCTGGTTTGCAATAAAAAAAGTGCTTCACATAGAAATGAAATGCACAAACAGAACTCAGCATGTAGTGCTGTCACTGACATTGCCCTTTGGGTTTTACAAGCACGTACAATCTGTGCAAACTCACATATTCGCCAGAGTAAAAAACATCTGCACATCCGCTTATATGTGCACGCCATAACCACACACCTCATTGTCCTCATTTCATTTTCTGTTTTATTTTAACTCTGTTTGTGCCAGGTAGTTTTACTCAAAAGCAGTGACAAAGAATCAAATAAGATGAGGAAATTAGAATAAGTTGTTTCTTTTAAATGTAATTTAAACTGGAAGAGTGCATTCCTAGAAATACAAGTTAAAAGTTTGTGTGAATGTCTAATAAAAAAAATTAAAAAAGCTTAAACTGTAGAAATATATGATTTTAAATTAGCTGATAATTCTTTACTATATTAATTCTCAGGTTTGATATTTACATAAAAAGCAGCAGTTGCACCTTGAGTTTAAGATGCATGCTGCATACAGCATCACTTCAGTACTGTCAGCTATGGCCAGGCAGTGATATCCGTGGCCTGCATTGCTTCCTGTGGGTACACAGTGTTTGTGACAGAGTGACAGAATGTTTGTTTGTCCCAAGAGACACTGTCTACCCTGTCATTAAGGCCGTGTTTACGGGAAAGCGGGGACAGTGGTTAATGTTTGGTTAACCACTGTCTTAACTCCTGATAAGTCCCTGAATATCAACCTGAGCCCTGCGGTTGGTTAATGGCACAGGGTCTGCAAACAACAGCTTCATCGTTGCTGAGGCACGTATGCTTGTGCTCAGCTGTCAAGTTTGGCAGGCGTGCGACAACTGAGATAGGACCTCAGCATAGAGATAACTTTCTGAATAGTCAGAGAGGAAAATAACAAATATTTAGGACTGCAGTCCCCTCCTCTTTGTCTTTCTAAATCTCTCTCTTTCTCTCTCTCATACACAGGCACTCAGCTGTGGTTAATAGAGTGATAGGAAAGATTGCACGGGCAGGTGTGGGCATGGGTATACAGGATGCAAAGATTAGGATGATGTTAGGACACCTCCTATCAGAGAATCTCTCACATCCCTTCATAATAAAGCAGTGTTCAACAGACCTTTGACTGCTTGAGAAACCCACCACCAACATGCAGTCTTTTAAAGAGCAGCAAAATGAAACAAAGTGTCACAGTTACTAACCTCAAATGTCCTTTGATATGACATAACACATATTGCTCATTAACTTTGAGTGTGGCTGTTTTAATCTCACTCCTCTAAAAGTATTCTTATGTTTGCCACCTTGACATGACATGATGATGGACATGATGAGGATCTGTGGTGCTATCTTGAACCATTGGGGCTCTTCTCTCAAGAGAACCTGAGTTGGGTTTTTTTTTAAAACACTAACTCATAGCCTCTATTTTAAAATTTCTTGAATAATAAGTGGCATTGATCCATTTCAAGCTGAAATGTTTCAGGAAAACAGTTTTTTTTTCAGGATAACAATTATTTTTTTTAGGAATGTAGGTATATATTTTGACCTGCAGCAAGAAAAACACAGGTGTCACTGATGACATTAACGAGGGCTACAATCCATTTAAGGAAGTCAATGAACACAGTCATTGATGAGGTATTGATCACACCTGTGTTTTCCAGCTCTGGCTTTACAAGATGTGTGCTGTAAAAAAGGACTGTTCCACATAAAATATACTAATATGTGTGTGAACCGAGAGTAATGGTCAGCAGCCAACAGGCTATGCCACCTTCAGGCTCAGGAAAACACCACCAGTTGGTGGCGTTGTTGCCCAGGTGATTAATCATAAGACAATGGTAAATTCAGACTTGATTTGCCAAGAAATACAGATGAAAAGCACTTACAATAAACTGAAACAGATTAAAAATGCTGTTCTGTTTCATTTGTTGATCCAGTGTTCCTTTTTTTTTTGGTGTGTGTTTGTGAGTGTGTGCATTATCAAGTGTCTATGTCAGTGAAAAACAGAAGTGAGAGTGAAATGAAATGACAGATTGAAGGGAACAGTGCATTTATTAGATTACTCTAACGGTCCTGTATCACATTTAACCATCAATTAGGCCTGGATGCAATTATCGTGTTACATAATCAGGGGTAATTTCATTTCTGTGTTGATTAAAGTGAGAGTTATGGGAAGAGGTGATAGAGGTAGAAAGTAATGTTTTTACAAGTGGAAGATGGATTGTTTTACAAGCTACAGAAGGAGAGACTGATGGTAGGTGGGACAGGCAGAGCGGGGGAGTGTAGACGTCACATCTGTTCCTGCCACTCCCTTGGGGGCCTGGGAGCATGGGAACCTTCAGCAGCTCCAATGGTTGAAACAGGCTTTCTCCAAAGTGCAGTCCATTTGTCAATTTAAAAAGTAAATGGAGCTATACATGGGTCTGAATGCATTGTATTTAGGGAGAAAGGGATGGATACTTGGAAGAGTTCAAGCCCCGTCCCACCCATAATCCAGTGGTGAGATAAAATAAACTCTTCATGATTAGTCCTGTAGGAAAATAAAAGCATCTGTCGTCAGTATTTCATGCATGTGGTGTGTTCTGTCTATGTAAATACATCCAATAAAAGCATCTCCTGAATCTGCGGCTTCCTGTCTGCGGCTTGTGGCTGGCACAGTGCTCGATTTGCCAAAGAGGGTTTTGAGTTTCTCTCACTGTCTTGTCCTGTGTTGGCCCCCCAGAATAGTGACCACCGCACTTTAATAAGCCATTTCACAGGGGTCAATTCTCCTTTCTCCACGGCGTCAGCTGGGTCGCCCCATTCACCCTCTTCACCCCTTCCTCAACCAGGCTCCCCCATTGGCATGTGTTCAGCCTAGTGTTGTTTACTGGACAGAGCATTTAGAGGGGTTAGCGTTTCACCATGGCAGCTGTTGGCACCATGTGCCTCCCCCTCAGGCGGCTGGCCGACTGCACGCAGGCCACTGCTTCACACACCCTCCAGCATCCCCCTGAGGACCCTCCCCTCCCTCCTCCCGGCCTCTTCGCTTGGCCTTGGTTGAGACTACCAGTAGCCTTGATCGGGTATCACATTCCAGTTTAATGTGTAGACACAGTTCTGGCTTTAATTGATGGCTCCTGGCCGGTACTCACAGTCTGCAGACGTGTATCTTGAGTTTTAAGGTGTAACTTAAATATCAACAAGAAACATCCACATTCTGTGTATACAGTAGAAATCTTATATGTACAGATTTGATCCGTTCTAGTGCAACAGCTAATGTCATGTCTGTCATGAGCAGGATTAAAGGCTCCTGTCACTGCATTTCTCATGTCACCTCTGTCATTGATTGGCCTGACAACTGCAATAACCAATGTGAAGTTTCAGCACAAGATTGCATATTGAGGCTTCTGTTTTTAGCCATGCCGCATGGCTGTAGGGATGGCAATCATATAATGGTCTGAAATATCTCAACAACTACAGGATGGATTGCCATGAAATTTGGTACAGATATCCATGGTGTCCAGACGATGTGACCTAATGACTTTCGTGATCGCTTGACTTTTCCTGTTGCCCCCCACAACCCACTCCGCCCCCAGAAGGTCAAAGTTTTCACTTACCCTGTGAAATATCTCAACATCTACTCAAAAGACTGTCATTCATGGTTCCTACGTGATGAATCTTAATGTCTTTTCTGAACCCCTGATTTTTTTCTCTAGTATCACCATGAGGTTGACATTTGTGATTTTGAGTTAAATGTCTCAACAAAAATTGAATGGACTGCCATGAAATTCGGTACAGACAATCATGCCCCCCTCAGGATGAACTCTATTAACTTTGGTGATTTCTTAAAGGATAAGGCTTGTGATTTCCTATATATTTCTTAATGTCAACAAATCTCATGTGTAGGACCAAACCAACAATGGACATTGTGTATCCAAAGCCTGATATATGATATTCTGCCGTAGACCTTCGTTGTTGTCCAAAAACCATTAAAAACATGTCAATGAGCCACATCGTTGCATTGGGTGACTTTGTACATCGTAAATTTCTTAAAGAACTTCAATGCAAAGTGAAGAGGTTGTGATATGTAGCAGAACAACCTAGCAAAGCACTGTAAACAGAACAGAAAAGCCCATAGACTGTATATAAAGAAGCCGCTAGAATGGCTGTAGTCTCTTAGTCTTGTTTAGGAATAAGAAAGAGATGATAGGAGGATCCAGAGAATGAAAGAGGAGGAAGAACTCTGCGGAGGTCAGCACAAAATGTGGCCAGATGATAAGATGAGAATTAAAGTATAGGGAGGATGCATGAGTGAGCAAAGTAATATGCTACTTTGTGAAAATGTAGTGTGGAAAGAGGAAAGTATGCACTTATCTCTGTGACATTTTAGTTCTGTGAATCAGACATGGCTCACTAATCAGCCAATAAACCAGTCAGCAATTTCTAGCTGAAGTCATCACCTTCTGCTGTGATTCAGGAGACAGGGAGCAAAGAAATATGCAAGATAGACACAAACACACTCCTACAATTCTCTAAAATATAAATTCACTTGCAGACGTACATACTCTGAGATGCTAACATCTCCTTCCATCGTGACTGGAAGATGGCTGTGTTTTTGGAGGAACAGAAGAGATTGTGAATGTCGGTAATCTTGTCCCACCCTGCCCCAGAGAGTCTAGTGAGTCTAGGGAGAGTGGTGTAGAGAAGCAAGGTCAGGGTGACAGTTGTCAGGCCCCCCATCCATACCATTTGGATGGAAAGTGATACCACAGACAGCTGAGGCTGCTTCTGTCACTCTCAGGGTTAATTTGGAGCGTCTTAACATTCACGCTCAGGACAGATTTGTAATGAACGTGGAACTGGGGGGTAAATGGAAATCTCAGCATCTGTGTCTCCTTACATCTCACTTTTGACTTTCACACACGCATGCACACTGAATTACATTCACCATGTCAAGGCCACAGAACAGATTCTCGAGGTTGTCTCACCGGTTGTTGTTGTTTAACCGCAGAGTCATGCAGTGCCCATAACTCTTCCAATCATATGCACTGCGGCGAGGCCTGACACCCTCCCATCCCGCCCCACCCGCGCACTCCTGGGGCCCCGATCATGATGAGAGCCCCTTGGTGAATGTTTCCCTCCTTAACCAGTCAGGCTGCATATCAGGTGGGCCCTAAAATAAACAGCTGGGAAACGGGATGAGGCTCTCTGGACACCAGATATACCGTCTCCAAATGGGACCCAACAAGTTCCACACACGCCAACAGCACTTGCGTGTGGATATAAAGAGGTATAAATGAGATGGCATGAGCAGCAGCGTGTTTATGGGTGATACTGCATGATATGTGTACAGTGAGTGTACAGTTTCCCTGTAGAGGATGTTTATGTTAAGATGTGTCCCACTTTTAGTTTGAATGACTGAAGGGAAATATATATGTGCATTGATGTGCAGTGATATAATTATCTGTTTATTACAACTTTGGTGTTGTTCTTAGCCATTATAGCAGCATGCATGGCTAAGGAAAGCAGTGTTGGTCTTTCCACATTGGTTGAGAGTGAAATATCTCAAAAACTCCTTGATGTATTGCCATGAAAGTTTTAAGCAGATATCCATTGCGCTCAGAGGATGAATCCTAATGACTTTAGTGATCCTCAGGCTTTTCTTTTATTGCTACCATGGGGTTGATATTTTTTGTGAAATGTCTCGACATTTGTAGGATGTATTGCACTGCAATTTTCACGTCATCTGTGAAATATCTCCACATCTACAGGATAGATTGGCACAAATTTTAATACAGACAGGTGTGGTTCCCAGATGATTTATCCTTATAACTTTCTTGACTTTGGCTTTTATGACTTTGGTTTTGAGTGCAATGTCTGGACAACTATAGGGTGTGTTGCCATGAAATTTGGTACAAATTCATGTCCCGCTCAAGATGAATTGTAATAACTGATGATGCCTTAACATCTCATCTAAGCACCATCATCAGGTCAAACTTTTGATTTGTCCAATACTTTGGTTTTTGACCAAATATCTGCAAAACTAATGACATTCCCATCAGCCTCAGCTGTACTTAGTGGTTATTAGCAAACATTACCATGCTAACATGCTAAACTAACATGGTGAACGTGATAAACATTATACCTGCTAAATATCAGCATGTTAGCATTGTCATGGTGAGCATGTTGGTATGCTGACTTTAGCAACTAGCTAAAATCAAATCAAATCAAATTAGTACAACATTTTGAGCACACTCACTTTCAGTTTTATGTCCAAATAAAGTACTTTACATAATAAAGGTCGATCTAATTTAAAATTGGAAATAAACAAACACACATTCACATGTTCCAGATATAGATGACATTTATTTGGCTGACTCTACTTGAACACTCTCTGTGTCCTCTCAGAGAGAGATGGGGAAAGCATACTGTGTCCATTAGTACCAACATCAGCAATGTATGTGAAAGAGAGAGATCATTATTCACTGTCACTGTTCTCTAAAGTGTGGGAAACACCCTGACGCTGAGTTAGTTATGACAAGGGGAAAGATAGACTGCACTCAAAACTCTTTCAAGAGTAATACACTGTCCAGCTGTGTCATTACTGAACCATACAGTGTGAATCCATAAAATTTGAGGATACTGTGGGAGTTTAGTATTCTCTGCTTGCTTGTTTGTATTCATAAATCACAATTTCTCAATCACAGATACTTGCAAAAAACACACTCTAATAAAGTTAAAACAAGCTACAAGAGCTTGTCCCTGAACCCCGTTTGTCTTCAGAGCCACAGAGGGAGGAAGATAATGGTGGTGGTGATGGTGGTTGTGGTGGTGGGGGTAGTTGAATCTTCTTCTATTAAAGTCTTTCTCTCCACTTGCCTCTTGTTTACATTCCACACCCCTAAACCCCCTAACCAGAGCTCCAGCGCCTAATCTCATCAGTAAATTCCCCGGCTGAACAAATATCTACTCTCATAGTGAATATTCTCACTCACACACACACACAGTGCATGTGCACACACACAGACACAAACACACACTGAGCTTCCAGACACACCACTTCAGTTCTGCTTGTGTCTTGTCTTTGATCCATTTGGTAGATTTTGATTTTGGTTTTCATTTTCCCTCCGCTGTGGACTAACAGCACGTCAGCGGAAAATGAGTGTGAAGGTCACATTCTCACTTCTTTCTTTCATTTTCTCTGGTGTATCAATGGTCCAATAACTGAAGGACACAAGTCAGACCCAGTTACAGATTGGCTGCACTGGAGGGGAGCAGGGTTTGGTGCAAGGGGGCTGTGAGTTCAGCAGGATAACGAGAATCTTTGTTTCCGTGTGCAGCATTTGGCTGGCAGGAGAGACACACACACTGACACGCTGCCCAGAGAGAGACCTTGGGGCAGGATGGGGAGGTGGATATGAAAGGCTGGGCGGACAGACAGACAGGAAGACAGACAGGGGATGGCTATGCCTTGCTAGTGAACCACAGAACAGAGCACAGACCTCCAACTGTGCAACCCTGACCCATTCGTGCGGCTATTATGGTTCGGATCAGTGGGCCTCTAAAGGCCAACTGCCTGGACTGCTGCACTGCTCCAGTCCTCAGATAAAACCAGGCAACGTTCCTCCCTGAAGGCCTCGAACGTCTGCTTAGTGGGGCAGCAAATCTAATTTATGCTCCTTTTTTTGATGATTTACTGATACAGGTGATTTCTGTATTTGGTCAGTATAGGTGTGTGTGTGCGTGTGTGTGTGTGTGTGTGTGTGTGTGTGGGAGTGTTTCTCCAGTTGTCTTTTCTGTCACAAGGTTGTGAATTAGGGCCCATTTCCTGCACTGTTCTCACTCTGGGCTATATATGTGGGGGAAGGACCCAAAAAATGGTGTTGTGTATGGGCGTGTGTGTTTGCATGTGCTAAAGAGAAGGGTGTGTGTGTGTGTGTGTGTGTGTTGGGCTGTTGTAGTGTATAGGTATGCCTTGTCTACATGGACAGCATGGAGCCGGGCCCTTCCGGCATTCCATTGTCCTTCAGCACACATGCATACAGACACACACACACACACACACACACATGCGAACACATACATGTTACCACCAAGATGATATTGAAGCTTGCAGCATACAACAACATAAAACAACAAGCTCTCATTACCATATTTTGGTTTATTGATTATCTCTAGTCAGATAAAACCCTCAACTCTGTCCAGACCAAAAATCTACAGTAAGTGGTAGTTAAGTAACTCTAGACATTTTCAAAAGCATATTTAAATCTGATCTAGTGAAGTTGTCAATGTTAATGTTTTAGCTTCAATATAAAGACATTTATGGTCCATCGTGTTTTCGCTAATTCTCAGTGCAATATCAGTGCAGTGTCCTATTTAAGTCTCATACTGTCACTTTGATGCAAAGCTCCGTTTTCATGTGCTGCCCTGCCACTGGGGTTTAGATGTGATGCCCATGTGGCAAAGTGCTTGATCTTTTCTCATTACTGAGAGTCTGGGCATGTTTGACATTAGCATGACTTGCACATGAGTGGCTCGTCTAAAAACTGAATGTGAAGGCCATCAGAGGAAGGCGATAATTGGGACACATGAGGACCTCTGTTCTCTGATCCAGGACCGTGTACTCCAGAGAGAAAACAAACAGAGGCTCCACATCACAGGGGGGTCGATGTTCTTCTTGGTAAAGTGATGTGCTTTTCCAATCACTTATCTTCAAATAACCAACACAGGGGCTGTTTACCTACAAACAGCAGCCATTTCAGTCCAAGCCCTTTAGTAAATACTGGGCCATCAGATTGGCGGAGACAAAGGTGTGAAGTACTTTCAGCTACAGCAGATTAAACACAACGCCTTTCTTTTTTCTCACAGCTGTAGTAGGGGCATTGTTTCTGGTTGTAAATTGATATGATGGATTTTTAAATGGTTGCTGCATTTCATTAAAAAAAACAGTAGCTTTTAGAAAACCTCTAACTTCAGCAACTAATGCATCATTTCAGCATTTTTTTTTCAATGGATGAATAAAGATAAATACATTTTATAAGAGTAGGGGCTCCTTCTATCACCAAATTAACAAATATGCACATTTACGTTATCACAAAATGATACCCACAAGTATAGGGAGATTAATCATAACAGTGAAAATACAAATCTCTCTCATCTCATAAGATTAACAGGGTGAACGGACATTATGTTTGAACCACTTGGTCATGTTTTCCTAGTTTTGTTCGATCTGTTTCTATTTTGTAAAACTACAGGCAAACTGTGCACAAAACTGAGTATATTACAGGCTATTATGACACAGCTCCATTAGTATTTCTCCTTAATTCATCTATTTGTTACTATTATTAAGGCAGATCAACCATTCAGTTCAAGTGAACTGAATGGTTGATCTGCCTGGGGGGAATAATGATATTTTTTACACACTAAGGTAAATAATACTTTTCAGTGACTGCTTGTAGCTACTCTCTATGTCGTAATGCTTGTCTGAGACTTTGTTGCAGTTGGTTGGGTGTGAACTGAGGTCTGGTCAAACACTGAGGTCTGATAGTAGGATGACATCATGTAGTCTTACTTTTTATGATAACCTCTTGCCTCGCTCCATTCCTGCTCCCAGGGAGGGAAGGAAGGGAGTCTGAGAGGTAAATGAATTCCAGTGAACTCTACAGGTCAGACTCCGCAGCTCTGAGCGGTCAGGGTTCATACAGCAGTCGTATTTATATTTAATCTCAAAGAAATTACAGTGTTGTCTTGCACTTTTTGTTGACCTCTCCGGGTTTTGTTTCTATATTAAGCTTTGATAGAGTTTGTTTTCCTAGCTTTGGGTCTTCCCCTCTCCAACCTTGTGAATCCATTACAGAGCATTTTCTCATGGCCTTAAATTTTCCCTACAAACAAATAAGTATCTCAAGTCAGAGAGAGCCTCACGAGCAGAAAGAGAAGCTCAGATTTCATGACAGATAAAGAAGAGCACGCTCTGCCAGCACTTCTAAAAAATCAGCACTGTCTGATTTAAAGACCAAACCACACCTTACTATGACAGTGAGGATGCAGCAGGGCATGTGTTGACAGTACGCCATGACTTGAGCTGAGCGTGTGCCTGAAAGATTCAGTATTTCTCACGGTGGGTCAGGTGCTTCCCTACAACCACAGCACATGCCCGTGCATATCCTTTTTATTTCATAAATCCAACACCTCCCTCTCACTCTCTTACGTTTGATTTTCTCTTATGCAATACATTTTGCAAATGATTGCTCACACTCCCTTTTTCATTCTCTGTTTTCCCGGTGTTTCCCACACTTCATGCACCTCAAGAGACCTAGCCCCTTTTGGCATCGGTCCATTTGGCAGTCACACCAATATAAGGACCAGCATGTGCGTGGGCTTTGTAATAAAATAATCTTTGCCCTGGGGTGCTGAAACTGTGCAGCTACTCCTTCACAGTTTCACCTACCCCGAGAGAAAAAGGAAAAAAAAAAAAAAAGAATAATAGGAATCTGGCACAGAGATGCACTCCCAGTGTCTGCGCAATACTGTACTGTATGTTGTAACTATAATATAATACCTTGCAATTATACTTTGGAAAGATTGTGTTTTGAAGACTCTGCAGAACAAGGATCCATGCAGTCTGTTATCATGTCAGAAAGAAACTATAACAGGAACTGAAATGTATATCCTTATTTCAATAAATCAAGATTGGGATTCCTGGAATCAAATGCACAAATGTGAAGTTTGGAGACCAAAACACCACAGACTGGCTTCTCCAGTTGTACCTTCAGTATCTGACTTCAAATAAAATATACTTTACCGCTTCTCTAATGTTCAGATCTTTTACTTGAGTAAAAGTAACAGTACAACAATGTAAAAATACCTGACAGTTAAAAAGTCCTGCATTCAAAATCTTACGCAAGTATAAGAACAGAAGTATTATCAGCAAAATGTACTTTAAGTATCAGCAACACATTAAGTCCCCTTATTCAGCATTTATAAGCAGTATATAACATGTAATGAATGGTTTATAATATACAGTTGTAAGCAGATAGGACATTTTAAGTGTTCATTAAAGTAGAGCATTTGTCAACAGTTATAACTTCTCCTATGTAGACACATTTTACATTATTACAACTGTATTATCATTTATTTGTTATCTGTTATTGAGTTGTTGACAAATACATTAATAAACTCTTATATCTGCTTACAACTACATTATAGTGTGTTATAAACTGTTTATACTGCTTCTAAATGCTAAATAAAGGCCTAAATTAAAGTGATACCAAAGTAGTGAAAGTAAAAGTACTCGTTTCGCAACGGAGCAGCTGCTGTCCTTTCTATAAGATTGTTATTACTAATGCCTGGAACGAACACAGTGTACACTGAATGTGTAATTTTAATGTAGCTTGTAATGTTTTAGCAAATTTGAACTATTTTATATACTATTGGGTAGTTTAATCTGTAAAAAAAAAAAAAAAAAGATCATATTTTATAAATTGATCATATGTTTTGGATGTAAGATATTAAATGTCAAGTAAATGTATTGGAGTAAAAAGTAAATCCTAAAAAATACACACTTATACTCTACAATATTTGAAATGTTGTGGAGTATAAGTGTATAGTAACAGAAAATGGAAGTAATGTAGTTAAGACTAAATTGAACTTGAGCGACTTTTCACCACCACTTTTCACCACAATGTTTGCAATGTTACCAAACTCTACATTAGACAGTGAAGGGCGGGGGGGGATGAGTGTTTTTTTTCCCCCCGCAGCATGTGCAGAGAGGAGGAGAAGAGGGGAGGGAGGGGGGAGGAGGAGGAGTGGGAGGAACTTGTAGAGTTGCCTCTAAATTTCATTGAGTACTCGGAAGGCACCAGGTTAACATCTATGAGCTGAGTCCTCTTGGCGACTTTTTCTCTCTCTGTTGGACTTACCTTTTTTTGCAAAGGATATTTATTTATTTCAGGCCAACAGCTGGAGTATACCAAACTGTGGATCTATGCGAACCCTACGTGGGAGTCAACGACATTTGTGAAGTTGAACAGGAGGAATGTATCGTTTCTTTGTGAAACTAACATTTCTGATTCCTGCAATCGTCATCTCACAAGGTAAAATATCTCCAAAATGATATTCTCATGCATGTTGCAGATAACCTGAGTAGATTAAACCGCAGCAAGGGAACAACTAAAAGTAATTTCTGAAGAAGTTAGTGGATGGATAATAGATGTATTCATTTGATCAGCACTAGACTATTTTAATTGCCATTTAAGTATGAGTTGAGGATTAGAAACAGTTCTATTAAATTCACTTCAATCTTTTATTGCCTTATTTTAAGAGCCTTTCCTGGCCGTGGGAATAAATTCACCGTGCAGATGCCAGAGCTGCGGTGCGCTTGGCTGCTGACTTCCTCAGCGTATGCTTGTGAAAGTTATTTCACACAAGTTAAAACTGTTTGTTTTGTCTCCACGGACAGACCAGTCGCACTAGTGCAATCTCCCTTATACTTTGCAACAATTAGGCTAGTTATCTAAAACCTACTATGTGGATTTACAAGCCTATTGTGTCTATTTCTAATTGTTTTTTGTTGTAAACACATTTTATTGGTTATTTTTTATTTTAGAAATTTCTGGTTGTAGGCCTTGGTTAAAGTCCTGCTTTAAATTGTTCCGCAAACCTGTTTTAAATAACATGGGAGATAATGGAAGTTGGTGCGTGTGTTGGGGCCGGGAGACGCGGGGGGGAGGTGGGGGGTTGGAGGTGAGGGGGGGGCACCTTTTGTCTCCATGTGTGGGAGAGTGTTGTGAGTGCCGGCTGGGGGGTGGAGGAGGTGCTCTTATTCCCGTCTGCCGGTAAACAATGCCCGAGGAGAGTGTTTTATGGCTCGTGCTGGACTCTGATTTCTTTTGTTCCGCATCTGAGCCCCGCAGCTGCTGCGCTTTCCCCGCAAAGCGTGCGCTCCTAAAGCCACGCACCACGCGCGCTGGCCTCACCGGTGTCCACCACAGGATCCCCCAAAATCCCCCACGGACACTCGTGTAACAAATCAATTAAAGATCGGGATGTGCAAGGGCGTGTGTGCTTAAAAAAATAAATCTATGTGAATAAAGATGGGTTTAGAAATTTCACTGATGAATAATTTACCACTACTTTGCTTAATCTTGCACATATTAATCCCAACAGCTAGATTAACAGTATATACTTCCTTGTGAGTTAATGAATGAGTAAAATATGTGTTTTTAATACTTTTCATGTGCTCAACAGGTCTAAAATGCTCTCTACCCACTGAATCATGCCTTAATGAAGGAAGATGTGAACCCACCTCAAATGGAAATGGAGAATGCAAGTAAGTAACAAGCAGAAGAAGCAGCAACATATGATGCACCAGATGTTGCAGGAGACTAAAACAAACAATGCATATGTCATTTGTTGTGATGTTTTGGAATTTTTGCAGTCTTAGTCGTGCAGTGTAGGGTCATTTTGGTACTTGAAAGTGCTTTTGGGTAGGAAAGAAAAGGGGCCACATATTCCCCTTTTCATTCCAGCCTTTGAGCGGGCCCTGTGCCCGGCAACCAGAGGCCCTCGAGTTTCCTCTGGGCTGGTGTGCTCCTGTACCTCTCCAGGAGCTACAATTGCTATATGAAGCTGCACACATTGCCCCCCAAAAGAGTTTTAAGAAGTGAAAAAATAAAAAGAGAGTGTAGTTCCTTAGTGCTGCAGAGGTGAGAGAGGGGTAGCTGGACAAAAGACCCCCCCCCAATCAGTTGGCCTGTTAATGAATGCAAGACCCCTTCACCAGAGAAGTGAGAGGACGCGTCCAGTCCTAAATCTTGTTTTTCTGCTCTTTCATGGGCGACAGCTGGGGCTCGCCCGCCGCCCGTCACCCATTGTCCTGTAGTCAGAATAATGCTGTGTGACTAATCTGAGTGGGCCTTCCCATCATGCCACAGCCACCCCAAACACCACAACACACACCAAACTCCTGCCACAACCCCCCACTGACCCCCCCTTCCAACCATAACCTCCCACCTCCCTCCAAAAGGCTTGTCTCCTGCTCTCTGAATGGACACCCCCCACCCCACACCCCACAACCCCCCTTCTCTTCCTCTCCACCCCCCACCTTACCCGCTTGTGATCTCCATTAGAAAGCCAGATGGCTGTGAAATGTAATTGGATTGGATGTCGAGAGAGTGAGATTAATTGGAATAAAGTGCAGAAATTTGAAGGCAAACAAGTGGGAACAGAAAAAGAGGCAGATTGTCAGCTATTTGTTTAGGCTATTTATGTTAATCGTTTGTGAGTGAGACACTTAATATGATAACATATTCCTTTTAGCTGACCTACAGTACATGTAAGTCTGTGAGCTGCAGAGTTTTCTTGTGCAAAAAGACAAAAAATGAGGTGAAATGAGGAAGGGAAGATTTTGTTTCACTTCTCATCGTGATTTGTAGTTGTGGAGTCATTTTTTATTTCATTCTATAGAAGCTCAGGGGTGGCCTGTTTCACCCTCAGGGCATGTGGTCAAGGCAGGCGCTTATCTGTTCTGTGGGGACACGGGGGACCTATTGAAGAGACCAAGCTACTAGCCCAGGGCCACAAATTCACAGTATCTAATCTGCACACACTCCACACACACACACGCACAGAGCTCCGCACGTGTGCATGCACTCGCACACAGAAATCGTCCCTCCTCCCCCTCCTCCTCCACAAAGCTGTTATTGTGGTCTCCATCTCTGCTCAGTCCAATTAAAAACAGACAGGATAAGAGCATCACTTCACCCACCCGCGCTCTCTCTTCCTTCTTGCTTTTCCTCTCATTAATCATTCATCCCTGCCAAGCCAAGCAGCCATCAGTCATGGGGTGCACTGGGAGATTCAGCGTCAGTGCTCAAGGGTCAGGAGTATAGCGTCTATACCAAGGGGGAGGGAGGGGACTTCCAATAATGGTTCAACTTGTGTTTTTATCATTGCTTCATCTTATCACCACAAAAATGATGATTTGCATATTTTGCCACATTAACCTCCAAGTTCAGTTTGGGAACGTGTGATGACATGGGTGGAAAGTCCACCAGGGGATGTTTTACGCGAGGTTGGCACTGTGACGATTGGGTGAAAAGCAGTGCCCCAGATTCAGACTAGGATTGAGTTGTGTGAGGTTAAGATGCGCAATTCCTGTCATACGGTGTCTAATGGAAGGTCGAAGGTTCAAATGCTTGTAACCCACATATGCAGGTCTTGCAGCTACCAGTGAGTCATATTGTGGTTTATGATGCAGAGTGTAAGCATACAGTGACAGACAGTGTTAGAACTTAAATCCTCTTTCAGTGCAATTCCCACGAGTGCAAGAACAGAGAAATCACATGTTGGCATAGAGAACAAGGTTAGTCTTGGTGTAAACTGTGGTAATCAAATGTCTCACGGATGGGTTTACTGAGATGACGTCCGTGTTGAGACAAAATTGGTATGTTTCCCTTGTCTGCAGAAAGGATGTTTTCTGTGCTTCCTGGTTGTAAAAATAGCATGCCTTAATTTAAATTCTTTCAATATGGATCATCCCTAACAGGAACAGGCTTGTATCCTGTTTATCTAATTGGTGTATATTTATCCGTCTGTGTTTGATTGAGTTCATCATTTGTTCTGGGATACTCTGCCCCTCAAAGGCAGAGAGTAGTAACTACAGAGGGTTTTGATATTTTAAGCTGTCTGTCAATCGTGTAATAGATAGACATATTGTAATGCCTTCATTTTATGGCTTTTAAGGCTGAATATTCTACAAAAAAAAAGAAAATCATTGGCATAGACCTAAAAACCCCAATTTACCTTTCAACAAAACATCAGGGCTTATGAGTATCAACAAACAAAATGTTCTTTTAGCTCTCCGACCATTTGTTGATACATTAAAATCAATATAAGATATTTATCTACAATTTAATGCATTTAGATGTGTGACTTAAGAGTAACTTAACCGCATTAAATCATGGATTCCAGCAGTCATAAGCTGAGATGGCAGTCAGTTTGTTAAGCTAGGCTAATTACCATTTAGCATGACAAGTTTAGCAGTTTTTATTCTCCCCTACTGAATTTCCTTATCTATGTTGGATAACAACCTAAATTGCCAAAACTTTTGTTCATTAAAATGTATGTATTTCAATTAAAGGACACAAGAAAGCTAGCCGTGGCTATCTCACCAGCTAGCTTAAACTTGATTTGGCTCTTGCTTTAACTGTCTTGTTTACTGTTTGGTTTGTTTTTTTATTTGAAATTATACATTTCTATATATTTCTACATAGTAAAACAAAGGTCTGGCCTCAACTCATCTTTGTCCGATATTACTACATTTTGTCTTTCTAGGACAGTGTTTATCTGTAGCGGCACAAACGTACTCAGAAATAACAAAGAGGGAACATGAGAGCATTTAAAGACTTGGATGGGGAATTGAAATAATCTTTGTTTGGTTGAAGACATCAAATATTTTGAAGAATTTCCCCGTAGATTTGCAACTCTATTATAATCAGGGTTTCTGTGCTCTTTTAAATCATATCTGGTACAGAAATTAGATTGTTTCTGGAAAAGTGTTGAGTTTGCGGAAATTATAATTTTGTCTAGACATAAAAGTACAGTTTGTGGTGATACTAGACACACGGAAACGGCAACAAGCCGCTACAATGGGGAAGCACACGATTGTGATTCTGTGAAGTAAAAGGTTATCTGAAGGTCTGGGGCTTCCTGTTTCTCATGGAGTTGTAGTTATGTAGGCAGCTTAAAAACATGCAAGGGCACAGCGTCGTGTCAGTCAAATTTAGATTCCATTTGTGAGACAGTAATGACGGCATACCGAAGTTGAAAGGTTGTTGCCCGCCGACCCCGCCGTTGCATGAGTGACTGACTGTTGATGCTACTTTGCTGAAATGGACACTGTTTTGGTTTGAAGTGACTGTTAATAATAAACACAGAAAAACATCTCAACTGTCTTACTACATGTCTGAAATACTGCAAGACGTCTGACGGAAATAGACTCAAGACAAAATTGAAAGTCTGCAGCGGTTGTCGTGATCAGACTTTTCTGACCTTGCACAGAGCTGTCTGGTGTTGCTGTATATTGATGATAAAATCTCTCACCCATAAAGACTGTCTAGGGCGAACACACTAAAAAGATGTTCCACTCTCCCTCAAGGAATGCTGCTCTTGATTTGTCCTCCTATAGGATTACTAGGCAGGTCTCTGTTAAGGCTCAGCTCCATGTGGGCTTAAGCGAATCAGGAGCATACAAGTGCATGGCTGGGTCAAGTGCGCCTGCTGGTGTTGTACTTTTATTGCGGTTTAAGCTCTAAGGCTGCCACTCCCCTGGTTGGGCCCATTCCCTAGATGCCAGGGCCCCTCTGATGCAGCAGTGAATGAGGCTGGTGGGGCGCTGTTGGAAAAGGTTCTTTACCCCAGATGGAAACAAATTCATTGTTGATTTTCAGTCTTAAGAACTTTCAACAACCTTAAAAAGCTACTGTGGAGAAAACCGTTGATACACAAACAAACAAAGATCTCCAGCACATTTATTGTCAACTTGGCATCACAGTAACACATTACGACTGGGCAGTGATCAGGATCCTGTGTGTCTGGAGATCCTCAGAGCGGGGCGATCAAAGCTGGCCTGACAGAGCACAGAGATAAGAAGCTATTTGGCTATAGTGGGTGCTGAAAGTTCACATTCACCAGCACAGGCTGTCAAATGTAGAAACACCAACACTTCTGGCAGGTCAGTGTTACACCACATAGCATGGGGGCAAGGGGGTAAATGGTTAGATGCATATGTGTGTGTGTGTGCACATGTTTCCATATTTGGGTTTCAGTTACATTCATGAGAGGAAATGTTACCAGCTAGGACAGTTAGTTACCCTTCATTATCACTGATGTCTCCATACAACAGTGTGGCAAGAAAGACCACTAAAAGCAACCTGAGTAATGGACTCCAGGTTACAGCTGTGTTGTCACTGATAACCATCAGGTGAAGTGGAGTGGCAGGCAGGTGTTTTTCCTTCCTTGTTTGACTGTGAGGTGGGATCTCTCCACAGGGTTGGGAGAGCACTAAAATGAATCTGCCACCAGTAGAACAAGTATTTTGTGTATGAAAAGTGATCTTGCAGTCATTAGTCAAGCAGGTGCTCAGTCCCGATCAGTGTGACTGACTCTCATAAATCTTCACACCTCACTCGTTTTAGAGCGCGAGACAGGAAATAGCCTAATTACTATCTAAAGAATCTTTTCACGAGCCTCTTTTTTCATATCACACTTGGTAATTGTAACTTGAAACTATTCATTTTTACTTTCTATCTGGTTTACCCTTTGTCCTAGATGGTAATCTGGTTTGGGGTTAGTGATGTAATAGGTTCCTTTCTTTTCTGTTTTTACTATTTAACTTTTTTATAAGCTTGAGAGAGATACATTTACAATAAATCGCTTACTAATGAATTCATACACTTGCTTCAGTGATTCACTTGTGTATTTAGCTGTTATTCATCCTCTTACATCCTTTCACTGAAGTATTAAACACACAGATTCTAGTATTGTGCAGATCAGTCATTGTGGTCGGAGTTCAGAGCCTTCCGGGCCCAGTAAATTTCTCATTTCTTCTAGCAGAGCTACACTGTTCTGTTCTTGGTCTTACTAACAGATGTGGACCCCAGGGGTCAGACCTTGGCCAATGATTAGACACATCCAAGGGAACATCAGCTAACGAGAAAAAAATGAATGAGGAGGAAAGGAGAGAAACAAAATAGTCATTTAAGGAGTGAAACAGGAGATATGAATGTTGAGGAGAGAACAGAGGACAATGGTAATATCGTAATACTTTCATAAGCATCGTGAAAAGAACCACCGTGAGTATAAAACTCACACTGACCCACAGAAATTACTGTGCACAGCCCTTAGTCATTGACATAACATTTTCCACAGCGGTGGCATTTCCACCGCTCAGTGGGGCTGGTTTTGTGTCAGAAGATAAAGTCACCCCCAGAGTGGCAGATGGTAGATCAGGCCCAGCGGGGAGAGAGGAGAGAGGGGAGAGAAGGCAAAAAGGCCGTCCCACAGTCACAAAAGTGTTTGGGGTCAGAGGTCGGGGAAGCATCTGCTCCAGCCTGAGGGGACATTGCATCGCTGGGAGAGACCTGTTGCCTTGGTGTGTGCTGCTGAGCTTTTCAGCATGTGGGTGGATCTTTATCTCTGGACTGACTTCAGGGACAAAGAGGATCTATTACAGTTAGTTAGTGTGGGGTGACACACACACAAGTGCACACGCACTCATTATGTTTCATTATTCCTTACTAAACCAAATGTGGATTTTATACCAAAACAGTGAATTCCCTTTATGATTATTCAGTATGTTTTCATGTTGAAGTGAAATGGGAAGCAGGGAATCTTCAAAGCCTCCCAAAATGCTTTTACAATCTTCTGCCAATTGCAACTGTCTGGGTTCCCTGTGGGGCACATGGGACTGTTAAAAACTCCCTGATTGGTCTCACCTAACTAAGTCAACAAGGGAATTTTCAGCAGTCCCGTGCGACATAAGGGAAGCGCTGTAAAAAGCAAACTGCTGAGAGTTGTAAAAAGTCTTCACAGGGGAAAAAGGGGAAAACACAGCTCTGAAAAGCTGATTGTGGGTTGAGGCCAAAACTGGGAGAATGCTAGAGGGAATGAAGAGGCAAGGGTACATAGAAAAAAGGAAATCAAATGAGGAACAGGTAAGGAAGAGAGGAATTAAGATAAAAGTGTGGTGGTTGAGGGTGGGGGGCGGGGGTGAAGAGACAGAAGTTGCAACAGCTGACTTCACATGGGTTCTTTATGTCCCTGGAGGAGAGGTTGGCTTGTCAGCACCCCCATCTGACAAGGGGACAGAGGGGAGGGAGGGAGGAGGGATAAGGGGAGAAGAGGAGAAAGGAGGAGGGGGAAGGAGGAGGAGGAGGAGTCCTGTCCAACAGCTGCCTTCATTAACATGCGCACCTGCTCCCTGTGGAGATACTAGGAGGCCAACAGATGCCCTCTCTTACACATAAACACCCACACGCTCATGGGCTCAACTACACACTCACACACAAGCTCCAATTCAAACATAAACACTTTTTTTTTGGTGACTTAAAATGCACCTACATGTGACAGACTTCACCGTTGCATGCATATCAGGCAATTTGAGCAGATTAAATGAGCACTTTGCAAGGTGGAAATAAATATCAGTGATTTGTCCTTTTTGGGTGAATAATTCCTTACTATTCAGACATTGCAAAAGAGCTGGTCTGTCCTCATCTTCAGTTTTTATGTCTTCACTCCTCATAATCAGCCAGTTTGAGCTATGTGACTGTAGCAGCATCTGTCCTTGGTTTGGATGGGAGGGAAGCAGCCAGGGGCTTAGGGCCTGAATGCAGTGCTTCATATGGGACATCCCGAGCCGGCACAGTCCCCTTGATCTCTGCGGTCATTGAGGATGAGTGTGGACAGCGTGGGGCTGAAAGGTAGATGGGAATGGGCTGTTACGGCTAGACTATTTTGTGGCGTCTGTTGTCCCAGCAGAATGTGTTTTCAAGGTTCTGAGGGAGTCTAATCCAGAGAGACACGCTAGAACAACATGCCATCCCTGTCCCACTGCAGTGGGACTTCGCTGGGCGGGAAACTATTAGTCCCCCTCCGTTACCCCCCCCAACCCCTCCCATTCCACTTTTGTTTAGATAATTGTTCCCATGATTTAAAAGAAAAAGATCCTAGTTTTCTAATCATTACTGTTTTCTATCTCCAGGTGTACCAGTGACTGGGTAGGCAACCGTTGCCAGTTTCCAAGTCCCTGCAGCCCCTCACCCTGCCGCAACGGTGGCGAATGCCGCGCTGTTTCCCATGGCAACACATTTGATTTCCGTTGTGTGTGCCGCCTGGGTTTCACCGATCGGCTATGCCTGACACCCACCAACCATGCCTGCATGAGTTCCCCCTGTCGCAATGGAGGAACATGTGATCTCATTACCCTCATTGCCTACCGCTGCCGCTGTCCACCTGGGTGGTCAGGTATGTCAATAAAATCCTCAAATTTTGTACCGTCCTTTGCCTCATTTCACCATGAGTTGTAATGATTAATTTTTCTGTCTTGCTGCCTGGTCTTCAAGGTAAAACCTGCCAGCTCGCCAACCCATGTGCCTCCAATCCCTGTGCAAACGGTGGCCAGTGTTCAGCCTTCGATTCCAACTACATCTGCACCTGCCCACCTGCCTTCCATGGTCAAACCTGCAAGCAAGATGTCAACGAGTGTGCCCAGATTCCCTCTCCCTGTTTGAATGGTGGCGTATGTGTGAACGAGGTGGGCTCATACCACTGCCGCTGCCCTCAAGAGTATACTGGCCAGCACTGTGAGACCCCCTACATGCCATGCAGCCCCTCACCATGCCAGAATGGAGGCACCTGCGTCCAGAAGGGAGACACCATCTACGACTGTAGCTGCCTGCCAGGTAACACAAACATATCAACACATAAACAAGCAGTAGTAGTAGTAGTAGTAGTAGTAGTAGTAGTATTAATAGTAATTAATTTTTTTTCTGGTGACATATGGAGTTGCATATGGCTAATGTAGTCACAAAACACACACCTTTGTTTTTCCATGACATCAGTTGACCTAAAAACCCGTCTGTTGTTGTAGTAAAATCTGATTGGGCGGGATGAGTAATCCGAGGTTACCCCCTTCCCATCTCTTTCTGCCAGCCTCCACTGGCAGGATGCAGTCGCACAGACGTTTCCTTCTGATAATCACCAGCGAGCCCCCACAACACCAGTGTTACACACATACAAATAAATGTATAGATATACACAATCCCACACCCTATTCATGAGGTCAAACACACACAAAAATATCTTGTTTTTCAGCTAAATATGGCTAGTCTTTATTGTGTTGGCACCAAAAGCCATTGCATTGTTGTGTAAGACTTTGGTTAATCTTGGGTAATTGTGGTTACTGCTGATATAGTTGGGAGCCAGTGCAGCTGTGGAGAAACCGTTTTCACTCCAAATCGCATTACGCAAAGCACATTTCTATTAATACTGCTCTGTAAATTGTTCCTGAAAAGATAAAAATTTGATAATTATTGAGGCTTTCATGCGCCTGTATTATTTATCTGATGCAGAAACAATATGATATGCAGATGAATGAGGGATATTGTGGTGCTGTGGGTTAAAGTTTAACCCATGCTGTGTCACTCTTGTGGGTGTCCGTGTCGGAATGTGGACAGATAGCGAAGCTGCACGCCACCTGCAGAGCTGCGGGTTGATAGTTAATCAGACAATAGTGGCTATAAAACACCCACTCAAGCCTTTGATGTTTGAGGAGGGGACATGCCGCACTGTCATCTGCGGAGCATTAAAACAATCTGCCACGAGGATAGAGAGAGCTTATCTTTTGCGTAAGTGCACAGTGATAAGATGAGGAAGGGACAGTGTGATTATTAACTAAAACAAATGTTTCCAGATGGTTTTCTTATGTCTTTGTCACTCCTCACTTTTTCATATATTGTTTTTTTTCACCCTCCCTATTCATCAGGCTTCACCGGTCAGCACTGTGAGCATAACATCGATGACTGTCCAGGCCACAACTGCCAGAATGGTGGCGTGTGCGTGGATGGTGTGAACACCTACAATTGCCAGTGCCCACCTCATTACACAGGTAACCTTTTTCCAAGAGGATAACCATAGAAATTTGAACATTTTATTAGAAAAATACATAGAAAACATTTGTAAACCTTCCTAAAATTGTGCTTATGCTTTGTTTTTCGCAGGCCAATACTGCACAGAAAATGTGGATGAGTGTGAGTTGATGCCCAATGCATGCCAGAACGGAGGGACTTGTCACGACACTCATGGCAGCTACCACTGTGTCTGCGTCAACGGGTGGACAGGTGACGACTGCAGTGAGAACATTGACGACTGTGCCAGCGCGGCTTGTTACCATGGTGCCACCTGCCACGACCGCGTCGCCTCCTTCTTCTGCGAGTGTCCTCATGGGCGCACAGGTACGACTATCTGCGGCTCCTCCAGACATAGTGTGCACATAGATCATAATCTTGATGAGGTAATTAAATATAATGACACGGTTTGACGAAAATGTTTTTCTTGTGTTGCTCACAGGTTTGCTGTGCCACCTTGATGATGCTTGCATCAGCAACCCATGTCAAAAGGGCTCCAACTGTGACACAAACCCAGTCAACGGCAAGGCAATCTGCACCTGTCCCCCAGGTTACACTGGGTCAGCCTGCAACCTGGACATTGATGAGTGTTCCCTTGGTAAGTCATAAAGTCAGTCGTTTCTTTCTTCTGGTGTAGTTTATGATTTCAGTTTTTTATAGATATCATGTATAAATGACCACAGATGTATGACATATGACATTGTACCTTAACTGTTTTAGGTGCCAATCCTTGTGAACACGGTGGTCGCTGCCTCAACACCAAAGGCTCTTTCCAGTGCAAGTGTCTTCAAGGATATGAAGGACCTCGTTGTGAGATGGACGTCAATGAATGCATGTCTAATCCTTGCCATAATGACGCCACCTGCCTGGACCAGATTGGAGGCTTCCACTGCATCTGTATGCCAGGTAAGAGCATTCATTTATATTGCATGGAATGGGGAAGGGTTGAGTTTAATGCTTGAGTTGGGACAAAGGCAAGAAAAGAAACATGATTTCTCTAATAACTGTTGTATCCTGCGGTGTCTATTTCAGGATATGAGGGTGTGTTCTGCCATATCAACACAGATGAGTGTGCCAGCCAACCTTGTCTCAACAATGGCAAATGCATTGACAAGATCAACTCCTTCCACTGCGAGTGCCCCAAAGGTGAGGAAATGAATGGGAAAGATAGGGTAAAGGAAATAGGTTCTTATCCTTTGAGTCTCTTATAAACTGTTTTTGTTCAAACAATAGAAGCAGAGAAGAGGCTATAAAAGCGTGGATCATTTACTTATCTGTTAATGAGTGCAGCACACCATATATGGTTCACTGGATGAATGTAAATGATCCACCTCGTCTAATAGTGTTACTTAAGTTTTCTTTTGAGTGAACAGGACAGAGTAGATCAAGTTGCAGAAACATTAGCATATTTGGCGGGCATGAGAGTTTGTGTAAGAGCTTAGCGCCAAAACCGGGGGCAGGGATTGGTTTATGGCCGGTAATCTGGAGGCTATTGTGTTGTGGTTTGAAAGAACAGTTTCTCTGCACAGTAAGAGCTAAAATGGGGGGTTGGGGGGTGAAAGGAGTGTTGTGGAATGGTTCATTAGGACCTTCAATGTCCTGCAGACCTATTTAAAATACGGATTCGTTTTACATTTCCACATTTTGTACACTGTACAATTCCACACATTTAACAATAATAATTAATAAACCAATCTGAAGAAAAGTTAAAATCTCTATTTTGTTCAATGCATCTGCAGGTTTTTCAGGGAGTCTGTGTCAGGTAGACATTGATGAGTGTGCCAGCACCCCTTGTAAGAACGGAGCAAAGTGTACTGATGGTCCCAACAAGTACACCTGCGAATGTGCTGAAGGTACAACAAACTATTGCTTTTACTGAATTTTCCAGTTTGAATCCTAGTTTCTCTCCAAATGAACATTGCCATTATTCTTTTAAATACTTACTTTATTCTCCTGTCCAGGTTACACAGGGCAGCACTGTGAGACCGACATTGACGAGTGCTACTCTGACCCCTGCCACTATGGCACCTGTAAGGATGGCCTAGCCTCCTTCACATGCTACTGCCGCCCTGGCTACACCGGCCGCCTGTGCGAGACCAACATCAACGAGTGTCTAAGCCAGCCCTGCAAGAACGGTGGCACTTGCCAGGACAGGGAGAACACATATATCTGTTCCTGCCCCAAAGGCACTGCAGGTGAAAATTTAGACGTCCACATTCAACTCTGTCAGATCCTTACAGTTAATATATCTAGACTGTCCTTATATCCTTTGCTTACTTGTGTTCCAATGTACAGGTTTCAATTGTGAGGTGAACCTGGACGACTGTAAGGGCAAACCCTGCGACTACGGGAGGTGCATCGACAAAATCAATGGCTACGAGTGTGCATGTGAGCCAGGCTACACAGGTGAGCACTAGGTGGAGTTTACAGGTGCAGGGGGATGGTCCCCTGAGCACAAGGAGGGGCAGATAGGACAGGTGGCTGGCGGGTCCACTCCTGCAGAACAATGGTGTCAGATTGCCTGTGTGGGATGGGAGGAATACAGAAAGGAACACAGTCCCCCAACCTGATACACACATAAACACCAACACAAAGCACTAACTTTGTTTGCCATTTGAAAAGACTGTGACGTTGAGCCTGGAAAGAGTCTGTAAGTTGATACTTTAAAAGGAAAAGAGGCTGGCCTTTAATCACATATCTGGTGTTCATTTGTGTGTAATTGCATGACAAATCCCACTGATAACTCACTTCACTTCACTTACTGTGTTGGCATACATCTACCTGTAATGTACCAGTATATCAAACTTTGGTGACAAAGTCTTATCCAGACAAGGGGAGCACTCTTGTCTCCCTCTCTTTCATGGCCCAACAGAGCCGGTTCTGACTGGTAGTGGCTGCGTGATTATGCTAAAGAGGGGGCAGGGAGGAACAAGTGTGTGTGTGCAGGCTGCTGTGCATCCCTCCTCCTCTTCCTCCCCTCCATCTTTTTGTGCTGACAGGGTGAGTGTGGAGGGCACGGCGGGACTGAGACACAGAGGGACAGAGGACTATTGTAACTGAAGATCAGGCAGTTGGGCCCTCCCCTCCTGATTGATGAAGAGCAGAGAAGGAGGGTGCTGGGTAGGGGATCAGAGGGGGGTTTAATTGTTACTCGGCCGTGTGTGAAATGGGTCTGGCCTTCTGTCCCTGTAAACAACCCTGGGTGAGGTTAGTTCTCTCTGGATGGGGGGGTGGTGTGTGTGTGTGAATAGGGAGAGTAGCAACCCCCCCCCTCCCCTCCTGGCAGCACCTCCCCCTCTCAGATCCAGCTGAAACCCTCCTTCTGCCTATTCAACAGGCCGCCATTCAATCAATGGAGGAGAGGCAAAAGGGCCTCCAGGGGCCGCCAGGCTAGGCACACATTGGAGCTGCTACAGCTTCTGTCTGTTGAATGTTCAGGGAGTCTTTAGTGTTAGCTCTCTCTATTGTCCAAAAGCCACACAGTGCACCACAGCCAGCAGCGCATAAAGGCTCAAAGAATACCACACCAGAGAGCAAAGTGTCCAGCTGTGGGCTGTTTAGAATGGGCGGTGTAGATATTTATCAAATCACATTAATCAGAATCTCATATTCTGACAGGAATATATGATGAATTGTGCTGGAATAATTTGTCTTTCAGGAGCAATGTGTAACATCAACATCGATGAGTGTGCCATTAACCCCTGTCACAACGGGGGTACATGCATTGACGGCATCAACAGCTTCACCTGCCTCTGCCCAGAGGGCTACAATGACGCCACCTGTTTGTCTCAAGTGGATGAGTGTGGCAGCAATCCCTGTATCCATGGCCGTTGCCAGGACCTCATCAATGGGTATGCACAGATTCATATTTAAGACGAGCAAGCAGCAAAAAAAAGAGCTCAAACAAACAAAAAAAGCACCACTAACCTGGTCCTTTTAATTTTTTTTACTGAAGCTACAAATGTACCTGTGACTCCGGCTGGAGCGGCCCAAATTGTGACATCAACAATAACGAGTGCGAGTCCAACCCATGCATGAATGGGGGAACCTGCAAGGACATGACCAGCGGATACCACTGTACATGCAGAGTCGGCTTCACAGGTCAGTTATAACCCTTGTGACCTCTTGTCACTCCCTTTCGTTTCCTTTGCGCATTGAGATTTGAGTGTGAGTTCCGCTCACTGGTATCTAACTCGTGTGTGTCCTTTTATTTCGCCACTTTAGGACCTAACTGCCAAACTAACATCAATGAGTGTGCCTCCAACCCCTGCCTCAACCAGGGCACCTGCATCGATGATGTAGCCGGATACAAGTGCAACTGTTTGCTGCCCTACACTGGTACGACATGTAGCTGCTTGTTTTTCACTTGAAGGATCAGACTAATACCTGGCTTGTCATTTTAGTTAGCTGCTGACTCAGCTGTTTGTGCAGGTCTGAAAATGTAAAGGCAACTTTCCACTTTTCACACAGAAGGCTTATCCTATCCTATCCTATCCTATCATATCCTGTGTTGTTTCAAAAAACATCACCCAGTGGCGAATAACAGGGATGTATGTTATTGGCATCTCTGTGTGGAAAGATCTGCTTGTCTGCTTTGCAGGGATAACAGAGTATGTGTGTTTTGGAATAACATGCCACAGTGGCTAATACGAGCCAGAGAGCTGGAGCCTGCTCCAAGCCCTATTCCCGCTTCCGCCACGTCCTGTTTCCTGTCTGTGATCACACAATAGCAGGAAATAGGAAGGCCCTTCCTGTTTGGCCAAGTTGTCATGGAAATGGATAAGGAAGAGGGATGGAAACTAGGATCTAGCAATCGATGTCACATATTTTTACTGAGGTCTAGAAATATAGGGATATTTATTATTCATTCTGTGTCTCGTGTTTGTTTTTGAAGTGTTACTGACGAATGCTGAAACAGTTGCAATTTCCAGTGCAATGCAGACATTAATGTGTTCTTTTCTCTGCCAGGTGAAAACTGTGAGACCCTGCTGGCCCCCTGCAGTGCTAGACCCTGTAAAAACGGTGGAGTATGCAAGGAGTCTGAAGACTACCAGAGCTTCTCCTGCATCTGCCCTGAAGGATGGCAAGGTATCAGATAACTATTTGTTTCACCTATTTCATGTTTACATGTTTATCAGTCTATCCATCCATCCGCTGGACAATGTGATTAACATTTTTTTTCACTATCTTTTTCTTTATTTCAAGGTCAAACGTGTGAGATTGATATCAATGAATGTGTGAAGAGCCCATGCCGCAATGGCGCCATTTGCCATAACACTATGGGAAGCTACCAGTGCAAGTGCCAGCCAGGCTACACTGGCCAGAAGTGTGAGACAGACACTGATGACTGCAAACCAAGTAAGGAACATATTTGCACCATCGCAAGTTCTCACATTGTTTACAGTTTAAAACATCACTCGTAAACAGTTATCTCATTTCCTTTTTCTGTGTTTCAGATCCCTGCAGTAACGGTGGTCTGTGCCGCGATGGTATCAACAGTTTCACGTGTACCTGTCTGCCCGGGTTTCGTGGTGGCAGGTGTGAGCAGGACATAAACGAGTGTGAGAGTAACCCCTGTAGGAATGGGGCCAACTGCACTGATTGTGTCAACAGCTACACGTGCACCTGTCCGCCTGGCTTCAGTGGCATCAACTGTGAGATCAACACCAACGACTGCACTGACAGGTGGCTCACTTTGTAAAAATACATTACTTAACTGTTAAACTTGCTGAATACTGAACCCAAAATGAGTATAATCATGTTTTAATACTTATTTTCGTGTGTTTCTTCAGCTCTTGCTTCAATGGTGGCACCTGTGTGGATGGAATCAATGCCTTCACCTGTCTGTGTCTGCCTGGATTTACCGGCAGCTACTGTCAATATGATATCAATGAGTGTGACTCCAAACCGTGCCTCAATGGAGGCAGTTGTGTGGACAGTTACGGGACATACAAGTGCACCTGCCCTCATGGCTACACAGGAGTCAATTGTCAGGTAGGGAGAAATATTCTTTTGTCAGGTTAATCATTTTATACATGCCTCCATTTATAGAATTTATTAAGTATTTTCTTTTTTTATCTCCTTGTTAGAATCTTGTGCGCTGGTGTGATTCATCTCCCTGTAAAAATGGAGGCACTTGCTGGCAGCAGGGAGCGTCTTACACCTGCCAGTGTCAGACTGGATGGACTGGCCTCTACTGTGACATTCCCAGTGTGTCCTGTGAGGTAGCAGCCAAACAGCAAGGTACGAAAGCCAGCCAAAAATTATTTTCCATCGTGTGATATCACTTATTTTTGTTAAATTTATTGAATCTACAAGTCCTGTGTGTGATTTGTACATTCTGTAAACCATTCATCTTCCATTATCTCAGGTGTGGAGGTGGCTCACCTATGTAGGAACTCAGGCCAGTGTTTGGATGCCGGAAACACACATTACTGCCGCTGCCAGGCCGGCTACACTGGGAGTTACTGCCAGGAACAAGTGGATGAGTGCTCACCCAATCCTTGCCAGAATGGAGCCATTTGTACTGATTATCTGGGAGGCTACAGTTGTGAGGTAGATATATATAAATTTAAAGTTGAATTAATGTAATGTTGAATTATTTGATGGGAGATGTGTATAAAACAGATACTTAAGTAAAATTTTTATATTTGTTGATATGTCTACTAATATTTACACAAATGTCTAGATGCTTAAGACTGAAATCTTACAACTTTAATGATTTTTTTCTTTTTCTCTTTCAGTGTGTCCCTGGCTACCACGGTGTAAACTGCTCAAAAGAGATCAATGAATGTCAGTCTCAGCCCTGTCAGAATGGAGGTACCTGCATCGACCTCATCAACACGTACAAGTGCTCCTGTCCCAGAGGAACACAAGGTACACACATGCATAGCATAATTATACACACATGGACTCACACTGGCAAAAAAAGAGAAATTTGTTATTTGAACAAATATAGATAACCACAAAAATGAGGATATGGATATTTCCCTCAACCAATGTTTCTATCCACTGTAGGTGTCCACTGTGAGATTAATTTGGATGACTGCAACCCGTCCACTGACCCACTTACCAACGAGCCCAAGTGCTTCAACAATGGCAAGTGTGTGGACCGCATTGGAGGCTACCAATGCGTGTGCCCAGCGGGCTACGTGGGTGAGCGCTGTGAAGGTGATGTCAACGAGTGTTTGTCAGACCCTTGTGATCCTAGGGGGTCATACAACTGCATTCAGCTCACCAACAGCTACCGCTGCGAATGCCGCACTGGATACACAGGTACTGACATGTTTCCAGCAGCACATAACAAGTGTGCAACTGTGCGTGGTATCTAAATGTTCACAAGAGTACATGACACATACATTTTGTCTCTGTTTACCAGGTCAGCGCTGTGACAAGGTGTTTGATGGCTGCAAAGGGAGACCCTGCAGAAATGGAGGCACGTGTGCTGTTGCCAGTAACACACCTCATGGTTTCATCTGCAAATGCCCACCTGTGAGTACATCTGTGTGATCTTTTATGATCATTTCCTTTTTAGAAATACTTTTACTATCCCTTTTTTCTGAAGGAGAACACAAAGATCTTAACTTTTGTTCATTTCTGTCCCTCTAGGGCTTCACCGGCTCCTCTTGCGAGTATGATTCTCGCTCCTGTGGGAGTCTGAATTGCAGGAATGGAGGTACATGTGTGTCAGGCCACCTAGGCCCACGCTGCCTGTGTCCAACAACCTTCACTGGACCTGAGTGCCAGACCCCCACTGACAGCCTCTGCATCTCCAACCCCTGTTACAATGGTGGCACTTGCCAAATCACCCCAGACGCGCCTTTCTTCCAGTGCAGCTGCCCCAGTAATTTCAACGGCCTACTGTGCCACATCCTGGACTATTCCTTCGTCGGAGGGTTTGGCCGGGACATCACCCCACCTCCGGAAGTGGAGGTGAGCTGTGAGATTCCTCAGTGTGACGAGTGGGCAGGCAACCACATCTGTGACTCGCTGTGCAACAACCATGCCTGTGGCTGGGATGGAGGAGACTGCTCACTTAATTTTGATGATCCGTGGCAAAACTGCTCTGCAGCTTTGCAGTGCTGGCGTTACTTCAATGATGGGAAATGTGATGGCCAGTGCAACAGCCCTGGATGTCTCTATGATGGCTTTGATTGTCAGGGACAGGAAGGACAATGCAAGTAAGTCTAGAAAACGGAGACAAATTGTGTATAGTAGCAATGTTTTTTGGATTTGTGTTCTTTTAGAAATGTCAAAGTATTAATCCAGTCTCCTTCCTCTCTTCCAGCCCGCTGTATGACCAGTACTGCAAAGACCACTATGCTGACGGTCACTGTGACCAGGGCTGCAACAATGCAGAATGTGAATGGGATGGCCTGGACTGTGCCAACAACATGCCAGAAAAGCTAGCAGATGGGCATTTAGTTCTAGTTGTTCATATTCCCCCAGAACAACTTAAAAATCATTCTTCAGCCTTCCTCAGAGATCTCAGCAGCGTTCTCCACACCAATGTAGTGTTCCGCCGTGATGCCAAAGGAGAACCAATGATCTTCCCCTACTATGGCAATGAACAGGACCTAGTTAAGCATAACGTGCTGAAACGCTCTGCAGATGGCTGGCCCGAGTGGGCTGCAATGCCAGCAAATGTTTTGGGTCAAGTGAAGGAGAGCGTGTCTTCCATGGTCACCCCACGTAAACGCAGAGAGCTGGATCCTGTGCAAGTCAAAGGGTAGGTACCACAAAAAAATCATTTCATCAGAAGAATCCATCTGTTCCATTTTAAACAATAAAATGATTTGGAATACAGAAAAGTGTTGAATGTTAACGTTTTTGTCACCCATTTCTGCTTGTAGGTCTGTGGTGTACCTGGAGATTGACAACCGTCAGTGTTACCAGCAGTCTGATGAATGCTTCCAGAGCGCAACAGATGTAGCTGCATTCCTTGGAGCACTGGCCTCCAGTGGGAATCTCAATGTTCCATATATTGAAGCTGTCACCAGTATGTAACTTACCATTTCGTATGCATATTCAAAGTTTTACACCAAAAATGATCACCAAGTTGAAATCCTAAGTAACACAGAGGGACTCTGACTATCTTTCCAGGTGTGAGACCTACTCCCTCCGGTTCAGATTTCTATCCCATGTATGTAGTCTTCTTGGGCTTGGCTGCTCTGGGTTTCATCTGCCTCGGTGTTCTGGTGTCGCGTAAGCGGCGGCGAGAGCACGGCCAGCTCTGGTTCCCTGAGGGATTCAAAGTGTCGGAGCCCAGCAAAAAGAAACGCAGAGAGCCAGTGGGAGAGGATTCCGTCGGACTGAAGTAAGTAGACTATGAAAGTGGAAATATGAAGGCAGCTATTTTTTAAAGTCCACCAGCTGTGTGTTGTCTCTGCCCTGACTGGCAGCAGTGTACTGTATCACATGTCTTTTGTATTTGATGTCATAACTAACCTGCCTCTGCTTTTCAACAGGCCTATGAAAAACTCTGACATAAATCTTATGGATGACAATCAAAATGAATGGGGTGATGATGATCCAGACTGCAGGCGCTTCAGGGTAAGAGGAATATTTAGATATTAGTCTCCTCTTGTCTGAATAAACTGTCGTACCAAACTAGCTATTCACAACCATTTTCATATGTGGCAATACTGACTTCGTAATGATTGTTATGTTTTTCAGTTTGAGGAGCAGGCCATGTTGGATTTGAGTGACCATACTGACCACAGGAAATGGACACAGCAGCATCTGGATGCAGCTGACCTACGTATTGCATCCATTGCCCCTACACCTCCTCAGGGAGAGATAGAGAATGACTGTATGGATGTCAATGTCAGAGGACCCGGTGTGTGCACTTTTACAAGCATTATTTGATTCAGACTTTTTTTTACACAATAATTTAGCACTGTGTAACATTTAAGAGCCCCTTAAAGATTTTGTCCTGTGAACAATGACAGGCACATGACTGGGAACTTACACTCCTCACCCTTCCTCTTTCAGATGGTTTCACTCCCCTGATGATCGCATCCTGCAGCGGTGGAGGACTTGAGACTGGTAACAGTGAAGAGGAGGAGGATCCCTCAGCAGAAATCATCTCTGACTTTATTTACCAGGGGGCCAACCTCCACAACCAGACTGACCGCACAGGCGAGACTGCACTCCACCTGGCCGCTCGGTATGCCCGCTCTGATGCAGCCAAACGCCTCCTGGAGTCCAGCGCTGATGCCAATGTACAGGACAACATGGGACGCACTCCTCTACATGCTGCTGTGGCTGCAGATGCACAGGGAGTGTTCCAGGTAACCACTTCCCCCTTCCAGAGTCTCACAGCTCTCCAGGCTTTGATTCTTGATAAAGTTTGTCCTGCTGTCTTTAAAGCACTTAACAAGTCTCTGTTCTTGCAGATTCTGATCCGAAACCGCGCCACTGATCTTGATGCTCGCATGCATGACGGAACAACACCGCTGATTTTGGCAGCCCGATTGGCCGTCGATGGGATGGTGGAGGAACTTATCAACTGCCACGCTGATGCTAATGCCACCGATGATTCTGGTAGCTAACATTTTATCAACCTATCATCTCCTCAGTTCTTAAAGTCCTTCACTGTGATGAGTTGTTATGATAATCCACCCACTCTTTTTTCTCTCTCTTTCTGCAGGTAAATCTGCTCTTCACTGGGCCGCGGCTGTAAACAATGTAGAGGCTGCCATGGTGCTGCTGAAAAATGGCGCCAACAAAGACATGCAAGACAACAAGGTATGGGAAATGATGTGACTGTGAGGGAGCTACATAACAAGTATTTACCACTTTACATTTACAGAAGTGAACCTAGTGTATTTACAGTTTTTTTTTTTCTTGTTTTTCTAGGAAGAGACACCGCTGTTCCTTGCAGCCCGTGAGGGCAGCTACGAGACAGCCAAGGTTCTGCTGGAACACTTTGCCAATCGTGAGATCACTGACCATCTTGACCAGCTGCCCAGAGATATCGCCCAGGAACGCATGCACCACGATATTGTACGCCTTCTGGATGAGTACAACATTGTCAGGAGTCCTGGCCTTCACAGCGGCCCTCTTAGCACCTCCAGCCTCTCTCCACCTCTCTGTTCCCCCAATGACTATCTTAGCAACCTCAAACCAAACCTCTCTGTTAAGAAAGTACGCAAACTTAGCTCCGGAAAAGGAGGGAAGGATGGGGGCAAAGATAATAGAATGAAGAAGAAAAAGTCGCTCGATGGGAAGAATAATTTGCTGGACACAACGGCTGTCCTCTCACCAGTTGAGTCCCTCGAGTCACCCCATGGCTACATGTCTGATGTAGCTTCTCCTCCTATGACGTCACCCTTCCAGCAGTCCCCACCTATGTCTCTCAATCACCTACAAGGGAATGGTGACTCTCATATGGGCCAGATGAGCATGGGCAAGGATATGGGGTGTATGTCTTTTGACCCCAACCCACCCCGTCTCTCCCACCTGCCTGTGTCCAGCCCCAGCAGTCAGGGCACAGCATCCATAGGTGGCAGCAGAGTAGGCCAGTGTGACTGGGTGTCCAGGATGCACCCAGGTGTAGGCCAGCAAGGAAGCTTCGCCCAGGCACCACCCATGTCCCACAACATGATGGGTCCTCTGCACGGCGTCAGCACTGCCACTCTATCGCAAATCATGGGCTACCAGAATCTGCAGACCAGCCACCTCAACTCATCTGCGCACATGATGCAGCAGGCTCACTCACGGCAGCTCCAGCACCAGAACTCCAACTCCACTACAGCCGGGCAGTCCATGACCCAGAGCTTCCCCAACATCGAGCTGAACAGCCCCGACATGCAGCCAAACAACAGTTCAGGCCGCTCTATGCCCATCCACACTGTAATGCCCCAGGAGACGCAGATCCTCGGAACCCAGTTTCTCACCCCTCCCTCCCAACACAGCTATTCTGGCCCCATGGACAACACACCTAACCACCAGCTACAGGTGCCTGACCACCCGTTCCTAACCCCTTCCCCCGGCTCCCCCGACCAGTGGTCCAGCTCGTCCCCACATTCCAACATGTCCGATTGGTCGGAAGGCATCTCCAGCCCGCCTACAAGTATCCATTCGCAGATGAATCTGATCCCAGACCAGTTTAAGTAGAGACTTGTAAAATGAACAAAAACTCTTTAGTGGGAAAAATATATATACAAACAAAGTTCATACAGAAAGAGGGTGACAAACCTGTCTCCAGACTGAAGATGCTCCTTTTTTATTATCAGTTTTTATACTAACGATAAAAACAGTTTTAGTAATTTTGTATTTATTTATGTGCTTTTTTTGACCTGAAATATAAAGAAGATGCTTTTATATTTATGCTTTTTTATTTTTTTGTTTCATTATGTATGGGAAGATTAGAAACCGTTTAAAAGGGGTGTATATCAGAAAAAGACTCCTAGATGTGTACACTGGCTATTTATTTGTGTCTTGTGTTGCTATATTCACTGAATTTATTTTTAATCTTTTTGCGCATCGCTTTCCACAAGGTTTATTTTTTGGATTTGCATTACCTTATGTTTGTACAGATTTCTTTTGACTTTTATAGATTATTTTAAAAATTTCAGTATTAATTAATTATATTTTAACCTCTTTTGTCTTTTTAAGGGACAGGTTTTGTTACTGAACAACATTTCACTAAGTCTTATCACTGAGTCTGTGTTAGATGATGATCAAATATATATATATGAGATGTCACCATTCGTAATATAGCTCACTACACTGTCCTCTCTTGGTTAAATGATAATGAGAGACATTCAACAGAGCTAACTGTAATTTACATAGGAGATTTGGGACCTCAAAGCACAGAAACAAATATCACTATCTCTACGATTCATGGCAAAATGAGTGGAAATGCATCTAAGTCAACCTGAGCCAATTTTTAATTAATAATGGTCTGGGCTAGTGCTGGGTAATTGATTTGTGATAATTTATGATGAAAGGTTTCTTTATTTCATATTGTATCCCAAATCAGTGATTATGGTTACCATGTTTAACCTTTTAAAGTGTTAAATTGCTGCCCCCCTGTAGAAAAGTTGAAATGTTACATTTGCCACAGTTAAAAATAGTGCCAGTGTGATTTTTGTTTTTCCTAAGAAAAGCAATGTATTTGAGAGATTTCTTGTACAAATGTCTTCAAGGTGGAGAACACTGTGAAAGAAATAGGGACCTTAATGACATCAACTGCACTTTGTAAAGGAGTGTAGTTTAAGGTGTCTAAATGTCATGTTTTATAAACTAATCCAGAGATAAAAATGTTTTTAAGAAAAGATGTAATTCAAAATCAATGTTCATGCAAAGTTGTAGTTTGCAAAGTATTTCCTGATTAAAAATGTTTTGTAAAAATGGTCTTGATTCAATAAAAGCTACTGTTAAGCTTTAAGATATGCCTTTCTCTCATGTTTATTTCTCTCTTGTGCTGTAAAAACTACGTGGCTGACAGCGTAGTTAACTCTTCTGCAGTTCCTCAAACTAGATGCAACATCCATTTCAATAATATGAAAAGTAAAAACAGCTCATCATTACAGGAGTTGGTGACTGATGGAAAGAGGAAAAATGTATGATGTTTTTGCAAAACAAAGATTTGTGGATGCCACGCTTTGTGCTGTGTGCTGTCCTCCATGTTTTATCTTACCTGTGGAAGGCAGGCTTCCACACAGCTGCACCTTCTTCCAGGAAAACCAACGCACCCTTTGTGACCTTGGTTCCACTACTGTTTTTCCACAAAGTTTTTGCTAACTATGTAACTGACCAAATAAAGGAAAGAAAGTCAGTATTTGAGATGTTATTGGTGAGCCCAGGGGCGTGGACATACTATAATGCCCATCCTGTGTTTTTTTTAAACTTTGTGATGTATCTCTGATGTTGATGCAATTTTCTCCAGGGTTGTATATT
This sequence comes from Thunnus maccoyii, assembly GCF_910596095.1. NCBI lineage: Eukaryota > Metazoa > Chordata > Actinopteri > Scombriformes > Scombridae > Thunnus > Thunnus maccoyii. The sequence continues at coordinate 19,862,549 of NC_056551.1, forward strand.
AATAAATGACCTTACTAACCTTCAAGGTTGCTTTACCGTCTGTGTCCTGCATGGTGTAGAAGGACAGAGATCAAACTCAGTTTTTTTTTTTTTTTAATCTATCAGTGACTGATGCCATCTAGTGGCCATAAACTAGTGAGCAATGACACTGGGAACCTGGAAGGAGGAAAACACCACTTCTACTGTGCAGCACAATTTTAGATATAGATAGATAGATAGAAGTCTTATTTTACTTGGATATTTAACCTTCACTGTGCATAATAGATGAATGTATGTATGTATGATGGATGCATAATAGATGCACAGAGTTTGATACTTTCAAGGCTGTTTTCACATTCAACTGCTGACGGGGGAAAGTTTCTCTAAGCTCACGTTGTCTGATTTTAAGACATATACATATAAGCATGATTTTGTGACATCATAACCAGTGTGGAAGCCAATCAGGGTCCAGTATGCAACTTATACTGATGTGATGTGGAAACTTGAAGCCTCCAGTGCACATATTCTGAGAACTGACTGGTGTCTAGCAGTTAATGAGAGAGAATATCATTTTAAAGTAGGTAACTGAACTTTTTTTGTGGAAAAAACACATCACACAGAAATGATTCATCAAATCAAAGTATTTTTTATATGTCTTGAAAACAATTCTGATAGGGATCTTTAAATAAAATGTGTGGATGCCACCACACAAACAGAGCAATTTAACAGTAACAAGCTGTTGATCCCCTCCTATTGCCGACATTATCTGGATGTTTAATTAGATTCTCAGCGGTTCTAAAGATGCACTCTGGATCTTTGGGAAAAAGATTTGATGTCCATTTATGTCAGGCTGATCTGGAAAAGAACAAATCCATGAATTAAAGAACTACTTGAAGTGCACGCTCATTTCTCCACACTAAATGACACTGTTTAGATCACCATCAGATAACTAATGTATATGCATTGCATATTTGACAGTGGTCATCTTGTCTGAAATATAAATATATATGTTTGGAGAATGCAAAATTGAAGATTAAATAATCTTAAAAGTCCTGAATCTATTTGGAACAATGCTGCTATTACACAGAGAAGAAGACTACTTGTTTAAGCCATTGGACCGGACAGGAGCAGTGATCAGTGACATCACCTTGAGTTATTGATTTTTGGTGAGCATTTTATCCAGTCAAAATTTATATTTATTGTGATGGCCTGCAATAGTGTGCTTTTTGTGGTGGTGTTTGTAATTAGTGGTGTAAATTTCCACAGTGGGCCTTCACCTTTTAGGGCTCACTCAGGGCCACAAATGTCCCATCAGCCTTCAAGGATTTGTGGTGGATTATTGCATTTCTACAACAACACAACACATGACCATTCAGTTCAGGTCAATTCAATTCAATAAGCTTTATTGGTATGACATTTGACATGTATTGCCAAAGCACATTTACAATTATGAAAGACAATGTCAAGGAATGAAATTAATGACATATAATGAAAAATAATATGAATAACAATATTAGTTAATAGAATAAAATAGAATAATAGATAAAATAAACAAATTAAATTATAATATATATGTATACATATGTTTGTATGTATATGTATATATATATAAAGAAGTCTGTGTGTTTATCTCCAATTTTGACAGCCAATTTGTTATTTTCATATACTGATTTAATTACATCCAAAGACTTCCCCCCTATAGCACTTTGTATTAGTTTAAAAAGTAATCCCTCATGCCAGACTAAATCAAAAGCTTTTTGTCAATCAACAAAACAATACATCAATATAATCAACAACTATATTTTGATTTACATATTTATCAATTTGTGTGTGTAGGGTATAATAATAATAATAATAATAATAATCAAGTTTATTTGTACAGCAATTATCAAAACCAGCGTTACAAAGTGTTTTACAACAAACACATAAAACATAATGACGAAATACACAGTCATGCATTAATAAACAGACAGGAATACAAGAGGAATAAAACTTAAAAACATGGATGTTTAAAAACCATAAATAAAACACCAAGGATAAAATGTGAAAACAATGGGCGAGTTAGAACTTAAACTAGAGCAATGCAAGACTTAAGAACAACGTCAAGAATAAAGTACAGTATAACTCAGTGGTTAAGAGTAAAAATAAACATAAAATAAAATTTATAAGAAAGCTTTTTGATAAAAATAAGTCTTTAAAAGTGATTTAAAAGCCCTAACAGCAAACGATCAGTCCCCTTTAGACTGTAAGCATGAGGTGAGAACAGTCAGCAGTTTCCTGCCTCAGGATCTCAGGCTGCACACTGATTGGTAATGTGGTCATAATTCAGTCATTCTCTCTAACCATAAAATACTCTGTCTATGCTTTATAACAGTCTCATTTTGCACTGTATGTCTGTGTCACATTAATTGACTAGTCCAGTTCATCTTTCCCTTCCTGCCTCAGTCCCTGCCATTCTCCACTTGTCCACCAGATGTCCCCGGACTTTCTAACCTGATTCCCACATCCACCTGCTCACCTGTTCCCCACTCTCTAATCATCCCTGCCTGCTCCCCTGCCCCTCATTCTGCCTAATCACTTTGTGTATGTGTACCTTCCCTTTCGCCAGAGTCCACTGTCAGTTTTTTTCATGTTGTACACTTGTGTTCCAGCCACCTGTACCTGTTATCTTGATCCTGATCCTGTTATCCTGTTCCTGTTCCTGATTTTCCTGCCTGATGATTCCACTTGAGGTTTTGACCTTCGGCCTTTTTCTGACCTGTCTGTCGTGCCCACATTTATACTGTGAGGGAAGGAACCAAGGAAGGAAGGAACCAAGGAAGTAACCAAGGAAAAAGGAAGGCAAAAAGAAAGGAAAGAAGGAACCAAGGAAGGAACCAAGGAAGGAACCAAGGACCTAAGGAAGGAAGGAAGGAAGGACCCAGGGAACTAAGGAAGGAAGGCAGGAAGGAATCAAGGAACTTCTTTCTTTCTGAGGAAGTAATCAAGTAACAAAGAAAGGAAGAAAGACATGAGCCAAGAAACTTTGAAAGGTTCCTTCCTTAGTTCCTTGGTTCCTTCCTTCCTTCCTTCCTTCCTTAGTTCCTTGGATCCGTCCTTCCTTGGATCCTTCCTTGGCTCCTCCCTTCCTTCGAAGGAACTAAGGAAGGAAGGAACCAAGGAACCAAAGAAGGAAGTGTGTGGTATTTGCTACTTTTACTTCAGTAAATGAGCTGAGTACTTCCTATTCTGAAGGAATACGATACTATATATCACTGCAGTATCTCTTTAAGGCAGTGTCCAGTGTCTACAGCACTGCTGCAGATGATGAATGCTCAGTACTCTCTCTCTCTCTCTCTCTCTCTCTCTCTCTCTCTCTCTCTCTCTCTCTCTCTCTCTCTCTCTCTCTCTCTCTCTCTCTCTCTCTCTGTGGCTATAGGCAAACAGCGCCCTCAGCAGGTGAACAGATGTGTTACAGCCGAGCTCGTCCCCATAGAGACAGGCTCCTACAACAGGGCTGTCCGGACACCGTTACTGGACCCTGCTAGTCCTCCCTCAGAGGCGATGACAGCAAATATGAACCAGCCGGCTTTTGGACGTTAACATTTTCCTCGAAAACACACTTCCGTATGGTTGCCAATCAGATTTTTTATTATTGGATTAACGACCATCAGTCGCGAGCCGCAGCTTTACCCTGGGAGGCCGGAGATTTGTGTCGCTGGGCGGGGAGGAGTCCTCTGTTATTTCACCGTTAGCTGAAGCCAGGCCAGCATGTCGGCGTTTTAACAGCACGTCTCAAACATAAAGCCTCGGAGGAGACCCAATGAGCTCTTAGAGGTGAGGTTTTTTTTCTGTTTGACGCCTTAAATTTCGAGGTATGTTTGCGCAGTTTAAGCTAGCTAACCTAACGTTAATAGAGTTAACGGTTAATGTTGGGTCATTCATTGGTCAACCTGTCAAAGGCTCGATTGGAACCAGCTAACTAACTAACAGCAGCAGTCAAAGATGCTAATTATGCCTCATTTTTGATAGGTAATAAACCAAAAGGAGGTATAAATGATGCATATCGGTTGTCCCAAATTGTAGCTTTTCATTCACTCCAACCAAACACATCATCAGCTGATCATCAGCTGAAACAGTATGCAAATCTAATGTGTGTGTGTGTGTGTGTGTGTGTTTGTCTGGTAAAAATTAAATGAAAAATTAGCATGGTCATGGCGTCTGACTCTAGATGACCAACGGTCGAGACAGTAACAGCAGGTTAGACAAGGTGAAGTGTACAGCTTCACATCATCATCATCATCATCATCATCATCACCAGAGCAGGTGTTGTCAGAGAGCCAGGCCCGAGCTGGTTGTTGTTTCTTATCTATCGATGATGTAATGCAGTCGGTTCAGACCGGTATTAATGTTTCCGTGTCTTTCCCTCCGTGCAGGATGGATGTGGAGGCGAGTGCTGGCAGGGACAGCACCAGGAGGAGAGCAGCGGCAGCGGCAGCGGCGGCAGATGATGCCGGAGGAGGAGGAGGAGGAGGAGGAGGAGGCATGGAGACTCAGGTTGTACCGCTGGAGCTGTACGACTCTGCAAGAGCCAAAATAGACGCAAATCTCCGCTGGCTGTTTGCCAAAGCTTATGGCATAGGTAAGACTTCCTCTGTGTTTACCTCTCACTGCTGGGACCTTGCAAACATTCACTGTGTGTGAAATGAGCTCTGGTTGTGACATGTAAGACAGTTTGTTAAGCTATTCTAGCCCAGGTGTGGTTCACTTAGAGGGGGGAAATACTGTATGTATTTCCTAATTAAATATCAGCAACAACACGTTATAGCCTATATGATGCATGTGTAATTAGACTTTATGCATTAACAGCTTGCTAGATACAAATCATGTTAATTGAACTGGAACAATTAACAAAATAAAAACAACACACCTTTTATAAAGCTTATAAGTTGAGCCAAGGAATGAAATAACAACAGATATCTATATCCTTGTCATAGAGGCTGGTACAAATATTGCAGTACTTGTATTATTAGCTGATCTACTATAAGCCTATCACATAGGCAAACATGACAACAACAAAAAAGCAGTACAAAATGGAGTCAAATGCATTGATCAGGACAGTGCATGAGGGGATTTGGAAATATGTAATCAATATGTAGTTTTTTTGGCTTTACAGTGGAGATACAGCCTGTAAATATGGGGGAATCAAACTGGGGATGTCATGGTTATACTGTATGGTATATGTTTCAAACCATTAAGCCACCAGTTTATGGTTTAAGCCAAAAAACACCATAGGTTTTGATCCAAAAACACAACAAGAATACATTGTATGTAGATCTCCACTTCCCACTTAGTAAATCATTTATTAATGTGTTTACAACCTTCCTGTTAACAAAGATGGATTTATAAATTGTCACCAAATAATTAAGTATCATTCAGAGTGCCGTGTGCTTTGTCGTCTGGTTATTATCGCTGTCAAAAATGAATTATAATGCAACGACGACATACCAGCAGTCCATGTTTATGAGTGAAGACACAGGCCGACCGCTCATGACCGACCAAGTCTTTTATGCACAGGTCACTAGCCTTGCCATCTCTGACGAGCTCCACTAAAACATTAAAAATGATTGCTCTACATCGCTAGGCTGTAAGTAAATGTCTGGAAATCACTCCTTGAATGTGGGTTTGTGTGTCACTCGCTGATTGCTCTCTGGGGAGTGTGAGCAGGGGGTCAGCACTGCTGTTCACGCAAGCCCACCAGTCTCTGTGATTATTATTATCAGTATGACAATGAGGCATTGGTGAGGCAGATACACAGACAGTCGTTCAGTAAAGGAAAACTCTTTGTCATCATATCCGTTTTATGAGCCAGACATACAGTAGTCTAAGTGTTTCCTTCCTTGCGGTGCTGTCTCCTGTGTGTGTTGCAGTGGATGACTCAGTAAATTGACTCTGAGGCAACAAACCCCTAAAATTCTTAAGGATTAGATGCATTAGTAAAGGTTTGTAATGTGAGGTGAGGTGAACAGCAGCTGAACAGGGAGGATGCCATGAAAATGTAAAAAACAGTCCCTAAAAATCTGTTGCAGATATGTAAACAGACGTTCAGAGGCACAGAAGTTAAAACTACCTAAAATTTAAGAAATTTGATATCCACAATCAGTATCGCACCACACCAGCAGGTTTGATATCACATTAATCTCCTAACAACTGGAGCGTTTTTATGCTGAGCTTTGATGTCGCTGGTTAAAGCTTCACCTCTCTGTTATCCAACTCTGTTGTGTTGTTCCAGGGCAGAGATCAGATGCCCATAATAAACACCAAACCATCACCGTCTCGCTCGTCATGCTTCCTGCATCCCTTAATCTGATTGGCTCCTCCTGACGTCAGTGTGCCAGGGACACTAAGGAGCCCTTTTATCAATAGACTGATTTCTGGTACTCACTATCTTGACTCCATTTTCATCCAGAATTGACAGTACTGGAATTATGTATTTTGAGAGTTAAGTGACTTAGTTTTTTTCAGGCACCAATTTAACTATGAAAGTTAACATTATACATTTTCACCTAACCTGTACCAGGATATTTGTTTACCTTCCACAGCCTTCCATCATTCACCCTGATTTCTTTTGGTGATGACAGTAACGAGAGTCACAACTTTTTCCTACTTATCTTAACATTATGTATGGCTGCAACTAAATCATGAATTTATGTTCATTATTAATTAATCTGCAGATTACTTTCTTGATTACTTGGTCTACAGATTACTGCAGATTGCTTGGGTCTACAAAATGTCTGAAAATAGTGAAAGAAAATCACAATTTCTTAAAGCCAAAGATGGTGTCTTCAAAATTCTTTGTTTTGTACATCTAGACTGATGGATGTGCAAAACAATCCATCACAATTAGCTTGAACTAGGAAATGTCTGGCACTTTTGCTTGAAAAATGACTCATCGGTTATAAAATAGTTGCAGAGAGTCATTTTCTTTTTGACCAATCCATTTAATGCGATTTCCTGAAATCATGAAAGCTTTTGGGTCACAGTATCTCCTCATTGAGATGCCCCTCCACTGTTTGTTATGAAGTTATGCTCTTTCATGTCCTGATGTTTGCTTGCTCACTGTTACCGTCACAATAATGCAGTGCCTAATCGATGCATGGAAAAAAAAAAACCAATAGTTTCCATTTGACTAGACTGAATTAGCAACACAGACATGGGATATATGTTTAGGCAGGCACTACATATTTTGTTTAACTACTGTAAGACAGCTAACTGATCGGAGCTTATAAATATATTATAATTCATCTGTACTTGGTAACATATTGGTTAATATGTGGTGATCCTGAGAATGTAGTAAGTCTGGAATAAACAGTCTAATATTTATCTAGCAGTAATGTGCTCCTGTTTTGAAATGATATCTCTTTTATATCTCTTTTAAAAACAGTACATCAGTTTTTGCTTTGTTTTCTTTGACACCATCCTTGGTCATTGATAGTGTTGTGGAGGTCAAAAGAACCGAATCATGCTTATTAGATTAGAGTGCAAAGCAACCAACACAGTAGCGCTGGAAGGACTGTGTTGTTTGTTTGTGCTGGTGTGAAAGTCACCACAGCCAGTCACATGTTTAAGTGTTTAATGGGATTGGACCTGAAGGCTTGTGTCTTTGTTCAACACAGCCTGTTTGTTTAAGTCGTGTCTGTTTTATTAATGGCCTTTGGAGAAACATGCAGATCTTTTCTTAATGTCATTTCTAGAAAGCAGAGCCCTTGGCTTTTTCTTATTTATTTATTTATTTTTTGTGATTAGAGACAGAATATATTCTTGCTTTTAAATATGCAACCAAAACTATTACATAGATGTTTTAGTGTGAGAAGCTCACACATATATTGACAAGCTGTGTTAGTCTGACTGTTTCATATTTCACACACCTTTATTTCCTAAATTTCCCTCTTTGATGATGTTTTAAGAATAGTAAGTAGTAAGTGAAGACTTTTAGAGGATGACAGATACATTACATCAGAATGGGACTGAGACAGCATGTGTTGCACCTGAATCATGAAGTAGTTTTCCTTTGGGTTTTTGATTAAATTTGACATAATATTGTCTGCAATATATATATATATACAGTATTTCTTAGATGGCTGTTTGTTAGTTTTCTTGAATGTGACTAGACAACTTTACCCACAATATCACTAGTTTCATATGTGTTTCTATTATCATATTTGTCAGTAATTAGTCAGTTGATCCTAAAGCTGCAGCACAGACAAATAAAATAATACATCCCATTTTTATTTTATGATGATGATGCTGATAACAAATCTGATAATGATATATTAGAAACAGTCATTTTAACCTAAACACAATAAACACATAAACAAACATTTTTAAAAGGGATCCCCTAAATTTAATCAAGAATTGTCACCAATATATGTGCAGATTGGAATATTTTACTGTTGAAAAATGAACTTGTCAGTGTTCTCAGGTGGATGCAAACACAGTTTATCTACTTTCTCTTTGGCATTTCTATAGTGCAGCATCTTAACGCTTACTGTTTGACACATAGACCGATACAGATATGTCTGCAATAAGCTAATATTGGCTGCTTCTAGCTCTATTAAATTATGGAATGTAAACGATACTTGCAGATGTCCTCAGAATAGTGTTGACTGATAGTATGCACAGTAATTGTTTTTGATAAACACAACAAGATTACAGTAGGAGGAAACATGTTGGAAAGATTACAGTGTGTGATTACAGAGCTAGCTCAACAGCAGCACATCAAATTGCTTTCATTTTTTTCTGCGGATTCAGACTTCCAGGTGTGCCTAAATGGTGCGTTGGCTTAAAGGCTATGTGGCTATGTTTTCCCAACATACTGTCTTCTGGGGGATTTTCCATTAATCCTTCTTAAAAGAATGAATAGTGTGTTTCCCCCTGCAGAGCCCAGAGCCTGACAGCTCTACCCTGGACTGTCGGCAAGGATCTCTGCAGATCGGTCTGACCTTGTGTCTGAAAGAATAGGAACAAAGGCTTTCCCTGCATTCCCTCCTCCCTCTTGATTTCCCACACACGTGCACACACACTAGGGTGGGCTTTAACGTTTCAGGATCAGGTGGATAATAAATATCCAAGGAGTATTAGCAACTAGGATTAGAGAGGAGCAACTGCCTCCCTCCTCCGATTCTCCACGCCACGCACACCTCCTGATGTCAGGCACCATAAAATGGTCCAATGAGCATGCCTTTGTGAGGAGATGGGACAGCCACCCAGCCCCCACCACCGGCCATGCTGGCATTCCCCATCACTATCTCCACGGCAACCGGGGAGGATGATGAGGGGGCATTCAGGGACAGCTGAGGCTGAGGAAATGGCAGTGTAAAGAAAGGGTGTGTTTGGAGATGGGCCGGAGGAGGAGTTGCAAGATTTGCTTTTTGTTGAGAGAAACATAAATGAGACAGATTAACACAGACGTGGATTGATGCACAATGCATTTTCTCACATGATCTCAGATTGTCAGGCCCATATGGCAGCACTATACGACAGTAGAGAGTGAGATAGATACTCTAGATACACAGTGCCAAGCAATCAGTCTGCTGTGAAAGACACAGCTGAGGTCTTCACAGTGTGCTATGGTAATAAATCTGAGCTTGCTGCTTGTGTATTTTCCACTAATGGATTTCATATTTTGCCTGTTCATCTCAGTCAGCTCGGTTTCTAATGGGAAGCAAAGACTTGCTTTTGTTTAATTTGTTTTGTTAATTTCAGTTTTTGCCTTGTGTTTTTAGCCAGATGTCTGCATTTAATGTTTGTTGCTATGTCTCTTATTTGCTTTTTTTATTTGCTTTTTGATTGTTTTTATTGTGAAGCAGTCTGCTCTTGAAAGGTGCTTTATAGATAAACTTATTATTTTCCCATTTTTGATAACTTTTTTATAATTGTCATTGCTGAGATCTGGACACTTGTAAAGCTGTGTCTGTCAATGTTACTAAGTGACACATACAGTGAGTCACAAATCAGCAGAGTCACTGCTGATTCGATCAACACTGTCTTCAGTTCAGTAGTACTTTCAGTCTGTTGCAGATTCTGAGTCACCAGTGAGAAGGTCCACTGCTAACAGCTACTGATTCGGTCAGTCACACAATAATAGCATCATATTACAATAACCGGACTGACATGAGAATGGTATTCTCATCTAACTCTCAAAAGCACTTTTGACTGTTACTGTATATTGAGTGGAGAGTTATCTGGAAAGTAAAATGTAATCAATACTGACTGGTTTGATGGAAAGAACTGCTAAAATACGACCCGGGTTGTGAAATAAGACACATCATCTTTTAAAGGAGGATTTTTTTCTCTTTAAATAATTCAGTGTGGTAACAAACTAAATTTATATAAGAAATATTCAGCAACCTCATTTTAAATCCAATTTCTAAATACCAGTTTCCTAATTTCATCAGACTGTTGTCTGGCTGGCATCATGTTTGAGCAGTCTCACTGTTGCCTCCTGCCTAAATCTACCCAGAAAGCACTGGACGCTAAATTTCGTGAGTGCTTCAGGCCTTAACTCTGGATTAGCATGTCCAAGGCATATAAAAATAGCTGCCCCATGTCTGTGTCCATGAGCAGGAAAACACCCGGCTGGCTAGGACAACACCATCAGCTTAGGTATCACCGCTAAGTCCTGTTAGCTCATTGGCTTAAAACCTCTGGTCAACCTATAGGCCTTCAGGCTTGCTACCTGGCATGCTATTTAACCATTGACTTTGTCTCAGTACTTTCCTCTTGCACTTGTTTCTTCTTAGACAGTCTAATACCTTGCAAGTCTGTGTCCTGGGGAGATTTTCTGTTATGTAACATGGCGAGGCATTGGTGGACACGTGTTTATGCAACATTAGTTTGAGTGTGGATGCATGGTCTGATATGTGCCTGAATACAACTTTAATAGGTTAAAACCCTCAGGTAGACATTAATTTAATAATGCATTATGCTTGCCATCATTATTCTTTCCAGATCACATCCCTGCAGACCTGCGGGACCCGTTCTACACTGACCAGTATGAGCAGGAACACATCAAGCCCCCCATCATCCACCTGCTGCTATCTGGAGAGCTCTACTGCCGGGTGTGTGGGCTCATCCTGCACGCTGAGCAGGCAGCCTCGCTCCACAGCCACCAGTCTGTCATCCAGGCCCTGTCCAGGAAAGGCATCTATGTCCTGGAGACCGACAACACACCAGTCTCCAATCTGGATCTCAGCTCGGCTCCCATAAAGATGGTGAGTGGTTTAATCTAAACATCTAAAATGATATCAGCAAATTAATTAAAGTGATAGTAGTACATATAGGTATTATTATCTGCTATCTATAACACACAGTCCAAAAGGTGTTTTTCCAACCACGATATAAGAGATGCTTCATCACTGAGTTGCCATGGAAACAGGGCAGGGCCTACAGACTGCTACAAGCAAAATCCTTACTAGCCCACACATGAAAAGATAGAAAGTCCTTGTCCTGACTCACTGTCATTCATTTATGACTCACACACAGTATTTTAATGGCACAAAAAGGCAAAGGGGTATGGTAGAGATACTGCATACATAAGTGTGTGTGTCCTTGTGTTTGTTGTTTTGCTGGAAGCCTGGATTTCTTTTTACTTAAAAGGCATTTTCACTACAAGGAAACATCACCTGAATATCAAGAAGTCTTTCTCAAAAGATGACTTTGATTTTTGATTTTGAAGCTTTAGAGAAAACTAATTAATGGGTGTATCTGAGTCTCTTTGGTTTCTCCATTTGAGCTGAAACTGCATTCATATTGACACTTTACAACTCTCATAAATGCAACATAAACTGCAGTTTATCAGCCAGTCTTGTTTGTTTTTGTGCCTTCACACCTGTAGTATATGATTAATACAGTATGTCTTAGTAGTGGGTTCATATTAAATGAAAAATGCTGAGCCTTTTGGTACATTTTGCTTCATGAATATTTTAGTTGCGCCCTCTAAAACCTGCGAAACAGTCTAGTCGACTGGTGCATTATTTATCCCATTTCTCTTGGCTCACATTTGGCTTTTGCAAGAAAAGTCGCATTAGCTGTTTGCCAGATGGCAAGTGTAGGTTGCCAGTTCACTTGATGATACTACTCTAATTTAAGTGAAGTGTAAAAGCCTAATAATCTCTGACTAAATAATGATCTAAGCATTCTTATCTAATAGTCAGAAATCCCATTGAAATCATCACTGTTTAATCTTATATGTAACTACAATGTAACCACATAAGGAACACTGTTCTTTCTTGCATATTTGACCTTCTGCAGACCCATTATTGCAAACTTATCCTTAAAGCCATGTATGAAAAGTGTGAAAACATGATTGACGTTGTAGCATATGTTTAATGAGAGTTGAATGCATGGAAAAGAAGCAGCAATCTATTATTTGCTTATCACGACATGGGGCAGGATACGTCATTGTATAGTAAAACCCATCAAATCCAAAATAGTCTTCCTGTTGTTATATTAAAAGACAACTCATAGTCTTTTCCTGTTTATTGTGTTCTTCCAGAGCTCCCACATCCATCTCATTGATGCCCTGATGATGGCCTACACAGTGGAGATGATCAGCATCGAGAAGGTTGTGTCCAGTGTCAAGCGTTTTTCGAACTTCAGTGCCTCCAAGGAGCTGCCTTTTGACCTGGAAGACGCGATGGTCTTTTGGATCAACAAGGTGAGAACCAAACATTCATGTGTCCCTGTTTGCATTTGTGCATTCATTCATTTTTTTTCATTTGCGTTGACCTTTGTTGTATCTTTGTCGCTTAAAGGTGAACATGAAGATGAGGGAGATCTCAGAAAAAGAGATGAAAATGAAGCAACATCTGCTGGAGTCACCCAGTCACCAGAAGGTATCGCCTTCTCTCTTTGTCGCTTTCTTTCTTTCTTTCACTGCTTCAGAAAGAAGCTCCTCTCTGTTAAACACTGTCTTTCTTTAGAGATGTTGTTGCCTTTGTCTATTGTCCTCCTGGCTGTGATTTCACTCGCATGATGTATCCTGTCCTCACTGGGTGCATTAACTGTCACGTGTGTAGGTTTTGTCATCAGATCTTGCTTGCACTGTGATCTGATGAGCACCTCACGTCACCCTCTGATCACAGATTCAAACACAATTTTTAAGTCATGGCGTGATTTGGTTCCTATCAGCCAATCAGAAAAGGAATATTATTGACAGACAAGTGTAAGCAAAGTCTCTAGTTCTGAGTTCTGTAGTCCTGTACTGCTATTTCTTCATTTCCCTATTCTCTGTTAAACAACATATTCTTGACTCATTCAGCCTAACCCTTTAAAATCAGATCTGTCTCCATGGTAACTGGGGATTATCTGATTCCTTGTCACTGTATCTGACCCTTGACTTGTCTGCTGCTTTTCCTGTTTGTGTCTCCCCCTAAATTCCTTCCCTTCCTGCCTCTTGGATACTAGTCTCCCTCCAAATGGTACTGGAAGCTTGTACCTGTAAGTGCAACCGACGTAGCAACCGCTAATATGTGTGCGTGTGTGTATGTGTGTGTGTCTTTTAAGTGTGTATATATGTCAGTGTCAGCTTGGACAGCACAATGTGACAGCTTAAGTAAAAATAAACTGTAATAGGCCAAACAATAAATTAGCCAGGCATGAATTATCACCAGTTTTATAAAGAATGATGTGTTATTTAAATACAGTGAAGATGACACAGTGCCCCTTAGTGGCAAAGGAAGAAACAGCACACTCACAAAACTATTTCCTTGCTTATATGCTTTTTACCTTGCATGAAACCTTTGGTAGTTCCTGCATTTTTCAGCTGAGTTTCATATTCATCACCTTCCCCTCCCCACACGCACCACTATACTCCCTGTATGCTTTCTTTTTTGTTGATTTCTGTTGAGCCAACCTGAAACCTGATGAATTACCAGGCACTTATAACTCATTGTCGCCATAGACAACCTGTATGGAGCCAGTGTTTACATGGCTCATGTCCTCTCATCCAGTCATGGCTCACCTCATTTCATTAACTTCTTCCCAATCATCTCATTTTTCCCTCACCAGCCTGATATATTGCATGCTCTGGCCCATTGCTTATTGGAGCCTGTGGAGTTCTCTCGTGTGGTAATGTACTCACCATTGACCATTTTCTTTATTTCATCCTCTCACTTATTGTGTTTTTCCCTTTTTTAAATCATTTATCACATGCACCAGCTACTAAACAGATTTTAGTCTATTGTACCTGAAAGTGATTAACATTTCTGAGAGTTGAGTGAAAACACAAACTCTATTAATGTACCACATAATGCACAAGATGCTCCTTTAAAAGACTTTGCAAAGCTCCATCTGCCTTTAACTGATAGAAGATAAACACCAACAAGAACTAGATGCCAGTTGCAAACACATACTCTACGGTATATATGTTAGAGAGAGCTAGAAAGTAATAAATGAATAAAACATTTTTTACAAGGTGCAAATTGTTGTGTTTGCATGTGACAAGTGGTCATGTGACTCTGTTCTGATAAGATAATTTATGAACTTTATCTGAACTCTGGCCCTCTCTGGCCATGTAGGTGCGTTATCGCAGAGATCACCTGTCAGGTCGGACACTTCAACACTTCCCCCTGTTGGACGACCTGTTGAAGGATATTTCAGACGGCTCGGCACTGCTTGCTTTGATCCACTTCTATTGCCCAGAACTCATCAGGCTGGAAGGTACGGTAACACTAGACTACTAAATCCACTGAGGAAAAGCATTAGATACTGTACCTGTTCACTCACATATTGTGTACCTGATAGTGTTGACCGTTCTATGCATGCTGTTTCTTGCAGATATCTGTCTGAAGGAGGTCCCCTCCATAGCAGACAGCATGTACAACCTCCAGCTACTGAAGGAGTTCTCTAATGAATACCTGAACAAGTGCTTCTATATGAAGCCTGAGGACATGTTGTATTCCCCACCAGTGCTGAGGGTGAGCCAAAAAAAACCACAGAAAATACCTTAAATACCCTTGATATGGTAAACATGTAAACACACAGGGCCTATATTGACAGATCCAGATGACAGGGGGAAACTTGAGCATTTATTTGGTGTCGTGGATGTGTCCACCTGAAAAAGTCCAATATTCCTCTATCTCTATTTTGCTATGTTAAATGCCCAGATCATTCTACTATGCATATTAACATGCAAATCTACACATGGGTTAATTTACTAAGGAAACAAATTGTGTTAAATATTCCATCAAATTCAATGAGGAGGTTTGCTGGACAGTAGCTTCACCTAACTTTCCTTTCAACACGAGAAGTTTATCAGTTTATCAGAGCTTTTTGTGGCTGAAAATGACGCTGACAAGATTACTGAGAATGAATCTAAACAGTAAAACTGCAGACCATAAAACCAAAACAAAGGGTTTAAAGATAAGCCGAGAGCCTCTGTAACTACAGAGTTAGGTTGGATTTGTTACAATAAATGACCCCTTTCACATACACAGTCATTTGATCCATTGTAATATAAAAATATGGACTGCAACACAACCCAATATTCATTGATGTGCCTTGCTACTGAGCTTGACCTTGTATCTTGCAGAATAATGTGATGGTGTTCATTGCTGAGCTCTTCTGGTGGTGTGAGATTGTGAAGCCAGATTTTGTACAGCCCAGGGACCTTCAGGAAATCAGAGATGGTAAAGCACACTCTCTTGATGTATTGTTTTGTCATTTATTGAACTGCCAATTGATCTTTTATTTAAAAATGCTAAACAGTGTTAAAGGATTTCTTCTAATGATTAATATCCCCCTCTACAATTTTTGTAGTGAGATTGCTGCTGCAGCCTAAGAGCTCTCGAAGTCATATACCTATCTCCAACGTCACGAAACGTAGTTTCCTGACATCATCAAATTCTGCTGACGTCTTGACCACGCCCCCAAGCCCTGACATCAGGTATTATACAGTAACTGTGTTTTTCAGGAACGCCACACAGAACCCGTTTTACTTTCAAGTTACTGGTTCATTGATTAATGTACTTTTTCACACTACATTATTACATTATCACATGCTCTACCTTTTTATCAAAAATGTGACCTATTCATAAAAAAAACTGTAAATTGCCATGATGCGGAGTAACCTTTTTTAAAGCAAATCTTTCACTATATGATTCTACATTTTAGAAATCAAACCAGATTTAATTGTAAACCCAAACATCTCTGTATTTCCCTCACAGCACTAAACCACGCTCATCAAGTCCATCTCACTCTCTACTGCCACTGAGACAGAGACAACAGAAGGGGATTGAGGATGACACTTCAGGTAATGTAAAACAATATTTACTTAGGCACCAGTGCTGACTGAGTTTGTTGACTCAAATGACAAAGTTCTTCAAACCTTATTTAATCACATTTATGGACAGGCTTGAGGGCAGAGAAAAGGGAGGGAGAGGGAAGATACAGAGTGGGAAAGATATTCTGATCGTAATCTAAACGTTGTTTTCTTGTATTTTCCTTGTCTGTCCACTTCAAACATAAAACAATGTACTTGATAAGTTTTTAATTAAAGCAGAGGGGTTTTTAATAACTTGAATAACAGAGATCCTGTCTTGGTCTGAGTTCACTACAATGTTTAGAGATGTAACGTAACATTTCTTCTTTTATATCAGATTCTTTTGGAGTCAGTTTTATATTCTAGCTTGGGAGTTAATTCCTCAATTTTAGGACGTTGAAATTAAACATCAATATTGCATGTTAAAGTGTTCATTCATTTTCTAATACTGATCATATTTTCTTTGTACAGAGCTGAGAAATCGGTCCAACTCTCTGACTCGTCCGGATGGGCAGCATCAGGGATCAGTACTTGCCTGGCCAGAGAGGAGGCAGAGGTGAACCATTTAGTTACAACTTTCACAGTTACTCCATTTAATCTAGAAGCAGGTACAGCTATAACAGATGATTTCTTTATTTCTTGATTTATTACACTTAGCTCACTGAAATCCTATTCCTCCCTCTGTCCCTGTCCAGGCCTTTATCACAGCCCTATGCCCTGCATTTCCCTCTGGAGGATGACGCAGACAGTATCAGCATCGCTCGCTCCATCAGCAAAGACAGCTTGGCTTCTAACATTATGAGTATTACCCCTAAACACATGCTGGGGTCAGGAACACTGCCTCAACACAGACTCACTGGTCAAAGCCTGCTTAGTCATATTCGCATAGAGGATGAGGAGGAGGAAATAGAGGAGGAGGAGCTGGTTGCTGTTATCCACCCTTCCGTGTTTCCCCGACATCGACTTGGGAGCGACATGGAGCAGGATGAGCTCGAAATCCAGAGTTCAACCTCCACCCCAAGGGTTTCTAATAGTCGTTGCTCTCCTTGCCTTGATACGAGTCCCTTTGCTCCAGACCACCAGGCAGACAGCTACTATCTGGAGCCTTTGATGCCTGCCGTCCCTAAGCCAGCAAAAGAGAAGAGCATCAGCCTGAACAAGGAGGAGGAGAGTGGTGAGAGTCGCTCTAGAGCAGCGCTAGCTTACAGGAAAACAACCGCCAGTGTCCCAAGCACCTCACAGAGGAAAGCCCTAGCGTCTGAGTCAAACAGAGGCGCTTTTACACCCGTACCTGTGGTAGAATCAGTCACAAGCTCTCTCAGGCCACCCACGGAAGGGTCGACGGGCACCTCTCAGACTGGGAAGAAACAGCCCCAAGGCTTTTTCCTTCATTTGTCAGGAGAGCCAGACCGCCACAGTCCTTTCTCCTCTGGGATGGACGTAGGGCTCGACTCTGACTCAGACATTGCAGACCTTGAGGAAGATGATGAGGATGATGATCAGATGGAGCTGGCTAAAGAGGTGGTGAAGAGAGGAAAGGGAAAGTTCTTAGAAGAGGGTGAGGTGTGTGAATTTGTAGAGGGAGAGGGTGAGTCAGCCAAGCTTAGAGAAGACTCAAAGGTGAGTGAGCGGGATGATAAGGAAGACGGCAGCGGGCGGTCTAGCCCTTGCCTCAGTACAGCATCCTGGGCGAGCAGCTGCAGTGCTTCAGGTAGCGCCAGTGTCAAAATGACCAGCTTTGCAGAGAGGAAGCTCCTTAAACTTGCCCTCCGCGATGGATTCTCAAGTACCAGCAGCTCCCAGAAGACCACACCAGATGGCTCGGAGATCAACCCCTGCCCTCCCTGGCAGCTGAGGAGTGAGGGCAGCTCCGGCTGGCTAGGGAAGGAGCCTGCTTCAGTGTTGGGGAAGAATATGATGGTGAGTCCATCAGTAGTGCCTTCAGAGCTGCTGCAACTGCACATGCAGCTAGAAGAGCAAAGACGTGCTATAGAGTATCAGAAGAAGAAGATGGAGACCCTATCTGCACGGCAGCGACTAAAGCTGGGAAAAGCTGCGTTCTTAAACATTGTGAAGAAGGGTGGAGGGAAGAGTGACACACTTCCCCTGCCCCTGAAACACTCCCCCTCCTCAGAACTAGAAGATGCTGACAGGAGTAAATTGAAAACCCAGTCCTGCAAGGATGACTCCTGTCTTGAGGCTCTGAAAGTCCAGGCTAAGGCAGGTCAAACAGAAGGAAGACAGATAAACAGAGACAACAGGTTGAACACCTTGTCCCAGGATAATGTGGCTGAACCTGACATGAATGATTGTTCCCGCTCCATAGATCTCCTCAACGAAGCTATTAGTTCTATTCAGCAGCAGATGATGCAACTCTCCTTACAGCAAGACCGGCTGATGAAGCAGAGCGTGGCCTCTCCGCCAGAACCCGTACAATCAGACCCTAGCACAACTCTCAACACAATACAAACATCACCCTCTACCTCAGAATCCAAATCGTATGCAGTTCACTTTGTCGATATCAGTGGCAGCAATTCTGCTCCCGCTCGCCGTCCTCCCAAGCTTAGCTCCAGCCAACGCAACAAAGCCTCAGAGCGAAAGCAGATAAACGAGAACAGCAAGACGGCTTCGATCAAGTCCGACAGTCAATGCACGCCTTCTCCTAGAGAAAATACTGGTGGAGGGCAGGAGACAGGGTTAACTGTTGAGAGCTCCAGGTTAGAGAGAAACAGTGTGAGAAATACCACCTTCAGAGTCCATGAGGACCCCAACCAACGCAGCACCGGAGAGGGAACTACACGGTTCTCAGACAAACCCCAATCACAGGACCCGCCAGTCATCTCCAATACGCCCAAACCTCTGTCACAGGCTGCAGAGCCAGAAGAGAACTACGTTGGCAACTCAGGGACAGAGGCCATGGGTGGAGATGAGACTACCAGGGTCAAGGGTCAACTGATTGAGGTCGACTTGTCAGAGCTTAAGGATCCAGTGGAGGATGGCAGCA
Source organism: Thunnus maccoyii (assembly GCF_910596095.1). Taxonomy (NCBI): domain Eukaryota; kingdom Metazoa; phylum Chordata; class Actinopteri; order Scombriformes; family Scombridae; genus Thunnus; species Thunnus maccoyii. The sequence goes on from NC_056551.1 coordinate 19,881,832, forward strand.
CAGATGTTACAGACTGCGCAGCAGATAGCGAGCAGAGGAATGTACTAGGCTTCTTCTTTAAGGTAAAATTCAGGATATCTGCATTTTTATGTGTGCTTCCATGCGTAACTTGTGAAGTGGTGTGTAAAGAGAAGAGTACCATCTGTGAAGCATAATTACTAACTAAATGATGAGCACTCTTCTCTGTCTTCCAGGATGATGGGAAGGCAGAAGATGAAATGGCAAAGCGTCGTGCTGCCTTCCTCCTCAAACAGCAGCGCAAAGCTGAAGAGGCGAGAGTTCGCAAACAACAGCAAGAAGTAGAGAGCGAGCTTAAACGTGATGAGGCCAGGTATGTTTTCACACACACTAATTATACGGATAAGGAATTGTCTAAGGTGGATTCGTGTGTGTACGGGGGTGTATACTGTATTTGACTCACTCCTTTCTTGAAGGCGTAAGGCAGAAGAGGATCGTGTTCGTAAAGAAGAGGAGAAAGCGCGGCGAGAGCTAATAAAGCAGGAATACTTGCAGAGGAAGCAGCAAGCGCTGATGGAGGAGCAGGGTCTGGTCAAGCCTCGCCCACGGACTAAATCCCGCAGGAGCAGGCCCAAGTCACTGCACCGCGAAGAGTCCAACAGCCTCTCCAAAGGATCCACCACACGTAAGTGCACCTTTAGCTCTTCAACAGCTTATATTTTTGTCTGTTTGTCCAGTCTGTTTGTCTACATGTTGTCGTATAATCAAATAGGCTGTTGTGTGTGTATAATATCCATTCACTTCACTTGTGTACATTGTTTGTCATGCTCTGAGTGTGCACCTGTGTGTTGTGCAGGTCATTCTCTGAAGGTGTCCATATTGATCAAAGCCCAGGGCTCAGCAGCAGGCTGCAGGGGAGGTGAACCTTCTAACCTGCTCTGCATGATGTGACATCAAGCATACACATCTATTAAAAATAGCTAATGAAACAATCCTTCAGGGGTTTAAAATCCAAGTCTGATTTGGCTATGATCTATTTTTCATAATCACAGGGTTGTTTGATTGATAGATTAAAGATCTGTTGGTAGAGTAACATCACAGGATTTGGCTCACTGCTTGTCATGTGGAAATGGAACAGGCATGGCTTGACAAACACTGCTGTTTTATTTAGTAAAGTAACTGGTAATAAGTCCTGCTGTCTGCGACTTTCAGCTGATCTGAGCTGCAGTCATCGAGGATCCACATTGTCGTTGGCTACTGAGGCAGATAGTGTCATCTCTGGCGGGGCAGAGTCACAGAGGTGAGACATCCTGTTTAATGTTTAGGTCCTGACAAGATAATCAGTTCCCATCTCTTGTATCAATATAGTCATTTGATTCACTAATGACTGCATCTTCCAGGGCTGGATCCGTGTGCTCTGTGGAGTCATTCCCTTTGCTGAGCAGAGCATCAAGCAGGAACATGGAGAGGGACTGGGAGAGCGGCTCCATAGCCTCTTCCATCACTTCAGCAGAGTACAATGGTGAGCAGTAATGCAGAAAAACCTATTTATTCATATAACACCAATGTTTTTAATGTATTTTTACCATCACAAAGCAAAAAAACTTTTGTGCAGTAAGCTTTCAGGCGTGCTGTAAAAGAATAGTTTGACATTTTGAGAAATACGCTGATTTACTTTCTTGCTGAGAGATAGATGAGAAGGTCGATACCACTCTAAAGCTGTAGTGATCTTCTCTTCTAACTCTCAGGGAGAAGGTGAATAAGCATATTTCCCAAAATGTTGAACTATTCCCTTAAACACTTGCAAAATTGTATGCATTTCTCTCATTAATCTCTTTGTTATGTTTTGTTTGTTAAAGGTCCGAAACTTTTTAAGGAGCCAAGCTCCAAGTCCAACAAGCCAATCATCATCAATGCCATCGCACACTGCTGCCTGGCTGGAAAGGTCAATGAGGGCCAGAAGAATTTTATTCTGGAGGTCAGTGTGATCACTTGAAATTCATTTATTGATTGTGAATAAGTGAAGGATAATTTAAACTTTTCTAAAATCATCAGTGTTTTTTGTGTCAGTTGCAGCAAATGCAGATTTAACTCTTACACAGTTATGTTTCTGAGTTGTGTTTTTCCATATTTAGTAATTATGTTCCATAACTGATTGATCACAGGAGTTGGAAAAGTGCGAGTCCAATCACCTGATCATCCTTTTCCGTGACGGCGGGTGCCAGTTCCGCGCCATTTACAGTTACTCGCCAGACACTGAGGAGATCGTCAAATTCACGGGCACAGGGCCGCGCTCTATCAGCCGGAAGATGATCGACAAGCTCTACAAATACAGCTCGGACCGCAAACAGTTCACCGTCATCCCTGCCAAGACCGTGTCAGTCAGCGTGGACGCCCTGACCATCCACAATCACCTCTGGCAGGTCAAGAGACCAGGGAGCTCACGGAGGAAGTGAGAAAGGAGAGAAGGAAAAAGAGAGATGGACACTTGTGACAGTTTCTGTTCTATCTAGTACTGTTGGGCAGGACCCAATAATCATGGAGATGACTGACACATGATCATGTGACTGACGTGTTATTAGACAGTGGCGTTAGCCAGCTAGTGCAAGTGGGAGGGCTACGACATGTTCTCATAAATGGAGATGTCAGTCTGGAGCAGTGCGAGAATACAAAACACCTGCCAACTGAATGCACTGCAATGGTTTTTTTTTCTTTTTGTTTTGTTACCATTTTATTTTGCATGTCACACTTTTGTGTTATAATTTGTAGGTACGTCCTACGTTAAATTGGCACTATTGATGATGGACTGATTGTTGTATAGCACTGAAGAGGAAATGGACCCTCAAGTTGAATACTACTGAATCTTCATACGGTGTATGTAGTTACAGCAACTACAGACAGACTGTGGTGAACGTTCACTCGATTTTGACTGAAAAAGTTTGCTATAACAGCTTGGCAAAAAAATACCCTACTGCTGTGATAAATCCAGGCTCCACATACAGAGCCCTTATTTATTCACCATTTACTACTCCTGGTCAGTGCTTTCATGAAGAGGGAGCTTTGAACAAACGTTTTGGTTTTTTTTTTAAATCTAAGTATGGAATGGATGTTAGTATGTGGTCAAGTCTTGTTTTTCTATTTAGTGTGTTTGGGGAAGTGTGTGAGTATTTGTGTTAGGGGAGAGCTGTTTGCACCACTTGTGCACTCAGCTCTGAATGTGTTTACTCTCTTGATTATGCTTTAAAACTTCTGTAATGTAACAGAAAAATGGAACAAAGCAACAAAACATTTTCTTTCTTTTTCTTTTCTTTTCTTTTTTTTTTTTTAGTTTTGGAGCTGTGTGCTGCTGTTCTGGTGGAAGAAAAGTCTTAATAATGTTGTTTTTACAGTAGGAGAAATTGTACTAGTATTTATTCCAGACAGGAGGCGCTTTTGAGACTCAGTGCATTATACCTTATCAGTAGTGCATTATATTGTATTAACTTTATACTTATACTCCACCACCCAGACGAGCCATCTGAGATCCCTGACTGGCTCGTATTGCTGAACCAAAATGGACTGAGCTATGCCACTGAGCTGTTTGCTACTCATTATCTGCTCACTGGCCCCTGGTGAGACATACGATTTTAATGTAGCTTCTGGCGCTCAACACGCTGCCTGGCAGCACTAGTAATTTTCCCTGTAATGACTGACTGTCAGCGGCTGGTTTAATGCGGTGGGGAAACTGCACAATACTTGATATTTGTTTGCTGCATTTTGTACATTTTTTGAGTAGTATTTTTTGTACGTTATGTACAAGTTATGTTTACTAAAAAGCAGGCACTATTTTGAGGTTTATTCTGTTACAGGCTTTCAGAGATGTTATGAGTCTTGTTTCATTGTGTTCTATTGTATGTTAATTTATTTTGAAGATATATAATAAAATGCAACTAGGTACGTTTTTTGATGAAATGTTTGAAGTTTTAGTGGTCTATGGTATTTTTGTGTGTATGTTCATCTGTTCCTTCCTCACTCACTCCTCTTCTTTATTTCAGTCTGCCCTCCTATTTCACTTTCCTCCTTTTTTCTATGACCCCTTTTTACATTTTGACATGTCAGAACAATAAAAATACAGTTGAAATTAATATCATTGACAATGGCTGAAACCTATTTAGCTTTGTTAATGTTATCAGTTCCACCTGTGCTTTTCCTGTCGTGACAAGTCAAAATGTCTGCTGTATAAAAGTGACTATTCCCCTTCTGTCTGTCTTTACTGGATATGGTGGAGGTAAAGGGTGAGTGAGTGAGGTCAGGAACCATACTGACTTTCACACATTATTATTACTACACACTGTTATCGAGCTACAACAGAGTAGTCGATTGGCAGAAAATTAATCAGCAATCATTTGTTTTTGCAAAAATGCCAAACCTCAAGCTTCTCAAATATGAAGATTTTATGGTTTACTTTGTCGTCTATGATGGTAAATTGAATATCTTTGGGTTTTGGACTGTTGGTCGGACAAAAAAAGGACATTTGAAGACATCAGCTTAGGCTGTGGTAAATTCTAAACGCCATTTTTCACTATTTTCTGACATTTTGTAGACAAAATGACAAATTGATTCATTGAAAAAACATTTGATAGATTAATCGATAATGGATATAATCATTACTTGCAGCCCATGCATAGTCATACCTTCTCACACACACCGCTTGGGGCATAAATCGTTCCTACACACTGTTAAGATTACTGTCGTTCCTTCCTAGGCCTTTTTCAGGAAAAGCACAAGTGTCACTAATAACATTAACAATGGCTCACTGAGGTGTCCCAGCTAACTGTTTATTCATCCACTCATCAAGCCCCTGCACACCCACAGTACAACCACACAGATGTTCTCACTTAAGCTGTCTGATTAGACCTCTTCTCCAGCCAGATCTGTAACTCTCGTCTTACTTCAATCAGCTCCCTCCTTCCTTTTTCCATCAATGTTTTCACCCTTCTTTCTTTCATCAACTCTTTCACCTTGAAATTTTTTGTCTTCTTTACACAACATAGTTTAGTGTACAGCTATTGATGCACCTCAGCATCACACCTATACAGTATATGTAACTATCTACATTAAACTCAGGTGTGTGTTCTTTCCTTGGACATAATTTGTCACTTTGTGACTTGCATGCTGTGTGCCAGATTAAACTGACTGGTCATGACCGCAGCCTGTATGGATTTAAAAAGGCCCACACGTGTGTATGTTAAGCTCTACACATCTCAACACAGAGAGGAGCAAAAATGAAGCCATGAAAGAATTGTCTGTAGACCTCTGAGTTCAAATTGTGCAGCATTATCCATGCTGGCACCTCTGTGAATCTGTATGTCACTCATGCTTTGAGTCAAATGATAAGAAAAAATAACAATTAACATTCACCATCATAGTGTAGCATGTTAGCTAATTAGCACTGAAAACAAATACAGCTGAGGCTGTTGTGAATGTTTAAGGGTAAAACTTCAGCCTGATGATGGCACTGTATGAAAAGTTACTCAGGGTTCACTTAAATTATTACAGTCCATCCTGTGGGAACCATGAATGTCTTTATACAAATTTCAAAAGGATCCATAATTGTTGAGATATTTCAGACTAGACCAACAGACTAACACATTAATAGAGCCATGTGGCTAATTATCTTCCAAGAATTATAATGCGCTCCATCATTATGAAATTGGTTGTCAAAACCACCGACTCTTCTCCTGAGGCTTGCTGTCCAGCCATATTCTTTAACCTGCACTAACAAGAGTTGTCAAAAAGAACCCAACAACCTTTCAAATAATTTCAGAATAACTCTGCAAAGAAGGTAAAAACCTGCAGCCAGGAAGAGAAACACTCTGCAGCACTTTATCAATCAATCCTTTATAGTGTCTAGACTGAAAGCCACTTTTGACTAAAACACACATTACAGCCAGACTGGAGATATCAAACGACACTTAAAGAAACTGAAATTTTCTATAGCCTAATGAGACAAAAATTGAACTGTCTGGCCTGATTGCCTGGTGCTGCATGTGGCAAAAAAGCCGCTGCTCCTTACTTGGATTAAATTGTCTCTACAGTGAAGTGACAGCATTATGCTATGAGAAGTTTTCGGTGGCAGGGACACATAGTCAGGATTACAGGAATACTGACACCGAGCCAAATGTAGAAATGTCTTTTAAAAGCTCTAGACTGTACATGACCTTAGACTGGTTGTACAGTTTCTCTTGTAACACAGCTGTAACCACTGTGAACAGTGACTCTACAAAGTCCTGAAAAATCGTCTGAATATATAAAGCAAGTGAGGTTTCTGTATCTGAATCTTAATAAACTTGCAGATTTCTGAATGATTCGTGATGGGCAAAAAAATCACACATTTTACATTAACCCTTGTGTTTTGTTGACATTGCTATGTGTAAAAATAATAATTGCCAACCAAAATCAACCAATTTTTCTCCTTGAAATATTTTTTTCTGACCTTTTAAATCCCATCATATAGAAAAAAGTGGTAACTTATCCCTTTGCCACAAACTGGACCTATCAAAATGACCATAAAGCTTTATTATAATTCAAAATAAGGAAATATTTCATGTTTTATATGTTATATGGGCTAGGCATAAACAAACACATAATCCTTTTGGTTGGCAAAAACTCATTCACAGACAAAGAAATGTACATTGCTATCCTTCATAGTGATGCTATTTATGCTTGAGGGTTAAATAGACCCCAGAGAGGTTTAACAGGGACCTCTTATGAACAAACTGTTACAAAACTCCAAAAAAGTTCTGTCAACACCAATCACAGATACAGAGCAGATGCAAATCCACTGTATTTAACCACGTTTTACGGCTGAGACCTCAAACAGAAGTAGTTGTCTGTAGCGAACTACTGAAACATGTCAACATTTAAAAATCATAGCAATTCTCACATAAGAAAGAAGTCATGAAGTATCAAGGTGGTAAAACAATGTTAAGGATGGTTTTTCAGTTGTTAAAGAAGACCTAGAGTCTCCAGAACCCCAAAAAGGACTGTAATGTTAAATATATAACAAATAAATGGAAAACATAGAATGGATCTGAATATTTTTCACAACATATTTTACAGTAATTGTTTGCTTGATTGACAAGACGTATGAACAGAAATTTCTTAAATGTGTAAAGATGAATACTATATAGCCTTGACATTCAACTGGCATATTTCTGACTATTTGCTTCATGCAAAGGGTTCAGTTACAGTATTTTCATCAATGTGTTTAAGGTTTAATGCCAAGTGAAACTCAGAAACAATACAAAACAGACCTTTAGTCTAAAAAAATGTGATGTTTCAGTCAGTCAACCTCATTAGGAAAGGAGTCACGTTACGTTGTTTGAAAATGACAATCCTTTACCTCGTCTGCTCTGTTTAGTAACACATAAATGAACTCTCACATAATTAAATGTAGAGAAGACAATGTCAGTAGTGAGAGTTGAATTGGGATAGCTCATCTTAAAATCGTACCAATTATCCACATCCATCCATCCTTCCAAGAAACGCTAGCAACGCTAAGACTAAATTATTATCCAACTCATAACAGTTTCAGCAGGTTTTTTTTTTATCATATTGCACTTTAATGTGCAAAATAAAATGATACTCAAGTACACTTATTTTCAACATTTAAATATGTACGAAGTCAAAGAGAGATTTCTTGTGTACAAGATGTAGCATTTTCAAAATACATACCTCGCCCGTATAGCCACGAATGTGAAATTAATGAGCAAATTCTTTCACTGAACAGCGTTGAAAGACAAATTAGGTTCTCTGATGACTAATATAGTAAACATCAAATAAATCCTTTATGGCACAATATTGATTATATGGCACGGCCTGTTTAAAGGGTTGAACTAAGTCCTTGAAGTGCAAAACCTCATCTAACCTAAAGAAATGTACTGCAGCGAACATATAAGTAACCATCATTGTTTGTACATTACGTACTAATTAGGACTCTACAGCACTGAATAACTACCTCTATTGTTCAGCTACAAAAATTAAGCTTTAAATGAAAGCTTTAATGGACATATTTCATTTAAGTCACATAGTGTTGAAGGTTATGTTTGTTTTTATGCAACGGGTGGTAAATAGGTTGGTGTGTACTGTTTAGGAAATTTTAGAATACTGTACTGTATGTGCATCTGGTTTCTGGTAATCTCTTCATAAAGTGCACAACCTACCCAAGTCAAGAAATGACTGATAATGCCCGATTTAATCCTGGTCAGAGTCACCAACCCCTGCATCTCAAAACATCTGATCTTGATGTTCAAATTTTCCTGAGGGAGCTACAACCCAAAAACCTGAATTTCAGGAGGCCTCATGACAATAAAAAGCATAAAGGTGGTCCTGTGATCTTAATTCTTTTGTTTGGTGAATCAGATTAAGCCAAACCAAGGGTAACACTGCAGGGACAACAGACCTGACTGAAATCCCTTCAGTTAGCGGCAATCATCTGTTAACAAGCTGGTCCCCAACTGCTCATCTGAAAGCGCTTTCATAGAAATGAATACACCATTCTTATATATGATGTCTGTGGCAAGAGAATGAAAATGTCACAGATGATGTCAAATGTCATCTGCCAAATAGTAGGCACTCATATAATACAGTAGTAGACTGCAGTGCTGGAACATTACAGCACAAACTGCCCTCTTTCAGACTGGATCTGCATGGACGCAACAAGGCCTCCAGGAAAGCCAAAGTGGGCTGATTAGGAGGAAGTGAACCAAGTTCAGCGCGGTATCAGAGCTGGGTGTCCTCTCTGGTGTCTGTGCAAGACTCCTGTCTCTCTTTCAGACTGCTGCTGTGGACAGGAGGCTCCTCAGGAACGTGAGCCAGAGGGTCCGAACGAATCAAGTACCTGAGAGAGAGAGAGAGAGATAGAGAGAGAGAGAGAGAGAGAGAGCAGAAGGGCAGATGAAGAACTGAGACAAACACGTGCATCAATTCAACACAAAGTCACAGCCATGACGGGCACTCCACATTAAAGAAGAGGAGCTAAATAAACAGGTAAACTGCGGGATGCACTCACCACCCTCTATCATGAGCAGGAAACATCCATGGATGGATACTAAATAACTGCCTTCCTTCCTCAGCTGTTGTATTACAATTGATGTTGTTTCATTGTAAACGTATAATTTTCCCATAACAATATGCTACAAAATTGTTGCCGTCCATTCTTTTATAAGTGTTTTCACAGCTGTAAGCATAACATTAGCATATAATCATGTTTATGGCTAATGTGTTAGCAAACAATAGCCTATTTTACATATCCAGCAGACACATATTAGTATTCACATGGAGTCATGTTTATGACCACTTGACGAAAAAGTCCAATATCGACTCTTTTTAGCTCTGTTTTGCTTTCTACCAACTTCTTAGGTAAATATCTAAATCTTAAGCAGTTAGTTGGTAACTTTGTCTGTCTGCTGTTTAGTGCTGACCAGATAGCGTACGGTTGCTTTATCAGAGCCTTTTTGCTCACACTACTTACCTAGTGCTAGAAACGAGGACGATGAGAGCGGTGAGACTGAACCAAAACAGTAAAGTTGTGGGCTGTAAAACCAAAATAATGAGCTAAAATGCCCTTTACATTTAAGGGGAACTGCAGAGAAGGGTGATCAGTGTAAGAAAAGTGTTCTCGGAATCTAAATTTCTATTATATTTCCTCCACATTAGCCTCCGTTAGAGGTAGTGGAGTTTGGTTGGTAGTGGAGGCAGATCAGATAGGACCAGAATGGTATTAAGCCAAATTGTCACTAAACAGATTTTTCCATTAAACTGTTTTGCTTTCATTATCTCTTGGACTAGTTTCTGGCAACACAGCAATGTAACACATGCAAACAAATCAGCAAAGAAGGTGTCTCCAAGAAAGCTGAAAAATACACAAAACACATCTGAAAAACCTTTGTGCAGGCAAAAAAGTAATTTTTTTGTGTTTTTTCTTTCATGGGTTTGCACGTCTGTTCATAATGAAACGGGTATGAACTGACTCAAACGTCATCAACAATACATGGAGCAACATGAGGGAATAATGCTTACACAATGTCATTGAGCTCCAGCCTGGTGTCGGGAGAAGGGTTAATCAGGACGTAGGACAGAGTGTTTTGGTGATCATTCTGCTCATCTGAAACACAAACATAATCCCAATCAGTGACCTGGGAAAAGTCTGCATCTCATGATCAAATTTCTTAAAATGTTTTATTGTAAAAAAGGATATAACATCATAAAATAAAAGTGACATTGATGGTTTGTTTTACACACAGAATATACAACATAAAAAATATTAAGGAATCGTTAACTCTCTCATACACACACATTCACACACTACAAATGATGGAAAAAAACAATATGGCTTCTCTAAGATGATTAATGTTCAGATTTTAGATAATAAGTAAGCGGCTGCCAGATCTTAAGTTTATCCTTTAGCAAAAAACCTTATTATTTCAAGGTGCAGTGTATTGATCAACTGATTAAGCCACTGATTGACTGTGGGGACTTTCTTCTTCTTCTAGTGAATTATAATTTAAGTTGCAATACACGACATTCAGGCACTAGATGTCGCACTATAGCACCAACATCTCAGACCAAAACAAACTAGGCAGTCCTGATCAAATAAGGATCAAGATTCTGTTACTGCATTGCCTGTTTCTCACCTCAAATGTTTTCAGAAACATATTTTAGTGTACTGTTTAGCTGTAATTTGACAAAGTTTGTGACATGGCCACCATCTTGGAAATGGACGTGGAGAACACGGAGGGACTCACATGCACTAACATGCACGCTCACATGCACTAACATGTCGTGCGGCCGGACCAGCTACCCAAACAAAGAACAGAGAAGCTTGGATAACACACACAGAGGGAGTGTGACTTCATTCTCTGCTCAGGATGCTATTACTACACTATATCTTTACATAACAAACAGGCCTTGTTGTTTACTGACATCCAGTGAGGCTGAATGTCATTTATTGCACCTTTAAGTTTTTTTTGTCTGTAATTAAGTTAATTAAGAAAATGAGATATTATTATGTCTTCCTAAATTTGATTGTTCCATGTGTTTATCAGGCATTGTAAAGAGGAATCTAAAGATCCCAGTTTACTAGGATAAAACACCAGGATTTGATTGAAGAGGAAGATCAGAGTTATGAACTAATTTCTACCTGATCTTTACTTAAATGCTTACCTTGTAGGTATCCCAGATTGACTCTGTTCATGACGTCACTGGCTGTCAGATTAGTTAGGTCTTCTAAAAACAACAGTTAGACAAGAAACAGACAAACTTTTAAGCAGAGGCAGACATAAAAGTTTGAGAAATGAAGACACTGAGCATCTATAAAAACAGTTCTCAGCCCTAGTGCTCAGCTGAATATGTTCCAGAAGTTAGAGATGAGTCCATCCTCACCATATCCTGAAGTGGGGAGGCCCAGGTGCCTCATGCGGTTGCGGACCAGCTCAGACAGCTCCTCCCTTTCAGAGCGTCGGTAGAGGTTGAGGCGCTGCTGAGCAATGCGTTGGGTGTGGTCCTTGCTCGAGTCCCGGTTCACCCCCTGCCACCTAACACTTTTCTTACTCAGACGCCGTGCCCACTGCATGCTCTTCTTCCTCAGCAGGGGGTGATCTGACGGGTCGTTGCTCTGAGATTCGTCACCCCTGTCCTTCGTGTCCTCACACTCATCAACGCTGACTGACACCTGAGACTGAGGTGGGGAGACAGGAGGTTACCTTTAAGACCAGGATGCTCATCATTATAAAAGTTCAAAAATAGCAAAAACAATCATTCTCATATGAGGTATTTTTATATGCTACAATTGATTATTTATGTGTCAATATTCTGCTATAAGCCACAAACTCATTTGTAATAAAAGTGGTCTCACATTGAAGATGGATATTTAACATCTTGTGTGAGATCTCACCTCAGAAGTAGAGAAAATGTGTGACTCTGTCCGATATATCCCAATAGGAATTTCTGCACTAGAGGAGCAGAGCTTCTGGAAAAGTCTGCCATAAGTACTAATCCATAGATCTTCCTCAGTTACTTTCATCTGGAACAAGAGAAAAACATTCAATTTGGTAAACTGTTACAGATCATTTCCTTCTTTTTACAGATGATTTTCTTTCTATCTAACTCACAGCACAGAGGTATCCTGATCCTGGTGTGGTGTCCAGTCCCAGCAGCAGCCTTGCAATAAGGATCATGTAGTCCTTCACAAAAGACTGATAAGAAATCACAGAAAGAATATCTTTTCATTTGTTTATTACAGCTAAAAACACATTGTACATAAAGAAACTTGAGTGAAAGTCCTATCCACAACTGAACACAAGAGGGCACTTTTGCTTTGTGAAGGTAATGCTCCTCTGTTTCTTCAGATGATGCTGTTTCTCAGCTGCCGTAAGACACATTAATTCCTGTCACCTGATATTGAAAAGAGTCATTTGAGGCTTCAGTGCTTTTAGCTGTAGTTTTGTACCAACCTGGTAAAGCAGGGTGTCCAGCATGCTGATACTGAACACTCTGCCAGCAGCGAAAGGTAGGCGAAACATGAAGGCCAAGTTGGAGCCTTTATCGCGCTCCTTCTGTGGGGGAACATCAGGACATGCACAAAGCACAGTAAAGGTGAATTACATATAAAGGTCTTTCATTTTTCTGACAGTCTAGAAAGTCAGATGGAAATGGCAGAAAAATATCTGGCTACATTAAAAAAAAATCTACTCTTAATAATTAATGTTCATACTTCATACCATCAATACCACACTTGACATATCTCTTGTATGTCTTACTTTCTCCAGCTTGGAGAGAGCCAATGAATAGCAATCCTTAGCTCTGAACTGCATGAACCTCATGTTAGATGGATGAGTAAGCTCTGTGATGATGCTGAGACTGGGAAACAACCTGGAATGAGAGAGAAGGGCATTACATTAAAGGATATGATAAAAAAATGAATTAAAGAATGAGGAAATAGATGAGTCAGAGTCAGAGGATGAGACTAAACATCACAGTTGATTGATTTCCAAAAATTAAAGACCATGTCAGGAGTAATATATGAGAAAAATGTAATTAATTACCTGAACATTGTCTGTACGTTGACAATAGTTTTGGCATCAGCCATGTAATCCTCCTCAGCACTCATTGTACTCTCTTTATCCACAACAACCAAATTATCTGCGTATATGATGCCACACTGCAGCAGGCTGTCTAGACTGAAACACACACAAACATTGAGCAGATCGAAAGCAGATATCAATTTGCCTGAAATATACTGCACATCCAATTCAATCTCAGAGACGAAGAACTCCTATTAAATATATGTTAAGTAGAAAATAAATGTAATGCACCAGCACCAGGTGGGACACACCTTCCCATCCACTTGAATGGGAACGTGTGTCCAAGCTTTTGACTGGTACTGTGTAATAAAATTATAATGGAAAGCAGAAAGTTATACGACCATATAAATCTTACTTGTCTATGGTTCCAGCCATGTAGTAAACCATCGGAAAACAGCAGATAGCCTCCAGAAAGTGATTATCTGGCCTACAGGAAACATAAATAATAGAGAAACATTTGTTTTCTATTGCACTGGGAAACACACAATATATTAGTAAGATAAAAAAGAAAATTATTTTTAAATGCACAAAGATTGACTCGGATATTCACATAAAAACAAATTGTTCAGGGTAAACTTTAGGCTTGTAGCATTTGTTTTTTTCCCTCTACTAAACATTTTCTATGAAATTTTCTACCTCTTCTTGATGTTGAAAAATGCTATACAATAAACTTTGCCTTATGGTTTGTATATGTGCTTTGCTAGGACAAGGAAATGGAAAATAACTAACTATTAAAAAAGCATACATCTTATAAATTAAGTATAATTTGACAATTGAAATCTCTGTCAGGTTTGGAAAATGATTTGTTGCTAAATTCATACATAGCAACAGTCCCAAAACTTTAGGGCTGCAACTAACAATTATTTTCACTATTGATTAATCTGTCAGTTATTTTCTTGATTAATCACTTAGTCATTTGGTCCAAAAAATGTCAGAAAATGGTGAAAAATGTTGATCACTGTTTCCCAAAGCCTTGTTTTGAATGCCAAATATCTTGTTTTGTCCAGAACCCAAAGATGTTTTATTTACTATCATCGAGGACTGAAGAAACCAAAGAATATTCACACTTAAGAAGCTTGAAACTGAGAATTTTAGCATTTCTTTTTAAAAAAATTACTCAAAACAAGTAATCAATTATCAGAATAGTTGCCGATGAATTTTCTGTCAATTGACTAATCAATTAATCGACTAATTGTTGCAGCTCTACAAAACTTTCAGGCTTAGTATACACTAAACACAGTGAAAACTACTATATAGCTGCTTTAGGGACGTGAGTGGTTACTGTGTGATGATGTGCAACAGTAAGTATCAGGGCCTCAGGAGCCTCTGTGGTAGTTTAACTCCCTGGTTAGTGTGTTTTCAGGCTGAGAGATGAAGCCGTCTGGTGCTGAACGCACTCAGAGAGATTTAGTTGCTTTATTACCGCCTGTCCTCAACCAATAACCCCCCGCTGACAGAACTTTACTTTATGCATCTGCCCAGTCCTTCCGACTAGAGACCCAAGGCTGTCGTAAGTGCTTGAATTTCGTATCCAAGCGTGTGGGTGTTTATATTTGTGTGTGTGTGACAGCAATAGGAAGGAAAGGAGGGAGAGAAAGAGAGAGAGCTGCACGGAGAGAGAGAGTTTATTGTTATGTGCGTGTTGCTATGAGAGTCCTGAGAGCATGCATGTGGAGGCTGAAAAGGGACACATCAGGGCTGTTGATGAAAGCCTGTTCGGTGTTCCCCAAAGAAATCATTCTCTCCATCTTTTTCTCCCCTTGTAGCAATATATATCACTCCAGTTCAAGGCAAAGCAAGTTGCTATGGTTACTGTCTGGAGCTACGGAGCGCTTATTTTCTTTGTCGCTCAAAACACACCGTCACTATGAGCGGCAGCGGTAACCTAACATCAGGACTGACAATGAAATCCCACCTCCACAGCCTTGTCCTGAGTGCTCGGCTGACGTGAGCTTTTAGCATACATAATGTATCCCAGCGTGAAATGGTGAGTGATAGAGAAAGATAGAAATGATGTGTGTGTGTGTGTTAAGGTGAACTCACGGGTTATCCAGTAGCAAGACAATCGGGTTGAGTTCTTTCCTGGGTCTGTAATAAGCTCTGAGGGGCACGATAAAGTTATAGAGACCGTTCCCTGCAGTCTCAGCGGAAACAATGATGAGCTTGTTTTTAAAACCGTAAGCCTTCGCATCCTCAAAGCTGTTGTGCCTGCAACCCTGCACAGGGGAAACAAAAACAGGTATTTTAGGTTTGCTATTATGAAGTGAAGGACAGTGAGAGGAGGGGAGGAATGGCAGGAATGATGGAGGCTGTAAGTAATTGAGTGACTAAGTTGAAGGATCAGCGACTGCCCACCTGGTCCAGTCGTAGGCAGCAGAACGGGGCTTTCTCAGCCAACAGATGGCACAAGGTGGGCGAGCTCCCAATGTACGGAGAGTTAGGGGGATAACCTTTCACAT
Organism: Thunnus maccoyii; assembly: GCF_910596095.1. NCBI lineage: Eukaryota > Metazoa > Chordata > Actinopteri > Scombriformes > Scombridae > Thunnus > Thunnus maccoyii. The sequence continues at coordinate 19,897,373 of NC_056551.1, forward strand.
ACCTGGCAACAAATCCAAAAAGTGCAAATGACACATTTTTTTTTAAACATACTGTGTTCATCTTGGAAGAAAATGATCACGTTCTGTTGTTGTAATTTTCATCTTCTAACAGAAATGATCCCACAGTGTATTCAAGTTAAGCTGCACGCTGGATAAAGCAATCACAGAAATATCACAGGTACTGTTAATATTTTTCATATTAACATTTTACACATGTAAAAGTAGCAATACCACAATGCAAAATTAAAAGTGCTCATAATGCAGAAAAAAGGCCCACTGTGAAGGTTATATGATTATAAATTGAATTGTTGGATTATATTAATGATGCACATTAATAAGTAGCATGTTACTGTTGAGAGATAATTTTGACCACTTTACTGTTTATATATATATATATATATATATAAACAGTAAAGTGGTATATATATATATATGTGTGTGTGTGTATATATATATAAAATATAGCACACAATATAATCAGGAATTATGTATGCAAAATACAGTATGCTCTGTATGTAGTGGATTAGAAAGTACAATATTTCCCTCTGATCTGTAAGGGAATAAAAGTATATATCATATATATAATAAAGTAACAGAAGGACAAAAACCTCTAAATTGTACTTATTGAGTGAATATACTTTTTTAGTGATACATACAAACAAGCTATCTATAATTTCAGGGTCATTAACATGAGGAGACTAATAAGAGACTATTGCTCAAAGTAATCATAAACTACTTTTGTAGTTTAACTTAAATAAGTAGTTTTGAGCACAAGCAATCCAACTTCTACCTTCTGAGTAATATTTAAGTTAGGTAACATCTGTAGTACTTTAGTACTGCTGCATATAACATTTTTTTTAAATTATGGCCTGTGTTGTTTGCCCTGCCGTGTTGTGGTTAGGTTTAAAAGGTATAGGTAAGAAGTCTCTATTGAGGATCCTTAAATAAACACCACCGCAACATATTATACATAAACACACACACACAGAAAGAGACTTCTTACTCAGTAGACGAGTGGCCTTTCTCATCTATGAAGACGGAGTCATCCTCTGATTGGTCACTAAGGAGGTCACATGGCAGGATTGAGGAGGAGTCCGCAATCTCCTGAACTGGAGCGATGCTCGGCCGGCGGCTCCCTGTCCCATTTACTGTAGGTGGGACCAGTTTATCACTTGAGACGTCAGGTGGACTCGTATTCTGAAGATCCATGGCAACAGTGCCTGAAAAATACATTGAAGTGAGCTTTAAAACACAGACAAAGTCTCCTAAATTTATATCCTCATCTTCATCACACTCTACTTCCTCTTACCCATGCTAGCAATGATGCTGTGCACAGGAAGCTGTGAGGGTCCATCATAGATTCCCCCCACAGGACGCCCCTTCCTCTCCTCCTGGTTGAAGATGAAGGCTGAGTTCTCCTCCTTGGTGATGTTGATGTAGTAGCAGGTGTCTGTGGCAGCCATGATGTGGTGTGGACCAGGGTTCAGCAGAATGCTCTTGTTGTCCTCCCTCTTTATACCGATCAAACACACGCCATACCTGGACATCACATACATGTAGTTAGCATATACTTGAAGCAAATATCTGCCGACAGAATCTTGTCATTACATTATTTAAAGCTGTAAAAATCCAGGACTTCATAGCTGAGAATTGATACTTGGGGTTTAAAGAAATAGTTCAACATTTTTGGATATATACTTATTGACTTTCTTGCTGAGAGTTAGATGAGAAGACCTCTTTGATATCTGTCCGATCAATATGAAGCTGGAGCCAGCAGCCAGTTAGCTCAGCTTAGCACAAATATATGAGACAGGGGGGAACAGCTAGCCTGGCTCTGTCCTAAGGTAAAAAATCTGGCCAAGAAATAATTCAACACATAACCCCCTGTAAAACCACATGTTGTTGTTTTTATGGATTAATCAAAGAAGATATAATGTCTTAATTAGTGAGTTTAGAGGTGCCAATTTTGTAACTTTCATACAGAGCCAAGCTAGCTGTTTCCCCATTTTAAGTCTTTATGCTGAGCTATGCTAACCGGCCGCTGGCTGTAGCTTCATAATGAATGGACAGATATGAGTGGCATTGATTTTCTCATCTAACTCATGGCAAATAAGCAAATAAGCGAATTTCCCAAAATGTTAAACAATTTCTTTAAACAGCTACACAAGTGTCTGGGCCTGCAATACGTATTCAAAGGCTGTATCAGTGAGCTGAAAAAATTCTTTTTTTCTTTTTGGATTTATTTATCTTTACGAAATTCATATTAAACTAGACAAAAAAAAATAAAAGTGCTTTGTTCCAGTATTTGACTGTACAGGACTATACAAGATGATACCAGATCAAACAGACAAAATATGTAAATGTTTTGCTATATTTTCAACTTTTCAGCATCTGAAAGAGATGCTTTAGCTTACATGTCAACTCACTTCTTGTGAGCATGAAAGGAAGCATATGTGAAGCTTTTGCCATTATACTCTCCAAAGAACTTGCTGTCACACAGTCGGATGTGGTAGACCTCGTTGCCGGAGCAACATCCATACATCCTCTGCCACTGCTCCGGAGACTGTTGTCCTTCTCTGCATGAATCCAGTGACAAAAAAAAACAATCAAACACACAGCTGATCTATAAACAATATACCTTGAAAGTCAGAAATTTACCACATATCTGTTTGTAATTGATCATTATTGTCATTTGCAACAGGAGAACACTACATCTTCTCTCTCCACATCCCTCCAGACCCTCGAGGTCACTCTGGGTCTCCTGGGTTCTCTGGGGAAAGCAGACACTTCATCCATATGTCAGTCGACTCGACTATAATATGCCCTTTGTAATGACTTCCGGTAATTACTGTAATTGCTCGAGCGCTTTTGAGTTTAGTGGGCAACAGGAGACTCTCAGAATAACCTCAAGGTAGAAGTTTACGTACTTTCCTCTGAATACTTATTAATATTAACATAAGATGACAAATTCTATTTCACACTCTGTGGCTTCTCGGTTTAAAAGGCAAAATAAAGTGTTCATCATTATCTCCTGGTCTCACTGAACATCCTTACTGAGTTGCGTGTCTCTAAAATCATCTCATACACTCAAAGACGCCCACACATGCAATCATACACACACACACACACACGAACGCACTTCCTAATACATAGTCAGACGACTATAATACACATTCATATACACTTTTATAGCTAATGTGGCCATGTGCAATCTCACAGACTGAACACATTTGTTTAACCAAAAACACACAAGATTTGTCGGGAACACGGCATTGATTCCCCTCTAATGTGGTTTCCCTAAGCCACTGACATCAGCTTTTAAAAGTGATCTGTTTGCATGCTGTGAAAAATAATTTTCCACCGCAGAGCTTAACAGAGGACATATCCTCAAAAAATCCATTTAGGTGCCTCCTGTTCTCTTTCTGTTTAATGGACTCACTTTACTTCCTGCCGTGCTCCACAATGAACTTTTGTCTTTGGGGGCTTATTCACCTCTCTGTGCCAGTTCCATGGAAGCTACATAAATCAGCAGCCATGAACATGTGAAGAAATGTGAACTTTGTGATCACATCATAAAGAAATCAAAGAGCCTGAGGGGGCCTTGGGTTTACGTAAGATGACTGACCGTCCACGGGAGGTGTGCACAAGGAGTGTGACCAAGGTGGAGGTGGCAGGACACACGCAGTTGAGAGCCAACATGGCATACTTGAACTCTTCCTCACACACAACGTGATCTGAAAAGGAGCAAATGAGCTGATCAGATGAACTGAAGTGATCCTATAATGTGTTACTCAGAAAATGTGGACAACTAATTTTACAGGATTACTTCAACATTTTGGAAAATACATTTATTCTCTTTCTCAAATCTGATCATTAAATATATGAAGCTAGAGCTGGGAGTAGATTAGCTTAGCTTAGCTTAGCATAAAGACTGAAAACGGTGGGAAACAGCTACAACTACACTTTCCAGCACCTCTGACGCTCTAATTGTATCTCTTTTGTTTAAAGTTTAAAAATGACAAGTTGTGTTTTTATGGGGAGTAAAGTGCAGTGATTTACTGAAATCTTGTTTCCTAGCAACCTCACAGCCACGGCTAAATATTCAAGAAGTCACTGTGCCCAGAGAGAAATAATTACAACACCTAGCTTAATTTCCCATAAGCCAGAGCTTGTTGTTGAAACATTTCTGTTTTTGTACAGATTACACAAACAAGACACAAGTAACAAATGAATAACATTTTGAGGTGTTGGTAGGCCATTATTTAACTTTGGACAGAGCCAGGCTAGCTGTTTCCCCTGCCTTTAAATATAAGCTAAGCTAATCACATCCAGCCTCTAGCCTCTTATTTAAACTTGAAATAACTGATTTTTTGGCCACTTGGGGCAGCGGAAACAATCTGTAAACACAACATTTTCTTATCACCTTTTAAGTTTATATGGTGAACTTATTTGCAAACAGTTGCCGATGTACACATCCAGCAGATACAGAGCAACATTAGCATTCATTTGGAGTCGTGCTTCTGGCCATCTGGTGAATGTTTTGCAATGTAAGTCAAATATTCACTCTCCTTTTTGCTCTGTTTTTGGTCTCCATCATCTCCTGACAAAAATACCTTTCTTTAGCTTCCAAATCCTTCACTATGTTCATTAGCTACAATTGCTAACTTTGTCACATTCTGTTTGGTGATGGGCAGGTAGCAAACAATGGGATTTTAGAGCTTTTTTTTGCACAAAACAGCTGTCTTCTACAGTCAAACAGATTATGAGAGCAGAGAGTGAACCAAAATCTTGGTAGAGCTGAGGGGAACTGCAGAGTCGGGTGATAATTATGTGTGGCTTCATCACTAGGAGCAACCCCTTTCAAACACAAGCAGTCAAGTGATCCAATTGTTAATATAAAAATATTGCTCATGGCTGCTTTAACAGACAGCTACAAGATTGTTTTCTATTCTCTAATCTAGCTCTCAGCCAGAAAGCAAATGAGCCCTATTTCCCAAAGTGTTTTATCTATTCCTTTCAGGGTTGTGACACATTTCACTGACAGTTCAGAAACTCTCACCTGCAAATTTGACATGGAACTTATTTTCAGGTTTGAGTATCTGAACATAAAGGGGGCAGTTTGGGGCAAAGTCCTTCACCGCCCAGGCTCTCAGGATGGTCTGATGGTCCTGAGAGGAAACAATGAAAGGTTTTGTATTTTCATTTTGCATTTTTAAATTAATCTCCATTAATTCATTAGTAATTTTATTGCTGACTGGCAGCATTAATGACTTGAGTTTTTGTAAACCAATGAAAGACAAATCATAATTGATAAAGAGTTCCAGCAAACAGTTGATTAATTCTTGTTTTTCTTACCGCAGCCATGCGATCCACCTCATTACGACTGCTTAGAATGAAACAAGCCTCGGCATCATCCATTCTGCAGCAGCGAGACAAATAATAAAACAAAGTCAAAGTACGTGAAAAACAAAAGCAAATTACTCCATTACAAAGCAGCAGTAAAAAGAAAAAAAAATACAAACCCTGCCACAAGAGTCAGCAAATAAGCACTCAACTGAAATGACATTTGACCAGTCAGAAGAGATGACAGCAACATCCATTGATTCAGTATTCATTTTAACATTTCCTTCATACAGATAGACAAACATATAAAGATCAACTTGAAATGCTCCATACTGTATATGTGCAGTGAGTGTGGAACTGTTTTGCATATGATTAACACAGCCAGGAGAGTGCAGAATGCAAAACAAGTGTGGGAGGATTTGAAACAGTGCCAGATTCAGGATGTAAGCTTGAGATACACCCAGTCCTCTATTTCTAATTGCTCTATCAAAAACCTGCCAAATGTATACAGTGGAATTATGTAACCCAGTAATATTAATATGAGGTGTTCTGGTATAAAAGACGCACACTCAAGTGAAGTATACTTTATTTCGTTTGTTTTTTTTTTACTAAAAGGTTTTTTTTTTCTTTGTTGGGAGTGTTTCCTTGTGTTCGCTGAGGAAATAGTCAGCCTATGTGGATTAGAAAAAGACTATTATATGTTATTTAAGATACTTTGTCATTGTAGGCATACAACGAAATTATGTTTGGTAACTCTCAGAGACCAACAGCAATAGAAAACAAGATAGAAACAAGATAACAATCTAAAAACAAGGTAATAACAAGGTATTGCACAAGTTACACATTTAAAAACAATACAGAGACATGTGAGCATAGAAGTAGTGTCCTCTATCTGTATATGATACATGAAAGGCACTTATGCATGGCAGGTAAACTGTAACAGTGCAGTATAACAGGGATTTGCACAATGAATGAGGTTCTTGTTATGATATTGATTATATGTAGTATGAAGATTTAAAGATTTTATATTACATATGTAATATGTATTGTATGTAATAAAGTGTTTGAGTGCATTAGCAGCAGCTGGGGATTGGTGGATAGGAGAGGCTAACTTGGTAATATTTACAGTCTTCAGTCCTCAATCCTCAACAGCTATGGGAGGGTGGGGGGTGATGGGGGCTACAGCTCTGAGGAAGAAGCTGTTCTTCATGTGACGTAGGTCTGTCATGTAAAGTTGTTTAGTGCGCTAAAATTAACTGAAATGTTTACAATGTAACAAAAACATGAACCTTGGTTTGGCCTTTGGTTCAGACTCTCAAGTGTGAAAAGGCCCTAAGTCTGCCCCCTGTGTGAACACTTCCCAGTCTGTGTTTTCAAAGCAGTCCTGCAGTAGTGAGGTGGCTTCCTCGTTCCACACTTGGACAGATTTAAAAGCTGGTCTTGTTCTACAGATTAGAGGTTTGTAGGATGGAGTCATTCCCAGTGAGATGTGGTCTGATAAACCAAGTTGTGGAGATGGGTCGGCTTCGTATGCTCTTGGGATGTTTGCGTGAACTTGGTCAAGAATATTTTTGTCTCTGGTTGGGGAATTAACATTTTTGTGGTGTTTGGGCAGTATCATCTAAAGTCTCCTGCCAAAATCACAGATCCCTCTGGATGTGCATTCAGCTGGTTATTGATAGTGCTACACAGCTCCTATGCGCTATGCTTTTTAATACTATTGTAAGTGTTTTGCTTTTTATTGTTCCCTTGTCTCTTCGGGTAATGGGGTACTCCAGCAATTTAGCATTGCACTTCCATAAAGTTGGGGGACTCAGGAGAGACAGATTTTTAAAAAATGAATGGTCAAATCGAAGGACATATTCTTACTTTTAGTTCCTGGTATGGGTCAAGCTCCAACAATGCTGGATCTTAAATTTCCCATAATGCAGCATAAAAGCCTCCCTACCTTGTAAATGCCCTTATCTTTCAAACTTCATGCCCAGTATGTAACACAGAGTTTAAATTTGCAAATGTATAATTTCCAAGGCTAAGCTGAGATAACCCCATACTGTAAAGGCTTTTGAGATGTGTGTGTGTGTGAGTGTGTATGTGAGAGAGAGAGAGAGAGAGATCAGGCAACAGAAATAAACTTGACTTGACATACAGAGTGATAACAGTAATCAAAACTGTACCATCATGACACAAATGTATTACAGGGTTTTCAATCTCTCATCAATGCTACAAATTTCCATGTGATCTTATTCATAAAACTTTCATGACTCAAACTTATTTGATGAATGTGAGACAGATCATGGTTGCTTTCCTCAGAGAAAGCTATCCATTTAAAAACTGAGCCTCAAAAGAAATGGGTATAGCTTGAATGAGTAATTACAATGTTGTCTGAGTATGCCACACAATAGCTCTGACAAGCCTGTTCACTAAGAGAGGACTGAGAGAATATCAGGATGATATTAAGGAATAGAAAGACAATACAGATCCACATCCTACTGATGATAGCTTCATGGTTTGAGGCATATTTATACCTGCTGCAAAATGCAAAATATAAAAAGTTAGTAAAAAGAAAGTTAAATCAAAAGGATGTTTCCTGAAGCATCAGCACTTAAAAGGGACATATTATGCACATTTTCAGGTCTACTTGGGGCTCTACTGGAATATCTTTGCATGATTTACAGTTCAAAAAACTCTCTCTGTTCAGCTTCTGTTTGAAACAGGTCGTTTTAGCTCCTGTCTCTTTAAGGGCCCCCCTCTCCTTTTGAGTTGCAGAGAACATTTCTACATTTCTTAACCTCAGGTTTTGGATCTTTGACCATGTTTAGCATACATATCTGACATTATTATATTATATAAATAACAGAAAATCACAAAAAGCATATGTCACCTTTATGTAAACATTTCAAACCCCTTCCCCATCCCCATAAATAACGCAGCAAGACACCAACTTCTCATCCCTTCAGTAGGCTAAGTGGTAATGGAGATATCAAAATAAGATAATTGATTTAACCTTTAATTATAAGGACTATACAAATTAGATCAGTGCAATTTCTCAACACAGCTGGATTTGTGTTGTACAGCAAAGTCTATGTCAGAGACACATTACATCAGCAACACTTAAGCAACACATGCTAGCTCTAATGTTATGGTCATCAGTGTCATCGCTGGTTTCATTCAAAAGATCTAGACATGTACACAACCAAGTATGTAAGTATAAAAAAGATGTTTGAGAGTGTGAGCCTGTATGACACAGGTGTAGAAAGCAGTATGTTACACTAGAACTGCAGAAAATGTCAGAGGATCACCACAATTAGCAAGATTCATCCTCTAGGGAACACAGATTTCTGTACATGTTGTACCAATCCATAAAATTGATGTTAAGATATTTCAGTCTGGACCAAAGTGGTGGGCATTGTCATCCCTAGAAGTCACATCCAGTTTGGTGCATTGCAGTGATCCAAACTTTTTGAGTACACAGTTTGAGAATACATTATCATAACTGTGATGTTTAACTTACTTGGCTCTCAGCAGGTCCTGGTCTTTGAGAACAGATCCTTGCAGATAGATGACCCTTTGAGACCACAGAGGGATCTGCAGCACTCTCCGCACCTGGAGGTCCATTTCACTTGGGCACAGGATCACTACGTAGTAATCCTTTAAGAAGACACATCAAGCACATCACTATCAACTGTATCTATATTATTAGAAACACACTGAGCAAAACCATTATTACATTCTGTATGTGTGCACTAAAGTGTGAGCATGTGTGTATTTTTGTTAGTGTGTACTGTATACCTGCAGTCTGGGATGAGCGTAGAATTCATTGAGAAAATCCATGAGAAGGTCTATTTTGAGCGCGCTGACACACAGCACTACATGTTTCTCTGTCTGCGCTCGGTGGCGGCTGTAATTCCCTCCAGACTTCTGTCTCTCCATCCACAGGTAGATCAGCTCCTCAAACTGTCACACAAACACGCTGAGTCAAACTAGAATTCCCAGAAGGAACATTTGAGTAAAAAAATTACCCAAGATTATTTCAGCATCTTCCTACTTGCAGAGGCAGCACCACCAGAGCCACACAGATCATAATGACTACCAGCAGCTGGGACGGCCATATGCGGGGAGTGACGTCTCCGAAGCCCACGGTGGAGAAAGTGACGATGCAGAAGTAGAAGGAATTGAAGAGGGAGAGGTTTTTTCCTGCTCGCTCCAGGTGCTGGATTCCACATGTGCTGTGCAGGACGGGTAAGACACACCATGCATAAGAACACACAGTCAGCATTTATGACTACTTTCACCTTACGAACTTGGGTATGGAACCCCAAATGCAACATAAAGCAGATATAGGCTATTTCTGTCAGAAGTATCTGACTGAACAAGTCATCAAATAATACAGATGTTAAATTAATTTACATTAATTGTAAAAACAAATCAAAATGTCTATATTGTCTATATTGTCTATATTTTCCCTTTACATGCAATCAGTTGATAAAATAAATTACAGCTTTATTATCTTGTATCTTTTAACTTATTTTATCCTCAACTCTGTAGTTTTCCTATTTTGGGTCTTAGCACAAATCATGTATCTATTTTCCCCCATACATCATTTCCTATTGTAACATTTCCAATTTTCTGTGTTGCTTACATACAGTATACTATATTTAGGTGGTCCTGTCTAAAATGTCTGGGCTCTATTTGGTACTTCCCAGGCTAATCATTATATGCAACAAGCTATACAAGATCATAAACACATCTGAAATGCAATACAGTACAAAAGCTCTGCAACCTGTAAAGTTTAAAATATTTTTTTCATTGAGACTGCATCAGAGAGGTGTGTCAGTCTATATAGACAAAAACATTAGAAAAAAAAAAACATATATCACAACTTAATTCAAGACAACACACCACCAGAGTTGAAATGACTAATTGAATATACCTTGTATTTGGTCTTGTTAGTGTAATCATATACATGCCAAGTGGTTAAATGAGTCATTCACACTGCAGAATGACAGATTATAAACATCTAGAAGAATTGTTGAAGGCTCACCCAGTGAAGACGAGGCAGAGCAGAGTACAGATGAGAATGAGAACCTGGTTGAACATGGCTGAGTTGGTCCTCTGGATCGCTCTGTGGACATCATTCTTCGCCACAATAATAATAACAGCAACAACACACAGATAGTACATTGGAAACTGAAAACTCATTTTGCACCTGTCAAATGTTTTCACTGATTATTAATGTCCGTTCCGTCTGGAATCACTCATATCATTAGTTTAGCTATTTATTGCAAATGAAGATGCTCCCTGCTGCAACATTACAGCTGAATAACAGGAGATAACAACAGAATAACATGCATGATAAAATGCAGGAAGGACGGCAAATAATCTTCTAGTGGGGGCCCTCCAGGGTGCCCATATGCAAAGCAGAACTAACTCAAGTGAAGGATGTGTTTCAGGAGGCTGTTGTCAACAACAGCAGTACAAATGACCGTGCAGGCCTGTTTAATCAGTGCAATGAGATGTGATGAGTGTGATATTAGTTAAACAAGCACAGTGTGACACAAAGCATCTTGCCCTCACAAAGTAATTTAAATGTTGATAAAAGCAGGTCATTAACAGAAACAATCAAGTTTTCAAGCTTTCTGACTCACAATCATGTTCTCCAAAGCACATTTGGCCAGCCAACAGTTGAGAAACACGGGAATGAAGATGTTCCTTATTGAGGGCCAGAAGATCTGAGGATGAAGTGAAACACCTGAACTCACGAGTGGATAACATTTCACAGTTAAACTTTTCTTCAACTGTGTCAAACACATAAAAAAAAACTCCACAGCAATCAGCATTGTAGCTTTAATGCTCCGCCTGTGAAAAATTACAACTTTCTAACATTTTAACACCCAAAATGTCTGTGGTAGCCTTTCTAAATGTGTATAGTTCCCATATATTTTTTATGCCTCCTATTCCCAAAAGCTAACATTGTACAAATGAAAATGAAAACAATACTATAGGACCTACAGCCACATTAACAGCTCTGTGAGGCTGTACTTAGCCATAGTGTTGCTTTGAGATAAATGCTAACGTCAGCGTGCTAATACGCTCACAGTTACAATGCTGATATTTAGCAGATAAAATCTTTACCATGTTAATTTACTAATTAGCACTACACACAAAGTACAGCTGAGGCTGATGGGAATGTCAGTAGTTTTGCAGGCATTTGGACAAATTAAAAATGACCTGCTGATGGCGCTAGATGTAAAGGGATCACCAACGTGATTACAATTCATTCTCTGGGGACCATAAATATGTGTACTACATTTATGTTGTGATACAGGACCTCAGTAGGCCTATAGACCAACGTGGTGGACTGACCAACAGACCAACATGATGCTAGCATGACAACAAAAACTTCATGTAGCTTAAATGGCTTCTTAAAGCTTAAAGGTCTTTTTAAACCCTGTTGTCTTAAACTACAATGACTCATGATGGTTGCCCTGATACTTTCATTACTAAACAAAATATATGTTTATTCATCATGTAGTTATTTTGTTTTTGTGGTCTGTGGTGGTTGGAAGTTGTTTTGGTTTTGCCCATATGACCCACATTAATATCTGTTTGATTGCTTATGTGTATACAGTTCTGTAAATGTATTTATGGTTTTGTTTTGGGGGATTTAATGTTGTTGTTTCCAGTGAGGAAGGTCTGAGGACACCTCTGATCAGTTGGTGCACCTGTTGGTAATAAGTTGATTGACACTCTTTGTTGGTGTATAGCTAAAATGACCCAACCATGAAACTGAAGGACTACACACTGAAGAAAGCATAGCTGAAAAGCTGCATTTTTCTTCCCTGTGCTTAAATATGACAAAGAAAACTAAATAAAAGGAAAAATCTAACTGATTTGGGTTGAGCTTTCTGTGCTTTGAGCTTAAAGGATTCACCTCTGAAAAATTACAACCTGCTGTTATTACACTTAACACCCAAAACAACTGTGGTATAGTCTCTAGTAGAGTTGATTATTTTCATTATCAATAAAACTGTTGATTATTTTCTTGATTAAGTGATTAGTCATTTGATCCATAAAATATCACAAAAATGTCAATGACTGTTTCCCATCATCCTTCTATGATCCTTACTATCATAGAAATATTCACATTTGAGAAGCTGGAATCAGAGAATTTGGACATTTTTTCTTTAAAAAATGACACAAAATGTTTAATCGATTGTGGTGATTAATTTTCTATTGATCAACTAATCAATTAATTGACTAATCATTGTCCCTCTAGTCTCTAGCTCTAGCTTTCTAAATGTGTGTGGATTACAGGTTTAGATTTTAGTTTGTTTTTTTTGTTTTTTCTGTGTCTGACTCATTAATTTTTATTTACCAATTAAATGGGGCTGCAACTAAAGCTTATTTTCATCATCGATTAACCTATTGATTATTTTCTTGATTGATTGATTAATCGTTTGGTCTATAAAATGTCAGAAAATGTTAAAATGTTGAACCCTGTTTCCAAAAGATGCAAGATGAAACCTAAAATGTCTTGTTTTGTCCCGTCCGACAACCCAAATATATTAAGTTTACTATCACAGAGGACTAAATAATCCAGAAAATATTCACATTTGAGAGGCTGAAAGAAGAGAATTTTAGAATTTTTTTTGTAAATGACTCAAAACAACTAATAAAAATGGTTGGCTATTAATTTTCTATCAATCGACTAATTCATTAATCAACTAGTTGTTGCAGCTCTACAATGTTTTAATCCTCAGAAACTAAATAGTTTGGTCGCCCATGCTCAGTGAGCAGCAGACAACATATGAAAGACCTATTTCCAGAACAGTAACACTAACACACAAACTAACACTCCAGGGAGGAAAGACAGTGAGTATTTCACAGTGTTGCCATGGTTTTACCGTAATGATGAAGGGAACTGTGTTGATCATCTCCAGAAGATACGACACCTGGAATATCTGCTCCCAAATGTTCCCCTGAATATTTAATAAAACACACACCCACACTTTTTAACAGTTTTACCTGTGAGCTCACAATAGGAGTCATCACAGAGATACATCTCCTCATTGTAATCTGTCACTCTCCAAGACCACTTAATCCCTCACCTCAATCAGATCCTGTGATTACCGTCTATACTTAATGTAGCCGTGACAAATGACTTGAGCTAATTATGCCACTTATGGATTGTCAATCTCACAGACTGTAAGTGACTAATTGTATTAATCATGCCGATGTGTTTAGAGGTTGAGTGTGCCTCACCTTGTAGCTCAGATACATCAGTAACATAGTCTCCAGGAAACTAATGATGGCCACAATCACCTGCACATAAACAAAACAGGAAACAGAAGCAAGCTCATAAATTATTCACAACGTAACGACCATTTTAGATACAGTCTTCTGAGCATGAAAGCCACAGTGTTTTCATACTCGGTCAGGTGGTCAAACATCTGTGGTTTACATTAGGTGAAATGTTTGATCAGTTTGTGTACTTCATTTAATGAAAGTTTGGTTTGCTTTAGTTGTGACTCACTTGAATGGCCCAGACAGGAACCTTCCTATCCACCCAAAAGATCAACTCCCTGACAGAAAGAGCACACAAGAGCAACACTTTTACATCATCTAATAATAAATGTCCTCTACAACAGAGAAAAGATGCATTATTATCTGTTTATATAGCACCAGTGAGAGGCAAATACAGTCAAAATAAGACTTGTAGATGACCTAGCTGTCTGTTTTTTATAACTTTACACAAGTGTTGATAAGAGACTTAAACAATTCCCAACATGATCTCATAATGACAATTCTGATCTCATGACAGGTTAAGTAATAAACTGAGTGGTGGAAATGAGGTAAGATAACAAAGCACTAAGGGAGCACACACAGAACATATTGCATTATTAAGTTCTACTGATTCGTCCTTAGAAAGACAGAAATCACATCTTCTCCTGCTGCTTACCAGTTAATTTCTCTGTCCTGCACTGATCCGTTCCACTGGCAATCAACGCTGGGGGATAGTGATGATGGTAGGGAAAAGAGAACAAATGCAGAACAGGATGAAAGGCCTGTGGGGTAAAAGTTATCTGTGCTGATGCGTTTTTTTTGTTTCCTCAGTGTCAACAAACCATTTGTTGTTGCCGCTGGGAGCGTTTTGCTGTCCTGCGCTGGGGCTGGCGATGGCGCTCTGACCGGGGTTGTCTGTCACCACTCGGATTATGTACAGCAGACAGGTGAGCAGCTTCAGGGAGAAGTTGAATACACGAATTCTAAGGCCTAAAGGCGAGAGAGAGAGAGAGAGAGAGGGATCCATTGTCGAAAAGCAGTTGGAGCGACACAACAACAACGCAGCAAAAATGGGCCTTTGTGTGTAAATTTATAGTAAGTGCAGCACCGGGTGACCTTCTTTAAATCTATGATTTGGACTTCTCCAGTGTTGTTATGGTTGCATTTACAGTATATTCAGAAAGTATTCGGACTCTTCACATTTTGTTATGTTGCAGCCTTATGCTAAAATTTTTTAAATTCATTTTTCCCTCATCAATCTACACTCAATACCCCATAATGAAAAAATAAAAACAGAATTTTAGAAATGTTTGCAAATTTATTAAAAAAGAAAAACTGAAATATCACATTGACATAAGTATTCAGACTCTTTGCTATGACACTTGAAATTTAGCTCAGGTGCCTCCCATTTCTCTTGATCACCTTTGAGATGTTTCTACACCTTGATTGGAGTCCATCTGTGGTAAATTCAATTGATTGGACATGATTTGGAAAGGCACACAAAAGTCTATATAAGGTCTCACAGATGACAATACATATCAGAGCAAAAATCAAGCCGTGAGGTTGAAGGGATTAGCTGCAGAGCTCAGAGACAGGATTGTGTCGAGGCACAGATCTGGGGAAGGTTACAAAAACATTTCTGCTGCATTGAAGGTTCCCGTGAGCACACTGGCCTCCATAATTCTTAAATGGAAGAAGTTTGGAACAACCAGGACTCTTCCTAGAAGTGGCAGCCTGGACAAACTGAATGAATGTCCTCAAGTGGCCCAGCCAGACCTCTGACTTGAAGCCAATCAATCTCTGGAGACACCTAAAAATGGCTGTCATAACAAAATGTGAAAAGTGAAGGGGTCTAAATACTTTCTGAATACACTGTATGCATCTGGTTCTCACCAAGTACAAGTTTCTGGGTATTGCTTTTGTTGTTTTGTCCTTTTAACGGACTCAACAGTTCTGCAACAGCTTGTTAAGGGACATGAGAACATCTAGCCACTTACTTGATCTTTGGTTTTTGATGAAGAAAAGCTTCAGGCGCTCCTTGAAGGTGTTTTCATTCACATAAAACTCGACCTGCACCCTAACAGGGAGGAGGAGAGTGACTGTCACACAAAAACACAAAAAACAGCAGCATACACAGAGAGAGCCACGCAGATGTTTTTCAAATCTGTTTATAAAGTATCAAATTTTACACGGCATGAATATTCATAACGTTGTTTGTCTAATCACCTGCCTGCGGAGAGTTAGGTAATTATCTATCTCTGATTTTGTTCCCAATTATAAGATGGTTATTGTCGGACATGCAGCTTAAACCAATGGTACCAAAGAGCAGCTGTTACAGGAGCAGCTATCACCAAAAATCACTGAAAATACAAATCATCATTAGACTTTTTGGAATGAAGAATGGAGGTTAAAAAAACTGGTTAAAGAAAGATTCAGTGTGCAAACAATAGTACATGTGTTGGATGTTCATCTGTAACACAAAGCGAGGTACACAGGAAGAAAAAGAGGGAAGTCAGAGACAGTAGGTAGCCTGGCAACTCAAGCAAAATCACTACACTATTAATGTATAATCTTGACAGTACCACTTTCAGAAGAGGGTGCAGACGGGGACAAATCAAAAGAGGGAGTGCAAGCATAAGAAAGATTAGAAGAATTTGAGAGGAGTGAAAGCTTGTGAAGCTGTGCTGCTGCTGCTGCTGCTACTGCCGCTGCCACATTAATCCCAACTTTTGGCTTGTGGCTGGAGGGTTTGCAGCGGGAAGGGAAAGGCAGTGTGGGTTGTTGGATGCACAGACATTTTTCAGTGTACACTGCGACAGCTATTTCAGGTCTGCCCGACTGTAAACCCGCACCAAAGAGTGGAGAAAGCCCTTTAGAGATGAAAGAGAGAACTGCGCAAGAGAAATCCTCTGTGATGAGATGTGAAAACAGCTGTCACATCTGGTCAGCAGCAGGGCAGAGATGGGCTCTGGAGGTATACGCACTTCAGCTGAGAGCTGGTTGTCACATATGAGGATCCTACATATCGCTCTCTGTGTCTCACCCCTCCACCCACACACACGTACACACGAACACACATGTGCATAATGGTGCAAGTAATGACTCTTAATCTGCTCCTATTGAGCACACAATTACTAGCTGAAGTGGTCTGACATCAGTCATACTGTGGTGTCACATCGGAGTTTCAGGCAATAAGCTCTGAGAGTAATTCAATCTTTTAAGACAACTAATTGCAGCAGAGCAAGTTCTGCAAGTACAATCATCTTGTACTTTCTGCTTTTTATCAAATCAATTCACCCGGAGGTTCATCAACAACAGATGAGATCTGTTTGTCTGAACATAAAAAGTTAAAATACAATCAGGGAGTTTGACTGTGGTCATAATAATTTTGGCACCACAACAAATAAACTGAGATTAGTTGATTAATGGATTAGTCGACTGCCAGAGAATTAACTGGCTACTGATAATAAATTAATCATTTTTCCAAAAAAATGCCAAACATTCTCTAATTCCAGCTTAAATGTAAAGAAAGATTTGTTGCTTTTCTTCGTGTATGTGACAGTAAACAGAATCTCTTTGTCTATTGGACAAAACTAGCAATGAGCTGATGTTACCTTGGGCTTTAAGAAATTGTGATCAACATTTTTCACCATTCTCTGACACTTTATATACCAAAAAATTAATCGATTAACTTTATGTTTAGCTGAAACATTAATTAAATTGACAGAACAGTCATCGACAACTATTTTAACATTTATCTGATTACTTTGGTAATTTTTCAGGCAAAAATGACAAAAAGTAAACACTGCTTGTGGATTCTCAAGTGTGAACATTTACTGGTTTTCTTAGACTTCTATTAAGGTAAATTGAACATCTTTAGGTTTTGAAATGTTGGTTGCACAAAACAAGTCAAGTTGGAAATTGGGAGCAAACTATTAGTGGATTAATCGAAAATGACAATCATTAGTTGTAGCAGGTACTTTATAATACAGCAGGTGCGTCCATGAATAAAATGAATAAATGACTTCCAGGCTCTAGTTACAACTTTAAATATACACGCAGGTATTTCTGTGGCTCTCAGCAGTTTTTGGGCGCGCTTATTAAATTTGCTCAGAGCGAGCGCACGTTGTTCGCTTCTAACATCCTTCATCTGCAAACAAGCAAATTTGTCACAATTGAAAAAAGAAAAAAAATAAACAATAAAGACCCCCCTCCCCCTCCCGCCTCCCCTTCGGCACATCCAGCTCACACCACTGACATCACGACATCATGCGTACTTGTAAAGGAAACTTGCTGTCTCTGCTACATGTGGCCCTACCTCTGCCCGGCATCACTACCAAAAGTGTCCGACCTCCAAGTGCTCACGGACGGGTTGACCCAGGTTGGAATGATGATCTTCGGATCCATTGTATAAGCACACCTGTAGCTGCGTCGTGCAGTTACATTACATTATAAAGCCTCTTGGCCAACGCGCCTCCTCGCAGCTCTAAAATAACACAGCACTAACTCTGTTTGCCGGAACATTATATGTTTTAGAAAAAAAAACCCACGCTGATTAGGAAAAGATGCTATAAAAAAAGAAAGAAATCAGAGCCAAAGCAGGATTTGATGAATCATTTATTTGCACGAATGAATTGCTTATTGGAATATTTTTAGAAATTTATCTCTCTCTCTCTCTCTTTTTTCTCTCTATTTCTCTCTCGTGCGCGGGCCTGTTGCCACAGCAACATTGCTATGGCAGGAATAACCCTAACTGATGCTGTTTGCAGCATGGTCCTCTCCAGCAGCTCCTGACAAAGCTGTAAACATTCATTGTGACAAACTGGAGGAATGGCCAGATGGATTCGAAAAGAAACACTGATTTGTTGTTTTCTGCAGGTGGCATCATGTGGTGCACTGTATGAGGAATCAACAGCAGCAACATGTCAGTATTAAGTGTTTGGAATGAGTCATCTGAAGACCTCATGACTTATAGCCTATAAAGCCTGAAGGCATGTGCTGTCTGTCTTTCTGATTGAGCTCCTCTGTGAAGAGAAAGCAACAGGAGGCGGGGGGGAGGGGGGGGGTGTCTCTCTGTTCTGTTGATGTAGAGGGTCTGGCAAGACAGCAAGAGAAACAGAAAAGATGGATGCTTTTTTCTTTTGGATTCGGGGAGAAAATGAAGACAAAAAGACAATCAAGAACAATGACACTGCTCTCTGTCTGTGTCACTCTCTCTTCTCTTCTGCGTCCCTCCCACCTTTTTTGTCTTCTCTGCAAATTTGAAGAGTTTGAAGTAGTAATTAATAGGCGACCTCCTGCATGAGTCAGTGCTTTTTGAAAACACCGGAAGAGGCCACTCCACTTGAACCCCCCCGCCCCCCCGCCCACACTGCTACAGCGCTACTCAACGTGACTTTCCGAGTTCCATGTGAAGACCCTTACACCATAACTCCAGCCTGTAAAAACGCGTGACATTTTCACTCATGCATTTTGCATTTATACATAGCCAAGTTTAGCTCACAAAGGCTTTGCTTGGATGGAAATAATGAAGGCATTTAAAATGGAAAAAATGTGATTGACACACTAAACTGAAAGAAAATAAAGGAATTGCAGACAGAAGGCAGAAGAACACATGCTACAAAACAGGAGAGAGTACAAATGAGAGACTGGAGCCTGAGACAAAGACTACAGCGCTGCAATCAAGGATGATATTTTGCTGTCTATATGAGATCGTATGTTTCTTCTCATGCATGCCTGCCTTTTTAGAAAGGGAACCTTTGAGAGATGGATGATCTCTGGGCAAATGTGACCAGTGACATTTGCGAGTTCACAGTCGGCAGCTACACCAGACCTGCAGGCTGACCACTGGAAATCTAACAGGAAATATCAGTCACCTCCAACAACACTATCTACCGGGGACAGAAGACAGGTTCATTTGTGGGGAGAGAATAGAAAAAATGATAATAATTGTCTAAATTAGGAGCTGAAAATGTAGGCAGCTTTATCGAGGAGGAAACAGGGCTTGTTGACAGGACAGCTGGCGAAAGGTCATCTTTGAATGAAAGCACAGGCAGAATTTGTGATTTTCCTCGTCAAATAGACATGTCAAATATTACAAAACAGCACCACAGTCTCAGAGGCTTGCTGGTGCTCTAATCACATCTAAAATTACTTTTGATCATCGCTCTCCTGATGTCTATCTGGCAAAGCCTAAATTATGTACTGAATAAATATCAAATGTGAGTGCAGACCTATCTGCTCTAGATTGTTCAATCCAGTGCTCTTCAAAAACAACTGCAATGACAGTAAAAGGGACACATGTCCCGTTTAAAGTTATTTTTCGACTCTTTGTTTAGACTGTTTAAAGCAGGAGCTATCTAAATCCCTGCTGTAGCCCCCTTTTTGAATCTCAAGACAAAAACAAATAAAGAAGATCTCAGCAAAACGAAAGGATGCCACTGATCTTCTCATAGAGCTCAGCAGGGTACGGAGACGAAGGGAAAAGAGGAGAGTGTATAGATGAGGAAAAGTAGATGACAGAGGGGCTGGTGGTGGTGAAATCTCATTTTAAATTCTCATTGTGAATTAGGTCACAATATTCTTGTTGAAAAACTTGTTTTCATAGAGTTTCAAATACATTCTTACACACACACACACACACACACACACACACACACACACACAGCCTACTTCACAACTTCTCTTTAACAACCACAGAGCCTCAGACACTTTTTCTTTTTCAGCACCATGGACAGCACCCCAAACACTACTGTATTTCTGGCTTCATTTCCTCTCTCAGAACTGACAGAATCTGAAGCACAAACACCATTTACACCTTGGCAGAGGTACAGAACACTTCAAACTGCACTTCTGTATGTTACTGTATAATGCTAAGATTTCAGGGAATAGACAAGGTCAACACTCTGTGCACAATAACTGATGCAACTTTCTAATAAGTACAAGCCAAAAAAGATGGATCAAGTGGGGTTGAATGCCAATTAGCATTATTTATCAGCTGTAAAAGACGTTCAGCAATCACTGCTTTGATAGGTGACTTTTAGATGACTAACAGAGGTTAGAACAGCTCAAATCATCGGTGAGATTGGTCAAAATAAAGCATTTTTTCATATACCAGAGGAAATAATCTGAAAAATCATGAAAAATATAGCAAATGTAGACAAACGGCATCAAAAAGAGGAACAGCAGCTGCTACTTGAAACAAGGCAGGATCAATATGAGACATATAAGCAGCTTGGTTGACAAATACTAAGAGCCTTTGCATACAAATGTGTTCCTTCTTTTTTAGCAGAATTTACTTTAAGTCATTTTGAAGTTACAAATTCTTTTTCATAGAGTGTTTTGAAGCTAAAACTTACTCTGCTGATTCTTTATCCTTGTTTCACAATCATTTTGGTCTATGAAATACCAGAAAATGGTGAAAAAACACCCATGGTGATGTCTTCAGATGTCTTGATTTGTTGGACCAACAGTTTCAAACCCAAAGATTTTTTTTAATATATTATCATATAATTCTAATAAAACCAGCAAATGTCAACATTTGTCAAGGTGGAGGTGATTATTTTTTAGTATTTTTGTTTTTAAAAAATCACTGAAATGTTTAATTAATTGTCGAAATAGTTGCAGAATAATTTTCTGTTAACCAACAAACTAATTTTCTTGACTAATCATTTCAGCTTTAAAGTGTTTAATCTGATAGGCATGTCACAATTTAACTCTGTTTTTACTTTTAGCTATCACAAAAAACAACAACTTCTTAGTTCCCATGTTTCCATCTCAGACAATGCCAGGTAAACCTACTTTCTGTGAACTGCATTTCCTCTCTACATCCACGGATCTGCCTACCTGTCATCATTCTGGAAGCTCTGGTCCCCGAGCAGCAGGTCTCTGAAGCGGAAGCGGGGTGGCAGCGGAGGCACCTCGCTCTCCTGCTGCTCCATCTTAAGGGTGGAGATGTCTAAAATAACCCCGCTGCTGTTGCTGTTGGTCTGGAGCGGCGCTGGAGAGGAGCTGGAGGAGGGAGAGGAGAAAAGTAAAGAGACAGGAAGGGGAAATGAAGGGAGAGAAGCAAAAAAAAAAGTGGAGGGAATTGGAAGAACAGGCAAAGTTTAAAAGGAGTAAGAAGCATAAGAGGAAGGAGAGGAAGCAAGGAAAGGAAACATGGGATGGAGGAGTGCAGGTGGTGCATTGATACAAAAGATAAAGCAATGCACACAGAAAATGGGGAGTTAGAGAAAATAGAAACAACATACTGTGCCATTGTACCCCAGGCAAGAAAATTATCCGCTGCACACTGAGCTTTGGTGACTGCCCGTGTAATTAACCTCTTTACCTGTGCATCTGCAGCTTGTTCTGTAATAAGAGCTGTTCAAACAGCATCCTGACATCACAAAGAGGATGAAAAGCAGAACCAGCCAAACATATGTTCATCTAAAACACCATTCACGCTAACTGTTTTATTACCCTGGGGCAGATGCAGACATAAAATGCAGTTACTGTGGCTGTAAGAGTACATATGTGCCCATTCAAGCATATAACCTGCATAACAAGCAGAAAGCAGACGTTTCCATGCACTCTAGTGACAGTTAGATATGCTAATAGATGATAGTAGAGCGAATTTGTGTTTCTTACAGTCCACAACTTGATTTTATGGTTTTAACTTTATTAGCTGAAGCATTACATTTGCTTTGGGTTTTTATGTTTTTTTTTACTAATACTGCACATTCTTTGTTTCTCATAATAAATCTGTTCAAGGTGCCAGAAATAAAGAGTTTAGAGTGTACTTAAGAGTCAATGCACGCCACCTTTACCTTTCATTTTGGGGTGTGAAGGTCTCAGCACATACCA
This sequence comes from Thunnus maccoyii, assembly GCF_910596095.1. Classification (NCBI taxonomy): domain Eukaryota; kingdom Metazoa; phylum Chordata; class Actinopteri; order Scombriformes; family Scombridae; genus Thunnus; species Thunnus maccoyii. The sequence goes on from NC_056551.1 coordinate 19,919,846, forward strand.
TCATTCAGTATGAGGCAGACATCAATAATCACATATATATAATCAATATAGCTCCAGGACTCAGATTGAAGGATAGCTTCACAGTTTTTTCAAGTCAGGTATCCAAATGAACAATGACACACATTTTCCTTGTTGTAATCATTCCTCCTGTTCATACTGGCACGTTAAGAGATCCCTTCTTGATGGACTTGCAATGTAAGTGATGGGGGGCAAAATCCACAGCCCGTTTACTTGAAGCTAATCTGAAGCTTCAGTCGTCCAAATTAGTCAGATTCAATGTCTTTCTTTGTTACTGTCTTTTTAGTGCCAATTTCCTTCTTTATGTTATGATCCTGCAGCTGAGAAGGAAAGCACTGTCCGTCAAGACACAAAGAGGGAAATTTTTAACAAAAAGACTGTAAGACTCCACTTTATTTGACTAACTCAGATGCCTGAAGCCTCATATTATCGTCAGATAAACTTTCAAATACATTTTTGCTCAAAATGAGGACTGTGGATTTTGTCCTCCATCACTTACATTGACAGCAAATTTGGAGGGGATCTGCTAATGGTCAGTATGATCAGGAGGAATGATTACAGCAAGCAAATCCTGTTTTGATGTTCATGTAGGCACCTGACTGTTTGTGAATCTGTCCTTTTAATTTTGATATCACACCATTAAAAACGACTGACTGACTGACTGACTGTTCACGTGTTCCTCCGATGGTCTCATTTCCCGAGTTGGGAAGTTGTTCTTCCAACTTCGGTGTGTTTGTGAGCTTTTAAGTTGTAATGTGGAAACAGCATGGACGCTACAAAGAAGATGTGTATTTTGTCCCAGATATTTGTTGCTGCACCAGTACATTCCCTAAAACCATTAAAATATTGCTTTACCCGACTCGTTATCAGGGTTAATACTAATAAATAACTTTTCTAACTTATCAAAGTCACTCTACATGGACAGTTACAACCTAATACCATATTACAAATTACATGTGAGCAAAAAATTTCTATGCAATACGTGAATTACTAAAAAGTTTCTTGCCATTAACCAATCGTTTACTTTCATCCACCATGTTTCTGCATATATGATGTCAACTTTCAGCAAGTCATGAACCAAAATTTTCGCCGACTTTTCGTGTTGTTCCGACTTGAGGGGGCGAATTTTTCGTGGATGTATAAAGAGAACTGGATACAGCGTTGGAGGCAGGACCCCGTTCATTCCTATGAAAGTTTGTCGGCTGAGACGGCTAACTTCTGGTTTAGCCTTGAAGCTAACTTGAATGAGGATAAAACAATTCAATCGTGCAGCTCTTCTAGACTTTCAAAATGTTATCGGACCAAATGGATCGAATTCCGAATTCCTTCATTTCGTGGAGGTTATCCCCTGCGTTACAGATGTCTCTTTCACAATGTAAGTCTTTGAGAAAAAGTCTTTTTGGGCCAGTGTACATCACGTGACGTTGTAATTACACAATTTGGCCACTATGTCAAATTTGCTTCAAAGACCGGCGCTGTTTCGTATCCAGTACTCTTTATATATCCATAAATTTTCCCAGTGGGAAATTCATTTTCCGATTATTCCGACACCACATGACTGAGTCACTGAGTGATGAAGTTACACCATTGGTCGCTGGCCCATTGTTGGAGTTTCCTCATTGGCCGTTGCTCTTTCAAAATGAATCGGCGCTACAGTTTTCTCTTACGTCCTCAGGGGGCGTTTACAGCGCTCCCACTCATTGACTCACTCCAAATTTATCACACTAAGCGCCCTGCAACCACGCCAGCAGATCGATGCCCTACCTCGGTCTGCAATTGGACTCCCACGCCATGATTGCACGACTGTCGGAGGAGCGCGTGGAGGCGTTGTTGCGGCTGACCCAGCGCGTGAGTTCCGCGGCCTCGTTGCCGGCAGGGAGCGTCATTTCGCTCCTCTTGATGATGTCTTCAGCTCACCCGGTGTGTGATGCGCCTGCTTGGGGCTGCTGCATATGAGAAACCTCCAACGTTGGTTCACGCGCGGCTTCGGCTGCATCTGAGCCGGGACAAACAGCGCGAGCTCGCAGAGAGAAAACAGCTCTCCACGCGCCGGGAGGCATGAGGAAGAGCGCACAGTTAAATCACCTTAAATAACAATCACTCTGACAAAACACTCAATACAGTCTTAGAAAAACAAGAGACATCCGCAGATAGAAACAGATGAAAGAGCAGGAGGAGTTAACAGATAATTAGAATAGTTAAAATTAGAATTAAAATAAGATCTCTTTCAAATCAAACAACTGCATTTATAACCTTTTTTTTTGCCTCAAACGTAGCATAACCATGTCATGTGATGTGCTACTTCAGTACACTTTAACAGCATATATTACTGGGACCACTACAGAAAATTGCAGATGTGAACATTTCATATCCAGGAATTCACATTATAAACACAACCACTGTAACAAATTGGCCACAATTTCACACACTGACCACCCACGGTGCAGCCATATACTAGGTCTTGTTGTCTAAATGTCACTGTGCAGATGTTGAGTCATCTCTCTCAATTCACACCCTATATCCAACTGCAGCTTAAGTGCCTGAGCTTGAATAACATGCAGCGGGTAAATAAATACAGTATAGTGAGATTTGACCTGCAGGAGAATAAGTTGTGTGAAGATGAACTGATGTCGGTCACTTGAAGGAATGAGATGAATCAGAAACCCCAGAGTGGAATGAATGGCTTCATTTCGACCTTCATATTCTTACACTTTTCTCATAGCAGAGTATACTGCACATATCAGGAGTGTGCATAAGGATTTGATAACTTATCACCTCCCTGGTTAGAACAATGCGTTACTGGATGAATCATTACTCATCGCAGGTAGACGTAAGAGATGAACTGTATATAATGAGTCAAATTAAGTGATTTTAAAAGACCACCAGCTTTCAAAATCTCAGCGATGAAGCAGTTAAAGCACATCATTCACAAATAGTGAGTGTAAAAAAAAGCCCCAAACTTCTCCTTCTTTACTTCTCTCATCCATCTCTCTGCCTCTGCCCTCCATCACTGTCTGTTTACCACAGTCCTGCATTTAGCTTGTCAAACTTATCTCATAATAGATGAAGGGTACTTTATTTCCCATGTGGGTTTTTTATGAAAACATCCATCTAACAAAACCAAACAAATCCCTGTGGCAAAGAGCATCACTCAGATCTCACAAAAAAACACATACTGGAGCTTACAGATCATTTCAGACATCCATGTGACGAACAGAGAATAAGATATTTGTCATTTAACATCACATCTGTGTGTCTTCTTTGGGACTTTCAATGCACATCTGTAACACAATATGTAGTTTTTAACACATTTGTGTTCCAAAGAAGACACAGATGCATAGACCGGTCCATTGTACAATCCACTTAAACATTATTTAATGTGTTTATTATTAGCGCTTGTATAAAAACCATATTTAAAGTAGATAATATCCAGTCTGTAACAGTGAAAGCTGAGATAGAGAGCAAGCCAATGAACAGCTGTACATACAGCAGTGGTGACAGGATGAGAGGACAATGATGGATGGATCTCTGCAAAAACAGAAAGAAAACTGATGATGGTAAAATCAGCATCATTGAATGAGGAATATGCAGTTTTTAATATATATAAAGATAGTTTTCACAATTCTTATTAAACAAATCTTTCAGCTATAAAGCACATCAGTGATTATTCCCATGATAACTTGGAGAAATCTGAAGTAACTTATTCATTACGTATGATAAGGATACCTATAAGTTTCCCCTCTTACTTGCTTCTTTCTGCTTTCTTTTGTTGCTTTTATTTCTCTTACTGTGGTTTGTGGTTGTTCACGGTCCCATCGTCGTGCACAAACGACTGATTCACGTAACATTCACTGCACATTTTGGCCGGAGATCCGGCGCTGCCGTCGGACTGGAGAGCTGCGGTGGTCGGCGTTGAGTCCCCCTTGATAAAGTCGTCTTCCTGGGTTAATTGCATCGGAGGGTGATCTTCTGCCAGAAGGAGTGGACTCCCGGAGAAAAAGACGTGCGCTTTAAGAAAAAGTGATATCTCCCTGTATGCCCCCTTCACCTATTCAGGTGCATCTTGAAGATATGCAAGAGTTTTTTTGTCAGCCTGCGCAGATAAGAGGCTGCTGAACTCTTTAAAAACACAAACCGGAAGATGCAAATGAAATAATTTGAGTGGCAGGAGGGAAAAAAAATCAAGCTGACAATGTGTGAAAGGGGAAATTATTCTGAGGACGGGTCTTCAGCTGTGTGAATATAACGATGTTGACAGCTTTCCTTCCTGAGGTAGCGCGTACACCTATAATGACATAACTGTTGCATTATCAACCAACTCTTGATGAGGAGAGAGTGATTAGCACCATCTGTTGGAGGCTCTGTATGCCTTCAGTCCTCCGGAATGAAAATCTGAATGGACACATTGACATTTAGACAAAGACTGAAGACTTCCAAACACTTAACTCTTTTCAATCTGATATGCAAGTTGTAACCACATGATGAATACAGATACAAAAATCTGCTTCACAGGGTCATAATTTGTGACAGCAGCCATATTGTTATATTGTACAAATTGTTTATTTGATTGTGGTCATTCATACATCAATATAATGCATTTTGTCATGGCAAACAACTCAATTGTCCACACTCATTACCTGCAGGTGTATGGAGCTTGAAAAAAAACCCATTAAAGCTGCAACGATTAGCCAATTAATTGATTAGTCAATCGACATAAAATTACTCGAAAACCATTCTGATAATCAATTGATCATTTTGAGTCATGTTTTTGATCCCAGCTTCTCAAATGTGAATATTTTCATAATTCATTTTCATTCATTATTCAAATCCAGAACATCGTAAAGAAATATTTCAAAAGATTTAATTTCCTTAACAGAAATGTCCTCTCATGAGGGATCTGTCTCATAAATGTCGTCAAAAGAATAATTTCCTCATTAAAAAGTCAACTCAACAAATTACAGACAACCAAAAGTCAAGATTCTTTCCGATTTTTTTTTTTTTTCTAAATCGAGGACTTCTTAGGTCACTGATATCACAGTTACATGATATGTGTGTATCAGGATGATAGGATGACTCATCTGTTAGATAAAATCTGAAAGTCACACATTTTCTTCTCCCAGTGTTGAGCTCCAGCAGCAGATCAGCCCACATTTCACACAGAGGAAACCCAGGAGGCGCTTCACACTCTCTGACAGACAGCAGAGGACGGCAGCATCATTTGGTTTAACAAGCCGATGTTGGGATAAGAGGTAAAAAAAAAAAAATACCAATACAGCTGTGTAAAAATACTCTATTACAAGTTTCCTGCCTGAAAAATCCTGCTTAAATAAAAGTACATAAGTATTAGCAGCTTGATGTAGTTAAAGTATTGTAGTAAAAGTAGTGGTTTGGTCCCTCTGACTGATATATTATTATATATGACATCATTAGATTATTAATACTGAAGCATCAGTGTTAGAGCAGCATGTTACTGTTGTAGCTGCTGGAGGTGGAGCTAGTTTGAACTACTTTATATACAGTTGGCTAGTTTAGTCCAGTGGTTCCCAACCTAGGGGTCGGGCCCCTCCCAAGGGTCACCAGATAAATCTGAGGGGTCGTGAGATGATTAATGGGAGAGGAAAGCAGAAAAAAAAAAAATTCTGATACACAAATCTGTTTTCAGCTTTTAGACTTTTTGATTTTTGGTGAAATATTGGATCATTTCAACATTTATTTAAATGAATCCATGTGAGAAGTTTAGAGGAAGAAAATCACTATTTGGTGGAGCTGTTCATAATCATAGACATCTGAAATGTGACCCCGACTACACACTGCTTTTTGTAAGACGTCAAAAGCCAAAAAGGTTGGAAACCACTGGTTTCATCTTTAACAATGTGTTGTATTTTAAAAGCTTGTTATATTATCCATTGTGTCAAATCTTCATCTGGACAGTAACTAACACTAAAGCCCTCTGAAATGTAGTGGAGTGGAAGAATAAAGTAGCATCAAATGGAAATACAAAGTACAAGTACCTGAAAATTGTACTTAAGTACAGTACTTGAGCAAATGTACTTAGTTACTTTCCACCACTGGGTAATACTCACTGCTAGATACAAGATACAATCTTTAGTCAAGGTTCATATTGGAGTGTAATAATATCTTTGATTGAGCTGCACAAAAAAAACAGCTGAATATTTATTTCCAGACAACTGGACTTAATGTTTCGCATCATGAGGTGGCTTTCAATCAAAGTGTTATAATTTTATTACTCAGGTGCAGGCCACTGACAGTGACTGTTAGCGATGAAAATTATTAAAGATGTGAGAAGAAAGAGGAGCCAAATGACTTCCACAACACTCCCAGGAGAATGCCAGGAGAAGAAATTCAAATAAATTGTAAAGAGAAAGATTGACTGACTGTATGTTTTTTTATTTCTTTGTTTATTTGATGACGCAAAGTGAAGAAAGTATGGAGGAGATGTGGGAGAGGTGATATGATTCACTGGGAAGACTGTGGCACGAGGTTGTCGAGGAGTTATGATGGATGTTTGGGATTGAGTCAGTCGTTTTGAAGTCTTTTTTACCGCTGGAATGATAAAAGTCACGTCTGTCAGATTATGAAGATTATGTGAGATTACTGGTGTTATACTGTGCGCAGATGTGAGAGGAAGTTTAGCTTTGGCAGCAGTTTAGTTGCAAATTTAGTTGAAAATTTATATGTTCACAGATCCACATTGGGATCCATTTCAACACGTCACATTTATATCGGGCAGTATAAATGTATCCAATACTTTTATAATGTTAATATGAGTATAAATGAAAAATATCCTTCATTGATTGCAAATTACACCTTTTGGAAATTCGCATTAAAAATATTGTTACACTGTCATTTAAAATGTATCATCATTAAAGATTTTAATTGAGCTCAATGAAGCACTTTGCTCACAAATAAAGCTGTGTATTCCTGCAGCGCTCAAAGATGCAAATGTGTGTGTGGTTGTTATGATGTGACAGGGAGGAAGAAATATCACTCACTGTCTACACCTTTTATCGGTGCCTTACCAAGGGTTTCATCTAGCTTGTACAAAAGCTTAAAGTCCCCTGCCAATCAAAATGTGTTTTGGTTCTTGTTCCTTCGGTTTGAGCTTCACTGTGCAAAACGATGTACGTGCTAGAAGGATGTTTTCACATTCATCTGCTGAAGAGGAAATTTTCTCTAGTTTAAAGCATGTACTTACTAACATGATTGGTGACATCACAACTAGTTCGGAAGATAACCGTGGTCCAGAAGTGTGATGTGGAAACTTGAAGCCTTCGGTGCACAAACACTGATAACAGACTGGATTTTGCAATGAGAGAAAGAGTCGTTTTCTGTTGTGGAAAAACCATATGAGATGCAAATTATTATTCCAAGCAGAGTATTTTTATATACCTTAAAACATATCTGAGAGGAGGTCTATGAACTATGCTTCATTTAGAAGTCAGACCTTTCCCCTGTGACTGTCTCCATCTGGTGTCTGAAAGCCACACGCTGCCTCCTCTGAGCTCGACCCCTCTGTTGAATATCAGCGCACAGCTTGCAGCCTAAACATTGAAAATGCCAAAAGGAAATCTAAAGCAGCAATGGAAAATGTAAAATATCACACTCACACACACACACAAGTGTTTGGGTAGGTTTTTCCTTTTCCTTTTTCAAACTCCTTATTCTTTTTAATTCTTTTCTTCTTTATTGCACTTACCTGCGTGTGATAAAAGATATGAAAGATGAGAAAATCTAAAATGTCATCCAACATTAGATTGATCCTCCATGAAGTGTCATTTCAGTATCACATTTAAATGTGTAATAAAGGGAGTTAAAACTGTGGTAAAATATAGTAGTAAATGCATTTAACTACATACAAATAATATTGATTTAGTATTAAGTATTAAATTCTTGAAGCTGGATTTTTAAGACTTGATTTGACAGCTGATCCACTGATTGGCTCAGAGAGGCAGAGCTCAAAACTAGTCAGCACAGTAAATCTACTGTAGTTATTCTGACTTTATAAGAAGCATTACATGCCATTAATATAACAAATAAAAATCCCCCTTGACATTTAAAAATGCTGAATAAGACTAGGAAGCTTTTCAATTTCTAGCAGCTGCTCATGACCAAAGATGATACTGCTTTTCCATCAAGATTCAGGTCATTAATGGTTTGTCTGTTCAGAGAAATACTGGAAACTACTTCGACTACCTCTGGAAAATTACTATAAAAAAGCCTCACATTGATAACGCTCCATATCAAAAGAGCCAGACGTACACAGAGAAACATGTTTTTGTCCTCAACTGATACTTTAACTTCCGATGAACCACTCAGGTTCTATTTATTACAAAATATTCAGAAATGATCTGAAATAAGCACATGAGATTACTGTTTAAGTGGCACTTCAGAATAAATATTCCAATCAATCTAATTGCTGTGACTCTTGTGCAAAATATGTATACAAAAGGAAACAAACACATCCATGGTCAGACTGCATCCCCTTTAATAAAAAAAAACTTCATTATATTTAGTAAACAAAAATATTCTTGACACAAAAAAATGAAATCAACATCTGATGGATTTGGAGAACTGAGGTCTTTTTATAGTTTGCGTTTTTGGTTGAGTCCTGTTTGGTATGAAAGATACGAGATGGTGTGAGTGTTTCTGTGTAATATATTGAGTGTAAAAATGTAAACACTCTTGAAGTATTAAGTGGCTCTTTAAGTATTGCTTAAGTATGTGGTAAAGACACAATAACTAAACATGTGTTAACATATCATGTGGACGCCGTTTGTCATATGATGTGGAGATTTCATCGTAAACACAGTTGTATCCTTCATCTTTTAATGTTGATTCTTCTTGTGCAATGATGGCACCAAGTTAGATTTTTTTTGGTGTGGACTTTCAGCATCCATGATGCATCTTGTGGTTTATGTGTTGCGATAATTTTAAGTGGATTCCTAATGTTGATGTTCTATTACTAAAATACCCAAGAGAGGATTTTGTCCCTTTACTCTCTTAGATTTCACTATTTTACTTTTTCATTTTTATTTCATATTTGTAGCAAATAACTTATTACAAAAAAATGTAGTTTTATGTTTGGAAACTTTAACTGTGCATTACAAAACATTTATAAAATTTATTTTACAAACAATACTAGATTTACTCATGAAGTAAAATAAAGGAAAATGACTGATGATGATCAAATGTTTACTATTTATGTCCCATCAGAAAAGCCTGACAAATATATTTATGTGAGTAAAACCTAACAGAGGAACAACTGAGGGCTCAGGCATAACAAGTAATGGATAATAATGTAAGTAATAAATTTCTCAGTTGTTTTTAAATTGGTCCAAAATACTTAAACCATCAGTTATGAATTAAAATTTCTGGGTGCAGCTGAGATGATAAAGTTCTAAAACACTGCTGAAGATGGAAAAACTGAGATTAGTGAACTGAGCTAGTTACCACCATGTCCTGATCTGTTAGAACTATTTATCAGAGAATTAGTTTATTATAGCAGAGTATAATACGTTAACCCACAGTTAGATTATTCAAGCGCTCAACCATTACTTAAGCATCAACTAAAGACCCATAAAATGTATCTGAGTTTGTTGGAATCAGTCTGCTCCTTCTGTGCTGACTGCAGCCACTGCTGAAACATAGTAAGGTCCTTCTCTCAGGTAGGTCTTCAGACGTACGTAATGCTGGCTGCCCAGTATCTCTGCTGCTGTTGATGAGCTCACAAGTGACCCCACCAGTTCAAACTTAGCATCTTTGGCCTCCTTGGTCTGACCCGCTGAACGATCCAAAATGAACTCCATGAAACCGGGAGTACTGATCATTAACTTCTGACCCCATGGCTGCGTGGCGATGGCCTGGAACACACACACACACACACACACACACACACACACATAAATATCCACTGATGTCAAATATTACCAGCCAATGTTGATGTTAATGATGGTATTTGAAACAGCTCTGCACTCACAGTGAATATCCGCAGAGCCCCGCAATGCAGCTCAGGGAAAGGCTGAGTGCTGATGTTGTGAATCATGTCTATGGGGTGGTCGGACAAAAGGTGGAACCAGGACTCAGTTAGGGCCAACAGGTCTTCTGTCTGCTGCTCTGGCTGGAAGAAAACACCAGAAATTAAGAAATTTATCAAGTAAGGTTGGCCTTTTGTCTCTTGATGGCATTTAAAGAAACTATAAATGTGTAAACACACACACCTGTAGAGTGAGCAGTTGTGATATGGCGTCCAGGCTGCGCACTCTGAGCTCTGTAGCTCCAGATCTGGCGAGATGGCTCATTCTTAACAACACCGCCTTGAATTTTTCTCCTGAGGACACACAGAAAAAGCACATAAGATCACAAGACAACAGCTAAAATTATAAGTGACAAAATTAATTATAAGAGGAGCCATTGCTTCTTTGGGACTAACGTTTATGAGATAAAACAACAGAGGATAGGTTCACATTTTTCAAAGTCTGTCTTATATCAAAAAGCTCATATTTACATTAAAAGTTTTATTGGTCGCCTCAATCATTCCTCATATCCATACTGGTTATGAAGTGACTCCTTCCCAACATAAGGGATGAAGGACAAAATTACAGTTCTTGTTCCATGTGAAAATACCTTCTAAAGTTCAACTAAATCTAATCTGAGGCTTCAGCAGTCTAAGTTAGAGAAATCAAGTGGATATCTTCCAAGAATTTGGTCTTTTTATGCACAATGTCCTCTTTGTGTTACTAACCCTCCAACACAGCCCAGCATGGAAACACTGTTTGGGGAAACTGAAAACAAACATTTGAAGATACTAGGGCTGCAACTAACAATTATTTAAATTACTGATTAATCTTCAGGGAGAAACGCCCATCACAATTTCCTAGAGTCCATGGTGATGTCATTAAATGTCTTATTTTGTCTAAGCAACAGTCCAAAATCCAAAGATATTCAATTTTCTGTGATGTAAGACGAGGAAAAGCGGCGAATTCTCAAATTTGAGAACCTGAAACCATCAGATTTTTGGCATTTATGCTTTAAAAAAAAGACCTAAACAATTAATCGATTATCAAAATAGCTGCCAATTCTCTGTCAATCGAATAACCAATTAATCATTGCAGATTCAGACTGTTGAAGACTCTTACTAGCTTCAGCTGAATCCATGGAATCAAGTTAGAAAGGGATCTTTTCACAGCTTGTATAGAGAACCATCTAAAACTCTTTCAATGTACACATGGATATGTCAGTATTGTATAAACGTGAACTTAATGCATCATTTAACGCAACTTTAGAGGAAAAATAAGAAAAGTGCTATTTCATCACACTATTTATCACAGGGCAGATTCCTTATGTTTACTCAAGCTCTTGCCCTGTGATGTTTATCACATCTGATAATCTCATGGAAACCCTACGAGTGCACGGCTACAAAGAGTAGAGGTTTCTGACTGTGTAACTTATTAAAACAACTGGTCAAATAATACAAACATAACAAGCTAACCAGTTTTCTGCAGGACCTGCTTCCCTTCCACGGTAGCCCCGAGTAAGCCCAAAGTGTCCAGGGCCACTCCGATCATCACAGGGTCCGGGTCCAGAGCCATCTCGAACACCTTGTTCTGAAAGACCGGGTAGGTTTCACAAACCTGCTGGGGGCTGTCCATAATGGCCAGGTTCCCAAAGAACTTCACCAAACCTGCAGGATTGACATTCACACCGTGAAGGGCTGAATAATAAAGCATTGAATGATTTAATTAAAAGAATACTTTATCTAAAATTGAAAAAAGTTGCTTTCAGCTGAGTTCAGCAGAAGGAATTAGGGAGGATTGTCAGTATTTTCTTGGATCTGTTTTCTAAAGTGACTCACCTGGAAGATAGAAGGAGGAAAAGGGGTCAGTTTCTGCTCCTCTAATCATGTTAGAGATCTTGTCCATTATACCCTGTTGGGCCAAGTACTGCCGGCCATGCAGACTGCGGGCTAGATTTGTCACCATCTCAGTAGCTGTTGCCCTGAACGACAAAAGATAAAAAAAGACACAGAATTACAGCATGGCAGAACGGTAAAGTCACTGAGGGTTATACTGTGAAAGCAGGAGAGAGGGGTAGTGAGGCAAATTTTCAGGTACTACATTATAATTTTCCACACACCATCTTAGTTCCTGTCTCCATATTCATATGATTAATATTATTACCTGATTAATACATCATCTCCTGTCAGTTCTCCAAGCAGCTGAGAAATGAGGCTGCTGTTGGCACAGTAACCGAGGGAAATGGGAGACACAGACGAGATTTCCACCACCAGCTGCGAGCAGAAAAGAAAAACAAGTCAGTCTACTTGTTTTATATTTATATACATGAGACATACACGTACTTTATGAGATATGTCAGAGAGCAAAAACAAAACCAATAGGAATGGATTAGAAATAAACCAAGTCTTTCCACCAGATAAGTTTGCTATTCTCATGGGAACAAATTAATTAAGATTAGTAACATTATGACATCATCTAATGAGTGATGTAGTCTTTGCATTCTACCAGCTGGCTACAGAAACTGCTAGATGACTGCAGGAGGATTTTATGAAGAAAAATGACCTTTAAAAAAGAAAAAAAAAGTTCAGGAGTCATTACAAGCTCAGCCAACATAAATTAAAACTTTAAATCCCACATTTTGGCAAACTGTCCGCTCATTTCAGCAAAAATAAATATCACTGACAAAACTGCGTGTCAGAAAAAGGTTGCTGCTGTCATATCATCAACCACAAAGTAACACAGCGTGACGCACATGTGAACGTACCTCATATATTCTGTATCTGATGATATCACTCGTGGCCATCACATCCTTCATAACTTTCAGCAGATCGCTCTGGAACAGTTTGTCTAAGCCAGGTTTGGAGTGACTCAGTTTGGATAAGGACTGAATGGCCTACAGAGCAGAACAGTTAATGCACACTCTAGAGATTTGTGATGCAATGAGGGAAAATGTCAGTGCTTCCGTCATTACCTGCTTTGCCACAGCCATCTTCTCTTCTCTGATGCAGTGGATCACTCCTCGAAGAATGTCCTGGTTGTTGAGGATTTCGGTGACAGCTTCGGGGTGCTCCACCATTCGACCAATCTGACAGAGAAAAACAAAGGATATGAGATGTGGTTAATTTTTTTGGGAGACGATTTTCTGTGTGAGTTTGCATGAGTGTGAATGGCCTACCTGCGTCAAGGCCAGTATCTTAACAGTTTCTTCAGGATGGGTCAGACCCCCTTGCAGCTCTGCTCTGTAGTTCTGGCCCAGGTACACAGGGCTGAGAGCCATTAAGATGCGTTCAAGGATGTCAACACACAGCTCAATCTGCTCCCTGTGAATGCAGCTCATATTAGTAACTTAAAAACAGCCAAGAGGTATTGTTTTTGATTGTAAACCATTAGGGAAAGTCTGACTTACAGTATAAAGATACTGACTCTGTAAACAACGGCAATGAGGTCATGTGCCTACAGCTTTAGATTTGGGGTGTTTAAGTTACATCCATCTTGAGGTGAAAGTTATAGGGATTGTCAGTGACCTCCTGCATTGCCCAAAGCTTGAGGGGCTTCTATAGGTATAAACACCCTAAATATGAGTCAGCACTTTAATTTTAAATCCAATACTCTGGAGAATATGGCTAAACAGCAGAAAATGTGTCACTGTGTGTCCACACCTGCACTGCACTGCACTGTAGCCGCTTAGTTAGCTTTCACAGACCAAATGCAGCCTGTTTAGCTAACTAACTCACCCCACCGGTATGTTAGCCTACTGCTTTACAGTGACAATGATAACAGACACGGACACACACTGACTCAGCAGATAATAACACCGACTTTGCCAAAGACTGCGTTCAACCAACCTGTCATTGGTGTTTAAGAGAGCAAATATAACATCCAAACGCAGTCCGCTCACTGAGTCCCTCAACGCGCTGAGAGGGATCGATAACAGGGCCGTTTTTAAACTCTGCAGCTCTTCAACTGGGTCTTCAACACTGGAGATTTCCCCCAGTAAACTCTCAATGGAAGCGGCCATGTTTTCTAATGTTTGGGGAAACTACCGACATATGTGTGACTGCTATCCGCCATTGACGGTCTCCACCTCCTGCCGTTATGCTAAAGTGAAGCCAGAATATTCCGTTTCCGGGAATTGCTGTCTCGCTCGTGTGACGTCGTTTGGAGCCAGCGTCTGCGCAGTAGAATCGGAGGTTTGAGAGTGGCTGTCACAGCTGTCAATCATGACGTCACACACCTTTAGTTTTTAAACATCGTCAGATAACTAATTTAAAAACAAACGTATCAGAAAGATGAGCACTTGAACAAGCATCGGCGTGATAAGAACTAACTAAAATGACGGGAACTATCTTTGGGAAAAATTTATTTGACGTGTACTTTCTTTTTTTTTTTTTAGTTTGGCCCATTACCCATCCACTAACACGGAGGGGGCTCCACTTTTGGGGAGCTGCATGGATGTATTATAAGAGCTGTTATAAGAGCTCTTGTTATACATCCATAGGGAGCTGTCATGACGTCCATATTTATATACATCATTATATATAATTTTATTTTATTTATTTATTTATTGAATGGGACAGTGTGCAGTTTGAAACATTTAAGATGCACTGCACCAGGGTTGGCTTGAAGCCAATTTGCATCTGTAGTCCACGACAAAAAAACATACAACAGAACAACAACAAACAGTAAAAAGCAAAAACAAAAACAAAAAAAAACACCACACAGAACACACCATACAAAATACAAAGCTACACACAGCACATCACATACACCCACAATGTCAATTAGAAATAATATAAACTAAACTCAACTGTGTGACCATTGAGTCACACAGCTGGGTTTAGTAATTTAATTTGGTTTGGTAAACCCATAGGGTAAACCAAATTTAATTTGGTTTGCTAATTTACGCGGTTGACTGGAGTCAACTGGAGTTAACTGAAAACCCCTTTTCTCACTTTCTTTCTCTCAGGTGCAGAACCAGCAAATTTTCTTTTAAAAACCTATATTCATATTAATATTCAAATATGAATGAGTAACCACCTATCCAATATTAATACCCACAGGAACATGAACACATTTTATCCATATAGATTTAGATATGCACATAAAGTGTATAAGCAAATGTGAAGAAAGTAAATGAAAAGTTAAAGTTTGAAATGTGTTTGCATAAGGTGATAAATAAGTAAATTAACTTGTAAATAGTCTAATACAACTCCAGTGTGTAATATTGCACATATTTATACATCATACTTGTGTGCATGTGTGACTAAAAGTGAGTTAAAACATGAAATCATAACAGTGGAATAATGATGCTTGACACAATCTTAGACCTGTGTTTTTGCAGCAAATTGTATCATTTGTGTCCAATTTTGCTCATAGATGCCTCTTGAGTCTCTTCAACACTGTAGGATAAAATACTATAAAACCTGCAAATTTGAGTGTTTGCTTTAGTCATTTGTATTTTCTGTATGCCCTTGTTGTAATATCCCACTATTCCTTCAGAAGACCTCATTAACGTTGCATGCATGATGCAGGACGCTCTCATCTTCATGAGGCATGTGACTCTGGGTTGGGGTGCAGGGTTACATGCTGCTAGAGTTTCATGAAAGCGGAAACCCTGTCTGTCAGCTAGTGTTGTTGTAGAACTGACAACAGCTTGAGGTCTTCTGATCCGAACAGCCAATACACACCAAGAAACAACAAGAAGGTGTCATGCAGGTACAGTGTTAACTTTTTAGTTTATGAGTTTTAGTTTGACCTGTATAGAAATTCATACTCTCTCTTTTTTTCTGTCTCATGCCCCAGTTCTCTTTGTGCAAGCTGCGTACCCATCAGTGGTGTTTCCTCCTCTTCAACGTGCTGCTCTTCCATGCCCTGTTGTTTGGGGCTGACTTTGTCGAGGAGTACCTCCTGCAGCCTACACCTGGGATCTACACTGATGGCACGGTTGTTGATGTAAGGGAGAAAGCAAGGAAACTGGACCTGAGCAACGCAAGGGAGAACGTGTCACAGGCCTACCCCATCACTAACCCTGATGAGTGCAGAAACTCTGACCTCTTCCTGCTCACTCTAGTCTTCAGCTCGCCAGCTAATATCACCCAAAGAAATGCAGTCAGGAGGACGTGGGCCAACCAAACACTCATCCAAGGTTTCCCGGTGCGGATACTGTTCTTCTTAGGATCAACTCAGACTTCCACTGCAGAAGAGGCCCTCATGAGAGAGTCTGACCGCCATGGGGACATAGTCCAGGGTCATGCTGTGGCTGACTCATCCCTACGTGGCCCAACAGAGAGGACAGTGCTGGCACTCCGCTGGGTGATCACCTTCTGTCCCGTGGCACGCTTTGTTCTGCTGACCCAGGACTCTGTGTTTGTCAACCTCCCCGCCATCGGAGGCTACCTGCTCGGGCTACACAGGCACCCTGAGGACCTTTATCTAGGCAGAGTGATCCAGAGAGACTCCCCTGACAGGAACCCCTCCAGCCCCGGCTACCTGCCCCCAGCTCTCTACCCTGACAAGTACCTGCCTGAATACTGTGACGCAACAGCATATGTTCTATCCCAGGATGTGGTCCGGAAAGTGTATGTGGCATCTGCGGCAATCCGTGCACCTGTACCAACTGATGTTTTTGTGGGCCTTTGTGCTCAGAAGGCTGGTGTGGCACCAACACACAGTGCCAGGTTCTCAGGAGGGAAACACATCCGCTATAACGCCTGCTGCTATCGCTATCTGTTCAGCTCGGCAGGAATGAAGAGTCAGGAGCTGGAGACAGTGTGGGCAGATCTGGGGCAGAAGAGTGGAAGATGCTCACTGTTAAAGACCTACTATGGCCTGGTGACCTGCAAGGCCCTCACATACCTGGATAAACTGTCCTTCTTTAACTCCCAGGGCCAAGATTGATCCCGTGGTGAAGTGTGTGTGTGTGTGTGTGATTAGCTTGTGTGTGTTCATGTGTGTGAAAGAGAGACTAAAAGGAAATGGAGTGGTGGTGAAATAAAAAAAGTGAGTAAATAGGTTTGTTGTCCATGTGCGCATGTGTTTATGTCAGTACAGTTGATAGATAAATCTGTGTTAATCTCAGATTGGCTCCGTATGACAATTTAGATAACTATAATAAGAGAAGGAAAAACTTAACCAGGAAAATTTTTGCATTTTACATCTGAATGACATAAGTCAATAAAATTCCGTTGTTACATTTATTTCCAAGTGGATAACATTGTCATTAAAACAGCGGTTCCCAAATTGGGGGGAATAGAGCCACAGCAGTATGGACAGATGACCAGAGAGAAAAATATGGAGGGAACTAAAGCTGAATGGGCAGCAGAAATTTTGACTTGTCAAACATGGGTGTAACTAATAACATTAACTAAAAATATTAACTGCTGCATAGCAGAAAAAAAAAATAGTTGTATTCAATTTTTTTACTCATGGATGGCTTGAAATGAAAAAGTAAATTTTCTAAAGAGTAAGATGATTGTAAGATTGTATATCCTGGTTTTATGGTCATCAATATTCTGTTATAATTATTGTATCAGTTAAGAGTAAAGATATTTTGCATATAGTAATTTTGAAGAATGGGTTGATTATGATGAATAAATTAATTGTATATAAGGGAAACAGAAGCAGCCTCTTCAAACAGCGAGATTGCCAAAAACATGAATAAAACATCATGTACCAGAGAAGAGTTTTGTGACATGTTTTAGTTTTGGGGGCAAAAAGAGAACAAAACTAACTAAGGAGTAATTTACATAAAAATACTGTTTTGGCAGGGTTGAATTTTACAGATTCTTGTTGCCCCCACTTTTAAAAGCCCTGCACACTCGCACAGGAGTTTTCAGTTATTCTGGCTGATTTGACCACTGCTCAGGCTGACGTTAGGTGGAGATATAATGGGAATAGACCTTTTTTCCACAGAGGACATGTCACAGTTGGAAAAATACAGGTGTAAATGATCAAATTAATAATTGCTGAATTCCATTTAGCTGTTTCGGTTTCAGGGTCCTGATATTCATTAATGTTATTAGTAACACCTGTGCTTTCCCTGCAATGACGGCTGGACATTTTTTTCTGGGGAAACGCTTGTAATAGTAATAAATAATATTATATATAAACTCCATAATTCAATGTAATGATAAAATAATGGACCCTTTTCACAGCAAACATTTAGACTCATTACTTCAGGAAAAGCAAAGGTGGAACTAATAACAATAATGATTGCTTCTTTAGGTGTCCCAGTACCAGTGCTGGATCTAACCAAATCTAAATGAGATGCAAACATTCATGCTATTGATTATAAATGTGCTTTTACTCCTATGACAAGTCAAAATGTCTGTTTTGAAAAAGGCTTAAAGATGTCTTGACCTTATGTGCAACAAAACAAGCTGGTGAATCAGGGAGGAGGTGTCAATCAAGTGCAGTGTGTACACGTCTGTGCAGTCCTAAGAAGAGGTCTTATAAATAACTTAACACACCTGTGTAGGTAGACATTGAGTGTGGTGGCATCTAGGCCTTACTTTAAAGAGCCTTTGATTGTCTATCATAAAAGAAGGTATTCATCACAAGAATCTGAACCTTGCTCATATACATTTGTCAATAAAATAAAGACTAGAAATTGCTTGAAATTATGGCATATTTTGTTTCAATATCCATTTGTAGTGTCTGTAAGTGTTGTAGTCAAAATAATGAGAAAATAAATGATATTCAAGTTCAAGTAACTTTATCTGCCATTTGCACAGGTACATGGACACTGAAATTCTTGCACGATGAAAGTTGTTCACTATTTGGCACATCAATTACAGGTCAAGACAGTTCAATACGCCACATCAAGGAGGACATCTAGTGCCCGATATGAGGTATAGCAACACACTGCCTGTGCAGCTGAGTCACATAGTGTGGTTTTTCTTCAGCCTGTAAGGTAAGCTCACAGAAATGCTTTCCACTCATAATAAACATGTAATGGGGTATTAATTTAAAATCTGTCATTGCATATCTGGGAATCTCTCATTTGGAAATGCAATACAGATATATTCCCGTATATGATTATTGATGTCTAGGATGGTGGTAAAGTTTACAGGAATCACTAATCATGTCAATAATCAGTAAGCATCTGAAAACAGTTACCAGAATCATCATTAATGCTTTCAGCACTTTGAGAATTAACGTAAATGTGTGCTACTCTTTTTTTTTTCGAATGTAGAGAGGTTTACATTATCATTATTATTACTCTTTTAGTGTGACTGAAAGGTGTGAACACACAATAGCTGGTCTGTCTCACTTCCATTTTCGATTTCCAGCAATTTTGTGTCCTTTAAATGGTGCTCAAACTACTACTTTGCTCCATAAATTCCACTAAAGGAAAGTTTGGCCTCTGTCCCAGTGCCACGAGCTGACCAAACAAAATGTTTGGGTGTTCTACAACCCTTTTCTCTTCTGTTTTCCTGCCAGTTTGTTCACACAGCAACACTCTACTCCACCTTGGCCAGGTTCCATTGTGTCTGAAAAGCTTTCCCTGGCTGCCTGTCTCTCCACATCAGGCCAAGGTATTCAAAGAATAACATCTCAGCATGTCTATAGTCATTCTGGCTGGTGACCAATCATAGCAACAAATTGATTGGCATACCATCAGTGTGAACCCGGATCGCTCTCCAGGATTAATCTGGATTAATTAGCATCAACACCTTCAATCATTCTTCATCATGATCCCTGGCCTCTCACCTCTCTACCTGGTCTCTCTGTCTGTCTATTCTTAAACAACTGGCCCCATGATGCTTCAGTTTTAGACCGTTGTCATTTAATGGTCGCTCCCATTTCACTTGTTCCATGATTTTGTGAAGTACCTAAATAGCAACAGGTCTTATCTGGATACTCTATATGGAAGAAGATGTTTGTATTTTTACATTTTTCAATCTTGTATATTTGTGTTAGACTACAAAACTGTTGAAGTCCTCCTCCAATCAAATACATATTTTGCTCATTGTTGCTTCAGTTGGACGTTTGAGCTTCACTGTGCGGACTGATGTATGTGCAGAGTTTGACACAAGAACACTTTCACTTTCATCTGCTGAAAGTGGAAAGTTTCTCTGTGCTCACTGAAAATCTGATTTTAAGGGGTGGGCCTATGAGCAGGATTTATGACATCACAACTAATTTGGAAGTCTGCCATGGTCCAGTGTGCAGTTTACACAAGTGTAATGTGGAAACTTGAGGCCTCCAGTGCACATACAGTGAGAATGGACTTTACAGTGATTTCATAGATTTCTGAATTTTTAATGAGGAAGAAGGAAGATATTAACATGGTGATGATACTTTTTTTGTGGAAAAACCATATCAAACACACATTATTGTTCCAAGCAGAGTATTTTTTATATATCTTGATACATGTCTGGAGGGGATCTTTAAGGAAGCATCTCAAGACTTGAAGAAATAGTTCAACATTTTGGGAAATGCACTTATCTGCTTTCTTGTCAAGAGTTAGACAAGAAGATTGAGTCTCAACAAACAAGATATGACATCTCAGTTAGTGAGCTTTAGAGATGCTGGATATATTTATCCTTGGAAAGTCAGCCTAGCTGTTGCCCTCTGCTCTGCTCAGTTTTTATGCCAAGCTAAGCTAACTGCCTCCTGGCTCCTTCTTTGCTTCTTGTCTAACTCTACAAAAAATGCAAATTAGCATATTTCCCAAAATGTCAACCTATTTCCATGGCAGGGTGTAACCCATGTCCTCATGTCCACACACACAAAAACATACTTTACTTACGACCAAGAGCTCAAACATGTTTGTTTTCTTGTTTCTGTGCAACTGAAAAAGTTGCCAAAAGCATTTGTGAGTGCACTTATTCTTTCAGCAAAGTCATCAACATAACCTCCTGGCTCACAAACACCAACTCCGAGAGAAAGTGGAAACAAGGTCCGCAGAGCGGGAAAGCCATCGGCCTCCCAAACCACATGTACACTCCAACACACGCACGCACTCACATGTACGTACACACACTCTCATAACACAGCCTGCAGAGATTGTTAATGTGAGGTCGAGGGGTCGGTAAACTGCACGTGGGTGGTGCGGCACTCTAATGAATGCCTCCCCTCAGAGAGTCGCATCTCTGCAGAGAGGGGACTCATCAAACCAGAGAAACACTGTTTTATTTAGACTGTTTACACTGACGGAAGAAATCTGGGGCTCCACAGCCGCGGCCTCTGATTTGAGGGCAGGGTCAGTGGGAGTCAATGTCTCATCTGATGAAAGAAATAATTGTCTGTCATGTTAATTTTGTGTGTATGTGCACATGTGTCATTCATGAAAGCATACAGTGTGTGTTTTTATACATGAGTGTACAATCCTCACAGATTCACATGAGCTTTATGTTCAGAGCAGAGGCTCAGTATTCATGTGGCCCTCCTGCCCACTTTCATTTACGTAGAAGCTGTAACCTCAAGGATAAACCCTCTTTTTTTGACGACATCTGTGGTTTCTTCTCCTTTCCCTTTTAGTAAGCTCCATAATCTTTCCTTTGTGGTTTTGGTAACTTTGCCAAGCCATTAGCTTGTGCCTCTCATACAGGGCAGTTGCTTCTGATTTCTTGTGTTTTAATTATTCATTCTATAGCTTTTGGCTGTTCCTATAAACTTTCTTCAAAACTTCTCCATCTGGATGAAATTAAATACATTAAATATGAAAGGTTTCAGCACATTTCTCTATATAACAGGTCCAAGTTGCATAGTATCGAACATCTCTATTTACAATTAATAAAGTTCTCTACTTCTTATTTTGCAGGACAGTTTGAAGCTAAACCTTCTATCTTAGTGAGAGATTATTCAAATTGTGGCTGCACAGGAGACATTATGGGAAGTCAAAGAGAGAATGAAAGTCTTCTGTATGTATGTCTTTGGCAGCCTGTGTCTGTGTATACCTTGAGGTCATATAAAGTCATGGCAAGATACTATTGAACAAAAAAATATAGACTCCCAAGGCTGAAGCCAGGATTTAAGAGATTCTGAGGTCATTAGTCCAAATTCCCCCCAGCAAAACTCGACCCTCCTGAGAAGTTTTTGACCTCAACCAAACTATACATTTTTCTGAATATTAAAAAAAACCCACAAAATTTCCTTTTTTATTTTTCCGTTTAACTGTGTTATGATAATTTCTGTAAATTTTATCAGCCTACGTTATCTCCTGGTGCCAGCTATGTAATTCTGTTGGATGTATTCGTTTGTTTTTTGCTTAAACACAATGAAGAGTCATCTAAAAATGTGTGAATCAGCATTTTAAAAAAAACTGAATGATGTGTGTAATTGCAGAATGAAAACTCCTCTTCATGTCATTATGTATTTTTATCTCCTGACATTTCCAGGAACATGACGAAGGACATGACCTTGGTAAGTTACGGTCCTGCAATCTCCTTTTTCTTTTTCTGGCAGATTTGAATGTGGTTTGCTCCCTTTTTTGAGTGGTGCCAAGGCTTGGACATTTGTGGGCAGTCCATCCAAAATGATGAAATCTTTTGGCAATTGCTTCTGGTACTACTAGTTCTCTACTCCAGTGGGACGGGCATGTCAGCGTGCTGAGGCACTGACTGATTTATCCAAGGGATCCTCAATCACTGCTGTCAG